>NW_027526422.1:31558395-32158395 GCF_048455015.1 Haemaphysalis longicornis | reverse complement strand
CGGGGCGTTCGTTGTGTCAAAACAGTTACTTGAAAATCGCGAAAAAGGGACGGTTCTAGATAAGACAATAGACGCATTGATCATGAAGAAGCAGTACAATACTATACCTTTATCTTATAAACGACGTATCGGTATACATTTACACCGTTCGTATAGATGCGTTTACTTAGTGCGGGAAAAAAGTCGCATGGGTTTCTCCTCCGTTTGAAATTACGGTCTTTGAAGGCCTGAAGATTGATAGGACGTATATTAGGTTGGACGCACTTTGAGCTTTCGTACTTCTCTTAACTTTTTTTAGGAAGAGATGTTATTTTTTTTCACTAGTGCGAACGTAACGACGTAACTTGTACGAAGTTGCAATTGTTACAGGATGGGGTGGTGATTTTTTTTTTCTCACTACACTCTAAGCTGGGTAACCCTTAATAGAGGTATACATTTTCGAATTTTTGTAACCTATAATTTATAAGGTACAAATGTAACCTATATCTTCGTAACCTTTATATACGTATACATGTAAGGGTTACTCACATATGGGTTACTTTGCAGCTTTCAGCATGTATACCTTTATATAAGTTACATCTACCGCCATCCAAGGTCACACACCTGGAAGGTGTCATGTTGCGCGCCAGGCGCGCTTTCGCCGGCGCCGCTGTGGCGACGCCGCGAAGGCGCCTTTCCCGCGTGGTAAACAAACATCGCGTTAGTGGAAGACATGTGCGACCATGCTGTCCATTGCGCCGTCTAAAATTTTGCGTCGGATGCCTTTTGTTCGTCCTTTGAAAAAATTGCCGGCCACACGCCGGCCACCGATCTTCAAGTGGCATTCCCAGGAGGTCTGTACCTGTAATGATTCGAAGGGTTATTTGGGTTAAATAATAGGCTTTAGAGCTGGGCAGTTGGTATACATTCATATTGAAAGAACACCTCAAACTTGGCAAGACGAAGAAAAGAACACAGCACAAGCACTCACTAACAACTGGAGATTTCTTACAGAGCTATTTTCGAAAAAGATTGCTTCTTGTTCATGTATTAAAGTTCATGTATTAAAGAACTGATAGAAAGAGTCACTAAACATGAGGCAAAATAAGATACGAAATATAACATCATAATACTTGAAGAAAGGCCTCGCATTTTTACAAGTGAATCATACTTTTGTCTGTGCAGGCTTGTGTGCCATCTTTACAAAGATTATTTGAATGAATGTGTTTAGTTATTCTATTTTCATACCGTTGTTTCCACTGAAATCAGACTTCATTTCAACTTGTGTCATACGCAGGGCAGTCCTGGTTGTCAGCTCAAGGAACACTGCTTGCCAGAAAAGCCGTAGTGCTGATAAGTCATAGCATAGGTAGCCAGATGCAACCACACTTTTCGAAAAGCCAGGAACCGATGAGGGTGCAGCACCCATTTTTACACCTGCACCTGTCTCTGTGTAATTCGTCACAATTTCTACGTCATCAAAAAACAACAACAATCAAGCAGCCTGCATGCTGGCTCATACATACCACCATTCTGTAAAGTCGCTTTACTGCACTACACTACGATCGCGCGAGACAACCATTTGCCCTGAAATACCACGCGAATAAATAAACGACTGATTTGCGCGAATGAGAATAATAAATCCACTTAACATGGTGAATATGGCCCGCTGTCTCAAAATGACTAACACCAATTTACCCACTCAAGGAAAAGAAATACAAAAATAAAGTGTTGTACATATGAAAATTTTTATTGTGCCGTAGGGCAAACTTTCACAAAAAAAGAGGCTTGTGCTGGACAAAAGGGAGTTTAGAAATTTCGGGCAGCATTTAGTGGACTACTTTTCTGCAGCGCACACGTTGTGTTTATCCGGATATATTACTACAAGACCAATAAACTAGACACCATTCCGAATATATGCAGCGAGAAAAATAAACATTTCCCGACGGCTGAAACAAAATGATAATACCCAGACAATAGCGCGATAATATAAGACTTTAATGGGAAAAAAATCAATAATTCAAACAGAGCAACCTGACAATTACATGAGCCAATAACTCGTCAAGTGCGCCCGATGCAACCAACAACGTAAACAAAACGCTCAACATAGGACGAAGGCGCGCAAACAGAGCAGAAAGTAGGTCACGAGCGCCGTTTTCTGTTATAATGTACGGGCTTTCCGGATTGTCCGCTATAGTCTGACGCAACGAACGCAAGCCCGTGATTTCATTCAACTGCCGTCGCGGACAACAGAAAACGTCCAGCGAAGTAACCAGTCTGGTAACGAAAATACCTCTCGAATGCTGCAATTTCAAATTGAAAAGCCCTCAGCGAAAAGATACATCCAATGAAAACACGGAAACCGTTACGGGAATATACTCACCGAGTTCGCTTTCACTTGCGCCGGGGCATTGGTCCAACATGCGAACTTGATGCTGGTTGTAGAAGAACGAGCCGTGTAGCGCTGCCAGTCACAAATGGGCTCGCCGCAGCCTCCGCGACTCACGCCGACAAATAAGTCTTGTAACAGCAATCCTCGCTTCATCGTAGGCGTATCACAGCGGTAAAAAGGCTCGAGTGGCGCGAAAACGCGGCCACCGAGCCTGCGGGCGCCGCCATTTCTCTATATCCCGTCATGCAACGGAGAAATGAACGGCCGCCTGGAGAGAAGGCGCGACGAGCATCTCTTATACGTTACAGGGCGTTTTATAGGTTACAACGTAAAGGTTACATGTGAGATTTTGTTGATGTAACCTATAAATCAATAATGTAACCTATAAACCGCTTTTAACTTCACGCTTGTAACCCTTAGAATGGACTGGGATAAAGAAAACATAAAAATGGATAAATTGTAACCTTTATTTTATAGGTTACTTCCGTTTAGAAGTTACATTATGGGTTACCAGGATTAGAGTGTAGTGCAAACGTAACGACGTAACTTGTTCGAAGTTGCTTGTTACAACTTCGCACTATGTAACAACCTTACTTCCGCAAGTAATTAAATAAGTGATGTAGCCAAGCTGCGACGGAAACGACCTCCGTCAGACACTTCCCTCCCCCTCACCCTGCGCTATCCAAGGAAGAAGAATCGCTGCTCCGCAGACTACAAACCAATACCTTTCCTCACCCAGTTCGCCTGCCTCATATGTTTCCAACTCAATACTCTGCTGTATGCCAGTTTTGTTCACAACCCGGAACTCTAGCTCATATTATAATACAGTCTGGGTGCAATCCCAAAGTTCCACCTCTCCGATCCCCTCTTCCCACACCTGAGCTGTGGGAGAACCTGGTGACCAGCGACCGTCTGGACGTCCAGCAGCTCCTGGCATCCAGAGCGAAGGCTCTCTGCTCACTTGACTCTCTCTCTCTCTCTCTCTGCTCACTTGACTCTCTGTCTCTCTCTCTCTCTCTACTCACTTGACTCTCTCTCTCTCTCTCTCTCTCTCTCTCTCTCTCTCTCTCTCTCTCTCTCTCTCTCTCTCTCTCTCTCTCTCTCTCCTGGTGCAATTTTGTTTTACTGCATCTAAACGATCCTATAGACCCATTTGGCAACAGCCTACTTTTGCGCGTTGATCAAAAGTAAAGCGATGTTTTGAGGTGAAGCAAATTGTACCAACCGAGACGAACGCTTGTAAACGTACGTGTACATCCAAAACCTAACGAGTTCTACCGTGGTTCCTAATCTCCGCTTTAGAAACCATTGGATGAGTTCTGACACTTACAACTCACAAGTTTTATCTTTAACATTCGGGCTGAACATGTCAACGCACGCATAAGAATTTTAAAACGGGTTAGGTATCTCGAATGGAATTTTGTGCCTAAACCACTGCGGGCCTTTCCCTGCCCTTGAAAATTATTTCCGGATGTAGCCTTAGCATTTACGATGCAGGTGCTTCGTGCTATTTGGTCGATCATATCTTAGACCACATACACGCTACACTCTAAGGCTGCGGACCTCAGGGGTTCCGCGATGACATTTTAGAAGTCCGCAAAGCCGTCCCCAAATCTCTCTCTCCCCAGTTATTTCTCATTTTACCAACCCCTGCTGCCAAAGCGAAAATGTGACTTCCCTGCACCTCATGCACGTTTATGTTTCCTCGTGTAGCACATCTTTTAACGCCGGCTTTTTGCACAACACACCAGCTATGCAAAAAAGCTAGATACAGAAAAGGCAACACATAGGTATTTAGGCTACGTGTAGCTGGTAGAGCAAATCGTTAGAGCAAATGAAGTATCGTAACTGTCCATGCCGTCTTGGCCATCGCTGGGCCATAAGCAGCATTGCTGACTCATGTGCCGGGCGAGCGAGTGCGTCTCTGTGGTTTGTTAGACGCGTGGGAGTGTATAACATGTTTGTGAATATAACGGCCCTCATTTTTCTGCCTCTAAGCTTGCGCTGCAAAATAATCATTAGTGCAATTTATTTTCTCCCTCATTTCACCAAATGTGGTGGCCACCACAGGACCGAGACACAATAACGTGAGCACAGCTGTCGGGTTGGGACATCGCTGAGTCATTCTCTCTCACGAGAGAGAATGACTCAGCGATTCTTCTTCGAGCGTGCTAATAGAGCTCCTTGCCCTTTCCCCTTTCCTCTGTGCGTGTGCTGCGAACAAACGGGTTCAAAATCCGTAACAAAACTTAAAAGTTGAAATCCTAACAATGTAAAGAAATGATGTTGTCAAGCATTGCTTTCAGATAGCGCAGCAGATATGTCTTTGAAAAAGTCGGGGCTAATGCCCTGTTAGAAGCAGGTGGTAAGAGACGTATAGAACGTGATGATAGGTTATGCGCGGAGGGCTACATGCGCAAACACACGCTAAATACATTCCTATCTGCGTACGCCCTATTGGGACCCTTGTCCAGATCGTGACGCTATAGGTATACCCTTTCGATCTCCCCACCTATTATAACCCTTAGTACCGTTATCACTGCTAAGGAGGCGGAGTCATCCGGCCTCTTCATCAAGCGCAAACCGGCGAATCATAAGCATGATGCATTGCGATGTACGTAGACAATCATCGCCGAGCTTTCGGCATTCTTTGACAAAGCTGACGACGATGATGCCGTAATATAGATATACTTGCGTCATTCTGGTGTATTATAGAGCATACGTGCTACGGTTTTAAAAAATAGCTAAGAAAACCAACCCATGAAAATCTGTCCAATATTATTTTCCCAATGCAACTCTGGGGGCTGCCTATCGGTTGCAAAGTTATGACACACTATCCCGCCCTGAAATACAGTGTGCCGATTCGAGTAAAGGTTGCTTCTTCAAACATCATTCATTTCATGTTGTTGGCCGTATCAATAATTCTTGTAATCAAACTTGACATCAACTTTGTATACTTACATTCTGTCTTAAGGAGGTTGCTATAAAGGCTTCAAGGCTTCGCTTTTCAATAGACTACTCAGCAGACTTATGCCTGGGCTACATGGCTGTTTCGAAGGCCGTTGAACCAACGGTCTATCGAGTGCCCCATCGGAAATACATAGGACTCTGTTGTGGGCGAAAGTCCAATTGTCAATTGAAAGTTACCGTGCAGCACAGGCATAACAAGGCTACAGCTTAACATCCTTAGCCAGAAATCATCACGGCGCGTAGCACAACCCTGACGCAGGCTTTTGGAGAACAGATGGAGATGGAGAACACAACTGATGGCCCCATCTGGTCGCGCACATTAATTCCTGCTGTGAAATCTGTGCGTGTCTTAGCGGCATTCTGGAGCCCTCTGGGGCGTTAATCCTCAAACTACGGTGCAATGCATCATTGAATTAAGGCTATGCAGACGACTTCAAGTTGCTGCGGATGATCCAAAGTTTCGCTTTTACTCTGGCGGATAAATTGCTGCTGGAAAATGAAAAGAATTTGGCTTTTTTTTTTTTTGCATTTCACGTGTTCCCGGAAACTTTGCGGCTTTCGACAAGACACACCTTTAACTGTCGAAATATACACCAAAAAGCAGACTCGGTCGGTCTATTTAAGGCCTTTCGCAGCGCTGAAAAGGCAGTCGTTTTGGGTGGTGGGTTATTCCAGAGATTACAAAAAAAAAAAAAAAAATCGTAGAGTACAGGCGGCGAAACTCGGGTTTATTTACCTCGTATAAATTTCGTGCACTTGAACCAACGTTTCCACAATCTTGTTTCTTTTATACACGTGTGGATTCAACGCTCGAGTTACCGCCCTTATAACATCATTTTTTTTTCTTTGGTTTGAATGCCATTGTTCATGCTTAAGCAAAAGACGAGGCTTGTGCGCTATGACAAACAAGCCGATAACTGCACCACCCGTTCGGCTCTTGCGCGTGCGGCATAAAACCTTAAAAATAAATTCGAATATCGCACGTTCCACAGATTTTCCTCAGTACTGTTTGGATTATTCGATTGAGTGAAACTTCTATGATAAACCCACAAAATGCTACGACACACATCATGCCAAAAACAAAAGGTGCGTTCAGAATCGTGTCGCAAGAACTTGAGCAATCGGATGCAGTTACATGCGCCAAATCAGCGCGGAGAGACACGTCCTTCGTGGTCCGCTGCTAAACCGCCCTCGAGCCGGGCGACTCGAGACCCGCGCGACTTTCATCGCAAGCAACGGCGACGACAAGAAGCACCGCGCAACATCTCGTACTAACTAGCGGGCTGGCACACACAGACACACACGCACGCTCGCACAGAGCGACAAAAAAAGGGGGGCAATCAGCCGGGGACGGGGGGACCTCTCACCTTCCATGTCTTTCACCGGCGTGCTGGCGACATAGCTGGGCGTGCTTGCCCAGTCGGTCGCCAGGCAGCAGTCTCCGGCCGCCTGGTACGCGGCAGTTCCTCCGGCGTGGACGCTGCGGTGCGATCCCGGCTGCAGGTAGGCCTCGACGGGCGGCTCGTTCGCCATGAGCGCCGCGATGCTGAACGTGTGCGATGACCGTCCCGTGTCGACAAGTTCCATTGTCTGGCGCCTGCTCGCCGAGGTGTCGACAGGGCCCCGCGGCCGCGCCCTCGCGGCACGCCCACCGCAGAGGGGAACCGACCGCGGGCTCGGGCACTGGTGCTCCCCGACGCGGGTGGCGCCCCCGAGCGGTCCGCCCCGCTCCACCCGGGCGCCCGGAGCCACCCTTCCGTGGCGCGAAGCACCCTCGGCTCTACAGTGCACCCCCTTTCAACGCCGTGCCTTCGGGCGGGCTAGAAGTAGCCGCGGGGGAGGGGCTTCGCGCGTTGGAGACATGCCAGCTCGAGGCTCGAACTGGTGCGTGGTGCCGAGAGTGAGTGCTCTTCTTGGGCCTCGTTCTGCATTGATCCTTGTTTCAACTTCTGGTAACAGCAAAGGAGGCAGGGATGCTGTCGTGATGATTCTATGACGGCCAGTAAGCGGAGTGCCGCCGCAGTAACGCGCTCATATACGACGTGTGGCGACTTAAAGCTAGTGTGTTGCTAATATGTCTGCCTCTCTTGGATTTTAAATTATGCTCGAAAGTCAAGTTGCGAACTTTTTACCGGCAGGCGAACACATGATTAAGGATAAACGGGGTATACTCGAGCTATTTGAGTTCTGCACACGACATAGTCTTGCTGAGAGTGCAGAACTCATGCAGGCAAAGCTTGAGGAACTGCAATCAGAAAGCACGGCCGTGGGACCAAAAATAAATATGAATAAATCTAAAAAATAAGCACACCAAAAACGTCCTCTTCAGGTTAAGAAAAGAAACGCTTGAAGTAAAACTACCTTCGACATATGATTAACACAAACCACAAGAGAGAAATCCGGCGCAGAATAGCTATCTGTTGGGGATCACTCGGCAAGCCCTCTGGAATAATGAAAAGTAAGGTACCTCTGTCACCTAAGAGAAAAATTTACAACCAGTGCATGCTGCTTGTTATGACATACGGAGCTAAAATTTGGTACCTCACTAAGCAACTAGAAACAAACTTACATCGGCTTGACGGGCCATGGAACGAATAATGACAGGAGCAACGTTTAGGAACAGGAAACGAGCTTCCTGGATCAGAGAACAAGCTATAGTAGATGATATCATATTTCAAGTAAAGAAAAAGAAATGGACTTGGGCTGGCCATGTAGTCAGACGAACCGACAAACTGTGGACGAGAAGGGTAACAGAGTGGATACCAAGAGATGGGTCTATAAGAAGGGAGAGGCCATCAACCGGATGGAGGAATGAAATAAAGAAATTCGGGGGAAACTACAGGTGACCTCGAGAAGAGCAGGAGAGGAGCACTTGGAGGTCAATGGGAAAGGCATTCGTCCTGCGGTGACCTAAGTAGGATGATGATGATACCTACAACAGCAACATTAAAGAAAACAAAAAATCCGCTTGTCAATTTTTAACCATGCAGGGTCACATTACTGACCTTCCTATCCATTTTACAGCGCCTAATGTTCCGGGCACCACTACCACAAAGGTCATCAAATGGGCCACGAACCACGCAAATTTCGTTCATGAGATGACTAACAGGCCAGGATGACGGTAATATCATACAAAGTTGCACAAATTTCGCCACTCAACCACGCGCAGATTGCCGTAGCACAGACTGTTAGAATTTGGGCTTGCTTCCAGAGATATTTCCAATTTAAACAAGCCTGCCGCCCACAAGCCTGCTGCGCTAAGAAGTGGCTCGAGGACTAGCGGAAGCACAAAGAGGCCTACACGCTTAGACATCAAACCGCTCTGTTCAATGCGCATGCGCGTAAGTTTGTTGAGTGCACACAGGAGGCAGGGTACGAGATACTGTTGTACTGCGGCCGTAAATGCATCTCATAGTCATGCCGTTGTGTGGACGTCTGCAGTTCAGGGAACTCCATTTGCCACCCTTCATATCGCACTTTCCACGCGCAATATTCAGTTCATCGATGAGTCATATACAGAACTTAGCGTGTGTTGCGCCATCTTGGTGGCACCTTCTCTAATCCAACAGTCACCGTTTCAAGTGATCATTTAAAATACTTTACTATTCTTTCAAAAAATTTCATCTCTTTGTCAGCTCTATAGATAAGTCCGCCACGCGCGTTAAAAATAAAAAACAAACACGTCATACTGCTCCCAACCGTCACGTCCGCATCTTTTGTGGCAGCATTGCTGACGAACTCGTCGAATACTATTGCGTGTACACGCATTTTTTCAACCCCGAATATGGAACGTTCTTCATATCCCGCTCTGCGCTTCGTTTCTCACGTTATTGAGGAGCGGGGGTGAAGGTTCCGCCCCTCGCTCTGTTCCCGGTCCGGTAAAAATGAGGAACGGAATGAAACGCCTCTGCACCCAGAAAGAAATGATTGGGTTCCTTAGCGAGAATGCAAGTATTGCCTTGAGCATAGAGAGAGAGAGAGAGAGAGAAGGTAAAGGAGAGGCAGGAATGTTAACCAGGCTACGGCCTAGTATGCTGCCCTGCACGGGGGAAAGGGGAACAATGAGGAAAAAGAGGAAAACAGAAAAAGAATTGGAAAGGTATGCGGACAGAGTGTAAAGTGGTGTGCCCTGCGGTAGCTAGGACACTATAGACAAAGTTCAGTGAGTTCATAGAGGGTAGTCTTGTGCGCTACTGTCTTCTGTGCAATTCGGTCGTTTTTAGAAAACGCAGGAGCGCTTTTGTCGCCATGTCCGTAGATGGCGGAGAAGGCCAGTGGCCCAGGATTTTCTTTTCAGAGAATGGGCGTCGAGAGTCTAGATATAAGGGGTGCTAAGGACTTCCCATATATGACGCATGACTGTCGGTATCACGACCAACAACAGCACCATCATTATCATTATCCACAGCCCACTCGTTTCCACTGAAAGACGAAGGCCTCTCTCAGAGATTTCAAGGGCTTCCTTATGCCATTCTGCACGCCCAAATTCTCGTATTTCAATCGCGTCTTTGGTTTCCCCCTATTTCGTTTGCCGTCCCTTGGTAGCCACTTCGATAAATGAATGGTTCATCACTGCTCCATCATTAATGGTCCTAACGGTTGTCCATCATTCGCATTATACGAACTGCCTAAACTTTCATGGTACGCTTAGTTTCAGCAAGAATGTACACGGCCCGAGTTAGTTTTCTAACCCATGACGTAGTTCCCTTATGCAGTTTCAATGTTGCAGTTCTTATGCAGCATTAATAACATCAACTGTTATAAACGATCGATAGTATACCTTTATTTAAGATACTCGACACTCTATAGAATTATCCGTTCTTTCTACAATAGATAACTGCAGTTGCCATCTTGGAACGTTGTCGCAGTTTGAGCTCGTGTTCCCTTCGTCTGTTGGTCTCTCTTATTCACCAGTCCAGAGCAGTTCAGAGCAGACCTCGAGCAGCTCAGTACTGCCCTAGCAATGTAGGTTATGTGGAACAAAAATACGGAGCTGTCTGAGGCAATTGCATGGCAGTCCGTCCGTAATGACAAATCAAAGAGACCTTAGCGGCTCCCTTTCCTCCACACCTCTACAGAAGGTTTTAAGTATACGGACACCTCTTAGGCTATACGAGCAGAACATGTAAATGTTTCGAAGTATAATGCTAAACGACTCGAGATAAGTAACGAAAATGAGACTCTCACCTGTGGCACTCAGTGTGTCAGCTTGTGAGCCGGACAGTAATTATTAAAGCGAAGCTTTCTAGGCCCCAGTGAGGGCGTATGTGGCGGCTATAACACACTGCAGGAAATCCAACTTTCTCTGAGGATAAGGATGATCGTGGGTGAAGTGAAAGAAAAAAATTACACCATCTTCCCGTAGGGGAACCCTGAGTGTATGCGAAGCAGCCAAGAGGTCGACTAAAGTTCCCATTAGTTTTCAGTTCGTCGTTTCCGTTGGACTTCAGCTTCGCGTGCCTTCGTTGTATCAGTAGCTTCTTGACGTAGTTTAATGGGTGAAGGACATAAGGCGCGTTCGTAGCACATGCTCCCGTGTCGGTTTGTAGCGCAGTGGGAAGAGCGCCACGTACCTCCCGTTGCGGCCAGAGAGTCGTGGGATTGAAACCGGGCGCCGCCTAACTATGCCAAACGCTGACGGGGCTGAAGAGACGCGCATGCGCAGTAGAGTGCGGACGGCGGACGACAAGGAAGGGAGGGACACAGCCCCGAGCATGAGATGCTCCGCATCTAAACGTTTTCTGTGGTCGGAATCAAACCTGGGTCCTTTGGGTTATGAAGTCAACGTCTATTCGATTGCGCCATTTCGACACGGTCGGAGCAGTTTGGATTTGGAGAGGGCTGCATGGACGTGCGAAATTAGACGGAAAAATTATGCACACCTCCGTCTAACGATTACGACGGTTGAACGCGAAGCTTTCTTCGTGCCAAATCAAATGGCGAAGGGTCGAAGTCAGAGCCGCTGCGATCAAAGTCCGAACTGTGTACCAGCAACGAGTCAAAGCCCAAACCTTCTGCGGGTCAGTTCAAACTCAGACGACAGCAAAGGAATCACTCACGAGAAAGTTTCGCGTTCAATAGAAATCAATCCCTATTGGTTTGTTACTTTTGTATTGGGGGAAACCTGGCACCACTATTTCGCGAATGCATAGTTTAATTGTAAGGGGCGCAAGAATTTCCCTATTGCTCGTCGTATTCCATTCTTTGAAGCAATGCGCTGACTTGGAAGTCACGTGAATTTCTGACCCAAACGCTGCTCGACAATTGGTCAACGATCATTTCTAGATAATACATTATCGAGATCGTCTCTCAATAAATATTTTATCGTTTATCCAGCTGTTCATTTATTCAAGAAATATTCCTCAATAATAACGCTATCGTTTCTTCAGCGCTTCATGAGCCGGGGCTTCATGGGAGGTCCATTAATGTTCTTCGCAACCGTTCGAAATTATTGCTTTTATATATGTACACCTAACTATCCATTATATCCTGTCAATAATTTTGCGGCTGTCAAGAATCATTAATACTATATTAATATTTTGGCATGAGTGCGCTATTAACAGCATTACACCGAGAGTTTCAATGTAGTGCGCTATCCATACCTTGAGGAAATTCTACCTTTACTCGGATAAAAATGCTGACAGTTTTTTTTTTTAACTACAGATAGTTATATGGAAAGATGACCGACGACAGTATTGATAGAAATATTGCAGTATTATAGTTTTGAAGTACTACGCAGCGTCAATATCTCGCCATATACGTTTTACAGCGCATGCAATATCCACGGTCTACAGATACATTTGCATAGCCATCACGCTATATCAATATTCCGTTTTCTCTTTGAAACAAATGTATTAATTACAAGCTGCTGAGCACGTTGTACAAAAGCAGTTGAACATTACAACATTGTCCCAACAATAAATCAGTTGAAGGATATCGCTTTGTTACATATTCAGCTGGTAATGGAGCATTTACATCCCCCATTGCCAGGGTTGCTGGCAGGTGCTTGCTTTTAACGCAGTCCCGAGAAATTGAGGAACCGCTTCCAGGACGGCAATAGCAGCAGAAAACCCACTCATAAGAAACACTGCTTCAGTACACCAACCTCTGTGCTAGTTACTTTTGAACGCAGCAGCACACATGCGGTGTTAGTTAGTCCGCTTACCGTGTAACGTGGCCATAAACGAATACTTATTATATAAACTCATAGCAATGCACTTGAAATAGTAAAAATGCACCACCGTCGAAGCTAGGCCAATTTATCGCTGGCTCAAACAGAACGTATACGACAACTGCCACTTTCGCGTAAAACTCAGTCGCACACATTGGGGACGCAAATATGGCTTGAAAGCAATTGCACCAAACAATTTATATTTTATCACAGAATGGGAGTCGTTCCTTTTCTCTAAGCATATACTTGACCGTATACGCGCAGTACGTCCCGACGCCCCATCGTCGTAAGCACAATCACGACATCTTCCTCACCACTCAGTTAGGAGCCTATATACTAAGAAAAGGGGTCGCCATCTTCCTCCTCCTTTTCCTCCTCCTCCTCCTCCACGCCATCCCCGTTGAAAAGCGGGATGAAGTAACATGTATACATACGTATGTACTCGTCATCGGATGTTGCGATCCGGGCTTTTCGTGCGAGACTGGCACATGTCGTATGCACGCGGTGAGTCGTTCCCAAACTACAGTGCGAGAAGTGAAACGATTAGCTGGGTTGCGATCGCGTTCCTTTAACACCTGATGGCAAACGCGCGCACTCAGGTCTAATTACGTCTGGGGCGAGTTTAGGACCACGCAAGAGAAGGTACGGAAACTTTGAGAAGTGGACGCGGAAGCCGGATGCCTTCAAGTTGCACATTATTCCACATATATGCAATCGGGCTATGCTCAGGACTGGAACACGATAATGTATGCCGTACGCTAGAGGCCCAAAGGTAGTCCAAGCCTGTGAAAATACGTGGGATTACTGTGGGATTACGTGGTATCCCACAATGACGCAAGTGTGTTCTGGTGCATGTGCGCAGCAAAGAGCTTTGCTGAAGAAATTCGCCGAATCGGCATAAGATAACAGACGTCCAATTTCATATCCGCTTGCCCATTATTCTGGCTGCGTTGCATTCGTTCACAGCGTAATGAGGGTAAGCTGGAACATAATTCTTTACACAAGGCTTTCGGCATGCTGTGTACGCAACAAAGGAATTAGGCCGTCTGCCCGCAGTTGTATACGGACGCAAGTTTTATCAAGGCACCGCCGCTGATCAAGATGGCGTAACACGCAACGTGACTTAAAGAGGCCAGGCAGATAAAATGCAAGTTTCTTTGATTCGAATAAGTGCTTCGTTAACACTGACACAACTTTTAACGCGAACTTCACTGCAATAAGTTATATAATCAGGAAAAAAAGAAGTGCCCATGCGTCACTAGCTCGTTTCCCACACCAGAACCTATGACGTAATACGCACAGCTGTGCGATTGATTGAGGCCGGCAAAAGCAAACGCTGATTGAACAGGGATGATAAACTTGCAGAACGAGCTATTTGCGCTTACGTTTAGGGGACTATATTTTTATAGCAGTAAGAATGGGGTATGGGGAAGGGGGGGGGGGGTGAACAAGTGAATTTACGAACTAGCACGTAAACAACGAATCAGTTAGTGTGGCATTTTGCCGGCTGACACTGCCTTACACAGCCGCAGGACGCGTTGGACTCGTCTAACAAACGCTGACCAACTGACGTAAGCGGCACGGCCACTCATGTGATCATGGTTGTCGAGTCACAGCTTATGATTTAGGAAACCGTTAGCATCGACCGTAATAAAAATACGGCATGTATATAAATTCGGCCAGAAGCAAAGTGCGTACACCCGAGGTGCACTTCAGTGGTTTGCAACGCCATCTATGAAAATGGACGACAAAAAGGTTAACCAAACGGCCGTCTGAGAGATGGTAGCAGCCGTGGTAGCAGCTCTGATCCACAGACTATCTTTAGTTCAAGGCCCTGCTCTGGATACGTCATTGCATACGTCCCTAAACACGCGATTTAGCGGGTGAATTGAAATTTTGGCTGAAAATGTTTCGTTTCTAAGTGAATAAACCATCCTTTGCTGCCGAACAAGTGCTGAGGACACTATAAAAACCAGATCTTTCGAAAAAATTAGCAGTGGCTTAGCTCGGCTATGCCAGGATATACGAAGCATGAGCTAAGGTTCAGCTGGTTATTCTTAGGTGTCTGGTAGTCTAGAAGTAGCTGATTATCATGCTTACTGCTGCTAAAACGATTTACAATCCAATCCTATCCAATCCAGTCCAGTCCAGTCCAGTCCAATCCAGTACAGTCACTACTCCTCCAGGTTTGTACAGGGTTCAAGGACGAGAATTCAAGGGTATAGAAGTACTTTCGAGGCCCTGCTAAGGCATTTTCAAGAATGCAGGGGAGCACGTGTACTAACGTGTCACTACAGTTTTCGCACGATAAACGTCTGCTTCTTTACATCTCAAAAAATGACCTTACTAAAAGTCTCTTTGGAACAGCTCCACCCTTTGGAAGTGGACAAGTTTACCCCTACCCACAGTAATACTGAGGAAGCTTTACAAAGGCCATGGCATCTTGAAATTTTTTGAGCTGTGCAAACGCTCTTAACACACCCTCTTGAATAGCGAGGTACATAACTTGATACCCCCTGCCATTCTCTCACCCCTTAATTTCTGTGTTCATTCGGTGGGGAGGGGGGGGGGGGATATTGACGACTCCACTGGCTCTGCCCACCATCACACCCGTCAAAATAAAATATTCCAGTAAAGCTTAGGAGCTAGATGCTCTCTGTTGGCTTATGTGCGCTCATTTTTATTTCACCCTAGAGTGCCAGCACCATTCGTTTTCGTAAAACGAATAACAGGATGAGGAAATGCAGAAAGCAGAATGAAAAATTGGAAGGGGACGTATGCTAATTTCTGCCTCGGCAGATGCAGGGATTTCGTTCCGCACGAACCAATGTGCAAAGCAGCCCTCCTGTGCTCCCAAGCTCCCTTAGTTGCAAAAGCTGTATAAAGCAGCACTACTGCCCCCGCAAGCTGGCTTTAAATTGTAAACTGCATGCTTTTTTGGGGAGGAGGAAATAAGCCAAAAAAACCCAGTCGGATCTCCTCTTTGTTGCCCAAAGAAATCAAAAGTTTTAGAGGAGACGGAAAAAATTCAAAGCTTTCAAGGCCCTTAAAAACTCCGTTTTCAATTTCAAGATTTCAAGGGTTTTCAAGGTTTTCAAGGACCTGTACGAACCCTGTGGACCTCGCGCATGCGCAGCGCGGCTCTCCAGGAGCCACGCGAAACGGCTATCAAGCGGCTCCGGCGCAGCGTCACACTCGGCTACTGCGCAACAGAGGCGCACAGCTGGGCACGCGCCGGCTCCAGTGCGTCTGCCGCGGCTATGACGTCACCCCTCTGGAATGCGCAGACCGGCGAATGTGCAGAACCAATTCTATACACACCCGTACTACAATTAAATTGGATAATCCAATCCAATACAATCCAATTTATTCCAATCCAATTCAAATCCAATCCAATCCGATTCAATGCAATCCAATTCAATTCAATCCAATCCAATTCTCCTCGCGTTTGCGCAGCACGGCCCTTCAAGGTCCACGCGAAACAGCTCAACCTCGGCCAGTGTAGCTTACACTTTTGATGCTTTCCCACTAAACTTACTTGCCTTGTAAAACAACGCCCTTTACGTTGTTGTAGCCAGTACGCGGTCTGGAATACTCAAAAAGAAAAAAATCCCGGCCCAGGTCCGCTGACGTGAAACCTGGGGAGTGGTGAAGCATGGGTGTAGGAACAAATGGTGCCGGAACAAATGGTCCCGGAACAAATTGCCCCGGAACTTACGGTCCCGGAACTTACGGTCCCGGAAGTTATGGTCCCGGATTAAATGGTCCCAACTCGAAAGTAGGAACAAATGGTCCCGGAACAAATGGTCCTAGGCACCTCTTCGGCAAAATGGTTCTATAAAACTCCACGTGGATTCTCTGTTCAAATTTGTTGTATATTGCTGGAGTGCAGTTTATAATTTCTTTAATGTTAAAATTTTGTTTTCTTTGTTTTTCAGATTCCGTTGAACCGGTTATCTCAATTTACGCTATTATAACTACTAAACGCGGTATTTCTGCCAACCATGCATTTTTGTGCTAGTGGAGGGCATTACACAACTGGCGTTTTGGGGAATTTTTTTATTTGTATTTCCGCCGTTTTTCTCCGGCCTTTTTCATTTTTGTCTTCGCGTTTTTTATACGTTGAAGACGAATGTTCATATTTATTACTTTTCTCTCTTTCCGTTATTGGATTTTTGTAATATTTTATTTTTTCTGTTTTCGACTTTTTGGTTTATCAAAATATGGTTATTTCAATTATGTGAAGTATACAGTGTATGAGTGTATTCTTGGCGCCTAGGTGTTTTTGCCCACGCAGATGAAACCGTTGGGGCGTAGAGGTATACAGCTTTGCTGTAAGTCTCGTGTCTTTGAAGCACGAAGCGTTCTAGAGCGAGGCGTTGGAAAGCGAGTGTCCCGGTGTTTTAGTAACGTGACTACATGATATTCCGACGACATGAGACGACGATGAAATGGGATGCCGAAAGCCTGAGCCCCTAAGGGGCTTCGCCCCTAAAAAAAACAAGAAACACGTAGGGATTACGGAAAATAACATGAACCGGGAGCTAAAATGCACAAGCGATTCATCAAGAAAGACAATAGCTGGCGCATCTTAAGCAAATTACAATTACTCCAGGTTTTCTTTTCGCAACAGAAAGGTATAAAAGCTTGAATGAACAAGCTTTCATTTACTCGTCCGTCCGAAAGAAATTTTAGCTTTAGTCAAATATTTTGACGCTGCTGTTGCATTAGCGAAAACGTAACAAAACACCAACCGTTCTTCGGAAGGGGAAATTCGTTTCCTGCCTCATTCTACCTCTTTCGCTATCATCGTTTCCATTTCAAGCGTTTCCCGTAATGTTTCCTGCACACTGCGTTGTCATATTGACCTGAAGGACGCAGCAGTCCGCCCCTTCTTGTTTTCGGTCTTATTTTTTCGGTGAGAATTTTAAGCCAAGTGTAACGGCCGAAGTGTGCACTGCTCCTTGAGGCATTACGGCGCACTCCGTCGCTGGTATACCGATAGATCTCCTCCTGTGCATCTCTTTCTTTCCTGCAAGCTAGTCTGCAGTAAAAAAATTAGCAGTGGCTTAGCTCGGCTATGCCAGGATATACGTAGCGTGTGCTAAGGTTCAGCATCCGTACTCCAATTGGATTGGATTTCAATCCAACACAATCCAATTTACCCCAATCCAATCCAAATCAAATGCAATCTAAGCAGATCCAATCCAATCCAGGCCAATCCGATCCGATCCGATCCGATCCAAACCAATCCAATGCTTCTCGAGCTTGCGCAGAACGGCCCTTCACGGCACACGCGAACCCGCTCAACCTCGACCAGTGTAGCTTACGCTACAAAACTTGTTTTAAAAGCTACGTCCCGGCACAGTCATGTATTGTGGGGATTGCGGCATTCCCGCAAACCCGTAGGTTCCCCAAAGAGATGCTGTTACGCAACGCGCCCTTCATGGCGGGCTTTCGCGCAGCGTGGAGGCATTCGGTACGAAACGGGCTTGTGTTACAGCCTAGATATGGGAGTGAGGGTAGTTATCTGGAGATCACAACGTAATACCTTAAAAAGCAATGTGTCAGCGTTAAGAAAGTAAATACAGGTTTCAAGTTTAATAAATAGAGGCATAAAAGAAGACTGAAGACGACGAGAAAAATTAACATTTTTCGAAGCTTGTTTCTGTACTTGTTTAAGCGGCCAAAGATGGCTACAATATGTGCTACCCCGGAACGATATACGTAAAGAAAATGACTGTGAGTGATCGCGTAATACAGAGTTATTAATCTTTTTCAAAATCGAAATTCGAAGTAGCTATAAGTAGCGTACAGGTTCTATACCATATATTCAATAGTTTTCTGCAAATTAATTTACGTGATAATGAAATTTCAGATGGCTATCGACAGTAATACCAGAGTCCTTCAATGCTTGAAAAACTCTGGTAATACCAAGAAAACACCCATCACTCAGTCAGCGTAGTGTAGCAACTTCCTACCGCTCACAGTAAAAACTAATTACGGCAAACAAACCACTCAGTTCCCACGCTCACACTTCTTGAATAGTCTAAATAAAAAAATCAAAGCGCATAATTTTGTGACATTCCTCAAAACAGAATATACACATTATCTATTGTCATGGTTACATTATTGTCGTGTTTACAGGTAATTTACTTTTGTCGGTACAACTGCGTGTTTAGAATGCTTGTATAGTAATTTCTCGCTATCACTTACCTGTAATTTTCATCTTGCCATTGTAAAATAGTAGGCTTATTCATGTAGGAGGTCCTGTTTCCGGCTTTTAGTCCTTGAGACGTGCTCTTGTATATTTGAATATGTTTGCAAATGTATATATATTTACTTTACTCATGTTGCTTGATTACTTGATTACATTATGTTATTTGAATACTCATGTAATCATATTTCTTGATTACTTGATTACATATGTTACTGAATACTCATGTACTCATGTTGCTAGATTACTTGATTACATGTCACTTGATTACGTGTTACAGAGTGTCCTCCTCTATTCTGGATTATGAACAGGTTCGCTTTGGTGACGACGTCTTGCGTGAAGCCAAAGAATGTGAAAGGGCGACTTTGAACACAGGAGCGCGTTCGGCGCGTATCTCTGAAGTGCCTCGCTCCCACGTTACTGATCAGCCTAAGAATAGTCTGTGTGCGACATCTTGACCTGTCGCTGACACAGTCACCTCTAACAATGCCGAAAATAGTTTGTTCTGTAACCTATCTATTTCCTGGCATACCTTCGGATCCTAATAGTACGAAATTTAATTGTAAATTAAAACGTCTTAGCACTCTCTGTTTGTCTGCATGAACAGCGGACCAGCGCTCGCACAGTATGTATGCTGAGCCTGGGGGAATGCGGGGTTGGGGGTAGGGGGGGGGGGGGGGTAGTAATAATTAGAATGAGCACCATAGCGTACAGCGAGAGATACACATCGACCTATTCGGTTATTTACAGAACTCCCGAACAACACGAACCAGAGACAATGCCCTCACAAGCCCCCACGAACAAAAAGGCGGTTCTGTACTCGGTCATGAATTTTTCTTTCTCGTCGCTCGCGGCTTTCTGAACTAAGAAGAGGCCACCCACCTTTCTTTCCGTTATTTTTGTCGGCTGAAATAAAATGTGTTTACCAGCACCACCTCCTACCCAAGGGCGGAGTTAAACCTTGTTGGTAGGTTTGTAGGTTCGTTTTCGGTGGCGATGGAACCCTTCGCTTGAAGAATTCGGCGGTGTTGGTGGTGAAGCAGAAGAGATGAGAATACGATGACGGGACGAAGATATGATGACAAGCAAAAACTGTATTTACGGTTATTTACAAGAGTCGGTTACAGAAAGTTGATTACAGAGTTGGTTAAGCATGGCTGTCCAGCGATCGACCCTCCGAGTTACGCCCTAGGTGCCATACCTTAGTGATCGACTCTGGGTTACGCCCTAGACGGCAAGGTTTACGTGCACTAAGCACGGAGGCTCACTGGTTTCCAGCTAAAGCTAAGTCTCAGCTCACTATCTTGCCCGGGAATATCATTCCCCGCACCCATTGTATGCCGCGCAGCCGATTTACTTGGTCAGGCTGACCTCTCAAATCCACCAATGGTGGAGCCTAGCGTCACTAAATAAGCTAGTGAAGCCAAACGTCGCCTTCCCAAACTTCGCGCACTTCCCTCCTCTCCCCAGACCGAGCGAACGCAGGAAGACGCGTACACGTGCACGGGACAGCTTTGCCACGGCACTTTCAAAAGGTGCCTCCAAGGCTTGCACATTCCATGCGTAACACGATAGCCCCGAGGCACGTAACTCCGAAGCGGCGTCTTATTGCCCTCATTGCGATCGCCCTTCCGAAGCGTCTTATCGGGAGCCGTGCTTTCCAACATCCAGTACGGGCTTTCCGGACTTTCCAACAGGCCGGTGTCCACAAAGAGAAGCGGGGGTGGCGCTTACAAGAGTCGCCGTCCTGGCCTAGTCACTGCAAGAGTAACACGTGTGGCCCCCGAGGCACGCTACGACGCGTTGTTGCCGAGGCGTTCAAAACGGGAGCCGCGCTCCCCCCAAAGAAACACCAATTACGGCGGCGGCCATTGAGAGAAGCGGGAGCGGCAATGCGCGCAGCATCTCAGCCCGCGCATTGGTTATCTCCCGATCTCCTGTCCGCCGGCATGACAACAGCCGTCAGAAGCCCTACAGACGGCTTTCGTCGTTTGCCCAATAAAGGTTTGTCCATCCTCGTCGTGCAGAGATCGCGGTAAAAACTGGAGCCTAACGTCCTTGTTTCGTCAACATCACTCTCCTCCTTCACCTCAATCCCGTTTCTATAGATCTCCCGCTTCCGTTTCTCCGTTGTCGAGGAAGGTCTAAAGCATGTAATGCTTCATGGTTTCAGAAGTTGCAGCCATGTGTGGGACTCTGTATAAAAAGACTCATATTTTTCGTTCTGTTTACACACTATGTACTTGTTTTTTTTTTTTTTTTTCAATCCTTGAGCGAGTCGACTCTGCTCCGGCTTCGTTTTTCTGGTAACTCGGGCTGCTCCTCGCTTTGTTTCCCAGGCAGCCCGCTACGCTTGTTCATACTGCAGCTAAGCAGAAAATCAGGAGACGCGAAAGAGGGTGGCCGAGTTGTTGCTGCCATCCATAGGGAAGCGTGCTCTCCTTTTTTGCGATGAAGAATCCCTGTGACGAAGGTGTCCTCCGATTCGCTACCAGCAAAATGATCCCGGTTTCAAGAAAGATTCGACGAAGTTTCGCCCCATGTTCGACGAGATGCGCTAGCGCCGATATTCCGCGGGATTAGACACAAAAACTGCTACAGGCTTTAAAACACCACAACCCATTACCGCCTTTATTGGTGCCTTCCAGGTTGAATGAAGCTGGCCAACCCACACGGTTAAATGAAGACAAATGCAGTCACAGAAAAATGAAACGCGAACACGAAAATATGAACCGGAACGGACAAATAGCGCGCTTTTTTTTTTCATGCAATTCAAAATTACGCGTGGCTTAATTACAAAAACAATGTTGGGAAATCTGGCTTTCCGAATATACCAATTGCGCGCCATTATTAAACATCCACAAACGGTATTTTTCAATTTTTCGTGTTCTGCCACATATTTTCTGGTTCGCATTTCGTTTGTTCGTGCCTGTGCGTACGTAAATGAACAACAATGAAACCAAGAGCCTGCTTAAAAATTTAGTCAACTGAGCACGTTGCGGTTTGAAAGAATTCGGGGCTACTAGAAGTTTCCAATTTTGTAGGTAATTACCGGGGCATAAATATCTATTCCTTTTTCGTGTGTCTGCATGTTCCTCGTCGAACGCAAAAAAAAAAGAGAGATTCACATAGAACGCAGGCAGAAGTCAGCAGTCCGACCTGCATAGCATCAGTAGTGGCGATCCTGCCAGATGATCTTCGTTTTAAAGGAAAGCTCTGGTGGCTCTAGGTAGTTGTGAGAAACCGTACACCGGCGCAGAAGACGCCGCGGAAGCAGTGCCTGTCAGGAGCGACAAGGGGCAATTTTTCAAAAGAGCGCTCCCTCAGAAGTCCGTGAGAGCTTGATCTACAGAAGTAGCGACATGTTAGGGGGATTGGGGGGAAGCAGTAAATACGGCAGCAAATGAAAAAAAAAAAAAAAACCCTGGCTCCTAATTTGTCATTTTTGACACCTTTTTTTTTACCCCTGAGAGTTCTTGTTTGTCTCGTCCGACTTCCGTGGTTCTTTTTCCGCTGGGATTGGTGTCAGATTGCCGTTGGCTGTTTACCTTCGCCGGAGTGACTACTGCGCACCGCTATGCTGGCTCTCCCGTCCACGTTCTTGTGGTTGTTCTGAACGGGACGGTAGTTAAGTTTAACGGATACGAAAACAGCGCTCGGAAATACGACTCACAGGCAACAACATATCTAGCATGGTTATGTTTCTCTTCTGCTGAGATGCCCGCTTTTGATGTCTTCGTGCACCGATAATTTCGACGTACTCGGAGATAATAAATGGCAGCTAATTTTTTTTTCAGAAAAAAAGGGAGACGTTCTTTTTGTTTTCAAAAATGAAGAAATTATCGAAAAAGGTATCAATCAGGGATAATATTTTCTAACCATAATTTTAATTAGCGCTGCCAATTTTTAATGTCTAAGAACCTATATTTGCGATGCAAGTGGCTTGAACACACCCTCTAAGCATCGGCGTCCGGCAAGCTTATTATGTGCATTGTCTATGTAGATGTGCGGCTTAGCAAGCAAGGGACAATTTTATTCGCCGGATGGAATTAACAGAGCCTGCAAGATACACAAAAATGAGTGGCAGGCTTCTGGGGGTGGTATAAATTTTCTATTTCGATAGCCGTGCTCGTCTATTTCGATAGCCTTGTTATAATTGTGAGTATTGTTTACAACCTTCACGGCAATATGCCACGCGCTGTCATCGCTAACAAGGCTCCTGTTCATTTGTTCTCATGTGCTTTTGCCGTCGACTTGCTGTTCCTGCGTGTGGTGGACGAACTGATATAAATATACAAACGGATGTTAGAAGAGAGCCCGTTTTTTCTTGTCATATGCTATTTCATCGCCAGCAAAGTTAAAGAAGAAGCGTTAGTTAGGCCAATGTTTACAAAGCTTCAAGGACCCAGCAGTTTTATCAACTTCTATACCCTATCACTAATTATTTATTCAAAGGTATATATACACTGTGCAGAATTGGGTGAGTTGGTGATCCATGATCAACTACAGCGCGACAAGAACGCAGGGACGGAAGAAATCACGCAGGAGGAACGCAGCGTTCGTGCCGCGCGCCTTTATTTCGTCCTTGTGCTTTTTGCCGCGCTGTAGGCGATCATAGCCAAAGGTAACTAAAGTGGTTCAGTAGCCTTACGGCCGTTTACTATCCGTGGATATGAAGTTTCTAAAAATACACACTCTCTATTTTGGCATTTATTCCCTCCCCTCTCTCTCTCTCTCTCTCTCTCTCTCTCTCTCTCTCTCTCTCTCTCTCTCTCTCTCTCTCTCTCTCTCTCTCTCTCTCTCTCTCTCTCTCTCTCTCCTCTCTCTCTCTCTCTCTCTCTCTCTCTCTCTCTCTCTCTCTTTCTCCC
Source organism: Haemaphysalis longicornis (assembly GCF_048455015.1). Lineage (NCBI taxonomy): Eukaryota > Metazoa > Arthropoda > Arachnida > Ixodida > Ixodidae > Haemaphysalis > Haemaphysalis longicornis. The sequence continues at coordinate 32,134,798 of NW_027526422.1, read as the reverse complement.
TCTCTCTCTCTCTCTCTCTCTCCCCCTCCCTCCCTCCCTCCCTCTCTCTCTCTCTCTCTCTCTATCTATCTATCTATCTATCTATGTATCTATCTATCTATCTATCTATCTATCTATCTATCTATCTATCTATCTATCTATCTATCTATCTATCTATCTATCTATCTATCTATCTATCTATCTATCTATCTATCTATCTATCTATCTCATTCACACCCAAACTTGGGCACCGACATAAGGCCAAAATAAATTAAGAATACCGAAGTGTTACGTTTTGTGCTGCTTAAACACGAATGACAAGCTTCAGTTGTGACCACGAACGTGCAGGTGAACGGCACCGTATAAGGCTTTTGCTTGAACTTAGCAACTAGGCGACATGGGAACTGCAATATAGTTTACACCACCGCTGTACTGGGAGCATTGGGAGACCGGGGAACTGAGGAGACTTACATAAAACTTTTGGTGGACATTTACAAGAGATTGTTGGGCAGCATAGTCCTTCGCAAGAGCAGGAAGGACGTGAGACAAGGGGACAATATCTCTCTAAAATTGCTTATAACCTGTCTGGAGGGAGGATTTAATATGCTTGATTGGAAGAATTAAATGGGGAGTATTTGAGGCAATTATCGTTGGTCAACTTTCCCTCTTGATATAGCTTCTGTCCGCTATTTTAGAGCGCAGAACTTTGGCGCCCGCTACTGTAGTTTGACGGCGGCGTTGGCCTCGTTACCTAGCGAACGAAGGGAGAACCGAAGACAGAAAGAAAACGGAGGAGGAAAGTGTGGCGAAAGGGGGTGGAGGAGGGCGACATGCCGAGGTGGCGCGAGACGCTCCTCGGCGGCGACGCATGGCGGAAGAGTGAGGGGGAGGCAGTGAGACATGCTGGGCGGATGCTACGCGCTGCGAGATGACTCGATAGCGGCGCGTGCCGTCATGCACTCGAGGGTGACGTGTTCACTTCCTGAGACGCAGTTCGCGCCGCCGACGTAGAAAACTTACCCTCGCTGACATTTGCGCGGGAGGTTCAAACACGATTTACAACAGCATGCTTGTCGGCGGCGACGGTTTGCGAGATAACGGCAGAGTAGCGCTCGCCGCCGTCGGTTAGCTCATCACGCGATCACTTGCTGAGGCGCAGCAGCTCTGCGCCGTGACGGAGAAGACTGCACTTGGAGCTGCGCACAAATTTCAATAATCGTCAGCCATTTTTGTCTACAATAATTCGTGCAGCGCGTTTCCTCCCGTTCGCGTACAAATCTCCTCCCCCTCTTCCTCCTCATTCTCTCCCTCTTTTATAACCGTACCAAAGCTGCGTTTTGAGAGACGTTGCCGAGTCTAAAAACACCCTCCAAGTTGAAAATAAAAAAACACATAATCTTCGTTTTTACCTTCATCTATTCTTACATTTTCCTCTGTTTTCAGGCAGCTTAAAAGCTGCCTGAACTGGCATGTAAACCCAGATTTTTTTTGCAAGAGTTTCTCCACAAGGTTTCCCTGACCGTTTTGAAAATGGCGATAATGTCGTCGTCTGCCTTTTAAAGCACACAAAACGCAGTTGTATTGAAACGCAACTGCTCCCAGCTTCCGGGACCGCCCCGCACGCACGAAATACACTTCAAACCACTCAAGCTAGCACCGCCCACAGCTGTTTCAAAAAAAGAAATAAAAGGAATAGGCAAAACTTAGGCACAGACAAACCTCTCGTTCGTTTTCCGCTCGGTGCAATTCGAGGTTTGGGCGCAGAAGGAAATAAAGACAAATGAGAGAGGCAGAAGTACCAGCGCGTTGCGCGGCAATCCATCTTGTCTACACGGATCCGTTTCCGTTGGCCACTGTCGTCGCCTTCGGGCCCCGTCGCCTGCAACGGTCGTAGGCGTGAGCGGCGAGCGTGTGTATACATTCGGCGCGCGCTTCTCGTTTCTCGTAGGGAACAGCGGGAGTCGCGGGGCGCCGGTGATACCTCTTTTCCGGGCGGCGACGAGTGAAGAAAGCGTCAACTGGAACGGCCGAGAACGAACATGCCGCGGCCGGCAGTACGTCACGGCAGGCTGCTGGGCAGCGTTCTTCTCTCTTTTGCTTCCTGCGCTTACGTCTCCGCCCTCCCTCGGGTATGCATTTAGCGTGTTTTTATTCTTCTTTGCCTTTTTTGCGTCATTAGATTGTTGTTTCTTTTTCTCTGGACCAAAATGAAGCCGGTAACACGGCGGGGTTGGCGGGGTCGTAAATTCAAGCTCGATAGTTTACTACCGCCTTCACTTGACCATCTCCACCCTCGAGAAGACTCGACCGTTCGTAGTCTGTGTTGGTATACGAGCGTGAAAAGACGTGAGTACAAGAAATAAACCGGACGAAAAAAAATATCCCGCAGCGGAAGTAGTTTTCGTCGCTACCACATAGGACCGGCCGCGTATACGCGTAAGAACACGCTGAGAGCTGCAGCGCAGTGTTAGCTCACAGATATATGAAATGCGTGGGGAATCCATGCAGGTGTATGTATACTGTAAGTCAAAGAGCGTTACACATCTCGTTTTTACTGGTTCGTAGTTGTTTTACTGCGCTTTGCCACAACGCACGCTTCCACGGTGTAGCCTCACGTCTTTGCATCCTTTAGGGTATTTATTTACTTCTCCCGTCATCTCTTAATCGATTTCATTTTTTCATACATCTGGTGTAGCAAACTAGGTGCCTTGGCCAGGCTAACCTCACCAGTATCATTAAAGACTATTATCTCTCTCTCTCTCTCTCTCTCTCTCTCTCTCTCTCTCTCTCTCTCTCTCTCTCTATATATATATATATATATATATATATATATATATATATTTCTCTCTCTCTCTCTCTCTCTCTCTCTCTCTCTCCATGCTCACAGAGTAGCATGTAGGCGATAATATGCCGGCTAACATCTTTGTTTTCATCTAATAAAGAGCTGTCTCTTTCTAACTCCCTTCCTCCCTCCCCTCTCTCTCTCTCTTTATCCCTCACGCTAGCGAACCAAGCTTGCTTACCACATTTCTGAGAAGAGAGATAGTTCTGAGCTGAGATGTTACAGAATATCAACAACAAAAGAGAAACATTTACGGCGCTTCCCCGTCTACACGGTCGACGTATACCGAGACCAAAATTCCCGTCTGATATGTTGGATATTCCAAATAACCTAATTACGAATTTGATTCAAGGAAAATTTTACACCGACCTCCCCAAGCTGACTGAAATACTGTTGCGCGAATTCACATCACTTGATACCCCCCTGCCACCAGAAATTAGAGTGATGCCAGATGGTTTAACGGCTGCCTCTATATGGGCAGCCATTAAACAGCTGCTTCTAGCGGCTGCTCCCGTTCTGTGCCATTGCATCCACTCCTTTTTTGTTAGACACATGAAATACAGCGAGTGCTCACCCATTACGCCGCGTACACGAGATAGGTAGGATTTTAAAGCATTTAATGCTTTTTATTGTTACTACCCCGACGCCTGGTCGGTCGCGCATCTCGTCGAACCTGGAACGAAACCTCGTCGAGGCATTTCCGAAACCGGCGTCGTCGAGGTGGAATGACGATTGGAGAGGACCTTGGCCACAATGACCCCCCCCCCCCCCCCTCCTTCAAAGAAAGGGAGTGTAAGCTTTGACTTCTCCAAGTAGCTTTAGCTCGTCCAGTAGTGGTAATAAGGACGTCTGGAGCGAGAACCAAACAGACCAGGACGTGGGCCAGACCAGGAGCGAAGACCGGGTCATGGTTGATGTCCGGCCAAACGCCACATACTTGACAGTGAGGTTGAGCGGTAATGCGGCCTGCAATAACACCACATTGAAGGGATAGTGTTGGCTCCTGGTGAATGCATCTACCTGTCGTAACCGGATTTGGTGCCCACAGCCACTTCTGTCGTAACAGGATGTGGTAGTTACAGATAGCCCAACTCAGTGCGGAGACGTAGAAGGAACTATGAACAGACACCGCAGTACTGTCGTGGAGCGTTACCTTGTCCTGTTCTCACGTGTTCTCAAGACATGCCCAACGACGTGTGGGGTCGTAACGCGATATGCTAAGTAAATGCGTCCGCATATGATACGTTCTGTGCCCAAACCGTCCCAACTGCGCACCCGAGCCCCGGTACTCGCCACATCCCCTTTCTTGGCGCTGCGTTCCAACAACAATTAATCTTCCCGATCGTAAGGAGACTACCACTCAGCGAGCACATACAACAAACTTGAAGAGGCACACCGCGCACGTGTTTAAGTCGATGCCGAGTTTATACACGCGCGTTGCTCGTCTATCGTGATTCCGTCATAATCCTTCGGGACAGAAGACAGGGATCGCGACGTATCCGGTGCGGCAGCGTCGTGATAAATGACATTGAGCCGCCGTCACTTCTGAGCGTGTTTGTCGCGAGTGCGACGTGAGGCGTTATGAAAAACGATGAGATTCAGCTTTTCGGGGCCCTGAACGTGAAAACAAAAAACAAAAAAAAACGGTCTTGTCCGTTCAATTTGTCGCAAGGTCGCAAATCATACTGAATCGGCCCTTTTTGACACGTTTTTGACCTCGGCCGAGATGGAGGGAGGGGGAGACAGGGAGAGAGAAGGATCACCATAGAAAAATTATCCTGCTGGCATATGTAAAGGCTGGCAGTAACACTCGGTGGGAAAGGGAGAGGAGTAAAGGTAAAAGTAACGCTGTTTCGGTAGAAGTCCTAAAGATAACGATACCACATGAAAAAATTAAACCGAGATTCATCCAATGTGAAATATGCTGAAACGGCGGAGCTCCTCTTCTCTTGTGTAGGCTCGAACGTCAACGGGCGCTCTCCCAAGAACGGTAGCGCCGTCTCCTCGCAAATTCTACGATTCGCGCAAAGGGATCGGCAGCAAAGGGATCGGCAAAGGGATGAGTGGTGGGAGGCTCCCTCCCCTCTCCCTCCCTTAGCGGGAGGGAGTAGAGTTCCTAGCGGTGTTCCTCTCGCTCCCTTAGCGGAAGGGAAAGGAACACGCCCCTGTGAGACCCCCGCGCCCTCTATCGGTGGGTCTGGGAACCTGCTCCTACCCCTGCGTGATGCATGACCTACAGCAGACTTATTAAAGGGCTCGACCTACAGCAGCTCAGCTGTTAAAAAATTGTCTGCGTATCTGCTCACTCACTTCACTACAAATATAATCGAAAGGTGATAGGCCACTGCTGCCCATGCAACGTAAATGCCTCGCTTCTCTTTCCCGCCTACCTCTCACGCTCTTCTCCTCTCCCGCATCGCTCCTCCAACGATAAATACAGGGGATGCTCACGTCAATTCAATTTTCCCACGTTCCACTGCGCGCGCTCCGTGTTCCTTAACCTTTCGTTACTGATGTACTTCTTGAAACGCCGCCACGAGGTCTAGGCTCGCGCGCCAGCGCTTTTTGTATTTTTAGGTCAAAATATTGTTTTCAACGCGCATTTTTTATTCGCTATCGTAAAAATCGTGCAGCCATGTATTTTTAATTAAAAGAGAATTGCAAATACCACTTAGGTATTGATGGTTTGCTTCCAATATGCCTAATGTTTTCTTTTTGCTGAACAATGTTGGCAATATAAAGCGTGTTTCCAGATTCCATGGTTTGGAAAGGTTTAGCCTCATGTCAAGGGGACTTCTCTCCCTCTCTATTTTTTTTTTCTTTCAATAAACGTGTGTTCATTCATTCCTTTATAAACTTCTCATTCAAGGCTGTTTTTTACCTTTTGTCCAGGTGTCTGAATCGAAGGACGGACAGACCACAAGGTAGAGCCTCTTCATCCGTCACGCAAGGTAGGAGCAGGTGATGATGATGCTTAGCGGCTTCCCCTTTGTAACGGGGTAGCGTTGCACACCGGCCTTAGTCGCAACGCCACTGTACAATCACCTCGCCAAAAAATGCAAACAAAATAAAAAAGGATAATATAAAAATAAAAAATACTTTTACGAAATTTTTGTGCTAGTCTGACTTCTTTGTTCGCATGTCTTCCCAGATTGTTCTCTGCTCTTTTCCCACCAACATTCTGACCTTTTTTTACTAACCTCTACTGCTGTCCAGTTCACTTTTCCGCTAACCTTAAAGCCAAGGGCTTCCGGAAGCTGAATGGCTTCCTCACTGAGGACTGGACGAATACTTTTGCACTCCGTTACAATATGTCGCATGGTTTCTGGCTCCTTGCCGCAACCTGCGCATAGTTCTTCCTGTACTGGCTCGCGGATAAGCGTTTTCGTCCGCAAGCAACCCGCTCGGGCTTCAAAAAGCTATGCACTCCCTTTGGTATTATCGAATATTTTTTCCCTTGTGATTTCCTGCTTCGCGATCCTGTAGATATCTAAGGACTTCTGCGTCCATCCTCTTTCTCCAGGTCGTTGTCTCTGATTATTTCACTTCATTTTTTTATTGCCTTGGTTGTTTCCCCTGCACTTCCAGGTTTCATATAATTTGTCCTGAGCCTTCGGGTTCTTTTCCTCTACTGTGTGTCCACGCTTTTCATGTAAAGATACCGTAACACTTTGGCCGCCCATCTCCTGATCATCCATATTTCTAAGTTCTTCAAAATACATTTTTCTCTGTGCTTCTCTCACTTCGAAGGATGCCCATCTCATGTCTCCCTGCACTGTCTCATTTGTTGTTTTACTGTGTGCTCCTAGTGCCAATCGACCTACTGCCCTCTGATTTACTTCTAGCCCTGATTGGATCTCTGATTTGACACACACTACTGTGTTTGAAAAGGTGAGTGCTGGTATCATTACTCCCTTCCAGATTCCTCTCACTACTTCATATCTGTTATATGCTCACAGTGCTCTATGCTTCATGATAGAGGCGTTTCTTTTGCCTTTCAATCTTAAATGCTCCTCATGAGTTTTTAGATACGCCTGACCTTCATTTGTCCATATGCCCAGATATTTGTATTCCGTTACCCACGGTATTGCTGCTTGTTGAACGAATATCGATTCGTTACGGGCGTCGTCATTAAAACCCAGAAGTCCCGACTTTGCTGTTCTAAACTATAACCCCAGTTCAGTGGCTTCTTCCCCGCATATATCTGTGAGCCGTTGCAGACACTGTGGGCTATCTGCTAGTAGTACTAATGTCATCTGCATGTATCAGTCCCGGGATATGTTGTTCCACTTCCTGTCCTGTGCGGCTATAACACAGATTGAAACCTATTTTACTGCCTTAAAGCTTTCTTTTAAATGCGAATGCATTTCTTAGTCTGGGGTTGTCGTGCTCCGTCGGCGTGCGCCCGCAGGTGTACCTTGCGCGAGAGAACACGAGATGCCGCGAGCAAACTCGCCTTCTTATTCTTCTTCTCTACTTCCTCCTCGTTCAAAGCGCGTGCAAGTTCCTCTTTCTCCTCCTCTGCTTTTAAATGCGAATGCATTTCTTAGTCGGGGGTTGTCGTGCTCCGTCGGCGTGCGCCCGCAGGTGTTATCTCTCCGCGCTCCTCCTCGCCCCTAGCAACAGCTGTGGCGCGCCTAGCAACCGGAGCAGGTGGTAGCTCGGGCGGGAGTAGCGGAGGGCAAGGGGAGAAGAGGAGCGTGCTCGGGCGTGTGAGGGCGCTCGCATCGCGGAGCTCGGCGGGCTCTCTCTCCTCTCCGCGTACCCTCTCTCCGCTCGCTGCGCTCGGAATCTATATAATGCAGTGGAGCGCGCGCCTGGCGCCTTGATGGCGATTCTTCATTAAGTACGCCATTAATAATAATTACTCGCACCGCACTCATCGGTGCACCCAATGCATTCGCATTTCCGCACGATCCCCTTCGGGGAGGTGGGGGGATTTTTTAGTCTAGCCATGAACAGCATGAACAGCAATGGTGACAAAGAACAACCTGCCTTAAACCTCTATTTGTGACTACCGGTTAAGTGCACTTCAGTATACTCCCAGGTAATTTGCACCTCGCTCTCATTGCAAATTCCCTGCAACAGCTGTATAAAGTCCTGGCCTAATCCCTCCCGCTCAAGTATGCTCCATAGAAGTTCTCTATCTAGATTATCGTAGGCTCCCTTTATATCGAGAAATGTTATCATACCGGTCGCTTCTGAGCCATTGGCACCTCTATGCATTGGGTTGGGACAAATAAATTGTCCTCTAAGCGTCTGTCTCATCTGAATCCATTTTGTAGTTCTCCCAGTATGCCATTCCCCTCTATCCACGCCTGTAGTTCCGCTTTTATGGCTTGCATTGCCAGCCTGTGTGCCACTGAGGTAACTGTAATATGCCTGTACAAACCGGCATCAGCCCTGCCTCCTTTACCTTTATATATCATCTTCATCCTGCTCTTACGCCAATTGTCCGGTACTTGCTAGTGTATCACTTTTTCAATTGCTCGAATCAGTTGTGCCTTGCTTTTTGGGCCCAGTAGGTTGACCAGCCGTATAGGAATTTCATCCGTCCCTGTTGTCGTATTAGCTCGAACATTTTCTTCGGCTTTTTTCCAGTTTAGATTCTCCAACTTTAGCTCTCTGTCTGTACACACCTCAGTTGCCCCACCCTCTAAATGCTGTAGTCCTCTCTCCGTTTTTTTTTTTTTTTTTGAGCTTCTCTTGTATCATTGAGCGTATGTGAAATACCGCCTCAAACCCGCCGGCGGCCTCTATCGGTGGGTCTGGGAACCGCCTCGCCGGTGTATCCCACACCCACCGATAAAAAGCTCACTCGTCTCGTAGGTCTCCCTTCTCTCCACTGGTCTCCCATCTCCATCCCGCTAGGGAAGGGAGCCTTCCGCCGCTAACGTTTAGCCGCCGATTTCTTTGCGCGAACCGTAAAATTTGCGCGGCGACGGCACTGCCGTACACGGGTGAGCGCCCATTTACGTTCACGCAGACGACACATTAGAACCACAGTTCCGATGTTTCACCAGATTTCACAGTGGGTGGAAGTGGGTTTATTTTTACGCTTTCCAGCGCTCTCATACAAATCGCCTAGATCACTGCACGGATCTTACCGAGGCCAACTAGTTTGGCTGGCAAGAACGTAACGGAAAACACAGGACTCGACCGGACCCAGGCCTGGTTTGCACGCCATCGAGTACATTTCAGCCTATCATTGCGCCCCTTTCAGTGCCGCAACTTTTATCGAAGCTTGGGGGATTTTATGCATCGCATATATTCACCATTCGGGCATTGTCGCCAAGCGGGAGCACTAAGGTCAAAATGCACAGTGCTTACGCGAATAGCAATAAATACATAAAGCGTTTAAGGCTCACGAAACGTTGCCGTAAGTATAAAAGGATTTCTACAGAATAATCAATAAGAATACAGTGTCTATTAGTGCGTTTAGCTTATACCATGTCTAAAATTCAGAGAAGCTTGCACTCACGCGCAAGACTTGAATGGCGAAGCTGTCGTAGGTGGTCATTCACGGACACAAAGTTGAGTGTTAGTATCGCTGTGGTGTCGTTGTTGACGTCGGCGGCATGGCATTTCAATGACCTTATGTTGAGCGAGGACAGAGTGAGCTCGTCGTTTTGGTCGAAGTTTTCGTACGCCCCTCTGCGAGCGCGACTTATCGTCTCTAGCGGATGATGCTTTGCACGCCGAGCCTCTCGAAGCGCGGCCTTTTCCCCGGCTGTGCGGACTATCCGCGTCCGGGCCATGCGGAGTCAATGATTCCCTACAGTTGCTTCGACATTCACGTCACCGCTCTTCTACGGTACAGAGCGCATGCGCACGATCCGACACGAGGACGAACGAACGAGGGGCGTACCCTAAGGCGTGTCTTTCTCGTTCCGAGCAAGTGTTGCCACGATACGGTCAACGCTGGAATTTTCTTTGTGGTCAATGTTAGCCAATCTTCCTAAGTGGGTATACTTGCTCTGAGTATACTTGATCTGAGTGCAGTTGAACGGAAAGTTGAGCTAGTTGGATCTGATTCATGTTTGAAGCGCGGACATACGAAACACAAGAGGAGGACAACACGAGCGCTTTCTAGACAGGGGCCGCCCCGCAGGGAGGAGCAGGAGGGTAGAAGGAAGATGGCGGTGATGCCCTACATACACAACCTTTCGCATCGCCTGAAAAAGGTCGCTGCGGGCTATGGCGTCGACGTTGCGTTTACGGCTCGCAACAAGCTTGGCAGAATCTGGGAAGCGTTGCTGGGAGAATACATGGAAAGTGCAAAGATTCTGAAGAATGCGTCGTCAAGCACCGGGACCCGTATGTAGAGTTCAAGAAAGGTGTTGTGTACAACATTCCGTTGGACTGCGGAAAGCACTACATCGGTCAAACCGCTCGCTGCTTAAATGTGAGACTGCGCGAGCATGAGAATTCCAGGAAAGGAACGCCGAACTCGAATCTTGCACTACATTGCAAAGCCTGCAAAGGGTGCCAGCCAGCTTGTAGGAGTGCGACAGCAGAATATGCGCACAAAGATGAGATGTGTCGCCTCATCGTTGAAGCTTACAAGATACGAAAAGCAGGAGACGCGTGTGTCAATACTGGCCAACCTCCCTAAGTGGGTATGCTTAGTTTGACGAACGTGCGCTCGAGGCACGCGTGCACGAGCGCTCGGCATTTTCTGGCATTTTTAACTGCAGACACCATGCACAAACGATTTGCTCAGTAGCTTCTCTGTTAATAAGTAATTGTGGCATCACAACACGAATAATATATATTGTCTGCTTGAATAGATGCATGGCATGAATTTTAAAAAATGAGGACGCTTCAGCTTTGCTTTTAAGCATGGCACGCGATGGCGCTACAGGCGATGAGGAAGGCTGTAGTGCACATTGCGATCGTACATAAATATGGCACCGTATTCAGTGCACGTGTATTAAAGGGACCCTGCAACGCTTCTTTCAACTTTTTTTGAAATCTTAAATGCTTACAGAACGTAGTCACCCAACACACCCGGTACTTAGATTAGGGGGTAGCAAAGTACCTCAGCCAAAAATTACTGCTCTGTGCCCATCAGATAACTTGTAAACTCGCTCAAAAGATTTTTCTCTCTTTCCTGGTCTTGGCGTTCTTCGACGCCTCGAATCACGTCACTAAGGCCATGTAGCGGCTGTTGGCCCGTTTTCCTTCAGTTGGAGCAATGAACGCTTTTCGATAGCAACTTAAAAAAAAAGCCACAAAAACAAAGCAGAAATGGAAGGCGTATCTGGTGCGACAAGTAAATCACGCAGTGCCGCTCCATGCTGGCGATGACAAAAGCTTTCGCAGTGGTTCGAGACGCGAAGGAAAGAGTGAAAGCGCTTATCGAAAGCGTTGCAGGGTCCCTTTAAAAGCGAGTGCTACGGCGCATTACACCAGAGCACTGACGTCATCGTACTCCCTGGTGCGGCGCTCACGAGCGGTGAAAACTTTCCACTTCTGCTCGCACGCCATCTCTTGCGGCAGCGCCTTACTATCCTGGTGGTTTCAGTGGGCACCGCGAGGTGGCGCTACGAAATTTTTCGCTTTGGTAAGATGACATGTCATCACCCCGCTACAAAGGGGAAACCAATAGCAATCATCATCATCATCATCATCTCACGCCGGTTTTTCGTACACTGGCCCTTTACGCTACTCATTACAAAAAGAGATGAAAATGGTTACTGCAGGACAGACAAACTGAATTGTTAGAAAGTAGAACTAGGCGTATTTTTAACACGCGGGAAAAACTTGACAGATGAATAAGAGCGCGGGGGTTTTTACGACAGGACTTCTGCGTGCGTGTTTTGGCGAGGGCTGTCTGAGAAAGTGCGCTTTCATGCACAAGTCCCCACAACGTACCCCGAAGGAACCTCTCCTCCTTTTTTTTTTTATTCTTGAAACCGCCCAGCCTAAATTACGGCATATTTTTTTGCTCCAGCGGATAATGCGGATGTCTGGAGTCCTGAAATATAGTTGGTTATCCCCGAGATTCCGCGGAATCCCAGTGTCGGAACAGTACGCCATCTGGAGCGTAGGACCCAAAAAATATGATCAACGGAGAGCCGACTTCTGTAGTATACACACGATGAAGAGTGTGCTACCCTGAAGAAAAATATGTTGTCGCGAGATGCATTTACGAGCAGTTCTGTGTGTATACAAACCAGCAGAGACTTGCGCATGTGGGCCACGCCAGCGTACGTTGCTGAAGATCCCTGCTGGAATAAACAACCCCGGGACAGGTTGTTTATCCCACGTGAATAGAAGCTCGTAAAAGTGCCCCAATCAATAAAAAAGTGAGACGGCGCCGTGCCAAACAACGCAAATTGGTGCCAGCGTTGTGTATGCGCTTTTGCAAACCGACTTATTATGTACAGTGTGTGACACAAAGTGAACATGTTTTGCCGATGAGCGCTCGTGCGTTCGACTTTAGGTGCACGCTTCAAATTTAATACGATGTGCTTCGCGGTCCGTGCATGTTTTGGTGCGTTTAACTATATTTTCTAACGGCCGATGCGTAGTGGTGATACGATGATAACTCCCGCATGCGGAATGCGCGCAACGACATCATATCATTTATCAACATGCTATCACGGGCGAACAAGGACTCAGGTTGCAACAACAATTTTATGCCGGCAGAATGAAGGGCGATAGTGTCACAGGCAACGTTCAGGCTTTGTTAAAATTTTCTAGGCCAAGCCAAAAGTGCCTAGGCCACAGAAATTTCAATGTAGAATTAAGCTTACGTCTCGAGCCAGGCTGAAAATTTTATGCCAGAACACTGGAGAGAACACCTTTCTTTTTTACTGTCAACAAATAATTTGGTCACAGTTAATTGTTAGGCTTTTGCTTTGAATTATGTGTGGCCAAGAAACCTTTGTCTGGTTCAGAAAATTTTGACAAAGGCTGTACATTTATTCAGCTTCTGCCCATCTCGCTGAAGCAATCATAACGAAGGGGCAACAGGGGACCATTTTTTCGAGCACCCATCAAGAGTGGTGGAGAGCCAGGGAGACGCTATCGCTGATTGATTGATTGTAGCGTTTAACGCGCCGACGCAACGCAGGCGATGAGGCGCGCCGTAGTGGAGGGCTCCGGATTAATTTTGACCACCACCCGCCGCGGTGGCTCAGTGGCTAAGGCGTTGCGCTGCTGAGCACAAGGTCGCGGGTTCGATTCCCGGCCGCGGCGGCCGCTTTTCTGATGGAGGCGGAAAGCCAAAACGCCCGTGTGTACGAGATTTCGGCGCACGTTAAAGATCCCCAGGTGGTCAAAATTAATCCGTAGCCCTCCACTACGGCGCGCCTCATCGCCTGCGTTGCGTCGGCGCGTTAAACCCTACAATCAATCAATTTTGACCACCTGGGGGATCTTTAACGGGCGCCGAAATCTCGTACACACGGGCGTTTTGGCTTTTCGCCTCCATCGAAAAGCGGCCGCCGCGGCCGGGAAAGAGTGCTATCGCCGTAACCAGGCTGGAATGCGAGATGTGTACAAATTCTTCTGCGCTCTTTAATTTTGACAATGCCCCCTATTTGCCCACTTTGATCTGAAGGTCGTTAGTATATATGAGCGTTATGCTTCGTATTTTCGCTCGAGACTATATGATGCCACCCACGCCGTACTGCGACAAAACCTTCAAAAAATGCTTCAAGCAAGCTGCTTGCATTAAGCTGCAGTTCTAAGTTCGTTAAGTGCCATTCTGTCTTCAAGAACGTCGCGGGAAAGAGTCAAGCTACTTTTGCCCTGCCTCGATTAGCCTCCCTTGACGAACGGGTTTTTATCCTCCCGTCTTTTATTCACGCAAGAGCGAAGTTGATTTCAAGTTGGTAGAATTCAGAATCGTTGCCTTGCTGACGTTGAACTGTTTGATAAGGAGCCTACCGTCTTCGCGGTCGCTATCACAAACCGTTCGTATGGGGACAAAAATCAATGCATCGTTAAATTGAAAGATCTACCTATGTAGACTTCAGCCAGCTTATCTTATTGTCAGGTGCCCACTTACCGCTAGTAGAGAGGCCCGTTCATTGGTTGCCTTCATTTTCCCTGCATCGGGATCAATCCAAACAAATGGATAAATGTGTTCTTGTAATCCAGTGCTTCAATGAGATAGCTCCGTCCAGTCTATGTCGTTTGCCTTTATATACTGTATGTCCTTGAATGAATGTCGGCTAATAATGCTAATCATTTCGCCCATATATAACCAGAGCTGCTTGCAAATTCCGAAGCGACCAGTGCAGGCAATGTCAATAAACGACTATATTTGCTCATTTAACTACTTTTGTTTAACCTAGAACCAGGACATTTTAACAGCGAAGCTGTTTAGCAAATCGTAATTTTTGTGTCCACAGTTAAAAATACCAAAAAATTGCCGAGCGCGCGCACGTGAGAGCGGGCCTCGCGGCGACCACCTGGCAGTTAACAAAACCAGTAAAATGCCTAGCGCTCGTGCGTGCGTGCCTCGCGACAACCTCCCAGTGTCCCCTGCGCACGTATGTCAAGCCAAGCCAGTGCTTGGCCCGCAGCAAAGGCTCTGAGATACAGCACTCGCCTCGTATGCGGGAAGTACCGGGTTCGAACCCTGGTACCGCCGGGCACCCACCGGTTTCTTTAACGGGTACAGGCGTCCCTGGTCGAGTGCGGACCCTTGAAAGGGGATTTCACGTCTGGAAAGCTGCAGCTCTGCAATATACGGTGCGAACACAGGCATAGCATCAAACGCACCAATCTTTTGTGGTACGCGCGTTTCAGCGAGAAAAACAAACAAACACGAAAGGTTCACCACTTGGTTTTAAATTATTCCACGCAGTGTAACTAACTTGTGCTATTTTTTGCTGCTTTCAGCCATCGAATAAGCACAAGAGCAAGAAGCAGATTTTTATCCAAATGCCCCTTTGCCCGACCTTTCACAAACTTGTCGTCACTGCGTATAATGCCCGGTATAATCGGTTCGTTTTTCAGGATGCGTATAGAGCGGACAAGTCTGTACCGGCCATTCCTCGTGTTACATTGACGTCGGAAGTTTATTACAAACCGCTCTATATAGTATGTCGACGCAATACAGCTAGCAAGATCCCAAATCATGCTACGTACCTATAAAATCAAAATAATGCAACATATTTTAAAGTCTGCGATGAAGAACAACCTTCGTTACCATTTGTGAACATTTGAAAAAAAAATGGCGCAGCTTGCAGTAGTGGTGCGAGGCTGCTGTCAACACATGGCGGTCTACGGGGGGAGTATAATTATAGAAAACGGCTGTAACTGTTATTTCACCGGAACTATCCGGAAATAAATTATGTGACAATTACCGCTAAAACGATTTTTTCTTTACGCACCACAGCTTCGCTTCTCATCCTTTTTCACGGAGTAGAAGGGTACTGTTTTTGTTGTTGTTGTTGTTGTTGCTGTTGTCGTCGTTGTCGTCATCGCCGCCGCCGCCTGTATACTTGCGTGGACGGCACCTCTCGCTGCCGCAGAGTTTAAGCTCACGCTGTGAAACGCTTCGTGCTATGAAACACTCTTATTTTTTATCCGAAGGAGAATCTTTTAACACGAAAGTGTTTTATTCCGGGATTCACAAAGATATCACTTACGTCATATCCGTCACGGAAGTGACGCCAGTACAACGAAGCAAGTGGCCTGTAAAGGGTGCACCTCTGCACACAGGGTCTCCTTGCAGGAAAGCAACCTTTAGTACTAAATAGTCCGTTACACTTAGGGTTGTTCGTTTTCAGGGTTTATATTTTAACACGAAAGTGTTTTATGCCAGGTTGCACCAAGATTTCACTGACATCATATCCGTCACGGAAATGACGCCAGTACACCTTTACCGAAGTGTCTCGCCAGTAGCACGTCGCTCGCCAAGCGCACCCACAAGACAGCCGCAGACCCGCAAATCATGCTCAGCTGCAGATTTCGCTGCACATTTCACTTCCGTGTTTTACTGATTCCTAAGACTGAGGAATCAACCACAGTTCTTTTTATACGATGATGTCGCTCAGGAACGCTTAAGGTCTACAGAACAACGAGGCATATAAGGCTTCCGCTTTAGTAAATCGGGTACAGTGTACGTGTCGTCCAAGGTGAACTCGTAGGTTTCGCGTCCTCAATAGCTGTGTGAATGACGGCAGCACGGGAGATAACGCTGGCTCCCAGGCTGCCGTCATGAGGCGGAATTCTGAGTTGTGTCCGTGTAATGTACGCTGCAAGCCGTGGCGTAGTTCCGTTTGCGGCGTTTCTGGCTTACACTCAAAAACCAACGTTGCGCCTGGATCGTTCTGCCTCACGTCCATGTCGTCCGCCTAAAATAAATCAAGACCGGCTCTAAGCGGACATTTTCTAAACGGACATACCTCAGCGTTCTGCCCCTGGTCGAACCCCCGCCGATGCTTTGGGATCAACGTGTGCCCACGGTAACTATCGCAGCGTCAGCGGGAAACGTTGCCGGAAAACACATGATTTCACGGCTACAGCCGTGAGTGACTCATAGCCCACAACAGTGTATTTTTTCGTTTACAATGCCAGGTGGTGGATGGATTTCAGTAATTTCCTCGCTTGAAAGATTAAATTTAGGTTTACTTAAGTCTAAAGTTTCCGAGAGTAATTATTTAGTGGTAAAAACTACATAATCTTTCTGCTGCGATGGGCAGTTTGGAAAATCGCAGACTCACGGCTGATTTAGCCGGCTTGCTTCTCTCAGCCGCGGGGAGTTTTTGCACGAGGATCACAGCGGGGAGTTTGCGTCGTAGCTTGACCTAGAGTGTCCAATTGGTTCGTCGACTGCGCTTTTGTACGTGACGTCGGGCTGAAAACTCAGTATGTCGCAGATGTTATACAACGTTCTGAGTTCGTCTTCACCAAATTTTTCTTTGAAGTACCTGTCGCGAAAGTGTTCTCGATTGATTGTATAGGGTTTAACGCGCCGACGCAACGCAGGCGATGAGGCGTGTCGTAGTGGAGGGCTCCGGATTAATTTTGACCACCCGGGGATCTTTAACGTGCGCCGAAATTTCGCCTCCATCAGAAACGTGGCCACCGCGGGCAAGAATCGCGCGAAAGTACTCTCGCTGTTGTTTCTGGAGATAGGCTTCGGCGCGCTGCTGGCGATTCTATTCTTCATCTTTTCGGCGTGTCGCCTAAACTTGTTCGTCACACAACTAAGCTCCTCGTTCCTGGCCGCGCTTCTACTTTCATGAGTAGATACGGCTTTCCAGTTCGGCCTCAGTGACCCAGGAGCTGAGTGGGTATTTCATGCTAACGGCCTCGGTTCGAACGCCAGTGACTCTATGTTTTAGGGGCGAAGCACCTTGTGTCCGTCCGGCGTCCGGCGCCCGTGCTCACGGCGCAGCACCGTGTAAATCGAAACATCTGGGAACAAAAGGTGCACAAGAGATTAACAAGAACAAAATAAAAGGTTCACAAAAGGTGTGTGTGTGTGTGTGAGAGAGAGAGAGAGAGAGAGAGAGAGAGAGAGAGAGAGAGAGAGAGAGAGAGAGAGAGAGAGAGAGAGAGAGAGAGAGAGAGAGAGAGAGAGACGCACAGCACCATGTAAATCCAAACATCTGATAACAAAAGGTTCACAAACGGTTAGCAAGAACAAAATAACAGGTTCACAAAAGGATAGAGAGAGAAAGCTTCTGGAGAGCCGTGCTGCGCATGCGCGAGGAGTATTGGATTGGATTGAAATAGATTGGATTGAAATAGATTGGGTTGATTGATTGCATGTAGGGTTTAACGCTCCGACGCAACGCAGGCGATAAGGCGCGCCGTAGTGGAGGGCTCCGGAATAATTTTGACCACCTGGGGATCTTTAACGTGCGCCGAAATCTCGTACACACGGGCGTTTTTGCTTGTCGCCTTCATCAGAAAAGCGGCCGCCGCGGCCGGGAATCGAACCCGCGACCTCGTGCTCAGCATGAAATGGATTGGATTGGGTCGGATTGGAAATCGTTTTAGCAGCAGTAAGCACTCTCACAGGTGATTTCGCCCACTCGTCATGATTCACTTCGTGGAGATGCGTTGATTTTTTTGTGAATCGTAATTTTTCGTGACCGCAGTTAAAAATACCAAGAAATTGCCGAGCGCACGCATGTGATCGCGGGCCTCGCGGCGGCCGCCCAGCGTCTCCGTAGCACCCGTGTCCAGCCAAGCATACCCACTTAGGGAGATTGGCCAAGATTGTCAAACATAAACTCCAGCGTTTGCCGTAATCGTTGCAACACTTGCTCGGAATGAGAAAGGCTCCAGCGTTCGCCGCATTCATGGCAACACTTGCTAGGAACGACAAAGACACGCCGTAGCGTATGACCAAGGTGATATCCAATGATTGTCACTTCCAAAAAAATGAAGGAAGCTCACACTTATAGCAAAAATGATTGAGTAAAGATCGTTGCGGAAGCGAAGAAGAAGTAAATCGGCTGCAATCGTGGACTTAAACCTTCGTGATGGTCGTGAGGATTGCGTACAGATTCGCAACCTTCTTAGTGTGAAGTTCCTTCATTTTCTTTTTGTAGGACTGGACTTTTTTTTTTTTTTTTTGGTTGCGAGATGTTTTTTTGATCTAGTATACGCATTCTTTTCGGAAATTACAATAGTCTAGTATCTTTTAGGTCGGTTCAGCCTGCCAATACGTGTATTCGTTCTTCGATTCGCGGACAAGAGGCGAACGTGGGATGCTATAGGCGGCCAGGTTTGTCAAATACGCGCAAGAACCCCGTGACCACACTTGCCAGCTAACGCGGTAGACACGGACTTCATTATAACCGAGTAGTCACAGAGTATAACTTCCTGCTGAGCTATAGTTTGTGAGTAGTTCCCATGGTTTGAAGCGCAACGAAAAAGCGCGGGCGGTGAACGCAGAGTAGACAGGACAGGGACGAGTAGTCACGGGTTCGAAACTCAATACCGCATATTTTCATTTATAGCCGACTGGTTTATTTCCACATGTTAAAACATTTTTTTTTTATAAATGTGACATTTCCTCACGCGGCGAAAGTGTGACTCTTCAAGCATTATGGACGGACAGCCGGGTTTTTTGGTTGAGTCCACACAGAAATGATTCGCGTTTAGAAGACGTTCGGTCGGAAGAGAGGGGTGCGGACGCGCTCGATGAACCAGTCCATCAAGACGATATAACTATGCCTTTTTAATGCGCCGTGAATTTCCACTCAATGAGGGACATCCAAGCAACGTCACGTTGGGTCACTGAGCTCGGAAAGCGCCCCCGTTAGTGGCTGATTAAAACAAGAAACACGTCATAAGCTGATCCAAGCGGTGATCACAAGCTTAACAGTATAGGCAGGCATATGGGATAGGAACACGCAAGCTCTTGAGTCAGGATTCACACAGTTTGTTTTCCAGCCGCCATAATTTAACTTTGGTGCATCACAGGGCGCATGCCTCGCGCACACGCAGCATGGCGCCCTTCCTCGTGCAGGGGGAATCTCTTCCTCTCGGACATAGTTACGGGCGCTGATGGGCGTTGAAAGGATTAATTCGAACCACGTGCGTTGGCGGGGCCGCTCCGAGGAGGGCAGCTGCCGGCGCCAAACAAAAGCGGTGGGCTCAGGGCTCTGCCCTTTGTCTCCGGGGGCTCCTCCTATGCGGTTGGCTGTGGGACCGGCGCGTACGCGCACGGCCCGGGCTGTAAGTAGCTTCTCAGCCGGCGGTGGTCGTGTTTAGACGTGGACGCTTGATATATGGCGCCCACTTCCTCGAAAAACGCGCGCCGGTTTACCGCGCGCACTGCGTGTTTGTTTTACGAACGCAACTTCCACCCCCTGTACCAGCGAGGCGTGCATAATATGCAGGGGGCTGGTGCTCGCACTGGGAAGCCAGCGCGCGTATACGTTAGCGGGTTAAAATTGCCGGCTGCTGCCTTCGTTAGTACGGAACAGAGGCGTGGCAGGGCTTGGCCATACAAAGACGTCACTCTGCATATCCTTCCTGATTATGTCTGAAAATTAGCCGTGCTCAAGCACGCAGGACAAGGCTTTCCAACCTTAGACATCAGCACGTATAATCGCAACAGCTACAGAGTAGGGATAATTTAAACTCGGATAATTGAAACTGTCGGTTAATGCAAACACATTTCGAAATTTTGGTTGGCCCGCGATGTCTTCAATGAATTTTAGAGCCGCTTAATTCAAACTGCTCTGTTGGGTAAATTCGGTTAATTCGTACTTTTTGCTTGTCCTTGCCAGAAAATACCTGCTGAACTTGCCACTCGTAGCAGCACATTTGCATCATTTGAGCACATTGCTGGAATCAGCAAGTTCTTTACCAGTGCAGAAAACTCTTGCAGTAAATCTGCTGCCCAGGCGCTGTTTTGAACTCTCACGCAATGACAAAGCAGGCATCCATTTGTAATTTTGTTTTTTCGAAGTGTGAATTGCAATTCAGTATATTGTGTGAATGTTGCGTTATCAAATATATATGGATGTTTTGTTTCAACAGGAGTTGTTATGTTGCCGACGGTCATATTTCTGAGAACTTATGATAATTCAAACTTTTGATAATTAAAACAAAATCCTGGGGTCTCTTCGAGTTTGAATTATCGCGAATCTACTGTAGGTTTATTGTTCCTAAGCTTTCAGTGAATACCAAATGATGAACGTAAATTGTGGATTCAAACACAGGAAGTCAAGGTTCTAGGAACCCGGACTGCGGGCATGACCGAGGTCGTTTTTTAATCGCGCGGTCATTTCTTCACAGCGTATCTTTTACACACACCCATCTCAAACCCTTAAATGGCACTGAGTCTGCAGTATGGTTGAGGGATTGCATTGAAATCGGCTTGTGCGCCTGTCATTTGGGGCCTTTATTTTTTCAGGTACGCCTGCCAGGGAGATGTGTCAGTTCCTGACTGCATCAGCGGCGACCACGGTGTCGCCACCGCCCACTCTTCTGCACAGACCAGCACGTCTTACAAGGTCGTTCTCGGCGTATATCTACATTCGCACAGCCTATTAAGTCGTGAGACAGAAATAAAAGTGTTTTCATGAACCCTTGTTTTAGCGTACATTCCCTGACGCAGTAACAAGATTCAAAGCTCAAATTCGGAGTCTAGTCACCTGGGCTATGAGCCTCGCAGTACATGGTGGAAAACTCGGAAGTAATTTAAACTGTCCGGGCTCATTAAATGTGCCCACAACGACCGGGCCATGTGCATTTTGTTTAGGACGACAGCCCTAAGTGCCCCAGGGTGCGAAAAACCGGGTACAGAAAATGGCCGCTGCTGTGACGGGCAAAAAAAAAAAAAAACACATTTGTGATTGTATGGGAATTCAACCCGGGTCTCCAGAGTAGTCGGAGTTGGGTGCGTTATCGCCATGCTACATCAACACTTTGTCACAGCAAAAGGAGTGTTAAAGCGTGCGGCGCTGACGTCATATCGTGCGGCAGGTGTCGGCACATGAGTAGAACCGGATGGAAAGTTGGGCGAGTTGGTTCTATAGGCGCGGAAAGGACGTTGACCAAGAAAAGAAATGCACAGGACGACGCGCTACTTGCAACTGGCAACATTTATCAAGAAACAGAAATGTATAGTGCAACGGACCCACGTAACCCTAACTGATTAACACTCATACAGAGATTATCAATAAAAAATAATACTAGACATAAAAAATACAACCTATCAGGTATAGCGTCCCGGAAACGCCAACTCTGCGTCTTGTATACTGACCGAAGGATGGCCAGCAGTCTACAAGACACATAGTTGGCTTTTCCGGGATGACACATGCGGCGATAGGACACTACACCTGATGGGTTGTATTTTTTATGTCTAGTATTATTTTTTATTGATAATCTCTGTATGAGTGTTAATCAGTTAGGGTTACGTGGGTCCGTTGCACTATACATTTCCGTTTCTTGATAAATGTTGCCAGTTGCAAGTAGCGCGTCGTCGTGCGCATTTCTTTTCTTGGTCAACGTCCTTTCCGCGCTTGTTTTCAAGATGAGTAGTAGAACAGGTGCACCGTGTCTATAGAGAGCTCCGATTCTGGGGAAGCTGCGGTGTAAAGTGTCGCCTTGCTGCCTGTTGAGGCAATTCGCACCAGAAGACGAAGAAACGAAAGCGAGAAAGAGGTGCAAATGCCATAGTTTCAATAATCTAGTTTTCAAAGTGCGTAAGAAGACTTAAGTGCCCCGACGAGCTTTTTTAACACGAAAGTGTTTTATTCCCGGATACACGAAGATTTCGCTGACGTCATATTTGTCACGGAAGTGGCGTCAGTACAACGAAGCAAGCGGCCTGTAAAGAGTGCACCCCTGCACACAGGCTCTTCTTGGGGGGAAACAACCTTTAGTACTAAAGAGTACGTTATACTTAGGGTTGTTTGCTTTCGGGTTTTATGTTTTAACATGAAAGTGTTTTATGCCGCAATACCCCAAGATTTCACCGAGGTCATATCCGTCACTGAAATGACGCCAGTACACCTTTGCCGAAGCGACTCGCCAGCAGGACGTCGCTCGCCAAGCACACCCACAAGACAGCCTCCTACACGCAAATAAGACTCAGCTGCAGATTTCGCTGCACATTTCACTTTCGTTTTTTACTGATGGCAGAGGAATCAACCAGTTTTTTCAGATTTTTTTTACAATGAAATTGTATCCCTCTGCATCTCAATGGCACGACCATGTTTGCACGCCGACAGAAACCTCGAAGGAGGCTGAACCGTGAGCGATGCCGCCTCTAATGGACATGTCCTCTCCCTCTGGGATTTTCGGGCGCTTTGAGTTGTAATGGCGGTAACAGGTAACTGTAAATTGACCTTCAATGAGTTTGACGATGCTTGGCACTTTCTTAGCAGAACTTTACGGATACCTACCGCTGATCACGAGGGCCAAAGCGCATATACCCAGAGGTGTGTTCGCCAAAGCTTACCCCCGGAAATTTTGTTCCGTACGATTGCAAGTGCTCACACAGCTAGCAGCACGTACATACCTACAAAGCAACGCCTACCCGCATTGGTCAAGGCTTTCACCGAGATTTCTCGTTTTGCGCGAGTCCCCAGACGCACAAAATGGGAACACAGTGGGAGCACTAAGAGCGTACACTCGCTGTTGCTGGGGCCAGGCACCAAAGCCACCGGCTGCTCTAATTTATGCGGTGCAATAAGTACGGAAGGGTACTCACTTTAGATATATGGCGTGGTCCCCTGACGACAGCACCATAGTCCGCCTTCCGAGTTATGTATGGAGCAGGGAGTCGGGACAGATCCTAGTTATTGATTTAATACCATTGATGATCTTTTGTGTATGGATTGATGGGTTGCGTCGGCAAGGGTACGCTTATCTTCCAACGGCTGCCCCGCCCTCTTTCCGCTGATACGGCAAAGCGATTGCTGTGCTTACGTTATGACCTACTGAAGGTACGTTATTCTTGACGGGTATACGACACTGCCGTTGAACCATTTCACGGAATATCCGCCATATTCATGTACTATTCACTCCAAAGCGAACTAACAAGACAGGCTGTTGTCTGGCCAGACCGGTGGGGCCTTGTAATAAGGTATGAAAGGCGTAAAGATTATCGATTTGTGCTCACTAGCGTTATGAAATGAGCGCGCATTCACGTGTAATTATCGACGGGGTCGGTCGGGGGCTCCAATAAAGCAGGATGAAAGTTACAAAACAGTGGCAGTGTACGGATAGAAGACGAAGCGAAAGCTCGACAGTCCGTCACCAAGACGAAGAATAACGACCGAGCCTAACAAAACACGGGCAAAGATAAGGGAGGTAAGAGAAGAAAAAAACGTCACCGACGTGAGTGCAGCTTACGGTGGCGCTTCGAGCGACCTCATCACCCTCGGCGTCGCGACC
This sequence comes from Haemaphysalis longicornis, assembly GCF_048455015.1. Classification (NCBI taxonomy): domain Eukaryota; kingdom Metazoa; phylum Arthropoda; class Arachnida; order Ixodida; family Ixodidae; genus Haemaphysalis; species Haemaphysalis longicornis. The sequence goes on along the minus strand of NW_027526422.1, from coordinate 32,111,139 downwards.
AAAGTGGGGAGAACGTTCCCTGCTATACACGGGGTCGTGTTAGGTAAACAACCCCGAGATCAACTCATCGCACGCTGCAAAGGCAGTCTGCAGGGGGCGGGCCCCGACGGACGAGCCTAGTTTCCTTCGACCGCACGCTTTGGGCAACCAGGGATCCCCACCATGCGTGTACGAGCAACTTCCGTGTTGACTCGGTCTCAAGCACATGGGACTATGATTTTCACCTTATGGCTTAGTAGCACACGCCCTGAAAAAGCCACCCAGAAGTCAAGGAGTCTTTAAAGTGTAAAAAACAGGTTGGCCAAATTACATTGGCGTGAATACGAAAATATAACCTCAACCGTTTATACTAGAGCCACTAGCTTATTTAGTGGCTCTAGTTTATACCTCAACACAGAATGCCGAAACCCCGGAAACGGCTGTCGCCACCCCATACAATTTTCCGCGCTACGATTTGTGACGTGCAACATATGTCCACCCACGAATGTGCTTTCATGACTTAACGAGGAGTGATGCAACTCACGCATTCTCACGTGATGATGATGATGATGATGATGATGATGATGATGATGATGCGATCGTTAATTTTGTTATTGAAATAGGAAAAAGGGCCTGGCCTGCCAAAGTCACGTTGGGCTGCGTGGCAGAGCCTGGCAGACATTAGAAACCAAAGACGCAAAATACATGGCAAATTTAAAGCAAAATAAGAGAACAAACAATCCAAGCAAGCGAAGCGTACATATAGACACAGCCTGTAAGAGATAAAAAGGCTCCCAGGCTGCACCACGAGAATACACACAATGGCGATGCCGGAAGTACATTTAATATCTATTAGGTGCGGATGTACCTTAGTACCGCACAATGTCCGTCCACGTCCGTGCGCATAGCATTTTACAATCGCAAAAAATCACACAGGCACCGGCTGGCTTCGAGCCTGTGTCTGGTAGACCAGACAGAGTTAGTGTAAGTCGTCTTACTCATTGGGCTACGACCGCGCGTTAGTACTACAGAGTCAAGCGGCTTACTCCCTCGCCTGTAACGGTGCGGAGTACCTTAGGACCTCCCAATGTCCGTCTGCGTCCATCCGTGCGCACACCGCCGTAAAGCGAAAATCAAGCGAAATTCGATTGGAGCCGTGAGTTGCAGTTTCATTTAGGGAATAATCAAGGTGCAACTCACGGCTCAAATCGGATCTCACTCGGGGCGCAACCTGGATGTCATTTCGAGTCCCCGTACTCCTCGCTATCATCCACGGACTGGAGATGCTGCCATTTTTCTCAAAAACGTTTTCTAATTTATATTTTGAATTTATGCTAGAAATATCACCACGAAGTTGGTTGAACGTAGCAAGCACATAATACAGTCTAGTCCTACGTCCGTACATTGTATTGCAACGGGGAATCAAGTAAGGCCCTTTTGGTCGGATATTACGTGTAGGGATGTACAGCGAATTATAATTATTTGCCCAGAAATGTTTTAAATAGTTTCTCTCAACGAGAAATCAACGTTCAAAAATGACGCGGTTGCGGAGCCTATGATTGCGGAGCCTATCAATGGCGCGGTTGCGGAGCCTACTCAGGTAGTGTCTTCTCAGGAGGCCCAATGCGTGACACAGTCCCTCGGGGACTTTGTTTTCGCCAAGGAAATTTACCTCAGCTTGGTGAAGCACCTATAGATACTGTTGGAAAACATTCGCGCTAGCTTCACGCGCGACAAAGAAAGGTGATCGACTGTGGCTTCTTTGCCGCAAATTAGTAATAGTACGACCTTGCTGGCATGCGAATAAAATGTTTTGAGCTCTGTCCCGTCTTTTTATTTCGCAACCCGCTTATAACAATTATCGGTTATAACGATGGGATTTCCTTGGCACTTGGATGTTGTTATGAGTGGACTAGACTGTATGTATGTATGTATATATATATATATATATATATATATATATATATATAGAGAGAGAGAGAGAGAGAGAGAGAGAGAGAGAGAGGGTTGGCAGTCAAGAACACCAAGGTTTTCTTGACTGCCAACCCTTATTCTGTCTTAACTCACCGAGCCCTTCATTTCCCATTTCTGATTCGCTATATATATATATATATATATATATATATATATATATATATATATATATATATATATATATATTGCTGTCTCTATTTTACCCAATTTCTGATGGAGGCGAAAAGCAAAAACGCCCGTGTGTGCGAGATTTCTGGGCCTGTTAAAGATCCCCAGGTGGTCAAAATTAATCCGGAGCCCTCCACTAAGGCGTGCCTCATCGCCTGCGTTGCGTCGGCGCGTTAAAGCCTACAATCAATCAACCAATCAATCTATCTATCTATCTATTTTACCCAATATTGCCCTTCGGCATTAAGGGTTCTAAACCTACCGCATCAGACTAGTTTCGTGCAGAAATAGATGGAGCGAAAGCGATACCAGGACACAGATTCACCGTTATTCTCCCCGAGATCGAACACAGTCGGCACCTGGTGGCGGCGGGGCAAACCCCTCCTAGTGTGGATCATAGGGTTTCATACAATTATTATTGTATGAAACTCTATGGTGTGGATGGCGCTCTCGCGTCGTCTGCTCGTTCACGTTGCGCGCGCCGCAAGACGCGTCGTGCACATGATAAAACAACCCATATGTGTACTTGTCCGGTATTATCCAATGACATAGTTACCACTGCTTGCGCATTTCCTCTAGAGATGCAATAATCAGCGGCCGTTGCGGGTTAATGCGATGGTTTAATTCCACGAAACATCTTCGCCGTGGTCACCGCTGGAGTGTGAAACGTGTTGTAAACATTGCTTCGACACATTGCACTTTTCTTATTGATGAATGTGTGCCGTTCCGGGAACGTCAAAGGGTGTTTTTTGAAGGAAGCGTGGGTTATTTGAAGGATAAAAGTTTAATACACGAAACGGGTAAGAAGCGACAAGACCTGTGCATGCCCGTGCATTTTCCACACCCTTGTAAAATTGCGCTGTGTCCTTATAGAAAGATGAAACAAACAAAAACAATTACTCTACACACGACCCGTGCGCTATCGCCCATACATTACCGGGGACATATTTTACACCCGCAAGCGCCTATGTGGTCGAATTCTTCGTTGCTTACAAATACCATTTTTCGACAGACGTTGCTTATACTGTGTTGCTAATTTTACGCATTATTTAAAATAAATTTCTGTGGATGCGCAACAGTATTTAGGGTTTTTTTTTTTTTTTTTGCTAAAATTAAGCAGTTGTGAGTTTGCGCCTGTCCTGCATTTCGTGTGTCATTTTTATATATCCCATTTTGAAATCCCGACATGGATCTCCTGGTCCAGAAATTTTTCACTCAGCATAACCAAATGTCTAAGATGGTCTCGTCTTCACCTCTTAAAGTGGAGCTAAGTTTTAAAAACGGAGGAAAAATCGCGTAATATAATGAACGTTGTTGCCCACATGTATGCAGTGTGTGAGCCATGACTCGCTGGGTTTTTTTCCCCACAATGCTCTCTTTCAATACAATTTTGAAAAGGCGAGCCACAATTCCTGGACAATCTCGGGCCAAAAGATGGGTTAATCAGTTTTGAAAAAACTGGCGTCTACTTGTTCAGGTACTGCTTTTTCAGCAGTATACGGAACACGACGCCTAGCGTACTTTCTTGATGTAATACTGATAACCAAGTAATACTGATAACCAACGTTTGACTTTTCGCGTTATATGCGTTTTCTACTCGCTGCTCTTGAACCGTTGGCACCCCCCCCCCCCTAGAAAAAAAGAGGAAATTGACTGAAAACGGTTATCCGTGCCTTTTTTAACCAATCCTCAAGACTAAATTTTTTAAGACAAAAGCGAGGTTCAGTTTACGACACAAACTAGTTAACGTGAACCTGTCCCCCTGTTTCGTAACGAGAAATAAAAAGGAACGTTTTACTGCATCTGCAACAGGACAACTTCACTTGCCATCTTTATGGTTCGTAAGCGACAGTACGCAAGAATGCAAACACATCTCGCTGCTCTAGGCACCTGTTAGATTTTAAAAGGAACGCAAATGGTCAACAGTGCAACCGTAACAGAAAATCTGTGCTCACTGTGAGGTCCCAAAAGCTTGGTTTACACACTGTAAACCTGTTTGTCACTTTGCAAGTCTACCTAAACATGAGATGTTGATTATACTGCGCGCGTTAGCAATTTAATTCGCAAGTTGACTTGACTTGTGACGAAAGCCTTAAATAAGTGATCCGGCACCGTTATTCATCAAACCTGCCTTCAGAGTCGCTAAAATTTCATTTAACGATATTGCTGCGCGCAAAAGGCCTGTTAGAATGGTTGCATTTATATCTCTGCACTGATTAAAATTCAGTAATTTTATGTTGCCTTTCGAACACACAAGAAATATTGTAAGCTCCTAGAAAAAAAATTCGCGGTAGTTAAGTGGTGTTACCATTTCGGGGCATCCCACAAATGCAAGAATGCGTCAAGCTACCAGGGAAAGCGATTGAAGCGGCTGTTGTAAAGGGAATTCCGGAGATCGAGGCTTCCTGATTAGTTTCTATTTATTATTTTATTGAAGTCTCAAAGCCATAGTCTGGAAAGATTGAGCTTGCTACGAGTTACGGTGTACAAGTTCCTTGTCAATTCTTTAGGCCGTTGTGAGATTCCCGATGGGTCGCCGCTTTTTTGGCGTACTAATGTAAACTTACTGTCGCTACCATGCAGTATATTGAACGTTGAGGAACCGAAATACAGCATACCACCCTTTCGTGCGCCTTTAGTGCACACATGCATACGGCGCGAGAAAGGCACGAAGCTCGCCACACTGTCTCCCGTGCCTGCCCAGCGGAGCATCCACACTAGCAGCGCGACGCTGCCGCCACCTACATGTCGATCTCGAGCGAATAGAGGTCAAGGTCTGCATTAGAGCACTTCACGATCTTAGACATATCTAAAAGCCCCTGGGCCAGGCACGTCATTTGTTGGGCATCAAATTTTCCTGTACTTTATAATATGTAGTCGCGTTCACAACCCGAAGAGATCGTAGAGTTGAGCGCAAAAAGAACATGGACAGGGACTGTGAGAGCACACGGCACAAGTGCGCTGTAATACCATGGAACAACAGCTAGGTCAATCGATAATCGATCACGTTACTTAACCCGAAGAGTTCGCGACGTACTGATCAGGGTGGAATTCTACGTTTGTCTCGGCATTGAACATTGTTACGAAGCGCAGCTGCATTGGCCTCTTCGTTAGCTCCTTGGAGTGTTGTTCGAAACTATTGCCTACTTTGAGCTTGCATGAAAACGGTGTAATTAAATTCTCTCCACACATTTAAATTTTATGAGCGAAGGCCACGCGCACTACATCGCAGCTTTCCCGGCACAGACACTCGCGCAGTCTGACTGTGCGTGAATGCAGAGACTTTTAGCTTAGCCGAGCCGGATTGAGTAAGACAGCGAATCGCCGAAAGTATGCTGGTGCTTCCCGGGGCAGCCTACAGACTCGACTGTCGCCCATTGCAGTTGAAAGAAAAGAAACGAAATGAAAATGCTAACAATCAACACATGCAGGATATGTAGTAAGGTGACAGGTCTATAGATACCTATACACACGCGAACGTATACCCTCTCCTGAATCCGGTCCAAATAGCTTATTGTCCCTTTTTGGGAAAGGTATCATGACTTAGTTATAATAATGGATGGATGAGAATATACCACTCCTCAGGAGGTTTCATTCTACTGGTCTACTCTGCCGTCGCATATCAAAAGCTTGGAGTGGTGTAATCTTCCTCATTGTTCTTCCCCCAACTTCATTTCGCATGCGTTCAGGGTGACGGTTTGAAGATGTGACATACGGTACAACATCCTCACACGTCCTCACAACATCCTCACAACGTATGAACGTATATAGTCATGGACAAATGAAACGCTATCACGAAAACATGACCTAGAACGCACAAATGGCGTGATTTATTACCATGCAAGCCAAACTGACGAGTGGCCTAATTACAGCAGCAAAGTTGGAAAATGCGAATTTCCAAATACAGTTAAACCTGGTTGTAACGAAGTTGAAAAAAAAGTTCGTGATTTTTCGTTAGATTAAGGTTTTCGTCACATGCAAGTTTGATGGTGAACTTAGCCTTAAAGGATTTATTTTTCGGTTAAAATTAGCTGCGTGATTTGAGCCTGCTGCTTTCCCAAGAACTTTGCAACTACACGGCACTCCCAAGAAGCAAGGGCACTTACACCCGTATTCACAAACGTAACTTAAGCATTACTTCTTCTTTGGACACATTTCGGTGCCTTAACCCGTTTCAAGGACCAAACTTAAGCTGACATCGCAGATGGCAGTAGAGACGCGCGACTACATACCTAATTTTTAAGCATAATGTATACCAACTCATCCACATCAAGCTAATATGACTACATACCGAAAGGCAGGCCTACCACTTAAACTACACCGCACTCACAAACGCACGGTAGCTTGCAGTGCGGGAGAAGTTCGCTAAATTAGTGCATTTCTCCAGCCATTTTTTTATAGAAAAAGTGCAAAAAGCAATGGCTCATCAGCGCAGCGAATTCGTTACACCAAGGTTAACCGTTGCCGGGCTTCACTTCGTTACACCAAGGCTTCATTGCCGGGCTTCACCCCAAACGATACTGTTTGGTGTCTGCTACAGACCACCAAATGCAAATCCAGACTTCGCAAAAAAACTTAATGACATGCTAAATGCGCTCACCACAGCCCACCCGAATGCCCATATTTTGCTGTTTGGCGACTTTAACCTTCCTAATATTAACTGGAAAACCGGAACAACCACACAAGGAAACCAGAAAGACTCGAGATAATTTATAGATGCCTGTTTCAACTTTAACTTATCACAACTTGTATCAGAGCCAACACGTGTTGCCGCCAATTCCGCAAACATCCTTGATCTCATTCTAACCACCCATCCTTCTAGCTTATCGTCGATTACCTATCTCGAAGAAATTAGCGACCATAAAGTTATTCATGCAGATTTCTTATTTTCCCCAGAACGACGCGAAATGCTAAACAAAACAATATGTTTATATGATAAAGGTAACTATGAAGAAATTAATAACCAACTCAGTAGCTTCCTTCCAGATTTTGAAGCCAACTTCCGTAACCGATCCGTTAATGAAAATTGGGTAGTTTTTAAACAAAAGCTTAGTGAACTGAAAAATAAGTTTATTCCGAAGACCACACTTCGTGCCACGCAGCAAAAGCAATGCCCTGGTATACTAAAACGTTAAACCGACATTAAACTTTCCTCGTCATGTGGCATTGACGAAATTAATTCAAAACTTTTAAAGAACATCACCAACACAATTGTACCATACTTGTACCTCATATTCTCACAGTCGCTCACCACAGGCAACCTTCCGGATGACTGGAAAATTGGTAAGGTCGTTCCAGTCTACAAAGCAGGTGACAGTAACTCCCCACCGCTCAATTATCGTCCCATTTCACTAACAAGCATCCCATGCAAAATCATGGAACACGTCATATATTCTCATGTTATCAACTTCCTCGATTCCAATAGTTTCTTTCACCCCTGTCAGCATGGCTTCCGTAAAGGCTTTTCCTGTGAAACACAATTAGCACTATTTCTTCACGACATACATACAAATCTTGACACAAACTTTCAGACTGACGCCATTTTCCTTGACTACGCAAAAGCATTTGATACAGTTCCACACAACAAACTAATAAAGAAGTTATCCGGGCTAAATCTCGACCCTAACGTGTTAAGATGGATTAAATCTTTTTTAGCTAATCGTTCTCAATTCGTGCATATAAATAGTGAATCCTCTGAACCTCTCGAAGTAACGTCAGGAGTACCGCAAGGGTGCGTCCTTGGCCCCCTGCTATTTCTCATCTACATAAACGACCTACCCCTAACTGTGTCTTGCAAAATGCGCATGTTCGCCGACGATTGCGTGATTTACCATACGATAACCAATGCTTCCGATCAACTAACCATACAACACGATCTGAACAACATTCAAGAATGGTGTGACAATTGGCTTCTCAAACTTAACCCCAGCAAGTGTAAGGTCGTCTCATTCACTCGCCGCAAAAACCCATTTCTATTCCCATACCAAATCACTAACGCCTGTCTAGAAATAGTACAGAGTTTCAAATATCTAGGTGTCACACTGTCCGCCGATCTAACTTGGAATGCGCATGTCACAAACATTATCGCATCTACAAACAAAATATTGGGATTCGTGAAACCTCAGCACGTAAAACTGCTCGCATACACATCCCTCATCAGGCCGAAACTGGAATACGCCTCAGCTATATGGAGTCCGCCTCAAAATTACCTAATCAATGACCTTGAATCAATTCGAAATCGCTCAGCCCGATTCATACATTCGTCATATTCTTATGACATTAGTGTTTCATCCTTAAAAGCCCAATCTGGATTACAACCGCTTTCCCTTCGACGCCGCATAGCCACTCTTTCCCTGTTTCACAAGCTGTTTCATTCGCCCCTCAACCATCCTCCATACGTCATCCCCCCGACGTACATTTCGCACCGCTCCAGCCACCCCCTCCAAGTTTCCCGTTACCGCACTAGGACTGCTACCTTCTCCACGTCCTTCTTTCCGCGTGCTGTGAAGGACTGGAACGACATCCCAAACCACGTCGTCACAATCACCTGCCCTTCAACTTTCACTAAAAATGTAACGACTCATCTCTGCCAGTAAGTCCTTATGGCAATGTATATATCCACCCCTATGTAACAATGTTTTATACCTTGTATACGCCCCTTGTGTAGCAAAAGTTTGTTATATCCTGTATACCAACCCCTTATGTGGCAAATGTTTTTTTGATACTCTGTATATCCACCCCTTATGTAATACCCCCTTGTGGGGTCTTTAAGGAAATAAAATATGGTGATGATGATGATGATGATGAACCGTCGCAATGGTTCAGGTCGGAAACACGTGGTTTTCAATGGGGCTGGCAATGGGGAATTGAAAAAGCTTCGTTAAATCCAGGAATTCATTACATAGAACTTATAGTTACATCCAGGTTTAACTGCACACCAATAGCGCGCCCTTGTTAGATTTCTACGAACAGTATTTTTCCATTTTTTTGTGTTCTGCTTCATGTTTTGTTGTTCGCGTTTCGTTTGTACGTGACAAGTTCGTACGTGCGGAGCACTGCGGACTAATCTTCTCGTGCCGAGTCGCGCATCGCACTTCACGATTATTCAAGACCAAATAAACAACGAGGATGCGTATATTTGCGATAACACGGTAACATCGTTCTGCCTCGGAGACCCAGGAGTGTTGTAGCGAGCACACGTAGAGGCGCGAAGCTTAGGGTCCGGGTTCCGCGTTGACAGGACGAACAGATCGCGGGGCGGAAGCCCTCCCGAGTCGTCGAGCGCCCCGCGCCGAGGTGCTGACACATCGCGAGGCACGGAGTTGTACGCGAGCGAGAGGACGGAAATTTGCTTCGGGCTTCGCCGTCAAAGCTCCCAAGACCGAGGACGTGTACGGGTGGGAAGTGTCTTTCGACGCGACGCGCAGATTCACTACCGCCGCGGCGAGCCACGCCACGTGGTGTGTAGATACGGCGACATCGCTCCCAAAAAGTGCCCAGAGGAGGCCCCGCCACGGTTGTGTACATGTGGGGGGGCCTCTGGATAGGTAACACGCCATGCGAAAAAGAAAAAAAAGTGCGGGATGGGGGCTGCAGAGGTTATAGCTCAGTTCTCTCAAGCCACACTGTGACTTCTCAAGCATACTTATATCGTACACTGCTAAGTTCCAAGGAACGTACAAAATGTGCCTCCGCATCTAAATGTGAAAAATGAAACCTTTTGGCATTCACCGCCCGCGCCTTTATCTTCAAATGATTGACGATTTACATTTACCGACGTGTTTTCTAACAACATTCGTTATATATATACGTGTATTGAAGATCGGTTGTGTCCTGCCCTTTCTCCACTTTCATCCGAGTTTGAGCGACCGTAGGATCTTAACGCAAAACATTCGAGAGGTTGGTAGCATATCCAGTGACTGCTTGAGAGCTGAAACGCTTATGTGAGTGTGCATGGGGTGTTTATTAGCATAGCCGCCCCGCGTTATCACAAGCTTGCGGCGGTCCGGAGAGCTCCTTCGAATTCCCAACCAGCTTCCTCTGGTGTTCATCCCACACAATGCACGAGTTTTGACCATCAAACGCCTTCAACAGTACACAACCAATCCTCGGTTGTTTTCTTGCGTGCGTGCGTGCGTGCGTGCGTGCGTGCGTGCGTGCGTGCGTGCGTGCGTGCGTGCGTGCGTGCGTGCGTGCGTGCGTGCGTGCGTGCGTTCACCCGTGCACTTATTTCGCAACTTCGAGCACATCCGAGGTTGGGATCATATATCTACAACTACTTGCAGTCATGCAAATGCTACAGAAAGGGCTGTAGCACGCGCCCCCCGCGGGCCATCCTCCCGTTCCGAAATCACAGTGCCGATTCCCCCGCATGTCACTTGCCACGCGGGGAAATCCCCCCTTTCCTTTCCCCTGCATGCGACTTCACCCGTGCCAGAACCACCCTTGAAACTGTGGCCCCTCTCCCCGCGCGGGCCCCTCGGGTGGGCGCGGCTTTTGTGAACTTGTTTGGATGCGGAGGGCTTACGGTCAAGGGGAAGGAGGGCTACCACGACGTTTTTTTATTTTTTTAGTTTGTGAGTTTTAGTTTTTGTTTGAGAGTCTAGTTCAAGTGAGCGGAGCAGCCCCTCTTTTTTGCCGAGCAACACCGCACACGGGGGAAGGGGAGAGGTAAAAGAACGCGGAGTCAGAGCGCGTAAACTGCATTCTGTTCCTGTGTGCGGATTAATTGGTATTTACTGCCTTTCTCCTTGAATTTGGTCTTTCTTCTCTCTATCTTTGTTCTTTAAAAAATAAGTCTGAAAATCTCGCCAAGGCAGAACTTCTAGTGACCGGATATTGTAGCAGATAACGTTGTAACACGTAGAACGAAGCATTACTTCAATTGCGGTGAATTTGTTCCTGTATTTTTTTTGTTATTTGTATATTTTATTACTACTGCCCAGTTCTGCTTATTGCAATATTGTTATTACCCGTTTGATTGGTTTTATACGATGCCCGTTTTTTCTCTTCCTTCGCCTTTTCCAAACTTCTTTCCTTTTTTTTTTATTTCTTTCCTTTCTCTTCGGCGGTCCTTTGGTGCAGAGCAACACTCTTGGCTGCGATCTTTTAATAAATGTCTCTGTATATTTTTATGCTTGTATATTTGTTGCCTTAGTGTGAGATTGGTGAGTACATTTTTGGACTGTGCACATTCCTTTATGCATCTCCTACAACAATGCCTTTTGGGCGATGGTGCTTTTCATAATTTTTTATTCGTGTTTCCGTCATCCTGTAAGAATTGTTTAATTCTTGTCCTCGGTTCGTGAGGGTGGCTTATAAGATAAAAAAGACTTGTTTTAATTTTGTCGTCGCTTCCTGATGGCGGCATATCAGGTAAAATTTTTTTTATTTCATTGGTACTCTTCGTACATATTTCAGGATTTTTACGTTTTTGTATGCATCCCTTTTCACATTCCCTGCGATTAATTATCGCTATCTACGCTATTATAACAATTAAATGTGTTACGTCCGCCGATTCCGCATTTTCGGGCAAATGCACGGCACTCTACGGTAAGTTTTCACGATTTTCTATTCCTGTTTCCGTCGTTGTTTTGAGGGGATTTTCTTTGTTCTAAGTCTTTGTTTAGGGGGTAAAAATGTGGTACATTTCGCAAGTATACTGTTATATATATATTTTTTATTTTCCCGTATTATTTTGTTCGACCCATTATTTCCGTTTAAGTTAAATATAATGATTAAGTGTGTTAACTCAGCCAATCACACATTTCGCACAACCACAGGGTGTTAAGTGCTTGGTCCGTTTTTGTATTTTTCTTTTCGTGTACCGGTAGTTCTTTTATAGGCTTTTTTTTATTGTGTCTTTATCTGGGGGGGGGATATATAAGGTGCCTAATTTTGATCTCGTAAGTTCACTTTTATATATTTTGCTGCCTTTTATTTTTTGTAATCTCTTTCCACCAGCTATATCTATTTTCGCAATTAGAATAAGTCAATGCGTTGCTTCTGTTCATTGCTTCAGCTAAAACCGACATTTCTGCTATTCTGTAATGTTATACAGCCAACCAGGAACTATTAAGTATGCTGATGCGACTATTTCTCCAAAATTTAATCGTTTTGTTTAAGTCCCTGATTTGACACTGCGGAAACGTTTTTTTTTTTTGTTTTTTTTCAGTCGGCCCTTTGTTTTCGTATCTCTTGGTGGTATGGGCGCAAGAAACGCTTTTTTCTGTGTGGGATACGAACGTTTTCGGACAGTGATGCCACGCGTTTTTTTGGTCCACCAGTAATAATGCAACCTAAACCTTTTCCGATTTCCATAACCCCAATTAGTGGGCTTGACTAATCAATATTACAGCTGGTCAGGTCACCGTGTTAGTAGCGCTAAGATTACTCGTTTCACAGGCATTCCAAAAATACAACTCTGATTGGATGTCATTTCAACCAGAAAACATATTAGGTGAATTCCCGCTATTGTTCCCCCTCTCCGTTCCCCTGCGTGCAACTCTACCCGTGCCACAAGCACCGTGGAAACTGCTCGCCCCTCTCCCTGCGGGGGGAAGGGGGGGGGGGAAGAGGCTCTTGCGTGGGCACGGCCTTGCGGGCGGGCGGAGGGCTTCCTGTCAAGAGGAAAGAGGGCTAAAGCGACGTCTCTTTTTTTTTTTTTTAGTTTGCCAGTTTTAGTTTCGCAGTTTAGATTTAGTGACTGGAGTTGGCCCCCTGTTTTGCCGAGAAAAACAGAAAACGAAATAAAGAAAGAGCCAAAAGAAAGCAGGCTTAGGGCGCGTAAAACTGCATTCTGTTTCTGTGTGCAGAATAATTTTCATTCACTGCCTTTTCTCTTTGAAGTTGTGCCTTTCTTCTCGCTATCTCTCTTCTTTAAAAAAATAATCCAAAAAAATCGCCAGTTCATTACTTTAAGTGACGGGATATATTGTAGCAAACAACGTTGTAATACATAGAACGCAGCATATATAACTTCAGTTGTCATGAATTTTTTCCCGTTTTTATTTGCGTATGTATATTTTGTTACTGCTTCACAATGCTGCTTATTGCAAAGTTTTTATCACCCCCTTGATTAGAATCATATGATGTCCGTCTTTTTCTTGTTTCGCGTTTTTCCTTCTTTCTTTTTTTTTTAATTTTCCCCTTTGTCTTTGCTCTTTTTTCATGTTGAGCAACTCTCTCAATTGAAATCTTTTAATAAATGTCCCTGTATATTTTTATGCGTATAATTTTTGCCTTAGTGTGAGATTGATCAGTCCATTTTCGTACTGTACACATTTTTCTATGTATCTCCTACAAAAATTCCCTTTGGACGAATGTAGTAATCCAAATAAATAAATAAATAAATAAATAAATAAATAAATAAATAAATAAATAAATAAATAAATACGGACTGACTGCAGAACGACTACGTACACTCTGGGGAAAGAACTGAAGTGTGGAAGTCAGAACAGCTAACTTTAATATGCATATCCATAACGAGGACAAAAGGACGGTGTATTTGGCCAATGACAGTTTGCGACTCTCAGTACAATTTTGACTCCGTTGGTACCGTTCATATTCACGCCGTAATTAAAATGAAGCCTGTTCATGTTGAAATCAGCGTACATTATTATTAAATCAGGAAACTTAACATTTTAACGAAAATGATCTGACCAAGTTAAAAATATGCATATTATACCCTACAAAACCGAAGAATAGAGAAGAAAAGTCCTCTGAACAACACTCAAAATACGAAATAAAAATGACGAGATTGCGAACCGGGTAACGCCCTGCATTTCCACAAAAATGCAGATTTGGTGGAAGTTTTACCTTGAGTGGCTAGTTATAATGGCCCTAAATGGAGATAATTGGTCGGACATAAGTTTTAAATATTACAAAAATAAAATAGAAAAAATACAATTTTAACGAAAATGATCTGACAAAACAAAAATATATGGATCCTATGCATTTCCCCCTAAAAGCAAACAACAAACAAAACAATCCGCGAATTAAAGGTGGAAATATAGTACGAATAAAAAATAACGTAAACGCACCAACGCTGCAGTACGCCTTCCATCATACGAAAACACCATTATCGAAGTAAAGGCCCTTCATCACTATGATCGTATATATTTACATCATTGGCGAAAAGAAACAAAAGAAACTTTAAAAGAATAAAATAATACAACGTTTTTTGCGACTCGCTGCCGTATTCGGCTCTCAAAAACTCACTCTGGAAAAGCAGCTTAAGAATGATACACATTTCTCTGGATTTCTACATATATTTTAAAGCAATGGTTGCTATCATCGTAATGTTTTATAATGAAAATTCAAATGGCAGAAGCGGATGTAATTACGACGGCAAAAGTCTGATATTCCGAACTGTGTTTCAAAAAGTAGCTGCAATGAGCGTTACGTTTCTGGGAGTTACGTTATGATTTCGATAGAGTTCTGCAATTAATTTTCTTCGGTGCTGTGAGGTTAACAGCACATACAGTTAATTTATAATTACTTGGTGACTTTAATATATTGTTTTTTTTTTTTTAACACGAATCCATGGACGTTACACACTCTAAAATCAATTCTCGTCACTAATGCTTCCAGGAAGAGATTGACTCAGCCGGAAAGGGTACCGGAGCATCGACGTCATGGATAGCAGTGGAACACCTTGGCGGGGCCCTTTACGGGAGCGGAGCTGTGAAAATTGAACAGGGCGATAACAATACCCCCTCCCACAGACCCGTGAACCAGCCTGTTTACCACTCTTATATTTTAGCCAGGTCCCCTTCTACAGTCTATCTCCCTCGTTTACCAGCCCTCGCAACTTCCCGCTATTTTCCCCCTCTCTCTCTCTTGTTCTGCCTCGCCCGACAGTTGCCGATCACTATCTCTACCTCCCCTAACCTCCAACAGCAACTTTCTTCTTTTGCTTCTTCTTTTCAGCGCATCGCCATTCATCACGGCGGGGCAAGGGCCCCCCGTCTATCCCCTTCCCTGTTCTCCCCGCCCGCGTTCACGGGAGAAGAGGAAAGGGGGCAGCGTGCACAGTCGTTTCGAAAGCGGGGAGTTTAAAAAGGGGGGGAAAGAGCACGAGTCGATTGGCAGGGTTGGACTGAAACGGGGGAGATGGGATTAGGTTGAAACGTGCACACCCCTACAGAAAGGTTTCGCGTGCAAGCTGTATGTTCTGAAGCCAAGGATAAATAAGAATATTTATTATGGTTTGTACGTTTCCACCCTCAACCAAAAGCAACAACGGTAAAAAAATTCGTTGCTATATCATCTGGAGGGTCATATGATGCGAAGAACACGGAGATAATAACAATATTAAACAGAGCTGCCCCTGGGTAATATCAACGTACACACTTCGCACAAACACAGAGTTTAGAGTCGTCGTTTTTTTTTTTTTTTCAAGAAATATTTATTTCTTCACATGTAAGCATATTAGATTTTTTTGCCATCATATGCGGTATATATTCATTGAAAGTGCTAATATTGCACTGTTTGTGCTCGTAATTTGCTATTGATTTGAGATGAGAATGGATCGATTAAAATTACAAATTAATATGAATTGCTAGTTAATCTAAGTGCGAATATTTTCTTCCGGGAGCCGCACGTGCCGGCCGTCGCGAGAGAAACTCACTGCCCGTTTAGGACAGCAAGCTTGGTGCTCGTGAGCTTAATTGGTGTCTTGTGGCTGTGTACAGCTGCGTTCGCTTCTGCGGCGTTGGCCACTGTATTCGTAAGCGCCGCTTGCTTTTTTTAATGTGACCTCTCGAAAAGGCAGTTTGCGACTTATGAAGCTCACACTTTGATACTGGGCTCCACAGCTCGCCCGAATTAGGGTATTTTTCCGGACATCTGCAAACGATTCTTCTGATTGCAGGGTTTAACACGCCGATGCAACACGGCGATGAGGCGCGCCGTAGTGGAGGGCTCCCGGGATTAATTTTGACCCCCTGGGGATCCTTAATGTGCGCCGAAACCTCGAACACGCGGGATTTTTTGCTTTTCGCTTCCATCGGAAAAGCGGGCGCCGCGGCCGGGAATCGAACCCACGACCTCGTGCTCATCTGCAAACGAGATTCCGAGCTTACACCTCTACCAAGAACGAAATTAAGGATTACAGGAGTGCGACTACAGTATCGAGCTACATATCAGAGCTCGACAAATCCAATTCCCCGCCCCCTGACAACCCCTTGAGGTGGTGTTGTTAACCAGCTATTTCCCTACACACCCCTAAGGCTGGGGGTAGGGGGGCGGGCGCACACCCCACCTTGTTTTTCTGAACGCACCCCCTTTTTCATGACGAGTTTTTCTTTACACACGACGCGGAACTTCGATTAATAACGCCGAAAGAAGGGCATGTACATGAAGCGACACATCGTCGATAGCGGGCTTGTGATGGACGAAAATATGACTTCAACTCTACAGACTGCACGGCGAATACAAGAAGCAACAGGGCTTGAAAGCGTCAGTGCCAATGCGCAGGTGTGGGATGGCAACAAGGCTGCAGGAGGTGCAGCCACGGAGGGGGGGTGCTGCCTCGTAACTGAGGCGTGACATTCGTAACATAACACGATATTCATAACATAACATTAATGACATTATGGGGTTTATTGCTAGTAGTGTGCACTGCCGCGTAGTTTTTCGACACGTCATATATGTAGTCCTTGTTGTTTAGTTTGCGTGTTCCGGAGTTCGACTTTAACACCGGCGTAAGTAAAGTTCGCAACTTCGTCATGAGGGTTGGCGTCAAGGACACAAATAAAGAAATAAGGACGGCTGCCGCTAGTTTATACGCCCCTCCCCCCACCTTCAAACTTGGATGACCCCCACCCCCTCCCCTAAATTCAATTCCTGGGAAAACCCCTGATGTCAACGGCGTGTGTCAGGGCATGCATGCGCACAAGGCAATCTTAGAAATTAGAGTGATGAAACTACTCGGAAAAAAACATCCATACACGCATGCGCGGGCGGAGCTTGTTGAACAGGAACGAATGACACATTAAGCTGTGTTGACCGCGCGTGGAACACGGGGGAAACACGCCACGGGTGTGGTACACAAATCTTTCAACTCCGCCGAGAACTGCATGTGGACGCCGTTCCAGGCGTAAGATTACGCGCAGAACACAGAACGAGTGGGTAGGAGAGGGTGTGGGGGTGGACGGGAGCAGCGAGGAACTCGGGGATGACTGCGATGACAGTTAGCCGGTCGACAATCGAGGAAACGAGGAGTAAGGTTACAGGCAGGCGCCGTGCGTCCCGAAACCAGACTTGTTTTACGAGCCAGTCAAAGGATGAGGTTCGCTTGCTTGGGCAGCCAACGCTCTATCGACGGCGTGAAGCAGACAGCTGTCGCGGCCAGCGCAGCGCCCCCGTGCGTCCCATTCTTCTTCGCTGACCCTCGAGCAAAAGACGAAGGGAGGAAGGAGCGTCGTTTACGCGATACCACGTATCTTACACGACGGTTTCTCAGGCTGTCGTCCCCGCTTGGCCTGAATTACGTCCGACAGATGGTTGACTTGGGCACGCATTGAGAAGATATATGATCCGATGCAGCCGGAGTGGGCTGCGGACAAAAATGCTTGTGGGGACGGTTCACGTGACTACGAATGCAGAGGGGGATTACTATGCACTTAGTGCGCGACTGTGTTCAGCCTTGCTGACGCCGTCTTTATGATCGCCTTTTTACTTACTAGTGAGAGTAATTTCCTCGAAGCAGTAACGCGTTCTCGAACCAACTACTCAAAGGCTCCTGTCAGGGTACAAATTATTTCTTTATTTATTAGGGGTGAAGCCCCTTAGGGGCTGGGGCAGTCGGCATCTCATGGCGTAGTCGTAAGCATCGTCTCATGTAGTCACTGTGCTAAAAATTTCTCCCACCTCCCCTCGCGGGAACCCCTGTGTAGATGCGACGCATAGGGGGTTCCGTTGTTGTTTCCGTTAGGTTGATTCTCCCCTCGCGTGAAACGTGCCGTGAACCCCCTGCCGCGGCTATGACGCAACGTGGCGCGGCTATGACGCAACACAATCTAACACAATCCACTTTAATCCAATCAAATCCAAATCCAATCCAAGCCAAGCCAATCCAATAGAATCAAATCCAATGCCCCTCGCGAGAGAGTGTTCGCTATCGGAGAGAGAGGGTGAGGGGCGGAGAGCGCAGCTCGCGCGGCGAGGAGAATGGGGGAGGGGTGTGGACGGACAACAACAACGCCGTATGGAGGAACAAGGCGAGTGAATGAGATGCAGTCGCATCTAAAACAACGGGAAATTCGTTTACGCCTCGCGCTAGAACGTAACGCCCGCTAAAAAAACACCGGTACACTCGTTTACGCCTCCCCCTGGAACGCTTCGTAACGCCCAATTAAAAAAAAACACCGGGGCACTCGTTTATGCCTCCCACTAGAGAGCTTCGTGCTTCAAAGACAATTGGCTTTTACGGCAACGCTCTATATCTGTACCCCCCAATGGTTTCATCTCCGTGGGCAAAAACGCCCAGGCGCCAAGAATAAACTTATACACTGCATGCTGCGCGCACTCCCCAGGTTTCACGTTAGTAGAGGTGGTCCGAAATCTTTATTCAGCGTTCCCTAGAAAGCCCCCCTAAAGAGTGTATCACGATCGTTAGAAGGGCAGGGGGCGGGGACGATAATATAATCTGAGGGCATTAGAGAAAGTCATTTCCAGTCCAAAAAGTCATTTCCAGTCCAGTCCAGAGGGCATTAGAGAACTAGGTGCAGCATAATGACAGGAACAGCACGGTACAAGTAGTAAGGAAACAAGTCAAAGAGAAAAGATCACAACGTACCATCTCTATACGTTATACGGAAAGTGATGGTGCTTAAGAAAAAACAAATACTAAACGGCGCACACGATACTAGAAAAAATTTTCTTATTTTTTAGTTTTCCAAGTTTCGTACGAGCAATTATATCCATTTACGCTATTATGACGATTACATTTGGAACTTTCGCGAAATCTGCATTTTTGTGGAAATGCATGGCGTTACACACTTCGCCATTTTTTATTATTTTTTTTAGTTTTTAGTTTTTCAATATTTTGTTCGACAAATTATCATCTCCCTTTAGGCTATTATATCGATTACAGGTGGAGCTTTCGCGAAATCTGCATTTTATTGTGGAAATGCAGGGCGTTACCCGCTGCGGCGGCTCAGTGGCTAAGGCGTTGCGCTTCTGAGCACGAGGTCGCGGGTTCCATTCCCGGCCGCGGCGGCCGCTTATCTGATGGAGTAGAAAAGCAAAAACGCCCGTGTGTACGAGATTTCGACACACGTTAAAGATCCTTAGGCGGTAAAAGTTAGTCCGGAGCCCTCCACTGCGGCGCGCCTCATCGCCTGCGTTGCGTCGGCGCGTCAAACCCTACAATCAATCAAAATCAAATGCAAGGCGTTACACGTTTCGCCATTTTCCGAAAGTTTTTTTTTTATTATTTCTTTAGTTTTTCAAAATTTCGCGCGACCAGTTATCTCCATTTACGCCAATACAGGTGGAACTCCCGCGATATCTGCATTTTTGTGGAAATGCAGGGCGTTACATGGTCATGACTGTGGGGTACTCGGCAAAGAATGCTACGCATTAAAAATCAGTGCCGTTCCATACCGTTATGGTGGATGACCAGAGGGGCCGTTTGTGCGTTATTACAAACTATCGCTCAAACCGTGCTGTCACGCCGGGGAAGCGCTCAGCGTGATCGTATGCCTACGCCAACGTTATTGCATTTTCTGCCTCACGGTATTCGGGGTCCCGACGAGCGTCGCGCTTACGCTTGTTGATGCGGCCCGATCGTCGTCGGTGGTCTCTTCGTTAGGCTTCTCTGTGCAACAAACAACGTGGGAAAGCTAGCTTAAAAGATAAAGCTCACACCAATCTCCCTAAAGTCGGCCTTACTGTTAAACACAAATACATTGCTGGAAAGACTGTTTTCAATGGAAAATAAACGCCATCTAATGTCAAAGTATGAAGCACCGGATGCGAACAGGTGGCCAAAGGGAGAGCATTTACCGAAGTGGGGAGGAAGGGAGCGGCTGTAAACGGTCTACGCATGCAAAGGGAAAAAAATGGGGGTGTTAGCTTATAACAGCTCCGCTGCAAAAGAGAAACATTCAGAAAACTCCCAATTAGTAATTGTCGAATAAATGCTTCAGGCGCTCTCAAATACACCGAATTCCTGGTCGGCTCCACTACTAACAACATAAATACATAAAGTAATAACCGAAGTAATACAGGTCATCAAAAAACAATAAAGCATAACGGAAATGTAATTGGTAACATGGCTATCAGGAAAAATGCAATAGTAACATAATTGAAACTGGATGCACACAATGAAACAAAAAAGCAATAACAGCGGTGCAAGAGGCAAAAGTACAAAAGTCAATTAATGGTGCAAGGCAAAAGTGAAGCAAGCGCTCTCCCCTCGACTATGACGCGAGTAAACCATACTACGGACTGAAATAATCTTTGGAAATTAGACATAGAAGTAATATCAATCTGCTACGCGGTGAGGTTGCTCGCAATGTATGGCGAATCGTTTGTGTCTCATGATTTGCTCTTGAGGGCGGTATTAGCTAATATCCCGGTGGTAATGTATACTATAAAATGCAACATTATGTCGATGTAGGGACGCTATGGTATTTATGCGGTTGGGGCTAGGGGTTTGCTCGTTTCGATGTGTCAGGACTCGGAGATAAGAGCACAAGTGGTAAATTTTGAGCGCCCATAGCTGCGGTTCGGTAAGAGAGTCCAATTGTGCGTTACAGATTATACGAATTATTTTATTACCTAAAAGAAACAAATGATGTATCTTCGGTGCGGACGTTGTGCCTCAAACGATGTAGCAATGGCTGAGGAATAAAGGGTCATAGATTATCATTTTTTGCTTTCAAAGTAGGGTGTTTCACGCGGATCATCCCCGCAGCTTCAGAACGTTTTCCCCGAGAAAATTTATAGGGTTATTCCAAGACAGGCATGCACTCATCATAAATCCCACCCGATGTTTTGACTGAGTTTGCAATTTGAATTTTAGAAGCTGCTATTATTATGTCATTTTCCAAAGTGAAACTCTTGCTTTTTCCCGAAACAATATGGCTTTCATTTTATTGACATGTATTTTAAATAATCTATCAACGCGATCCAACGGCAACTTTTTTCTACAACAGAATTGGCCGTCGTTGCAAGATCAGCCGAATCGTTCGACGCAAACAACGGAGTTGTATCGTGGGAATAAATTATGTTCTTGCACAAGAAACGTGATCTATTCACAGTATGTACCGGGTAATAGAGAATTTACAGTTACGTTTCGGGCACTGTAGCGAGCCACTAGCATGCACTTGCCAAACCGTCCTGTAGCTCGCGGCCTCTTACTTGTCGTTTCCAATGCTACCCACCAACAACCACCTTAAGGCAACTCATCTTCTTGGCTGTGGCGAAATCCACTCAACTCCTTTCATGCCACAACACCGGCCGCACGGGGCGCTGTGCCGGTAAGTATTTGTCAAGTAAATAATAGGTCTTCATGCGAGACACATGGACACTGACGTCGTATTGCCCCGGCGGATGGCGGTGGTAAGGCGGGGAAGCTATCGTATGTATTTATTTATAAATCACCCTAACCATATCGTATAGTTACTGCAGTGAACTGCAAGGCCCAATGTACGTAGGCATAAGCTTAGCGAATAGGCACACGTAGCGAGATAGCGTCAACAAAAATTCCCCGCATTTCCCCGAGGGGAAGAATGTGAAAGTGCGAATGCACGAGTTGAATTTGCGCGGTTCGGTAATGTTCGCGAAAGAGAGATCACACACACACACACAACTACAAAGAAAGAAAGATGCATTTATTCACAGACACCTGCTTGTGTTGTCGTTGTACTTGATTGCTAGAGCGGATCTCAGCTTTGAAATTTCGTGTCAGTACTCCTTTAAGCAGGTGCATTAGCCCTTCTCACGCCCGATTCTTGGCCAATCCCCCACGTGGGTATGTGCCATGTCAGCGGCCAGGCAGCGCGCGCCCATCTCCCCCCGTTGCCAAGGAAGACGAGGAGATTCCTGGCCAATCCCCCACGTGGGTATGTGCCATGTCAGCGGCCAGGCTGCGCGCGCCCATCTCCACGTGCGCGGACATCGCCGGTGGACGCAGGTTCAGTGTCGCTTAAGAAGTGCATTCGCACTTAAAAGAACGAGAGAACCAGGTGGACAGGACACATGGTGCTCCAGGTTGTAGCGGGACTTCTGGGCAACCTGTGAGTCGCACGCGAACAGCACGGTGGGCTATTTTCGCCCTGTTTTCACCATGTGATATTTTTGTTAGGATCAACAAGCACTATATCATTGATGTATATATATTAAAAAAAAAGAGCGTCTAGTATGCTCCCCTGCGGAACGCCATCTTTTACTGCTGAAATTTGGGAAGCAGTTTTTATCACAACGAATTCACTTCAGTGTTGCAAGTGTGATTTAATCAGGTATACGACGACACCACAGATGCCATAATGGGTTGCTATTGCAGTACGAAAGCGAGACTAAGGTCATCGAAAGACTCACTGAAGTGTATGGAAGAACCTATACAGTCAGCAAGCTGCTTCTAAACTTTTCAAAATAATTTTTTGTCCGAGTTTGGCGGGTTGTGTTGATGAGTGCTTTCGAAAAACGTACTGCATTCGGCAATTAAACCGTTAGGTTCAAGAAATCCGGACAGACGTACAATATTACTTTTTCAAGATACTGGAAAAAAAATGGAATAGAATTTTTCGTTCTATTTTTGTGTTCCTTGAAAGCAGCAGTAACTTTCAATATTTGCCATTTGCGTGTGAAATTTCCCGAGAAAAGACAGACAGAGAGAGAGAGAGAACAGTATTGGTCATCTTTGTTGAGATTATAAATATATACCAACGTAGGAGCGACAATACCAATGCAGTATTTGACAGGTTTTATCCGTAGGCCGCCCACATCACATCCGTTGCTAACGCTCAGCTGAGATGCATTTACAGGAAGAAGGCACAATGTTTCAGGGTAGCTAACTATAGGAAGACATGCCTTGAAGTTTGTAGTGGGATTGCCTTTTATCGTACAGTACTCGTTTAATGCGTTGGGTAATAACCCACGAATAACTCCGTACCGCCTTGAACAATTCCGATTCAATTTAGCGATTGTTTTTTA
Source organism: Haemaphysalis longicornis (assembly GCF_048455015.1). Classification (NCBI taxonomy): domain Eukaryota; kingdom Metazoa; phylum Arthropoda; class Arachnida; order Ixodida; family Ixodidae; genus Haemaphysalis; species Haemaphysalis longicornis. Next base: position 32,087,853 of record NW_027526422.1, on the reverse strand, counting down.
AGTCATAATTTCTAGTTTCAGAAATATTTTATTTATACCAAGTATTTATAACATGTGCAAAAAGGCGGTCCCATCAGTGACTGTAAAGACTTCCTTAGGGGACTGTATACGGAGGCCTCCTTGTGCTCTGTTTAGCAGTACATTTTATTTTTTTCCCACAGCTTCCTGCCTTCCTTACAACATGAAAAATTATTTTCCTGGTAGTCAGCCTTGCATCTACGTGGCTCGTTAATCAAATGATTACAGGAGCTCTTTAAGCCTGTTATGTAGCGCGGTTTTAAGGTCAAAGCCTTAGATCTTGTTTCAACAAACGTATACAGGAAATCGAAGTTCGTACCGGCAGCGCACCGGGAAGGGGAAACAGCGGCGTCCGTAGAACGTCCTGGATCGTATACAGGTCGCCGCGTTGCTCAGATCTTCATTCAAAATTGGTGACGGCCCACGGGCATTTATAATTGCCGGCGAGGAGGACCGAAACAGTACGCTACGGAGGGAGGAGATAGAGCTACTCGAAATGCCTCCAGTCGTGAACGCCATCGGGAGGAAGTGGCTACGAATGAAGCTGCATGCAGCTGCCCGACGCCAGCAACTAGAAAATTCAACAGAAGGTTCAACTGCAGATGACCACAACATTCAACTGCAAGCTTTCGCCTTCACATTCCTATAATTTTTTAAGCATTCCCGTCATGTTAATGAACTTCTTGCATGGGTATTTTTTTAATTAACCTTTTTTTTCTTGCATGAACACTCTGTAGACCACAGTTTACAAATTTCGGTATATAGTGTGCTTTGGGCGAGAGCATAAAGTGTAATATTTTTTGTAGCATGTACTGAAACTAGGAATGAATTTCTTGTGCGCAATATTTATGCCTTCTGTTGTGTAAACGTGTTGCCAAGCATGAAGACCCAGTTGGTCTGCAAAGCACTCAAGACGGAAACGTGTGATCTGCGGAGTCACGGGTTCGTATGAAACATGCTTTTTGGTGCGGTGGTTGGGGGCTAACAAATATTGGAATGTCTGTAAGAAAATACACCTGCTTTCACGGTGGAAGGGCCAGCGTTAGTGATCAGCGGATCAGGGCAGGTTTCTGTAGTACTTATAATTCTTGTACGCACTGCTATCTTAGAACAGCCGTATGTCTGCATGCAATATAATATTGAACTAACTCTCCATTTAATTCTAAGCTAGTGTATATAAGTTAAAATTAAAAGAAAGTGGTCAAATAACGACAAGGATCGCTTAATGTTACCGTAAAGAGCATATCCGGCAACTCGAAGCCCATTATAAAAAAAGGAAGTGTCTATTATAACGGCAACCGTGAGAATTACCGTCAGAAATTTCTCACGGCAGTCACCTCTCATTGGCTAAGAACGCTACCCGGAGATTCTATGGGATAAATATTCTCTAAAAAGCCGTGTTTGCAGTTGCAGAGAAGGCCGACAGTCCGAGTCCGAGTTCGAGTCTGACATTGCGATGTCATCGTGATCTTGTTAATGCTTTTTTTTACTCTGGTTTTTACTATATCAAGAGATCGACGCAGAGGACTTGTAGAATGGGATGAATAACGCTTAATAGGTTGTGTTCTGTGTCGTTGGGCTGGGTTAGATTACGTTTGTTGCAGTTGGGTTGGATTTGGGTAGTTTATGACGCGTTCGGCTAGGTTACGTTAGGTTCGGTGAGGTTATGTTACATTAGGTTACGTTGGCACGTAATATAAGCAAATTTTAGGCCAGCAGCTTTTATAGAAACTACCATGAGAATTTCCCGGAGGTAATTCTCACGGCTGCCGTGAGATTAGACGCAGCCTAAAAATAAATAGCTCGCAGAAGAATTTCCCGCGGGAATAGAGCTGCACATCCCATTTCCACCATGTCGCTGCGCCGCCAGTTTCACATAGAGCAGGAAATTCTGCTTTCAGTGCTGCGCACAAAATCTTTCCTTCCAGTTCTGCGCAGGTGAGCGGCTATGGCTTACAGCCGCAACTCTATGACTTCCACTGGTTTTTTTCGGCTGGGATATACGTACTACATGCGCTTTTATGTGTGGGACGATTGACTATCCCCCGCCCCCCTCCCCGATGACTATTATTATTATTAATATTATTATTATTAAAGCTTTCTGGGGCCATGTCCGTTCACAAACATCTAAAAATTCTTTACGAGATATTAACCTCCTCGATGATAAGGGAGAGAGCATATATCTGACGTTTCTAATGCATTTGCAGAACAATTCATTTCCGCATACGGCAAGAAAAGTGTAGCTGGACCCCCCGGAACTCCATAAATGCTCAGAAATGGTAATCTCGGGAAGTCTTGTCTTGAAAGCTCTACAGCGAATGAAGGCGTCACTCTCGTGCGGTCCTGACGACATTCCCTCAGCAGTACTTAAAGGGAAGCTGAAGCGCTTTCCAAAAAAATTGAGTTAGATTAACAGTTATATAGTTTCTTGCGCGCTGATTCCGAATATCACATTGAAATTTATCGTACACGAGTCCAAGTGGCATTTATCTTGCAAAAAGCGCGGCCCCGTTTGAAAGACGCGCGCTTTTCGTCTTTTGACGCCCCTGATTGGTTGCGCCCGTCATGACGTCAAAGGAGGACACCCTTCGGCCGCGCGGGTTGTCCGAAGCATTGCGAACGATCGCACGGTTGCCTTTGCGGCAATTTAGCTTGCAGTTTAATTTTCGCACATGACTGGAAGTTTGTTTTATATATTTCCCGTGCTGTTGGTTCAATTATCTTGGAGCTTAAATTTGCTTTATACGACAGAGAACCCCAAAGCAGTGACTGTGACGTCGACTAGTGGGTTCCATCAAAATATTTTTGAATTAGGCAACCAGCATAGGGGGATTTTATACCTTCTGTTAATATAAGGTACTGCCTTAACTGTTTCTTATTATACACAAAACCATTTATGCCGAAGATTAATGGGCGTTTTATAAACAATCTACCAGTGAAAAGCACGTACGTGCACTGCGCGAAAAAAATAGCGTTCATGCGCTGTAAACGTATATGCGAGACACACCTTGCCGGTACACGCATAAACCAACAAGCAGACTCTGCTTCCGCATTTCCTTTGTTCGTTGTCGCCCACCCCAGCCCCGTTACTCATCCCCGTACACAGACTCACACGCGCGCGCTATTTCGGCAGCGGCGCTACGGTGCCTCCGCGATTGCTAGCTGCACTTCGATGAGTGGCGTCTTACTGCTTCACATGCATTTATTCTGAAAACACTGCAGCATACTAGTGCCTGCTCAGCATTATTGGCTGTAGTAGGGCTTGATTTTCGCTTGTACGTTGCGCATTCTACTGCAATATTACGGCAACCTCGTTATAATTAACAGACCAGTCGGACAAGGCAGTTACGTTGTAGTTACGTTACTTTAGGTAACAATCACCAAAAGTTTGTGATAATGAATCATTGGCCTGTTTCAGCCTTTCTAGATTTAAGCATTTACCGCGCTAGTCGGACAGAGGCCGTATATTTACTCTTCGCTCCTAACTTTTTTAGTATCATCATTATATATATCACCGACTATCACTGGAGCACACTTGAGGTTCAGTGACAACAAGTGCTTGCTAGGTTATAATATGCAGCCACACGGAATCTTGGGCAAAAAATTAGGCCCCCGCAGTCAACACAAATTATGGCACGGTGGTGGTTCGGAGTGGTGTTTTTTTTTTTAATTCCAGACAAACATCACCTTATCGTGACATATATACTTGCAAAATAAGTAATCTGGTTGTCTTGGTTCTTTTACTTTGTAGGAATACTGTTTACCTCTTAGCCTGGAGAGAACTTCTATCAGGATTGGCCCCTTGTTTTAGTTTTGCCAAAAAATTGTTTTTTTTTAACACTGTCCTGAGCCCATAGGGAAAGAAAACCGACGCGTTTAACGAAACAAGTATTTCCTGAACAAATGTGACTTGGTTTCTGGAATGGAACGAAACAACTCCGGCCAAAGTACAGCAGTATTCCTTATCCTTCCTAAATCTAGAATCTAATGTGGACATTCACGTCCGTCGCATCAAAAAAAAAAAAAACGCATTGGAGCGGTTTACAAAGTATTTAACGTAGTGTAGTATATTCTCTGTCATCAAGCACAGCCACCTCGGCTGTCACTTCCGTATGTTATCAATCATCCCGGCGTGGCATTATTCTGATTAGGAATACGGCATGATAACGTATGCCTCGTTTGGCGTTCGTGCATACTTTTTGAACACGAAAATTGTACAAATGAGTGCTATCAACCCCAACAACGACAAGTATCATTCACAAGGAAACACGGCGAAAAGAGCATGGCCGAGGCGGCCGATCCGGCCGGAAGTCCAGGTATGACGTTTTTTAGCCGGTTTTCGCCCGCGCTCTTCGGTCTTCCGGCATCGCGCGGCGAGATGGGGGCGGGGCATCGGGCCATTTTTGTTTGCTCATTGCGCCGCTTCTATTGCATGTATTGCGAAAATATTTCGTACACGGGAACTATTCAATGTGTACTTGCTGCTAGTGAACTTTTCTTTTAATTCTAAAACCGCTTCACCTTCCCTTTAAAGGAGCCATGAAGAGAAAATACAACTTCGTTTAATTTGAAAGAACTAGGATTCAGTATCTCACTCAGCTCCATTACAGCCACAAAAGGTGTTTTTTTAACGAAAAAAAAAGCAAGAAGTATTTAAAAACTTTAAAATTTTGCGCCACAGTGACGTGTTATGAGAAAGAATGACGTCATACGGGCCAACAATAAAACATAATTTTCAGTGCGTTAACTGCACGTTAGCATTCAAGTGATGCGGTCAAATGAAACTAGAGGCCCCATTACAGACGTCCAGTCATGTGTCGTCACGACAGGTCAGTTAGGCGGCCGCCAATCGCACAAACAAGGTTCCGTGACGTCATAGAAAAGTTGCGGGAAATTGGCTATGGGGTCGCGACTGCTTCACACGTTTTCTTTAATATCTCCGTTATTTGTTCGAAGATTGCGATGATATGGTATCAGTGTTATCGGCACTAAGCTGTCGTTCTAATAAACCCAACTTGTATTAGATGCGAGGCATCTCTTAAACTCGGCCTGTCCCTCCCTCTATCCGGCGTCCGTCCGCAACCCTCCTCCTTTCCCCTCGCCCGCCAGCTGCGTTAGCACGTTCTCCTCGCCATGCCAGCTGTGCGTTAGTGCGCATGCGTGTCTCTCTCTCATCACTTTCTCTCGCAGAACGGCTATATAACCGCGGTATCTGCAGCGCGCTCCTCAATCGCTCCGTCAGTCGCTCTTGCTGCTACTGCTCCGACTGCTGCTCCGATTAGTTGAAATGGACACTAACATGCCTGCTACCGCGTAATTGGAAATGTACGTGTGATTGAGCATCATTTAAGGTTCGCTACACTTCAACCACATTTGGGTAACCAACATAACGGAAACGCGAATTGAACCCCGTGAGATGCCTTGCATCACCCCAGGGTCCCCTCGCGGAAGATGGTGGCAATTTTTTTTGTCTTCATGGCTCCTTTAAGGCTTTTGGTGATCTCCTTATTCCTGTGTTGACGTGTATATTTCAAACCTCGCTTAAAACTGGCCGATTTCCCTCTCGTTGGAAGACTGCACGAATTGTTCCAGTTTTTAAGTCAGGGTCAAAATTCGACCCCACGAACTACCGGTCAATCTCTATTCTATGCGCTGCTTCCAAGCTCTTTGAGACAACATTGCATATGCTACTCACGTTCCGTATAAAACACATTGATACCTGAGCAACATGACTTTTAAACGGGGCGATCGACCACCTCCAACCACCTCCAGTCTTGTCAATTTCATGCTGCACGCCTCGGCCGCTGTGCAGAGGAGAGGCCAACTTGATGTCGTTTACTTTTATTTAAGTAAGGCTTTTGATGTCGTCTGCAACGGTCTGTTATTTGACAAACTGTCTCAGCTCGAAATACACCCATCCCTCACCTGCCTTTTATGCAATTATTTATGTGAAAGGTCACGTTTTGTGAGTGTAAATGGGCAGTCCTCACTTTGCTATGAGGCCACCAGTGGTGTCCGTCAGGGCTGTGTACTCGGGCACTTCCTTTTTCAATCTTTATAAATGATGTTTCGCCGGTGTTTAAGGATTGCAATTTTCTCTTATATGCTGAGGACGTCAAAATTTTTAAATTCATTTCCAACACTGCAAGCTGTTCTGCTCTCCAGAGAGCAATATCGCCATTTTCGCACTGGTGCGCTTAAAACAAACTTCTTATCAATACATCTAAAACTAAGGTAATTACATACACAAGAAAAACTGGCAACATCTTGTTCCCCTATGACATTAATGGTGAAGTGCTACCACGGGCGGTAGAGGTTAACGACCTTGGTGTCAATTTTGACAGTAAACTGAGCTTCTCGTCGCATATCCATATTACTCGTAGGGCTATTCGATCCCTTGGTGTTGTGTGCCGGATACCGAAGGAGTTCAAAGAACCCAATTCTCTTCTCAAGCTCTACACTACTATTTGTCGCCCGCAGCTTGAGTATTCTTTGTAACATTCGCCGAGCTTGCCACGCTCTTTCTTTTGGTTTTCCGATAAGCTTGCCTGCTTGCCGCGATATCGGCTCCTCTTTTTTTGTTTTTGCCTCGCTCTGATTGGTTCGACAGCGCACAAAAGGCGCGTCACTGAGTGAATAAACGGGATTGTCTTCCTGGCACTGCGTGAATCGTCTGTTCCTCGGTCGGTCGTCCAGCCGCTGAATACGTAACAGCTTGTGTTTTTTGTAACAGCACGTGTAAAACAAACTGTATGCTCATTGACAGGCTCCAAAATAAGTTTATATCTATCAGTAACCATCGCTTCGCCGGTAATAATGACTGTGGATCATCTTCTTCATTGACGCTACCACGATTAATCTCCAGGCGGAATAAGGCGGTTCTTCTTTACCTATTCAAAATTATTCACGGCTCAGTGTCTTGCGTAGTGCTGCTACATGTTCCACTCTATGTGCCGCAGAAATTGACCAGGAAACACGATGTTTTTCATAATCTGAACTGTCTGCGGGGCTTGTGCCCTCTGTTCCGAATGCAGTGTTTGTACAGAAGGTGCCCTGAATACTTAGATATATTTAATAATTCCCCGATTCTCTTTCGCAAGCATGTCCGTGAGCTTGTCATGCCATAACTTCGCGCTTTTTCATTCTTGTCCTCGTGATGTACGACTGACTTTTATGCTGTTATTTCGGCGTGAAGCGCTAACAGCGCAAACCTTTGTTCTTCTTTCTTTTTGCTTTTTTATCTTCTCTTATCTTTCAATGTATACATTCCCCTTATGCTGTTTATCTCGAGTGGAAGCCATCGAAGATCACTCCGTTTTTATACGGTTTGCACTATTCTATCTGCATATTTCTCTTGCCAGTATGTGTGCATGCGCAAGAACCATTTGCGTCCATTGCCCTATTGTTCTAGGCACAATTTGTGTGTGTGTGTGCGCGCGGGTGCGGGTGCGTGCGTGTGCGTGTGCGCGTGTGCGTGTGTGTGCGCGCGTGTGCGTGTGTTTGTGTGTGTGTGTGCGCGCGTGCGTGTGTGTGCGCGTGTGCGTGCGTGTATGTGCGCGCGCGCGCGTGTGCGCGCGTGTGCGCATGTGCGTGTGTGTGTGTGTATGTGTGTGTGCGTCCCAGGCAGCACAGGAGGCTTTCGGCCTAACTCAAGCTGGTGTACTTTGGCCGGCGATTTTCTGTACGGCCTTTTTCCGGCAGCCGTGTTCGGCCCGTGTCCAAATGTGGGCCTTTTGGCCGTATACGGCCGTACTCCCGTGGCTGTCCAACGGCCAGCGTCTGTCGGCCAGTCGACCGGCTTACGTTCATACGGCCCGATTCCAGCCGTAGGGCACCGGCCATTCCACAGCCACCCGCGAGCGGCCGAAGTACGGCCACCGGAGGACAGCCGAGATGCGGTCGTCGGACTCCTGCCGGGGTAAAGCTGCCGGAAGTTCGGCTATGCTACGCACATTGGAGTTCAGCCACAGTACGTTAACTGTATACTGAGGCCGGTGGACGACCCCTGCGTGCAGCGCAAGCAGATGACTCAGTCGCGCTTGGCAGCAGCACAAACCCACCATTTTGGGTACACTGCGCCCACATCAAAGTGAGCCTGCGCGCCACCACCAGCCGTCCAGCCTTCAGCGCAGCCTTACTTAATTATCAGCGTCAGTTGACCGAAAAATTAATTTATTAAGCAGTGCTCACAAATGGTCGTTCCTTTAATTGCTGTGCCTCTTTTAGTGTCGCACACAGAAAATACTAATTTCTTTGCAGAGCTACAATAGATATCTGATATCTTGATATCCTGATATTTTGTGATATCCTCTCTGTGGCGGCTTACCTGTAATAAATGGGGAAGGAGGAGGGGAGGAGGCGGAAGGCGCATACTTTAGTGGGTTGAATTTCACAAAGATGAAAGTGCCGCTTTTAGCCGGTTTCATTTAGGACAATCTTCCTGAACACTTTCATGCTCTGACTAAATCAACTATTTTTACAACAGTTGCTTGACCAATTTTGTTGTTTACAGGGTGTCCCAGCTATCATGCACCAAGATTTTAAAAAAGAGCAATGGCGTAACTCGAAGAAAACTTAGTGCAGTATATTTGCAGCACTGTGAAGAAGCGGACAGTAATTTTTTCGTTAATGAGAACTAACAAATTAATTGTAATTAATTATCTAACTCGAGAATAAATGTCCTAATCACTGAAGTGCCAATGAGTCATTTGTAGGTACCCACGAGGGGCATCTAACTGCGGTATTTTCAGCGACTAAATAATTGCCTACTCATTTATTCTGACTGATAAAGAAAACCCGCGAAATATGAAAAACACCACGTTTTCGGGAGTATCAACCAGCTCTTTGGAGTAGGGATTCCAGAAAACACATGTGTACTCCAACATCGAGCGCACATGAGCGAAATACGGTTGTTTTTTTATGTAAATGGATGTTCGCTGAAATATGTCTCAGAAAGCCAAAAACACGTACAGCCGTAACTTTTATGTTGTGAAAGTGCCTATTTAGGCTCTAAACACTCGTTAAATACACTCCTAGCTATTTATATTCCCTGGACGTTCTTAAAGTAGCGTAATTTACGGTATACTTATTCAATTGGAATGAAGGTTTTCTTGTAAAGGTGACGTTAACACACTTCTTAACATTCAACGACTCTTCTGAATCAGCACACCAGGATGTTACTAAATTCGAATCATGCTGTAGGTATTCGGAATCACGTTCATGCGCTATAGTCCAGTAAACTACACAGCCATTCCTGAACATTCCGAACAACGATTTGGGGCCAATAGTAATGACATTTATATATAACAGAAAAAAAGAGGGCCCGCAACTAAGCCTTGGGGAATTCTTGAGGTCACGGGAACATATCCGGACGAACAACCATTGAGAGCAACCGACTGCTGTCTTAGAGAGAGATACTGGGCTATGCATGCAATAACCGATTCATTCAGTTTATAGCCCGCAATGTACTAACAAGAAGGTGATAGGAAACACCATCAAATGCTTTTTTGCAGTCCAAGAAAATACAGTCAAGTACTTTAAGCTTATCTATAGCTAGAGCCAAATCGTGCGCGAACTCAACAAGCTGCTTTTAGCCGGAAAAACCTGACGAAATCCGTGTTTGCTAGGATGCTGGCGATTATGTTTAACCAAATGAGTCATATCCCAAGTGTAGGTAAGCTCACCTTAAAACACCGCAACTAAATTAACATCCTGGCTTCGTCATTGACAAGGCTCTGCTGTTATCACAAATTTAAAATAACACTTGTTTCTAAATAGGCGGTCATAAAATCCTATAAAGTAAAATAGTGCCGGGCACGAAGTTGAGCCTACCAATGCACGAGCTTAGCCTCTTCTACATTTACCCCAACAAAATAGTGCAACATTGTTTTTCGCAGTATTATTGTAAGAAGAATAGCCGCAAAGTTGCGCTTTTGAGCGCCCTTGCATTTCGTTGATGAGGCGCCGGTTGAGCTCCTGCGTGGTTCCGCTTGCTCGACGCCCTTTAAGGCCAGGTATTTTGGTGAACCACCGCCGTCTAGGGTCGGACATCTTTGCCGGGTCGATGTCTCCAATGCGCTTCATTTCTTGAGTGGGAAATAGCCTCGAGCTCATGCGTCGACGAAGCCGGCGGGCGAGGTGTGGTAGCGGCTGTGACTGGCGGGGCTTAGCTCATCCGTCGGTGTGGCACAGTCTTCTTGTGGCAATAAATTGCATTCCGATGGCCTAAAAGGTTCCATGGTAATGTCCAGTGAGCACTTGCACCTTGCCCGTTCAGCTAGAACACTCATTACTGTTCGACAAACGAAGTTCGTTCGTTTAAAAACGTAGAAGCACCGAGCAGATGAAAAACGCGTCTGCGTCGTTCAGCTCCGTAACGGCTTTTTCTTCACCAACGAAAAAACCCGTCCTCTCCTTCCAAACACGTCTGTGCATGAATTCTCGGCGCCCAGACGCGTGCCGTTGTTCGGCTGTACACCACATTCCGAAAGAATGACGTATAACTTGAGACCTTACGTAGGCTGGTCTCCTCTTGAACACCGGTTGCCAAATATTCTGCGGGCGTTCTCTTGCCGTAATTCGGCTGAGGACCGCTAATCGAATGAAAAGCGCACATTCTAGTGCCGTACGTCGACCTACCTCCTTTATAAAACCGGTTGCCCGAAGAAAACGAATATTCTGCCGCCGGACGCGTGGTTCACCGTTGAAACAGCGAATGTGCGGCGGCCGCGCTCCGGCCGGTCTCCTTTCGAACACCAACTGCCACAAGTATACGGATTTTCTGTTGCCGGTCGCTTGCCGTGCTTCGGCTGAACACCGCTTCCCGAAGGGAAAACGGATGCCCTAAGGCTACTTTGGCCGTTCTCTTTCTCAACATCGGCAGCCGAAAATGAACTGAATATCTGGCAGCCGGGTAGCTGCCGTTGTGCGTTTGAACACGGGGGGCCGGAGAAATACCGAAGCGCTGATTGCCGAATGTTGGCCGGTCAACGTATACGATCAGTGGCTGCCAGAACCTGGATGCTGGCCGGACATGCCAGAAGGCGGCCATAGACGGGCCGGTCTTGGGACACACTTTCTGTGCCGCCTGGTGTGTGTGTGTGTGTGTGTGTGTGTGTGTGTGTGTGTGTGTGTGCGTGTGTGTGTGTGTGTGTGTGTGTGTGTGTGCGTGTGTGTGTGTGTGTGTTTGTATGCGTGCGTGTGCGTGTGCGTGCGTGCGTGCGTGCGTGTGTGTGTGTGCGCGTGTGTGTGTGTGTGTGTGTGTGTGTGTGTGTGTGTTTGTTGTAACTGGGGTTGTAACCCCCTCCCCCCAGAGGTCTGTCGACCCCAGCTCCCTCCCCGCTCTTCTACGGAACCGACAACCGAAGCTGGCCAAGCGAAATTTGCAGTCTCGAAAGCTTCTATTGTTGGACATTTTTAGTTACGACAAAACATCACCGCCTAGTTCTTCTCGGCGACTTTAACGCCCCTCGTACTGCATGGGGTTATCCCAAGACCATTAAAAAAGGAACGCAAATGAGCAACGCTGCCCTACAAGCTCACCTCGCGCTCTGGACGTCTGGACCGACCCCTCATACCCCACTCGCATCGGCAACAGCCTGGCACGAGATTCCACTTCCGACCTTACATACACTCACAACATACCACGAGCCACTTAACCCGCCTCGACGAAGCATTAGGCAGTGATCATCATATCATTGAATTACCCATTAGTCACGCCCGCATTCTTCAAAAAATCGGCCATGCTAAACTCACAGAGTGGAAATCCTTTGGTGACTCCCATCTTCCCACCATAATAGAAGACATTGAAATATGTACCCAAGATCTCAAAACTGTCGAAGCCCACGCCCGCACTCAAGCTATAACAAAAGATCATCCTTCGGTGGACATGCATATGCTACATATGTGGGATGCCCGCCGATGGCTTATCCGCCGGTGGAAAAAACAAAAATCCAACAAAAAAACTCAAAACACGCATCGCCCACATCACACAACAGGCAGCCCACTATGCTAGCCCCTTACACAAACAAAACAGTACACAATTTTGTGACCGCTTTCAAAGGACTCTCAGCACTAAGTCCGCATGGAACATCGTCCGCTCCACGCTGGGTACTAAGCCCAGCAAAGCAGACACCAGCCACGCCATCCGTCGCCTGATTCACAATCCCCACCTCAATGAAACTCAGCTCAACGAACAGCTCCTTACAACAGACCACGCATCACAACCATCAAACATTCCACCTCGTAAGTATACCAAGGAAAAGAAAATCCCGAACTTGACGCCTCCTACACACTCCCTGAACTCGCCTTCGCCATCAGCAATCTCACTCGTAACACCACACCAGGCAAAGACCGCATACACAACAAAATACTCCGTAACCTCAACCTCGAATGCACAGCCGCACTTCTTGACTATTTTAATCATTGCTGGACAACAAACTATCTGCCCCCTTAATGGAAACATGCCAAAATCACGCTCATTCCGAAGCCCGAGAAGCCAGTCGCCCTAGAAAATCTTCGTCCCGTATCTTTAACATCGGGTGTAGGCAAGTTATATGAACATGTATATAGTTAACAATCGGCTCATAGACGTCCGGTTACAGTTAAAGATGAAGTCCTGCTGACGAGCCCGGACCCAGCCCGCCAGCAGGCCCTGGTCTCCCGGGCTCTCCAGTAAGCGTGGTCACGAGGCCTTCTGGACTAAGGAGGCTTTCCACACCCCTTCCACTTCCCCTGTTGCTCCAATAAACGTTCACCACCACCTTACACAACTGAGCTCACAAACCAAACGCGCTATCCTATAGCCCTGGACATGAAAGGAGCCTCTGACAATTTATCACATCAGGTTATACTCGAAGGTCTAAAATTAACTAACTGAAGCACACGTATATACAATTACGTACAAAACTTTCTTACTGATCGCACAGCCAACCTCAACCTTGGCCCCAGCGATCCATCTCCTTTCGTGCCCGACCGCGTGGTACACCTCAGGGATCAGTCATTTCCCCGCACCTCTTTATTTTTGCCATGCTACAACTTCCGCAACTTCTACAACAAATTCCACACATACAACACGCACTTTGTGCAGACGATCTCCCTATTTGGACCACAGGGGGTTCGATTAAGGAACAAGACGCCTTCCAAGAAGCCATTGACGCCACCGACAACTACCGTATACAGTCCGTGGCCTCAATTGTGCACCAGAAAAATCTGCCCTTGTCCTCCAAAAACGCTCGCAAGGCCGTAAACGACAACTTCTCCCAGACCCACAATTACGCCTACATGGCACTCCCATCCTAAGCACCCCTACAAATGGGACTTTATATCCAATCAGACGGCGCAGGCATTTCTACTATTCATAAGTTACAAGAAACGCTATTACAAATCGCACACCTCATCAAACGCATTGCTAATCGTCGACAAGGACTGAAAGAAACCGACCTCGTGCGCCTCATTCAAGCCCTACTAATTAGCCGCAGCACGTATACGGAACTCCATACTTGGCTCTCAAAAATACTGAAATCCTAAAACTCGACATAATCATCCGGCAAGCCTATATTAGCACTAGGGCTACCCCCGACAGCTTCTACTGCCAAATTGCTACAGATGGGGACTCAAAACACCTGGGACGAACTTCGAGAGGCCCATCATGTCAACCAGATCGAACGGCTCAAGCTCTCACACACTGGTTGTCACCTCCTCCGTCGCCTCGACTACCAACTTCCTGCCACCCACCACCCCCGCCAACGCATCCCCCTGGAACTACGCAATTGCATCTCCGTCGCCCCAATACCCAAGAATATGCATCCCGTGGTTCATAATCAGGGTAGCCGAAAAGCACGCATTCGAATGCTTCGCAAGATGCTTCAAGTCAAGCCACGAGACATCCAATACGTTGACGCCGCTAAATATGCCGCTTAAACAGTATTCGCAACAGTAGACCACAGAGGAATTGAACTGACTTCCGCAGCAGTAATTGGCAATGACTCCACAACTGCAGAAGAAATTGCAATAGCCTTCGCAGCCATTACATCTCAAAACATCACCACCATAGTCACATATTCGCAAGCCGCCTGTCGCCATTACGCCGCCGGTCCCATTGCTGCCTTAGCCCTCCGCATCCTACAATCCATCCCTAACCCTCTTACCCCTCTCTACATTCCCTTGAGGTGAATGAAACGGCTCATGCTGCCACCCGCGCACGTTCCCCTCAAACACTCCAGCGCCACCGTCGGAAGCGTACCATTCTGTGCCTCAAAAATACAAAGATATCCTCGAACGCCGCACCTTACCCCCGACCCACGACAAGTTGACTCAGGAAGAAGCCACCACCTACCGCCGCCTTCATTCTAACACATACCCGCACGGCACCCTCCTCCACGCCATCCACCCCACCTCCTACTCCGCCACCTGCAAGTACTGTTCCCAACCGTGTACACTCTACCCCATGACTTGGGCGGGCTCCCACACACCATCCCTCCCCCATCCCCATCCCCTCCCCCAACCATGAGCAGTGGGAAGACATGCTAGCCAAGAACTTGCTGGGCTAGTTGGTGAATAGTTGCCATGATTTGAAGAGCAACAAAAACACGGACGAAGAAAAAGAGTAGCAAGACATGCGCCTGTCTCGTCTACTCTGCTTATTCGTCCGTGTTTTTGTTGCGCTTCAAATCATGACAAGCTAGCCAGCCCGGACCCGGCGATCAGCTTCGGCTGGTTGAAAGGGCCCGCATGGCAGCGTTCGCCCAGGGACTTCTGGAATCAGAAGGCCCCATTGCCATATATGGCTCCAGAACTAATATGAAAATAAAGTTTATTCTTCCTCCTCCTCCTCCTCCTCCTCCTCCTCATGTTATGTAAAGGTGTGTCCATTATTATATTCCTCCTTTTAAAAGAAAATCTAAGATATGTGTAGTCATGGGCGACACGGGATCTATTGTGACAGCCTGCACAGTTATGACCAAATACCCGCAGATCAGAGATGAGGCGGCAACAGCCCTCGCCATGGCCACTGGAAAGGCAAAGAGAATAATTAGCGATTCTAAAACAGCAATCCTAAACTTCTCACGAGGTTACATCTCGAAAACAGCATACAGTATTATTAGAGACATAAAACGAGACCCCGAAACCAAAACCGCATTAATATGGACTCCAGCGCACTCCGGAATGCCTGGCAATGAAGCCGCAGATGAGGCTGCTCGAGCTCTAGTCTACCGAGCCCCCTCAACCCCCTGCAGACACGCTGCCAGATGAAACAGCAGATGACACAGACCCACTCACAACGTATAGGAAGGCGAAGCTGAAGAGGGCTGGGTAAAATTTTCTTTCCACTTATGAAAGCATACACATTAGCACGTGTCCAGCAAGTTCGGTTTAAACGTAGAGTAGTTACTGAATTCATTTTTGTCGACGTTTGTCTTGTCGTCTGCTACAGACGCGCCGCCTGCTTCCCACCGCTCGACCGGCAGACTGTCCCGACGATTTTAAGGGGGGAAACGCGTTGTTCGGCGGTTGTCGGTTGCTCTTTTCTTTTGCAAGGCGACAGCTGTTCAGCTGGTCACAGCGTACTTTTCTCTTGTTTGTTACTCCCTTCGCGTGCTCGCGCTTCTGACATCCGGACTTTCTGGACTGCAGAAACACTGACGCTTGCAAGAAATGTAAGATAAACGTGATTGATTATGGTTAATAGGTTATTTCTTACTCTTGAAACAATCAGCTGCATCTTATAAAAACGCATTAGAAAGGCACACGCTAATTAAGGGGTGCGCTGACAGCGCCGCATTTCCATTTTACTTGTCCTTGAAGAAATTTTTGTTCGCAATGTTTGTCACCCGCTTGGAGTACAAGTATGGGTTAGCGTGACAGTTCGCGGAAACAACAGGACAGCTTGTGACGTATAACTTTTAATTACTATAATATACAGAATTTGGTGTATACCTCTATTAATTACCAGTATTTCTAAATGTGGGAAAAAAGCTAACAACGCAGCAATCCCGTCCAGAACACAAGTCACAATGACAAGATGGACCAGAGCTACTACAGCCAGGTAAATCGCTAGAAACTTTTTTTATTTTTTTTTTTCACCCATGCAAAAAGACAACCTATTGTGTTATATATGGACGATATCGAACGGCACCAGCCAAACAACTCCGAAGTTCATTTATTATAGCGGAAAACAATCATTGGCATCATGCATTTAAAAAAGTGTAGAGGGGAGGACTCGTTAGAACACTGGTTTGCATTTTCAAAGCCGGGTAATGTAAACTGAAAGCACACAGATACAAACAAAAATGTGTCAACTTATTTCACCTTTCGTACTGCAGTGATCCATGCTTACCGTCTATCCTTTTGGTGCGCTTTCGCGGGGAATATGCAGAATTTAACGAATGGATCCTCTTCTTTCGCCTTGTTACTGTCGTGGCAGCTCACCATGCAACAATGTGGGGTTTTTTTTTTTTTTTTTCGCTTTCAGTTTCATCTTTTCGTTTCGGGCTAGTGAGGAGCGTTCCCGCCGCTCTTTGTACGTGCTGGCTTAAGTGGCTCGCGCAGCCGGCGGTCTCTTTGTCGCATTCGTGAGTAGGAGGCTGGATGCCTCAGGCGGTGCGGGAGACAGCGCGAGCCAACGTTACTAGTAACGTTGGCGCGAGCTGCGCGTGCACTTGCCAGACGCGGAGGAGCGGGCCGAGGGGCGTCTGCTTAGGGCACTGGAAAGCCGTTCACCAGGCGCAGTCGTTTCGCGATGACTGAGGTGGTAAGACCAACCAATGGTCGCCTACAAGAGCACTCTTTATCCCGTGAAACCACCGGGGCGCTCGGCCGTTAGACTGGCACGTAACGCGTTTCTAGCAGACGACAAGACAAGCACCAGCAAAAATGGACCCAGTAGCTACTCTACGTGTAAACCGAACTTGCTGGACACGTGCTAATGTGTATGCTTTCATAAGTCAAAAGAAAAATTTTACCCAGCCCTCTTCCTAGCGCGAGAAATGCAGCACGCGCGCAGCGAAAAAAGCACGTGCCGAATAGGCCGCCGCCCCGGCGTACTCCCCCTCCGGGTAAGGTCCTTACCTCCGGGGAGAGTGCAGCGCCACCCGGCGATCGTTCCGGAGCCTATCCACTCTTTCCAGATACAAACCCAACTCGAGAAAGAAGAAATTGACGTGTACGCCCTGACTGAAACCCACCTGAGAGATATGGAGGAGCCACCAGTGATGGATGACTACGTATGGGTGGGGTGCAACAGGGCAGCGGGAGAGAGGAAAGGTGGGGGCGTGGGCATGTTGATTAGGCGAGGAGGCAATTGGCAAAGGGAGAATCAGTGCTGTAAGGAGCACTTATGGGTTTGTGGAACGGTGGGTGGAAAAAAGACACGGTTGGGAGTGGCCTATCTGTGGACAGGGAATGACGCCAGAGAACAAAATAAAGAGTTGGTGGACTGCCTCAGGAAGGACATAAAGAAATTTAAAGAATCCGGCGAGGTGATATTAGTAGGCGACTTAAATGCCCACATTGAGGATCTAGATGGATATACGGACTATAACGGCTCGATGGTTCTAGATATGTGTGAAGAACAGCAACTAGTAATAGTTAACCGGGAGCATAAATGCGACGGGCAGATAACGTGGCAAAGCGGCAATAGACAGTCTTGCATAGACTACGGCCTGGTCTCGGAGCACACGTACGAGCGGTTAAACCAAATGACGATAGATGAAGAAGGAGAAAACAGCCTGGGCAGTGACCACAGGCGTATAATCCTGAAATTTGACAGTGGAGGGGCTAGGCAGGAAACACCGGAGGTTGGGCTCCCGAAATTGAGCGAAAAGCAGGTAGCAGACATTGTCAATAGCATCGAAAGAGAATTAGAGGCCGAGCCCACGAAGGTGTGGGAATATGACGAGGTTGTGAGTTGTATACAGAAGGAAATATATAACGTAAGGAAACAAAACCGCTGGAGGGGTAAAAGGAAACCACAAAGCTGGTGGGACAAGGAAATTAAACTGGCTATTGAAGAGCGACAACGGGCTTCTAGATTGCACAGAAAGGCAAAACAAATGGGATATCAGGATGAAGAGGTGCAGTTACGGTGGAGCCGGTACCGAGAAAAGAAATTTGAGGTGCAAAAACTAGTACAAGCAAAGATTAAAACTGCGAGTGAGAAATGGGTATCAGGTATACGTAAGAAGGATAAGAGCGCCCCCCAAAAATTCTGGAATCATTTAAAAACATTGGGAACAACGACTAAAGAGGTGCAGACTCAGATACGGTTCACAGGGACGGTAACGTTCTTCTGGGGGACAGCGCTTTAAAATACCTACATGGAGTCATAGCAAATACTTTCGGCCAAACACGCGAGATATCGGCTACCCGGACACATGTGGCCAATAGAAGAGCGACAGATAAAGAATTTAATATCGAATTTTTGGACTGGAAAAAGGCAGAACACAGTGTTCCTAAAAGTACGGCAACAGGACCGGATGGTATCCCAATAGAGATTATCAACCATTTGGGACCAGCGGGAAAGACGCACTTGTATAGAGCCATCGAGCGCGCTATAAAATCCGAGAGGATTCCCACGCAATGACGCGAAAGCAGAATGAGTTTGATTTATAAAGGCAAGGGAGAGAAGGACAAGGCGAGCTCTTACAGGCCGATTACAGTCACGTCAGTGCTCTATAGATTAGCTACACAAGCCATCAAAGTCGAGTTGTTGAAGTGGGTAGAAAGTAACGGTATTTTATGGGAACTGCAAAATGGATTTAGGCCGGGTCGACGCTTAGAAGACAATATTTTCATAATAACCCAGACCATCGAAATTTCGGCAGCACAGGGCAGACCAACATGGCTACTGTTTCTGGACATAAAGGGAGCCTATGACAACGTAGATAGGGGATTGCTGTGGCATATACTGGAAGAAGAGGGGATTGGGTCAGATTTTGTGGGGCTGCTAAGGGCAATATATGAGGATAACAAGGCGCATATTACATGGGAAGGGCGTACAGGCACAGAGCCGGTATACATTAGAAGAGGTTTAAAGCAGGGGTGCCCCCTTTCGCCATTGCTGTTCACACTGTACATTAGAGGAATGGAAAGACGATTAGAGGAGAGTGGATTAGGCTTTGACTTGTCGTACCGAAGCAATGGAGAGTTGGTGGAGCAACGGATTCCGGGATTGATGTACGCGGACGATATAGTGTTGCTGGCAGATAATGCGGAAGACCTTCAAAAACTGGCCGACGTACCTAGACCTACATTTTAACCCACAGAAATCTGCAGTCATGGTGTTCAACGAGGAAGATCATACAGCACCAATAAGAATTCAACAGGAGGCCATACCATTAGTAAATAAGTACAAATACTTGGGGATCTGGCTTAATGACGGAAAAAGCTACCTGAATGCCCATGAAGAACACCTCAAACTGAAAGGGAGACGAAATGCAGCAGTAATGAAACATAGAGCACTTTGGGGTTACAATAAGTACGAGGTAGTGCGAGGCATCTGGAAAGGGGTAATGGTGCCGGCGCTCACGTTCTCGAATGCCGTATTATGCCTAAAGTCCGATATCCTGTCGGGACTGGAGGTTAACCAAAAGGCAGTCGGCAGATTAGCACTGGGAGCTCACTGTAAGACTACAAATGAGGCGGTACAAGGCGATATGGGTTGGGCTTCATTTGAGGCGAGGGAAGCGCAAAGTAAGATACGTTTTGAGGAGCGGCTTAGACATTTAGATGAGAAGAACTGGGCAGCCAGAGTGCACAGGTACGTGTACCTTAAAAGTGTGGACACCCAATGGCGGAAGAGGACGCGAAAGCTGGCGACTAAATATACCTTGACCGCGGCAAATATACAAGGGGGGGGGGGGGGGCAGTTAAACAGCAAGTGAAGGAAACAGAGACGCTCATGTGGAAAGAGAGGATGGAAAAGAAGGGATCGCTGGGAATCTACAAAGCAAGCAAAAAAGAGATCCGGAAAGAGAACTTTTATGACAACAATAAAGGTAGTGCGTTGCTCTTTGAGGCGCGGGCTGGCTGCTTGAGAACTCGAACTTACATGAGCAAATATTCGTCCCAGGATGAGACATGTGTTGTATGTGGCAGGGATAAAGAAACAATCGACCACATAGTAATAGGATGCGAAAAGATTCAGCCGGATAGAATTGGGGGGAAAGTCCTACTTCCTGAGGCACTGGGCTTCGCAATTGATGGAAGCATTAACTGGTCAGCAGTAGGTATTACTAAGCAGCGGCTAGAGTACTGGTGGAAAAAAAGCAGGGAAGTCGATAAAATAACATCGCAGCCAGGGGTAGCGGCAGGGCAGAAGTAAAAAGAAATCCGAGTTGAGGGACTAAATTTAAATTCAAACTACTAAGATAGGCTAGATGGCGCACGCCATCACCCCGATTCAAAGGGGAGGCCTTTAATCATCATCATCATCATGGCGGACGAGACGGTGATCGGGCGGGCCCCCGTAGCAACATGCGTGCCAGCATCAGTAGCGGCCTGAAAGCCCATTGCTCCGCTTGAAACAACTCTTTTCTTAAAAAATAAATGCATGCATACGTTGCTGATCGCGAGACAACATTCGATTCGTTTCGGGTGTCTGCTGCGGTGTAAAAAAAGCGGTGCGTGCGAGGCAATCGGCGGTGCATGGCTCAGGCCGTACGGAAGTAGTTTGAGAACAACCCCGCTTTATTGGGCAAACAACCTGTTACAGAATGTGCAACGCTAAGTTTTGGGACATTATTGCAGTGCACGTCACTCAGTGTACGTTTTACTTTAGGCGTGGTCATTTCCGTGCGTAAACACTAAGCAGAAGCCCGTGCGCACCATGCGCGGGCGATATGTGCGTATTGCGGTGTTTTGCTTGGGTGTAGTAAAACCTAGTCACGACATTGAGTAGTCAAACGGCAAAAAAGAGGCTACCATTACGTCGTATCCAGTGGTGTACAAACGAACGTGTTAGCATTATATGAAAAAAAAATATATTTTAAGCCGACGTATTTACGCGTACATGTAGCGTACACGGGCGTGTGATATTGAAGCGTACACCGTTAAACTACAGGCAGTACTTTACAGGTGTGCTTCTGGCTTGTGATAACTAATTTACGTTAAAAACTAATTCACGGCTGAAATTACGTTATGTTGATTTGACTGCCGGTAAGATTTTTAAGTTCGTCGATCTTTATTACCAAAACGAAAATGGGGGCTACCAAATGCATTCAAGAGCTCGCATTTGAACTACCAGACCCAGTTACAATATTGTCATTTCTAAAACATCTCGCTTAGACACACTTATTTCGGTATTCAATGATTAATCAATAAACACATCCCCACATTTGCTTCTCGCCTTCGCGTGCAAAAAGTTTTAAGTTGTTTCTTTATTGAAATTAAAGTAAGCGGATTGAACAGCCTCTGCTTCTTATATGTTTCGAAGCAGTGGAATTGAGCCAATTTAACAACAGATCAGCGAATGATCGGTTGACATATTATGCGGCAGTGAATGTAAATAGTACCCGAAAGAGTCGATCACAAGGTTATACAAAAAGCCTACAAAATCAGCGTCCTCACCGCAAATAACGATTAAATGTGGCAGGCGTAATTCAGTAAAGAATAATTAAGGTCCCACGTACGCACGCGTCTGTCCGAAAAACTTCAATTTTTCTCCGCAACAGACACCGATGAATCCCAAAGCTCTTTCGTTTACATGCAGCTTATATAGCTTTAAGAAAGTTGAGAGAATATGAACGCTCGTTCAGTCTATATTTTCCGATTATTTATACGGCATTGTCGAGTACTATATATGCAATTACAATTTTCCTATCGCTTCTGCGAGCCCGCACGGATGCCGCCGGCCGCCTCCGCCGGAGCGAATGGTCCGCCGATCACCATCTCCCGGCTTCGGACAAATTCCGCGCGGCGTCACTAGCGTCGCTGGAAAGAGCGAATAGAGAAATCTTGCAGCAGGAAAAAGTATACCCATAGGCACACGGCAATCGGAATAGATCCCAGGCCATCGCTTGGCGACAAATACAGACAAGAACTTTCCCTAACCTACTTTAAGCTATTACTACCCCGGGACAGACAGCGATCTTTGCAAAACATGCGGCCAAAGGGCAGACCTCAAACACACAATAAGGGCACGCACAAAGCAAAAAGACACACAAAGAATAAACATCTTTAATGAGGAGCAACGGGAAACGGCATGCTCAGCTCCGAAGAACTACTACGGCAACTACTTGTCCAAGAAGCTGAAGAAGCCGCCAGGGGTCAAGGACTCCTGGCCGACAACTGAAAAAAAGGGCAGGGAAATCCCACTCTTTCCCCTTCTGGCTTCCTGGGAAAAAAAAATAAAGTTGTCTCTCTCTCTCTCTCTCTCTCTCCCTCTCTCTCTCTCTCTCTCTCTCTCTCTCTCTCTCTCTCTCTCTTGCAGGCGAATTGTATGTGTTATGGCGGCTGCTTTGTCGCTTAATATTTTTGTGTGAAAAATAAGAAAATATCGACGACTGCACTTTTGTATTCATATATTTCTATTCTTTATATTTATCTTTATTATTTATATACATTTATATTTACATTTATTTTTACATTCGTATGCATGTATTATTATATTTTATATTTGTCGTCAAAATTTCAACCCCCCTTCAGACAAAAATCCTGGGTGCGCCAATCATGGAGGAAAGATAATGTCCGTGCTCACTGGGTTTCCTACCTGCGCGCGAAAAATTGCCGCTTTCCTCGCTAGCATGGCTCGCTAGGATGTTATAAACTCAGGCCGATATATATAAACGAAAACCGAACCTTTTTTTATTTAACGGGAGTCGGGAGAGGGTGTTATTTCAGCTCGTACGATGCTTAGTACAGAAAAAAAAAACAGCTGTTTTAGCTTTCAAATAAAACGAAATACATTCTATCTCATATTTTTAGATTTGATTTCAGATTAGAAGGCAAGCTCGACAATACTGAGTCCCTACGAAAAATTTCAACGCCCGTTTTATTTTTTTTTTTTTTCGAAAATCGACACATGAAACAAATCTCGTGATTGCGGTGGCACACAAAAGTTCAGAAAGCAGTATAATGTGGCCGTACAAAAATTGTACTAATTGCGTTTTAACGTGGGCTAGGATTACATGGTAGGGTGTTTGGGGTTGGGGGAGGGGGGGGGGGTGGCTACGGATTAATTTAAGCTCCCCAGGGATATACGCCTTGAGTAATTTTCTATCCACGGACACTTTTTCTCTCACTTCAAAATTTTCTCGTTTTTTTTTCTTAAACTACTTCAAGTTAACACACAAGTTGTTCCGCACAGTCTTAAATTCTTTTTCTTTTATTTTTTTAATACCAGCTAAAACAGTATTTTTCCCCCGAGATTTAACTAAGAATGTCAAACAGCAGAAGCTTCCGAGACACAGACTACATTTCAAACTTCGCTCTGTCAACTTCTGTTGTCGGTGCGTTGCAGGAGAGGGGAGGTGGGTTGGATCCACGGAGCTCTGTGGGTTCACGGACCACGGTGGATCCACGGGGTAACCCCACCCCACCCCAACTGGTGCGCTACTGGTTTAAGGTACTTCAAGGCACTGTCCCCAGAGGACGTTACCGTCACTGTCAGGGACCCAAGGTTGCGCATCTTTAGTTGTTTTTCGCGTTTACATGATTCCAGCCATGAGTACATGATGAAGCGCTTTTAATAGTCACATGCGTTCAATTTTCGCTTGAACTAGTAGTTTCTGCACTTCTTATTTCTTTTCTTAGTCCTGGCTCCACCGTAACTGCCCCTCATCTTGAATGTTCTTTTTTTTTTTTTTGCTTCTTTGTGCGCGCAGCCTATTGCCGCTTTTTCACTACTTCCCACTAAAGTCCCTCGAAGGGACTTTACTTCCCACCAGCTCCGTGTGTTTTTAACCGTCCCGCCATGAACTCCGGACAAAAGTGGAAACCTGTCATCTGTCGACGGAATGTTGAAGTGGTAATCAGTTTGCGGTTGATTTATTTATTTATTTATTTAAACATACTGCAGCCCCTTTGGGGCTATTGCAGGAGTGGGGGTAGGTACAAAATATCGATTTGGGAAAGGCAGCGTCTGGAACCCCGCGCGGGGCACGAGATTTAGCCCCCTCGCAACGGCTCCTGCCCCGCGTGACGTCATATAGACGTCATAGTGACGTCATATTAACAGCAATTGTTATTAGTTTGCGTAGTAGAATACAAAAAGCACATTTTTTTACATTTTAATAAAAATTAGGAAGCCACTCATTTGCTAGAAGTTTTATAAAAGAATTTTTTTGTTCGTTCTTGCGGAAGCCGCCGACGCCGATGCTGCCGCTGTTGGCGGTATGGCGTATCCGAAAGTGCCGAAAGCCCTGAATGCCTGAATTTCTTGGGTCGACGACAACGTAGATGAAGCAGAGTTGATAGAGTTAGAAGCACTATCAGAATGTGCGAGAACGTTGCCGTATGCGGGCACCAAGCCAGCCTTTCCACACGGTAGCGAAATCCTCTCGAGTAATGCTGACCTGTGACCGCCTGCTGTATGCCGATGGTACAGTACCTGCGTTAGATCTACGACATCGCGCAGCCGAGTGGCCCCGTTCGAACAACCCACGTCCCACGCAAGAAAAGACACCGTCCGAGCGTGATTATGTGAGCCTGCTGCGGCATGTCTGCGCGGCGGCATCTGCTATCAACAGTTTGCACCACGGCAAGTTCAGAATGCTTAAATGGGTGGCCTGAAATCGCGGTGTGTTTTCAAAATGACAGCAGCGCGGAACTTACAGTGCTCAGGACGTAGGCTGGACGCGGCCACTGATATTTTACTGGTCGCATGTGCGCATTAGAAGTGCAAACCACGGATAGCTAGAAAAGGTAATCATTGGTGTTCCCACACATGTACCGCGTACAACCCAGCACAGTAGTTTCCCCTTTAAGGAGATTAGCAAAGAAGACCCGAAAATCTGCAGTTTGTCGCGTTTTTTGTATGTATTTTCGAGTGGACTGAATTGTGGCTTAGAATTGTTTACCCGAAATAAGTTTTGTGCGCGGAAAAGTCTGGTGATCATGTGCTGCTTGCATCATAAATGCGTGGTATTCAGCGCTTGAAAAGATTTTTCAGAAGAAATTATTGCAGCTGTAGTGGTGAGCCATTTCACTACAGTAAAATGTGGCAGAAATACACCTGCGATACAAAGTATGTGAAAGAGTGAGAACATTGGCAGTCTCGTATCCCGTGGCCCAGATTGTGGCTGGGTAGTTTCCATCATGCATTCAGCTCCTCACATTGGCACACACATGATGCTACGACAAATTAGGAACTGGGTCCTCCAAAAGGTACACTAGCTAGGCGCTTCATGCCATAGCTGCTGCATTGGCATAACCTTCACGTCTCTGTATATGTGTCAGTATATGCTATGTTGGCCATATTTTACCGAGTCCCCTCATGCAAAGGACTTAATTCAGGACACCCAGCCGATAGGGTCAGAGAAGAAGCTGTACAGACGGTAACAGGAAGGGTATACACTTGGCCAACCATCATGTCTCCATCATATGAAAACCCATGGGTTCTATGCAGGCTCAATAGTCTACGTCAAAGAGAATCTTAAGATGTGCCTGGAACGTGAAAGCCTCAGCGGATTGTTTTTGTCCATGGGTATATGCAGCGAACACACTGCAAATGTAATTGATAGGCTGTAATGGTGGAAGTTTAACCAAAAGAAATGGTGAAAAACATCCCAATTTCAAACTGCATTGGTGTAATATGGGCACGAGTGACGTCATATGGACGTGCACTGTAAATGCAGTTATCTGTACGTTAGCACTCAAGTGATACGATCAAACGGAATGGAGGCCCCACTGCAATTGCCCAGTTACGCTTTTTTTACGGTGGGTTCGGTTGGTGGCTGTCAATTGCACAAACAAGATTCTGTGATGTCATAGAGAAATAGCTGGAAAATGTGTATGGAACTTCCACTGCTCTACACATTTTCTGTACTATCTTATTTGTTTGAAGTTTACAATAAAATTGATGTCATTTGCTTTTTGGGCAAAGAAGTCTTTTTAATGAACGAACCTTGTATTTTTTCTTCGTAGCCTCTGCAACAGCCTGCCTACTGTGCCCCTAAGCAGTGGTCACTAAACAAATGCCCACTTGCCAGCCAGATACTGGCCAGCTAGACTGGTGTCAACAAAAAAGGAATCTTTCTTGGCTTCTCTGCAGAGCTTTGCACTCAAGCAAAAAGATCACTTGGTTGTTTGGCTTTCCTGGAGGACTGTAGTGTAGTGCTAGAAGGCATCACTTGCTTATTTGGCACTTTTTCTGTGTATTGTGCCAAGAAACCCTTGCGTTTTATTTGGAAAAGGAACTTCACACCACAGATCGTGCAGAGAAAGTAGAGCTACTGACTTTTTTCACAGCCACGGAAGTTTGGTAGAATCACTTGTCATTGACAAACACCATGTTTGCTTTCTGTCTGAAGGTGTGAATCTGGGAGAGTTGATTTATATTTTGGGGAAAAATACAGCGACAATAACAGTACTGAAGTACAAGGAAAGGTGCTGTGATGAACAGTGTCCATGTGTTCGCAGCTTTTTTGTCGTTTCTTTCCCGTGTTTTTTCATGGACTTGCTACAGTGCCTGATCAAGCCTGTTTTTGTGTAACAAAAATGTCAACAGCGAAGCACTTATCAATGCTCACATGCTGCCCGTTGACACCAAAGCAGAAGTACGTTCATTGGAGTCATTTTATTCTTGAAGCCTTCCAGGATACTTACAGCTTTCAGCTGTACTGCAATATTCACAAACAACAATAAAGACATTCACGTCCACATAGGTGTCCTTGGCTCCAGTTCCTGCACAAGGTATTAAGTACTCTCGGGAGAGGGTAATGTCAAGCTGTACAGGAGCCATTCCCTCGTAGATGTGTTCCATAAATTGTTTTTTAGGCTTGTTAGCTTAAAAAATAGTTTCAGTGCCCCCTTTTTTTTTTCAAGCTAATTACCACCACCAGAGAATGTGCTTTCTAGCAGTTGGGCTCTGCTGGGTATGCATCGTTGCAAACAAAATATGGGACACTGTATTATGGCCCTAACGACTAAGCATAGTCACTTAAGCAATTAGCCGAAACAGTTTTTTACACAGCACAGAGTCAAAAAGCAAAAGAACATGAAATATCTCCTTGCAATTAGAAACTTTTACTGTTCACCCCCTCCCCGAAACACAGAGCAGACAATTACCAGCTGTGAACACAAGTATTTACGTCAAGTTGAATTCCACAGGGTGCTCCGGATGGGTACATTGATGTCACAGTCAATCAGAATTCGTGAATCCACTGTAAGCCTTCGAGAGAAGCTCTCACCATTACTGGCCATCCAACTGAGTGGGCATGAAAGTATTGTCGTTGGTTATGTTGACTTCCAAGCCAAACACGAGTAAACAAAAAACTAGCGTACCAAAATACATAATCAGAACAGATGCAGGATGACGTTTTGTTGGCTAACCGGGTTGAAGAAGGCACTGGGGCAAAGGTTAGGGAAATAAAATCCATGCGGTAATTGTGAACGAAGTTATGAGACGCGGCCAGACGATCAGCTGGTATACCAAGGAGGGAGGGCTATCCTATCTATCCCTTGCTACCTCTTTACTATAATTGAGCAGATAAAAACCTTTCATTAAACTTGCTAGCTGGCAGTTCCACGTACCCTATGTAGAAAATTTCAAGGTAGACAAAACATTGTTTCGTGTGCATTCAATAATAGCTGCCTAGATATTGCTTAGAATTCGCAGCTCATTTGAAGTCTTGCATATCATGAAAGCACAATAGTATTATTCGAAGGAACAAATTCGAAAAACATAGATGAACAACAAGTCACTTGTTTACCTTGAGCACACCAAACTTGAAAGCACTATTTAACACAAGTGTCAAGCTTGGCACAAACGGCGATCTTATCGGCTTGACTTCTCCCGAACTTGCACATTTGGAGCTTGAGCCTCCTTGCACAAGAAGCCAGCCAGTGGGCGGTTGGTTTCAGCGATAGCTGAGTACCTATGCTGCCCATGTACGGGCGGCTGCTGGGCTCTCCCATTCACCAGGCCACCCACGAAAGTGGAGCTGCGCTCCCTGCATGCAGCGTGCACGGATCGTTTCCGCGGGGTAGTAAGGTTTCTCGCAGTACCCCGCGAGAAAAATTGCAGAACAGGCTACATGCCAGGACGGATTGCGTTCGACGATGCCCTGCGTTACCTGACGATACTTGATTCGTGCACACTGACGCCGCTGACACTGTGTCGCTCGCGCTATCACGTCATCAAAGTCAGCTACCTCGTTAGCCACGGCGCAAAGCGCTGGAAAACTGATCCGCACGTTTTACGCCAGAATCAAAATACAAGACTTGGAATGCAAGTAGCGATCGGAACAAGTAGACAACGAATGCAGGAGCATAAAGCCGATGGCACGTGAACTCCAAGACAATATGAAGCTAGCAACATATTTAACGGCAACAAAAGGAGCACGGAAAAAAGCAGGGCGAAGCAGCTTGCCAAAATAGGATGCGTTAGGCTTACCAAGACTAGCAGCAGCAAGTTCACGAAAAATACTCAATAAATCATTTCAAACAACCCTCCGAACAAGAAAAAAGCGCCGCAAGGCAGCCGCTGTGCAAGGCGATAACACAGAACAGGGAGGATAAGGACGTAACGTTGCGCAGGCTTGCGGTTGGAGCCAAGGCCGGAATCCCACATGGCGCGCACACGCCGTCAAAAACGTCTTCAAATGTGCAAAAAAAAAAATATAGTGACGTCACAGGAAGTCACGTGACTAGTTTAGTTTGACGTCACTTTTGCGGGGCAGGAGCCACTGCGAGGGGGCTAGATCTCGTACCCCACGCGGGGCACGAGACTTACCCTTTGGGAAAACCAGGGTACAGCCATACATGAATAAAATTCTGCTGGGCACAAAAAAAACTTATCGATATTAAAACAAGTATCACTTAATGTTTTTAGCTAAAAAGTTTTATTTAATAAGGTGTTGAAAAGTTTACCTTAGTTCTGTATTTATTGACTAGAGGTCGCGACAGTACACTGAGATCTGCCTAGAGAGTAGTGGCAACTCTGAGTAGTGGCAGAGTCTCGTAGTGGCAAACCAGAGTTACTCAATATAGACAGTTGCGAAACTCCGCTTCAGAATCCGGGCGGCGCTAGCCCCCCCACTCCGTGGAAGCTGAGGGGCAAGTCGACGCGCGCGGCACCTAGGAGATAAAAACGGAACTTCGCTAAACTATTATTATTCAAAATTCTTCTGTAAAATAAAGATTGCTTTTTAAATTAAAACACAATAATTACGTAAAATTTACTTGTGTTTTTGCAGCTTTTCTTTTTATGACTTACGGCAGCAGCCGCAAGCACTTGAGTACTGCTTCAACGTCCTGCCGACAGACGACAGGCTAGTCAATTTGCCCCGTGCTTGCCCCGGCGCAGGGGGGCAACCGAAGACCGGCTTTCGATACATGGGGCCTATGGGGAGTTTCGCAACTGTCTATATCCAGTAACTCTGGTGGCAAACCGCGAGTAAAAACTGCCGCGAGTGAAAACCACAAAGCATTAAAAGCTTGAAAAACAAAACAAATTAAAACATAAAGTGATGCAAAAATAAGTGATGGCTGAAAAACAAGTTTTCTTGCAATAGTTGTTTTTGTAGATACTTCTGTTTGTGAGTAGGGCGAAGAGACAGTCGTAAAATCCAATCCAATCCGAAACAAAACAAAGGTCGGGTCGAAATTTTGTTGGGCCGTTACAGCACAGCTTGCTCGAAGACGTTTTGTCATCTAGCTGCTTTCCGCCCATTTCCCTACGCGGATTTGAGTGCAGCCCATCCACCGACAGCGGAGGTCAGCTCCCGAACGCCTTCCACAGCGGCATGCGTTGGAGAAGAGACAGCCGACAGGTAGCTTCGGCGGGTTGTGCCCGCGATTTGAACGTGCGTGAACGTTGCGGTGTTGTCCATGGGTTCGCATAACACCCGCGGTTATTTACCTTGTACGCCGCCAGGCATGTTGATCGGCAAAAGATTAGAACGTGCAAATTTCCTGGAATATGGCGGCGGATGCTTCTGGATTTGCGAGAGAGCTGGCGATCGTCATCTCTGACGATGAAGGACCGGAAGAAAGACACGGCAACAACGTCGCCTCTCCAGTCCATAACGGTCAAGGGCAGAAGAGTACTGCTGTTGTAAAATCTGAACCCGAGAACGTCAGAGCCTCGTGCGCAGATAGCACGGACTCGGACAGGACCATCAGCCCGCCGTTAATTGTAGTTGACGTGTTACGATCTCAAGCTCAGTTGGTAAGCGGTGAGAAGCTGTCGAATCATGGCATTGAATCATTAAAACGCCCCCACCACGCACCGTCGCCTCAACTTGTAAAGATGTTCGAAAAAGCAGACGAGATGCTGCTCGAGTTTCTCGAAAGCTGCAAAAAACATTTGTCAGACAAAGATTACGTTGCAATCAAGGAGAAAATCAAGTCGCTGGTGCGCCAAACCAACTGGCACTATTTAGCCTCGGAGAATTTCAAGGCCAATGTGTCCCGCCTAGCGAAATGTGTCCGCAAGGATGGCTTCAACGTGTTTGTGTACATCAAGGAGCTAACCGATGAGCTACGTGCATACCGGGAAAAGAGGTCCAAACCGAAACGTAAGCCTGACAGTGAAGCGTCGGTGCCCTCTGGTGACAACCTCGACACGTCGTCTTCTGGCATCACAGAGAGCTCATCGTGTCAGAGCACTGAGAGCAAGAAGCTGAAGGACAGCACAAAATCAGGACCATCAGCCACTGAAGCTCAGTGTCCTAGCCTTCCTGCCGCACAGTCACCATCCTTGTCAGACAGCCCGGCATCCAAAGCAACACCCAAGCTTTCTCCACCATCGTCTTCAGTGAATGCTGTGCTTGGACCGACTGGGGACTCGTTACCGACGTGCAACGATCCAGCTTGTCCACAACCCAGCACAAGTGGCACTGCAGACTCTGAGAAAGTGCGCAACTGCAAGCCCAAGCAGGAGAAGGATTCTTCGTCGGGGGAAATGAACTGTGTAGCGTCGCAAGGGAATGGTGTGGGCAGCGGTAAGGACAGTCCTGTTGCTTTGCCTATGGAAGACCTTAAAAAGGCAAAGAACCTCAGAAAGCTGGAAAAGCACCTCGTGAAACTAGCTCATGGCATAAAGAAATTGCGTGAGAAGGAAGTGAACTGGGACGATTCAGATGATGAGAACTCTCCGTACATTATGGAGAGCAGGTTCAAGGCCAAAGCTTTGAAGGTTTGGCAGAAAATATGTGAGCTCGAAGGCCGGCGCCCCACCACGGGCCGCATGCGGGACAGTAAGTTTTCCTTCAAGGGAACTCGCTACGACGGCCTGAACGTCAAGGTGGAAAAGTTGGTGAACAAGAGCAAGGTGTTCCCCGATTTCACGGACATTTTGAACCTGGTGCAGAAGGAAAATAACGAGGTAGGCCTGGGCCTCGGCAACCAGGAAATGCAGAGCATGGCGCGGAGCATCTTTTCGGATGTCGGCCAGGAGCTGCAGAAACGGCGGCAGCGGGACGAGCTCAGCATTGCGCGCTCTTACCTCGAGGAGGACCCCGACTTTGCGGACGATCCGGCTGAGCACGACGCCGTGCTGCAGTCCAAGCTTGAGGCCAACGCCAAGGAGCACCACAAGCGGATCGACGACGTGATCCAGGCTTACGTGGCAAAGCAAGAAAGCCTGAAGCTGGAGGCCCAAGAAGTCAAGGAGGAAGACTGCAACGAGTCTCCTGTGCCAAGCCCGAAGGGCGCGGGTGACGACGATGACGAAGATGATGATGAGGAGGAGGACAACGAAGATGAAGACATAGTGAAGAGCATCCTTGAGGACAACAACGATAACCCGAGCGAAGACGAATCCGAAAGTGGAGGTGCACCAGAGGAGGGAGACGTCAAAGATGATGGCGGCAGCCTGAAAGTCTTGCACGAGGGAGACGTCAAAGGTGATGGCGGCAGCCTGAAAGCCTTGCAAGAGGGAGACATTAAAGGTGATGGCGGCAGCCTGGAAGCCTTGCAGGAGGGAGACATCAAAGGTGATGGCGGCAGCCTGGAAGCCTTGCAGGAGGGAGACATCAAAGGTGATGGCGGCAGCCTGAAAGCCTTGAATGAGGGAGACGTCAAAGGTGTTGGCGGCAGCCTGAAAGCCTTGCAGCAGGGAGACATCAAAGGTGATGGTGGCAGCCTGAAAGCCTTGCTGCTAAGTGGCACAGTCACAACAGCTGCAACTAGCTCGAAGGATGGTACGGCACCCTCTGGAGGCAACGGCATGCCCTTCACATCTCTAAAAAGACCTCGGAGCAGTTCTGAAAAAAACACCCTGCCGCAAGAGGCAGAAGTGATCACCATACCTTCCGACGATGAGGACAAGGAACCGACGTCACCGGTAGCAAAGATCCTAAAAACATAACACTGTGAAGTGTGCTAAGGGACTATGAATTGGACAGGGCGCTTGCCTTCATTTCATATTTCTTTTTGTCATGCAAGATAATTGCAGTATTTTGTGTTAATTTTTATTTCTACGTCTTTTTTTTTTTTACATATATAGAAAACCTCACTGCTGTTGCTGTTAGGTATACATCATATGAATTTTGGTGCATTTGGATGTTTGGTAATTCTGGCAGAGAGCTTGGTGGCTAGTGGATCAGCGAGGCCACTGGCGTCATTTCTTTTTGTATTTCGTGAGTTTTATTTCAGCTTCTAACTGCCGAATTTTTGTGTTAGGCCCCAGTGGTGAGTGTGACCTGCTGTGTGTTGCAACCAAAAATTTCAACGAGCCGTTTTGATTGGTATGTGCTTGGTAGCTTGTGAGTAGTTCCAGGATTTCACTCAGGCAGAAGTTCCATACTATGCCATTGCCATGTTGGTGTCACACGCAGTATGTTTGAAAGCCTACATTCTGGGTAAAAGAAAACTACGAAACAAAGCCAAGATTGCATTTAGTATAAAAATTACCTGTTCGGAATTTAATCACTGTGCTCGAATGTGTCTGTGGTGGAGGAACACCTAATGGGACATAATTTACAAGCTTTTAATGAAATAGTGCCATGACACTATTTGGGATGGCTCATGACTTACTGAAAGTTTGTAACATTGCCGTTCGCTATACAAGTTGGCTAGTAGTGGGAATTTTGCTAATCTATTTAAGTAGCGGTGTCACTGTCGTGGGCAGTCAAACAAAAGCTTGGCATGCTATCGATGTGATTCCCAACTTATGATGTCTAGCGTAATAAAAACTAAGCGGTTAACTTATGATGTATAAAGGGTTGAAGGCATCTATTTAAGTAACGTTCTTCTATTTCCTTGTGTCATGTAATATTCTATTTCCTTATAGTGCTTGGTATCCCTTGAAATATGTACGTCTCTAGAAAGAAACAGGCTCCATGTACAGGAGCTGAAAAAATGGAGACTGCTAAGTAATTGCAGCAAGTTAATGGTTGCGTGTCGTGTATTGCACACGATGCACAATAATGCGTGCTGCGGGTTACGGATGTACAATTGATGTGTGGGTGCTGGTTGCTTACACGTTAACGTTTCTATCTTGTCTCAGTACGTCTATTGCCTGCCGTAAAAAGTTGCTCATCTATTTCTGTCAGGTGTTTTAGTGCTCGTACCACTTGTTGAGCTGTTTGCTGTGGGTGGCCTTGCATGCAATGCAGTTAAGGATCCTAAATTCATGTGTTACGGTTGTGTGTGATTGCACTGTACTGCAGGGGCTTCATAAAAAAGCGGGCTTACGCTGGCCACAGCATTGAAGTGTTTTTGTGGGAAGAATAACATGCTTGAAGCCACAGTATTGCAGATTATCTTCTGCAGAAAGTAGTGAAAATTCTGGTGTCGTAAAGTGGTCGCTAATTTTATGCTCAGTTTTGCATCCTCTGAACTTGATTCCCAAGTAAATGGGCCATGAGGACAAAATATTAGTTTGGATCAGCAAAAAGGCAGCTTTGTTCTGAAAATAATGATACCAATTTTATCGTGAAATTCAAACAAATAATCGAGATATTAAAGAAAACATATGAAGCAGTGGCAACTTCCCTGCCACTTTATGGTGTGATTGCATCATGACATCACAGAATCTTGTTTGTGTGATTGGTGGCCATTGACCTAAGCCACCACCAAAAAATTCCATTTCTATATGATTCTATCGCTTGAATGGGGCCAAGTGAGTTACCAAAGGCTAGTTGTTTCAAACTAAACAAAGTTGTATTCCGTCTTCACGGCCAAATCAGTGCTAAAAAATTCACCTGAAAGTAGCGTTTTGCATTTTTTTGAGTGCTCTGTAGTTTTGCTCAACATGACGCCACTGACATCAAAAGTGCCGCATATAAACAGGGCCCTTGGTTTGCAGGCAAACTCTTAATATGTCACGCGTTTTTCAAAAAATCACGTTAAAGGAGCCATGAAGACAAAATACAAGTTGGGTTTATTAGAAAGACTTCTTAGTCCTGATAACAATGATACCAATATCATCGCAATCTTCGAACAAATAACGGAGATGTTAAAGAAAACGTGTGAAGCAGTCGCGACCCCCTAGCCAATTTCCCGCAACTTTTCTATGACGTCACGGAACCTTGTTTGTGCGATTGGCGGCCGCCTAACTGACCTGTCGCGACGACACATGACTGGACGTCTGTAATGGGGCCTCTTGTTCGATTTGACCGCATCACTTGAATGCTAACGTGCAGTTAACGCACTGAAAATTATGTTTTATTGTTGGCCCGTATGACGTCATTCTTGCTCATAACACGTCATTGTGGCGCAAAATTTGAAAGTTTTTAAATACTTCTTGCTTTTTTTTTTGTTGTTAAAAAAAAAAACATCTTTGGGGACTGTAATGGAGCTGAGCGAGATACTGAATCCTAGTTCTTTCAAATTAAACAAAGTTGTATTTTCTCTTCATGGCTCCTTTAAAAGCCAACTGCACTCAACATTTCAACCCCACGAAAATTTTATTTCCGGATAGTCTGCCGAAAAAGACTGCGAGGTGCAAAATATGAGAGCTGAACTGCACGTATCCATGGCGCAAACGGCATCGAAAATTGGCGATTTTTTAAGCGATACTGAGGAGAGCACGACCATTACAGCCAGGCTGAAGTGATGTTCCAGCCGGCCGTGTAAGGCAAACCTGCGCGCAGCGCTTTGCCCTCACCGCAGTCCTAGCATAAGCACGTTCAGTGGAGCTCGACCAGCTTTTCTGGCAGGCCGAAGAAAAATGCAGTGCCGGCCACAGCATCACTTCCGCTTTAAGGCTGTTAGTGCAATCTGCCGGCAGGTGCACCGTCGGCCCAGACTGAGCTATTGTAAACGCTTATAACTAATTAACAACGCATTTCACGGGGCTACCATTCATGTCCCAGTAGGTTTGGTGGTACATACTGCACGTTCAAAGTAACTTTGGCCGAGGTGAAATCTGAGTGCAGTTGGCCTTTAAATGCAATTTCACAAAATTTACCACCAACAAAATTTTTATGGTCACAAGACGGGCCGTAGCCTGAGCTGGAATTTTTTTTTCTGCTAGTAGCAATGCTCTGAATTTATGAAGGGGAGGTGTAGTGTGAAAAGTGGGTAATGATATTTCTTCTGCTTTGGTGAAGGGCTACGAAAAATTGCTTGGTAGTAAACTTGAAAGCAATTTGCGAGTGCATTGTCTACGAGCATATATGGAGGTATCAACATGCCAGCCTTGAGAAGATGCCCCACTAACATCATTTATTATTGTAAATTGTAACATGGCAAAGGTCATGACTTTTTCGAACCCCCGCAGACGTTGTGTGTCCTCAAAAAAACCTTGTTTGTCCGCTGCTACCAGCTCTTCGGCATATTTTGCCTGTGTCTGAGCGTTTTTTCCCCTAACTGGTATATTGATGGTGAATGCTATGTTTGTGTCCATAAAAATAAAACCTGACCTGAATGTCTGGAAGAGGTTAATACAAACTTGTTTTCTTCCTGGTTAGCCACTTTCAAAGGTAACTCAATTTTTACCCCGAAATTTAATCATTTGCAAAACCCATAAATGAAGGGCTTTATGCATAAAACTCCAGTAACAGCATAACTTATTAAATGTTCGAGGAAGCTGCTTCTCCGGAAGGCCTGTTTTAAGGGCTGGTATTTGGTGCCGACAGTGCTGTGGCATTTGATGGCTTCCATCCTCTTGGGATTAACTGCTTGGCAGCACATAACGCCTCCGCTGATGTACGATGTTTCTTGCCTACAAGCATAGAGTAAAAATGCAAGCATTAATTTAGTGTGGCCGAAGGGGAAAAAATGAAAAAATAACGTACTTGCAATAGAGTCGGCAACAAAGAGCAGAAGCCACCACTTGGTGTAGAGAACAAAGTGTGCCAAAAAACTGAGTGAATTGTGCTGTTTCGTAGTGGCGACAAAATGTCTCTTGATGATTTGATTGTAGGGTTTAACATGCCGACGCAACGCAGGCGATGAGGCGCGCCATAGTGGAGGGCTCCGGATTAATTTTGGCCACCTGGGGATCTTTATCGTGTGCCGAAGTCTCGTGCACTCGGGCATTTTTGCTTTTCGCTTCCATCAGAAAAGCGGCCGCCGCGGCCGGGAATCGAACCCGCAACCTCGTGCTCAGCAGCGCCACGCCTTAGCCACTGAGCGACCATGGTGAATGACAAAATGTGTCTTCAGCAGCGAGTCGTAGGAATTCCCGGAGGGACTGAGTAAGTTGAGGAAGCATGGACTCTCTTAATCGATCGAAAAACAGGTGTTATGAACCTAAATGAAGGTTTAGCTGCTAGAAGCAGTGTGTATACAAGTTTATTAAAAAATGTAAGCACCATCACAGCATAAGTTAGCCACATCTCGTGGTAGATGAAAAATTCAGTGCCCTTTGCGACACACATTAGGATGTAGCCATCAGAAAAATTTGTGACTGCCTGTGTATGCTTTTGATAACAAAAATGTCACTTAAAAACCATAAAAAATTCGATGTCATACGTAGTTAATAAATCCGGTTGTGTCCTAATCGTAAACACGCCATCGTAAACGTGACCACCGTTTCCTAACTACTGCGCTAAAATAGAAAAGGTATACACATTGTTGCGGTCTGTAGCCCTTATATATTCAAGTAACAGATTCAGTTTTGCTTTAATAAACGTAACTAGACGGAAAAGGTAACGCCAAGAACACCCACTTGATGCGCTGTAGAATGCCGAGGCCTTCATCTTGCTCTTTTGTTTTGATAAAGCATTGGTGGATGGTAAAGGCGCGGCATTCACGAAATGGCAGTACCGTTCCGTAGAGCGGGAAATGCTAATGCTGGCTGAGCGGTTCAAGTGGGGAGGACGATGATTGTAACTCACAAAAATGTTCTTAAAATTCGCGTGTACAATTGTACACACTGTGTCGCAAAGGGATAACAAAGATCTTGCATATTTCCAGTTCATAGTGTCACTTTATTCTTGTGCATGACAGCATGGTTTTCATTGGTATTTAAGCAGAGCTAAAATACTAGTGCAAGATAGCTGACAGGCGACTGTCAGATTCTTCTACATGACCTTTCCTGTTTCATTCTTTTTCTTCTGCTGCTGCAAAATGTCTTGCCGATATTCTTATCCCCCGCTGACAAATATTTTAATTCTTGCGTTGAAGGCACAAAAAAATTCTGGTGTTACAAAGACTTGTTAGCTCGAACCGAATTTAAGCCATGTATTAGGGCAATTTTTGAGTCTGCATAAAAAAAGAGCTAACTATTTCCCGCGTAACTGTTTAGTGTGGTCGGGTAGATGCTAGGGGGTCGATTTTCTAAATCTCCTTTTGGGAGATTTTCCCTGAACCAATTTATCTTTGAATTTATCAGCAGGCAATAAATGCTCATGTTATTGCCGATGATATGGAAAAAAGGCAGGTGTAAAAAAAACACTGAGTGCTTGTTTCCCATGCAGCTAATGCTGGACAGGTTCTAAAAATGTCTACGCAGCTTGGAGCATTGTCATTACAACGATGACATTTGACAAATCTATTTGTCATTTAGTTCACATTAACCAAGCTTGCATAAACCTTACCGTGCTTCCAGCATTGCACTGGGAGGAAAGATTGATGGATGCAGACCTCCATGCGGCACCAGCATCCCAACGTTAAAGGAGGCATGCATAAGGGGCACAGCAGCCATTGTGTTGTAGAAGCTGAGATGTACAATACATATGAACATATTTTTGCAATTGCGAATTTCAGTGTAGATATCCTGATTACACGTGCACGTGGTATTTATATTGTTTATTGGTGCAAAAGTGATCTCTTTTTGTTATCACTGGGATCGATCACTTTTGAAGATGATGTTTGCAGCTAGATTGTTGTGCTGCAGTCTGGACAAGATCAAGTTCATCTCGTATGTGCAGTGCTGTCAATTTTGCTTTTCATGGTGTGGACAAATTAAAGCAGTGTGATTTCATAACTAATACAACAGTAGCAACTCGAATTATGAACTGCGATTGAAAATGTTAAGCCATCAAGTTTGTTGTGAACATGTGAAGCTGTTAATTGTGCAGCTGCTTTACTAATTGCAATTGAGGGCCATTGGCATTGCATAAGAATTCGGTTTCAATTTTTCCAAGCGACTTGCTCATGATTACGCAAACTCACATGCAATGAATGCAAAGTCTGGTAACTGCAGGTAAGCCAATGTGACCTAATTAAGCTACAGCGAAAGCATTAGTTATCACTGCTGGTGGAAAATAATGTGCTTTTGCGGCATATTTTGTTTATTTTAGTTGACATTTTTGGGAGCTCCTAACGAGAAATGAAACACTAGTGTTAGTCTGTAATAATAGATTAGTTAGTGTTAGTGTTAGAACTAACACTAATAGAACTAGTGTTAGTTAGTTAGAACTAGAAATTAGAACTAGTGTTAGTTAGTCTGTAATAATAGATTAACATGATTTGATTGATTGTGGGGTTTAACGCGCCAACGCAACGCAGGCGATAAGGCACGCCGTAGTGGAGGGCTCCGGAATAATTTCGACCACCTGGGGATCTTTAATGTGCACCAAAGCCTCGTACACACGGGCCTTTTTGCTTTTCGCCTCCATCAGAAAAGCGGCCGCCGCAGCTGGGAATCGAACCCGTGTAGTCGTGCTCAGCAGCACACCGCCTTAGCCATTGAGCCACCGCAGCGGGTTATAATAGATAAACGTAGCTACTTGACTGGTATACTATGCTTAGTGGTGATAGCTTGTTTATAAAAATAAAGACAGAAGTAAAAACGGCTATTGCCACACTAAACTGTCTTTGGCAAAGAAATTGGTCACGTGTGAACAATGCATCGACAACTCTTGGTAGATGGCTTTTACAGTAGATGCAGAACTTCTGTGCTCCCAGCTTGCACTGTGTATCTTTTCTGTATCACAAAAAAAATTGATGAGTACGTAGAAAGTTTCTACGTTTTTCTTTAATTGCCAATCTTAAAGAACACCTGTGGAAGGAATGTCAACAGAGCTACAGAAGGTCGAATACCTAAAACATAATTCTCTTTGGTGTCCCATCAACTTCCAGATCCCGCATTTTCACATTTGGTATGTTTCAGTGTAACAGTATGCTGTAAGTCTAGTGTAACTCATTAATTTGGAGATATTGAACTCTCATCGTACATCATTGGGCCAAAGTTTATGCAAACTTCTACTCTACATACAGGCTGCAGTTACATTTCGATAAGCTTTATGAATGCTGAGGAGTACCATACCAAATTTTTATTTTCAGCTTTCTTAGCTGAACCTTCCACGGTGTGTGACGTGGCACTCTACCATTTGATTTCAGCTTTGGGGATGAACAATTGAAGCTGGGTGCAGTATCACATATCCAACTATCAGCTCAAAACAAGAGTGCCTTGAGGAAGCATGATTCAGCTTTGTCAATATGCTTGAGAATGCCAGTGGGGTTTCCATGGGTACACGAGCCTCTCCCCTCGAGACCGCTCACTTGTGGTTGAAATAAAGCCACAGCTAGCCAGCTTATTTCTTATGCTGGGGCCACTCTGAAATAGCTTCCCTGGATCTGCCTCTGCTTGCAAATCGCAGCTTCTCCACTGCCCTTCCAGGCCCATTAGCAGAGTTCTGTCAAATCACACCTCGACGGGGGAATGTCTATTACAATGTCTTGCCTCATCGTTGCTTGATGCCCATTCTAAGTTTTGATGCCACCTGTTTCCTTGGAGTCTCAATTTTTTCAGGATGTCCACCTTACGGTCTCATCACACACTCGAGATTTCCACCCAGCTAGGAAGGAGGCGATGGCCAAAGTGGAATGCTTCCATAGAGGTAAGCTTGTAATCACCAACCAGTCGGTCCAGGCATCTGGCCTGCTCCTTAAGTGAGGTGCAGGACTTAGGGGGGCACATATATCTAAAGACAGGAAGGCATAGTGGAAACATGTATGTTCTGTCATTTGGTTTTAGGATGAAGCAGGCTTCCAATGTCCTGAAGAAGGATACGGCATTTAAAGTTCTTTAATGCTTGTTCGTGCCAAGGAGATGAGCCAGTCTGTCTGCCAACTTGTGCTGAGCTTTATGATGCCATTTTGTCTGTACAACTTGTGTGGAGCACAAAATGTGTTCAAATATGCCAGGCATAAAAGTCTAGGTCCGTATGTTCAGTACCCTTGACTCTCTTTATAATGGCTAAGTTCTCATGCAGTGAGTTTAAATTATCAGGACTTGTTGTGCTAGTGAAAACAACCATAATATCCTGACGCTTTGTTTGAATTAACTTTGCGGAGCCTGGGCATGAGAAAAGACAAGCCAATCTAAAACAGCACTGAAATCAATAAAAGTCGACTTACTTTTGAAAGGCCAAATGAAACTGACAATTAAAATTACATTAGATGACAGCATACAGCCGTGTTAAGAGAAATAATTCAAAGCAACCATGTGAAGTTCTGTACCTCCAGTAGCACATTAACCTTTTTGGCAAACTATGCGTTAAGTGTTCACTAAACTGAAGCATTTAGAAAATGTTCGCTCAGTGTTTTACTAGTGTATTTTTTTCTAATTCCTGATTAAACACTCAAACATTTTGCATGTATGCTAAAAGTTTTACAATACATCCAGCTTCATCTGAAGAGAACCAGCATTAGTGCTTGAAATTCAAAATGCCATGCCATCACATGACTGCAACTGTGACAAAATGTTGCGCAATGTTTGACATAAAACTAGCTCCATGTCCTGCTTCACAGGAATGGGGGGCATGGCCAGCGAGGCTGGAAAGATTGCCAATGTAGGACAGGGTAAGTAAATAAGTGAAGCTTTATTGAACACCCATGTTGAAGCACATGAGGAGGCAACCTGTTAAGGTGCCAATACAGGCCGATGGTTAGTCTTCGGTAGAGGGGTCCATGGACATCCCAGGAACGACTCGATCCAGGTCCTGGACACTCCCGGTGGTCCCCTGGGCGCTGCTCCTGGTGGGCTCCTCCTGGCGTAGACTTGACGGCCGTTGTAGCTCCAGTGCTGCGATGATAGTGTTGACCGCCTGGAGCTGTGTGTCTAGGTTAGCACTGCACTTGGCATCTTCTATTTCCCGAGGAAGCGTTGTTCCCGTTGCTGCCTTGTTGCATTACCGTAAGATGTGAGCCAGTGTAGCTCTCTGGTCTTGACATAGGCGGCAGATGTCCGTTTCGTACACCTCAGGGCATACGTATCGGGCAAGGGCTGGTGTAAGGACCGAGTGTGTTTGTAGTTGTCGGTAGAGGACTGCTTCTGCTCGAGTTAGACCTGGGTGTGGAGGAGGCATAGTCCGCCTGCTGAGTCGGTACCAGGTGACAATCTCGCTGTAGGTAGTCATGGGTTCCTTGCCCGCGTTGTGCGACTCCGAAGTATCAGTGTCGACTTCTGCTGCAGTGCGGTGAGTAAGATCTCGCGCTGCAGCATGGGCAGTCTCATTATGGTTGTTGTTCCCCTTCCCAGAGATGTGAGGTCCCATGTGGGCGGGGTACCACTTGAGGTAGATGGCGAGGTTGCATTCCCGTATTCGAGAGAGAATATGGGCGACAGCCGCGCACACATTTACCCTGGCATAGCTCATTATCGCTGACTTGGAGTCGCTGAGGATTGTCGTGGTCGTGGGAATCGTGATGTTGCACTTGGAGCCTGGATGGATGCTGCGATTTTGATGTTGCCTGTCGTTGCCGCAATCACCGTGGCTGCGTAGGTGTTTCTCTGTTGATACTGGGCTGCATTTACATATACAGCCCCGTTGTCGTTGGCGTGAAGGTCGATCAGAGCTTTTGCCCTGGCCAACCTCCTTTCCCGGTTGTGCTCTGGGTGCATATTTCAGCGGGAGCAGGGCCACCACCAAGTGTTGGTGTATCTCCTCCGGTATCTTGTTCTTAGTTGTCTCTCTTTCTCTCGTGGGTAGGAGGTTCAGTCGATGGAGAATGTATTGACCCGTTCATGTTGCTGATAGCCTCTCTAGCTGTGCAGTTCGTTGTGCCTCCGCAATTTCCTCCAGAGTGTTGTGGACACCTAGAGCGAGAAGCCGTTCAGTGCTGGTGCTCTGGAGGAGGCCTAATGCGAGCTTGTATATTTTACGGATTGCTGCATTGAGTCAGTCCTGTTCTTGCCGTCTCCAATTGTGGAACGCGGCTACATAGGCTATGTGACTGATGGCCAAGGATTGTATAAGTCGTAGCAAACTTTTTTCCTTCATACCTGCTTTCCTGTTTGAAACGCGTCGGATGAGGTGGGATGCAGATATTGCCTTTGATGTGATCTTGGCGACCGTGGCGCCGTTACCGCAGCCGCGCTCCAGTAGAAGCCCCAAAACTCTGATTTTGGAGACCTCTGGGATTGTTTGCCCCTCCTTTGTGTGCACCTGGATGTTATGGGCATAGTCTTTCTTTCTCCGACCCTTTGGCAGTATGATCAGGAGTTCCGATTTAGCTGGGGAGCAGACAAGGCCCGACCCCTCGAGTTGTTCCTCTATTGTATCGACCGCTTGCTGTAGCGTGTCTTCAATGTGACTGTCACTGCCATCAGTCGCACTGCATCTGTGTAGCGAGATGGGACCGTCGAATCAGTCACACTGCATATGTGTAGCAAGATCATGCTAGATGAAGTTAACCATGAAAGAGGCATCTACAACGAGTCAGGGAAAGCATTTTCCGATTGCATGTCCTTGATCTTGGAATCACCCATTGAAAAAGGCGACCAAAGTTACATCGTTGAAATCATCTAACTGCAACGTGAGAAGGACACCAAAGGATGAATGCTGCCCCGGCTCGTGCTTCAGCACTCAATGCGATGCCAGTAGGGTGATATAACAAAGGATAAAAAGAGTGGCCTGGACACGTCATTCACTAATTTTAACTTTTGATCAATTGAATTATTTGCCTAGTCTGCACGCTTCACTTCTGGCTCATATTACACATCTGCACATAAACGTACGAACATGTAAGACCAAAACAATTAAATGTGAGCTTTTTATCCACACAACATGTTACAAATGTTTTCAGAGTATAAACTTTATTTTCTCTTTTTACGTTGGCACAGCGGATGGCCCAGGCACCAGTTTCGCTGCCTCTCGGCCGATGCACACCTAAAAAAAAAGAAGGAAACAAAGTAAAAAAAATCTGCTTCATGGGCAAGAGCTATTAAACATGTAGTAGACCCTTAGTATGCAAGCTTAAACTTCAACTATTGTGTAGCCAGTGCAGCGCCAATCTTAGGCTACACATGTACGACCCTTGTAACTTTCTGTAAGTTATAAAGGTGGACGTAATTTCTCCCCGAAATTGGTGGCACTCAAAGTAACAAAGTTTAAAAACCAAGTAACCAAACGCAATAATTTCAGCAACACTAATTTAAGAACCGAGGTACTTTTTTTAAAAATCAGCATACGATAGTCAAGTCTTTTGTGGCGATCATCTATGCTTCAATGCCAGCTTCTGGTTGCAAATGCATGACAACCTTACGCAAACCTTGAGAATGGCTACCAACTGTGGGCATGCTATAAATTGCACAATGAGAGGCTAATGCCAGGTAAAGAAGTCTCCAAAGAAAAAGAAACTTTAACAACAAACTTTGTTGAATTGAGCAGCACTGGTTGAGGCGACTGACAATCATGAAGTCACGATGAGCTGCATGCTTTGTAATCTGGCTCATAGTGACTTCATGATTGTCAGTCGCGGGCCTCAACCAGTGCTGCTCAATTCAACAAATTTTGTTGCTAAAGTTCCTTTTTCTTTGGAGACTTCTTTACCTGGCATTAGCCTCATTGATCGTAAATGTGAATCACACTGGATTGTCATGACACATAGATGATCAGGGTGTGTTGTGTGTACCGTATTATTTCCCCCTTTCCAGTCCATTGCTTCTATCTACAGCTGGGACAGCCAGATGTGGCTGTCAACGTTTTTAGATTAGGTCTAAAAACGTTGGTGGCTGTGCAAGAGGAAAGTGGACACAATAATTGAAGTAGGGCCATAAGTGGGAGAGAAACATTCTATGCTTGCAATGCTAATTTCGAATGCCCTTCACAGGTAGTAGTCATACCCCACTCGCCTTTCATCCACCACTTGTGGCTGCACTGTTCAAGCCTGTTTCATGTTTATGCAGTAAAACCTCGTTAATTCGGATCTCAAGGGAATGAAAAAAAAAATGCCCGAATTATCCGAATGTCGATTTATCGAATGAATAACAAAAACACACATCATCAGTTCTTTCATTCCATACCTTGACCTTGACAAAAAGTTTGTGACGCTTTGCTTTTTTTGCGAACAGCTGAG
Organism: Haemaphysalis longicornis; assembly: GCF_048455015.1. Taxonomy (NCBI): domain Eukaryota; kingdom Metazoa; phylum Arthropoda; class Arachnida; order Ixodida; family Ixodidae; genus Haemaphysalis; species Haemaphysalis longicornis. The sequence goes on along the minus strand of NW_027526422.1, from coordinate 32,043,039 downwards.
CGGAAAGTACTAGTTTGCAGGCATGCGACAATCCCTCTAGCGCTAGCGTACTGTCTGGAACATCGTAGCAAAACTCCTCCAGAACGACGAGAGCGTCCATGACTTCTTTCGCGGTACGACAAACTGGGCGTAGTACATCGCACGGGTCTTCCTCGTCAGACGCCTCATCCGCCACTCCGAGCGCAGCGCTGATGATCTGGTCATCGGACAACTGGCTGAAAACTCGTCTCAGTGCGCCATCCTTGACTTCCTCCAGTCCGAATTAGCCGGTGCGCGTGCAGTTTTGTGTTGAGTTAGCGAATGTTTGTTGCCATAGGGCTATGTACATTTTTGAAGGGAGGGTGTGAGAATGACGAATTATCTGAATTTCCGAATAAACGGGTACCGAATTAACGAGATTCCACTGTATTGAATTGTCCTTGCTGCCCACCCCTGCCCGGGCTGGGGTTTCCTGTGATAATTTAATGCTTCCAGCCATCAGCGGGTGCGCAGCAGGTACTGGCCTCAAGAATAATGTACGGGTGTACTCACTGTGAAGTTCAGCCACTTGCTCTTGATGCCTTCGGCGATGACAGGGGTTGGTGCGTAACGGTCCTGGAAAAAAAAAGCAGGGCAAGAAAATAACTTAAAGGAGCCATGAAGACAAAAAACAAGTTTGCTCTATTTGAAAGATTTTGTGTTTTATAGTGCCCCCAGCACTTGTCCGGATGCAAACGAATTATTCACTGAGAAATATTTCAGTTTAAAAAAATTTGATTTTCCCGCTAAATCGTGCGTTTTCCTGGTCTGCAATGACATCACAGGAACCGACCGCAGCCGATTGCGGAGCCTCGATCGTTTACTGTTAGTCAACCTAGATGGCGCCAGCATACCGTGGCAAGCCATTTTCTGCCTTTGGTTTGTTTTTGACCGCATTTAAACCTGGTTTGTTTTTGTTCAGGGAGAAAATACTCGTTTTGGAAACATAGTGTTCGCTCTACAAATATGGTCACGTAAGACACCGTTGCCTGCATCAACCAGCCAGCATCGTCTGGGACAACCCCAAAGCCCCGCAGTCCTGTGCAGCTAAACCAACCATAGTGCGCGCAGTACCATGCAATCGCAGTACGCGTCGGTACTTCTATGTTTACGTGTGATTTCGTAACTCCGCGGTTTGTCCCACGATTCTTACAGTTTTAAAAAGAATGTGCCCTAAACTTATGCAAATGGCTCATTCGCCAAGCTTATATGCTCTGCCTAATTTGCGTTTGCCTTTGCCGGCCTCTGCCAATCGCAGAGCTGGCTGGTATGACATCATAGGTTCTGTTGCGAGAAGTGAGTATAGTGGGTCATATGGCCATTCCCTTTTTTCCTAATTTTTAGCTTATTTGAGCCATGTTTACCTTAAAAGTGGTGTCAATGATTCTAACGAGGCAATCTTTTGAATGAACCAAGCTTGTGTTCTCTCTTCATGGCTCCTTTAAGGGAAGCTGAAGCGCTTTCCAAAAAATTTGAGTTAGATTAACAGTTATATAGTTTCTTGCGCGCTGATTCCGAATATCACATTGAAATTTTGTACATGAGTCCAAGTGGCATTTATCTTGCAAAAAGTGCGGCCCCGTTTGAAAGACGCGCGCTTCTCGTCTTTTGACGCCCCTGATTGGTTGCGCCCGTCATGGCGTCAAAGGAGGACACCCTTCGGCCGCGCGGGTTGTCGGAAGCATTGCGAACGATCGCACGGTTTCCTTTGCGGCAATTTAGCTTGCAGTTTAATTTTCGCAGATGATTTGAAGTTTGTTTTATAATTTCCCGTGCTGTTGGTTCAATTATCTTGGAGCTTAAATTTGCTTTACACGACAGAGAACCCCGAAGCAGTGACTGTGACGTCGACTAGTGCGTTCCATTAAAATATTTTTGAATTAGGCAACCAGCATAGGGAGATTTTATACCTTATGTTAATATTAGGTACTGCCTTAACTGTTTCTTATTATACACAAAACAATTTATGCCGAAGATTAATGGGCGTTTTATAAACAATCTACCAGCGAAAAGCACGTACGTGCACTGCGCGAAAAAATAGCGTTCATGCGCTGTAAACGTATATGCGAGACACATCTTGCCGGTACACGCATAAACCAACAAGCAGACTCTGCTTCCGCATTTCCTTTGTTCGTTGTCACCCACCCCAGCCCCGTTACTCATCCCCGTACACAGACCCACACGCGCGCGCCATTTCGGCAGAGGCGCTACGGCGCCTCCGCGATTGCTAGCTGCACTTCGATGAGTGGCGTCTTACTGCTTCACATGCATTTATTCTGAAAACACTGCAGCATACTAGTGCCTGCTCAGCATTATTGGCTGTAGTAGGGCTTGATTTTCGCTTGTGCGTTGCGCATTCTGCTACAATATTACGGCCACCTCGTTATATAATTAACAGACCAGTCGGACAAGGCAGTTACGTTGTAGTTACGTTGCTTTAGGTAACAATCACCAAATGTTTGTGATAATTAATCGTTGGCCTGTTTCAGCATTTCTAGATTTAAGCATTTACCGCGCTAGTCGGACAGAGGCCGTGTATTTACTCTTCGCTCGTAATTTTTTTAGTATCATCATTATATATATCACCGACTATCACTGGAGCACAGTTGAGGTTCAGTGACAAGTGCTTGCCAGGTTATAATATGCAGCCACACGGAATCTTGGGCAAAAAATTAGGCCCCCGCAGTCAACACAAATTATGGCACGGTGGTGGTTCGGAGTGGTGTTTTTTTTTTAATTCCAGACAAACATCACCTTATCGTGACATGTATACTTGCAAAATAAGTAATCTGGTTGTCTTGGTTCTTTTACTTTGTAGGAATACTGTTTACCTCTTAGCCGGGAGAGAACTTCTATCAGGATTGGCCCCTTGTTTTAGTTTCGCCAAAAAACTGTTTTTTTGAACACTGTCCTGAGCCCATAGGGAAAGAAAACGGACGCGTTTAACGAAACAAGTATTTCCTGAACAAATGTGACTTGGTTTCTGGAATGGAACGAAACATCCCCGACCAAAGTACAGCAGCATTCCCCATCCTTCCTAAATCTAGAATCTAATGTGAACATTCACGTCCGTCGCATCAAAAAAAAAAAAAAAAAAGCCGTATTCGAGCGGTTTACAAAGTACTTAACGTAGTGTAGTATATTCTCTGTCATTAAGCACAGCCACCTCGGCTGTCGCTTCCGTATGTTATCAAGCATCCCGGCGTGGCATTATTCTGCTTAGGAATACGGCATGATAACGTATGCCTCGTTTGGCGTTCGTGCATCTTTTTGAACACGAAAATTGTACAAATGAGTGCTATCAACCACAACAACAACAAGTATCATTCACAAGGAAACACGGCGAAAAGAGCATGGCCGAGGCGGCCGATCCGGCAGGAAGTCCAGCCGGTTTTCGCCCGCGCTCTTCGGTCTTCCGGCATCGCACGGCGAGATGGGGGCGGGGCATCGGGCCACTTTTGTTTGCTCATTGCGCCGCTTCTATTGTATGGATTGCGAAAATATTTCGTACACATGAACTATTCAATGTGTACTTGCTGCTAGTCAACTTGTCTTTTAATTCTAAAACCGCTTCACCTTCCCTTTAAGGGTATAATCGTCTGTGCAACATTTTCTGTACTTGCACGGCATAAAAGAGTTATTTCATCCCTAGCGTGCTGTAAGTCCCACCAAGATCATTCGAAAGCAGCAAAGTTAACACTTCAAAAATGTGAACCAGTTATCGATTTTGCCTTTGTGCTATTACACTTCTTCCTATAGGGAGCCATGATTTGCTCTTAATAGTGTCTACGTGATGTACGTCTGACAGAATAGTCACTTAGAGCCCCTGAACAGCATCATAGCCAAGCTAGCAATTTTTTTTTAATGTGCGGATCAGTTCACAGTTGGACCCCTTAGGAGCAGTCAGGGGGCCGACAAGAAGGGGGGGGGAGGGAGGGGGGTGTCCCATGTGGCATTTCATTGATCCGCGAGGTAGCAAGGTTCGATTGCGGCGGCTGTTTCATAGAAGTAAAAAACACCCACGCGTGAGGGATTTCAACACAGCTCGCCTCAGAACACAAAGGCAGCAATGGCGCATAAAAGCCAATGTGAGATTTTGCGTGCTTCAGTGGGGGACAGGTTGCATACATATGTAATTCCCAGTATCCAAAAAAATAAGAGCAGTCTACCTGCCTTCCACCAGAGACGTTTTCTTGCTAGAGCTCTCTACATGCAGTTGTTCCAGTAATGTTTCTTGTGCATTTACTGGACACATTTACCGAGGCGTATTCGATCGGTGCCTGATAGGGTACATCATGCTCATTAAAAATTGACGGATTCCTGGTTGATGCCATGATATTAAGATAAGATAATCACTTACCACTTGCGTCAGGAAGTCCCTGTCCGTGCTCTGAAAACAAGGTCGAAAACAAACCAAGTTGTTCAAAATGAGAAGTTCCCTTCTTTTCCTCTTCTTTTTAATGCACATTCACAAGGCTGACACTATAACCACACTAAACAGAGCAAACGTTGTAAAGTCTGCCAGCGTCGCAACTAAATTATTATCATTCACTTTATTGCAACTCTTTTGCAACTCTTTTCATGCTTAAGTGACGCAAATTTGAACGTCGCATGCGCACCAATACTCGTATGGTTGACAAATAACAAATTAAGGTTACAGCACTGCAATTATTGACACGTCAAAGTGTTGTGAGCTGTTCAATGCATTGGATATCATATATCACTTAAAATATCGTTTAGAAAGTTCTAGCGTAGCGGCTAGCGTACGCTATAGTATACGCTAGGGTTGGCGGCTTGGCGAAGCGGGTTGCCCATCCCCGAGGAACGAATGCGCACATATGTCCAGTTGGGTCCCGGAACCCGCCGACCCTAGCGTAGCTTACGCTAGCCACTATGCTAAAACTCTCATGTCGAGCTACCAAAGCCTCAGATACTTGATTCGTTCACATTCGTGACGGGCTTCATTTGCCTGCACATGTGTGCTCAAATGTAAATACCCTATCTATACTCAGATGTCCTTTTCCACTAATAACTATACCCATACAGTCGGAAATATTGCATCAGAAGTAGTCACCAAGCATTGTCTCTGCTTGAACACTTACCCCGGGCCGGGCTCCATGAAGTGCTTCGGTCGCTTGTCGGCGGATGTCCAATAACTGCAATGCAGAACATCGATGTGTATATAGACGCATGGCTGCGTGCACACGCGCTAGAAACCGCACACACGACTGGGGCTGTTTTTCTTTAGCTGCCCGGCGGTCGCCGCAATCTTGGCCAATCTCCATAAGTGGGTTGCTTGGCTTGACAAACACTTGGGCGGCCGCCGGGCGAGGCCCGCGCTCACGTGCGCGTGCTCGGCAATTTCTTGGTATTTTTAACTGCGGACACGAAAAATTACGATTTGCTAAAGAGCATCACTTTTAATTTGTGCCCTTCCACTCTGTGACGAAAGATGACCTGCGAAGCTGGAGCCCACGAAACAAAACACGTGTGTTCGTCAGCTGCGACTTCCTAGCCAATTAGATGAATGAAACTTGGAAGGGCCTTAGCTTTATTCTAGCCGCTGGACAAACATGAAGCTGTTTCTCTCTCGTGTCGTGAGCACCTCGCTGTGTAACACCAACTCAATCCCCTTGACCACTGAGGACCCCGGACAGGCCGCATTGGGCCGTTTGACGTCCACGTTTAACCTTCGGATGTCATCAGTAAGGGCATAAGCTGTGCGTGCACGCCTCCCTCCACGCATAAAGCGTGAACTGGTTATGTGCGCGTGATTAAGAGTTAATACACGGTCAAAAATGTCTATCTGAAAGCCATTTAACTTAAACTGAACAAGTAATATCTCAGGTCGGCGTTGGCTTAGGTGGCGGCAGCGGCTCTCCGTTGTTTTCGCGCCCATTCGCCCTTCTGTTCGGTCCGACGCTTCTTCGATTCCCGTTATTCTTCCTCCAAGCGAACGACATGCGTTTGTCCTATACCGAGTTAACACCTGAAAGGCTTCAAGCTTTATTCTAGTGCGGATAAACATGAGACTGCCCGTTTCCCTCCCCAGTCGTATATGCATCAATACTGAAGAAAATCCGGTTAACACACCAACCCAGACCCGAACCTCTCGATTACGGAGCACAGCTGACAGTGCGCACGCATGAGACTTCCATGTTTAAATCTCCTACCAGCATAACGGGCATATCATCGGTAGCGGCTTGAAGCCGGAGATAGGTGTGAAATACACTGGCGAAAACTTTGCTCGGAAAGCCTTTCAAGCTGAAGAAAAGTTATAGGCCCATGCCGGCGTTCCAACCGTACAAGTCGCTCTTCAACAAGGAGGGATTCATAGCTATTCGGCGATGTGCAATTTCAGGCGGCAATGGCTACCGAGTTTAGCGGTGGTGGATTCCGGTCGTTTTTAAGCCCATTCGTACTTCTGTTGATTCTTTCCAATAATATGTTAACGGTGCTCGGCGCTCCCACCGCTGTCAGCCGATTGCGCAACTTGTGAGAGAGACTTCGGAGGGGGCGAGGAGGAGCCCCGGAGCGGCGACAAGTAAAGCAGCTTCACCGGAATGAAAACTGGGGGTGTGAGACATTGTGCTTCGTAGTAAAAAGTAGTAGACAAAGCTTTTTTGTCGATTGTGTATATTTGTGTTCATGCGTGTCTGCGCAACAGCAGACAGTTGAAAGAAAAGAAAGAGAAGGCACGCGAACTAGCAATTCCGCGCATTGTTGTTGCGCGCGTCGCTCTTGTCTCCGTCCGGCAAGAACGATCCCGCCGATCGATAACAGCGGAAGGGGTTGTGTAATGCTTGGAGGAACAGCCTAGCAGACTCTCGCTCATTTCGCCGCTACCCACTGCGACAACGCGCTGGCCCACCCGCCGCCAGTCGGTACGCTCTCCAGGAAAACCGCTCTCTCTGCAGTCTGGAGCAAAAGTCTGAATTCCAGGTCCGAAACCATTTGGTCTTTCTGCGGATTAAGCGTGCGTCGGTTTGGGCGGGAAAGCGAACAGACAGGTACCCACATTTGTGCAGCCATGGAGGGCCAAACTCATGTGGTTGCGATCCGCTGCCGTTGGAATGCTGCTGTCGTGGAATCCAGACTTTGCATACATAAACTTTTCTGCTAATGTCATGCGCATTCGAACGCAGCAATATTGGCACTGACAGCTGTTGAGCGTCATCTGTGGGCTGTAGTTTATTCTAGCTAGAGAGCTGTAACAAATGCCACCCGCAAGCGGAACAGCTTACCGCCGTAATCTCTTCAGCAGTCATCCCAGCTTCCTGGAAACATGTCTGTTCTGAAATGACAGATTAGGCGTTCTATTATAAGTTTGGTAACATACATGTACGTGTACAGTAGAACCTAGTTATAAAGAAGTAGTGTCGCGCTAGTAAATTAGGTCGTTATATCCGATATTCGTTGTAACAGTAAGGCAAAAATCGGCTATAACAAATTGGCGATCTGGCTCGCGCAAAACTCTTAGATACAAAAACTTATTATTTTGGGCTTCGAACCCGCTATAGACGAGGTAATCCTTTCCTGTCTCCTTGTGGCATTTCAAACAAAATGGACCGGAACATGAGAACGTGAAATTACAAAAACGAAGTTCGTTTGACATAACATGCATGCGTTCTTATTTATTTGAAGAAGGATGCGATCTTCGTTTGGTGGCTTTTTATGACACTGAGCAGGATTAAGTTTTCCACTGTGTCGGCGCACGAAAGAGCCTTTTCTATCTCTGAAGTTGTTTTTAGTGGTTGCGAATTATCTTTCAATTTTCTATTTTGATATTTTTATGCCAACTTCCGAGTTTTGAGCCTCGCGCGGACGAAATGTTTCTTCCTTACAGCCACTATCGCGGCTAAAGAATAAATGTCACAGAAATGAAGCGTGGCCAACCAAAGTTCGTATTTAGTTCACCATGGACGACAACGGGTTATAATTCGCTATATTAGTGTTCGTTATAACGAGCTAGGTTCTACTGTATGTCCAACAGGAGTATGGCAAGTAAGGCAGCTGAGGAAACGTGTCGTTTAAACTAGTTAGTGGACTATATGACGTATAGCGTCAGGCAGCTTCCACAATCGACGGAAGCAAAAAAGAAAAAGAAGGGAACAAAATTTGAATTAAGCAGTTTCAGCACACGCTTCGCTTACGAAGGAGGCTTTTACGAGCTTTCTAAATAAAATGCACCAAAGTCTGCACCAAACCAAAAATGCACCAAACCACGTGCACAGTCTCTCTGTCCCACACAGTTTAGCAGAATTGGCGCTGCGAGATTCTGAGTACTTTTTTGTTCTGTTAAATTAGTGCTAGAAAACTTACGCTGCCAATATTGAGTAAATAATTCATAATCTTGTATTAGCAATCGACTCAGCTGATCAACTAAAACACACAACAAAGAGAATGCTCTAGGCACACAAAATTATTAATTGCTAGATAGTATCAGGCTAAAAAGATACAATGTTGTATTAATAAGCTATGGCCTCACTAAGTGAGAAGCAGACCTACCTAGTCGCGCAAAAACTGCCGCGATGCCTCCGAGTGGATGTTCGTTCGCTTGCTCGTCCGTAGCTGTCGACAAGGCGAACAGCAAAGTCGCCGCGAGGCACACGTTGAGAACGCCGACCATGATGTCCAGGAGCGGTTAGATTCAAACGGTGGCGGAGTCGGTCGAGCGATATACGATTGGGACCGCTCAGCCCTGCACCTTATAAAGCACCGACGGCCTTTCCGAACCGCTTATCTTCAGACCACGCGCGCGGGTCTCACAGGCGCTGAACTTGCAGTGACCGACATCGGGTAAAACCCGCTTGCCGTATCTGTTGACACCCCGAGAAAAGCAGACGGGACAGCGGCAATCTCACCGCCTTGAAATTCGCGGGCTGATATAGGTCACCCAATGAAAACCGATGCCGCTTACGAGCTGCGCTGGAGTGTATTTTCGAGATGTGGTCCAATGCGTATATATATGTAAACGCGCGAGGCCTTGCCTGTACGCGAGACCGCGCGTGTAGAGCACGTGTCAACGAGCACCAAGACATGTACAAAGACGGAACACGTTATGTAGAGTTGCCGATGTGTTTTCCCTTTCCGTTGCTAAGCCGCATCGATAGCGGAACAAATGCAGGTAAAACGAAAATGAGATTCCTAAGGATGCAAGAGGAAGGAGGAACCCGGGATAAATGGTGTCCCCCCCCCCTACCTGCCTTGTATTCACCAGCGGATGGGATACATAAAAATATAATTGCACGCGCGTCTAAAAAAATTGTTAAGATATGCGAACTGCGCAATGTATTTTTTACATACTGCATAGTGAAGAGCAACAGGTAGAAAGAAAGAGGGGGAAAACACGCACATACTGTTTTCTAGCTGATAAAGTGAGCACAATTCATGCTGCGTTCCACGGCATGTGCTTACCCTTATAGGAATAGAAGAAGCATTTTTGTGCCGAAGGATTTGGTATAACGTGTATGTCTGCAGAAGGTGCGGAGTAGGAGAGAGAGAGAGAGAACTGTATTTTTGTCCGGTTGTTTGTAACGAAGACTAGTCCTCCTCCCTACACGGTGGCCAGCAGCTTTTGAACCCGAACGACAAGTGCAAGGCATCCCGCAGGGAGACGGCCACCTTTGCACACATGTTGTGAGATTGTATCAAAAATCCAGACGAGGCTATATCAGGACGCATACTGCCGCGACTAGAGGCCGCGACGATGAGCAATAGCCAAGAAGAACAACTATGGGCCGTCCAGCAGGCCCTCGAGGCGCTGGCCAGGCAGGAACCCGGCGAGCCGGCAACGGCAAGCGGGGATCCGCGCCGCACGCCCGCCACGAGGACGACGTAGGCCCAGTTTACGCGCGAAAGCGCGCACTGCAGGCATCAATAAAGTTTTTCCAATGACGGTGTTTTCAGCCGACCGGACGGTCCAGAGTTGGTCGTCTGGGTCGGAGCTGCAACAGCACGGTCACGGTTTCCCACTGCTCGTCATTCGTGGTTTTACGACCTTGTTGGGTCGCTTGTGGAGAGGCCCGTAGGAAACATGCGACAGGACCGCGCGGTCCTTACATGCCTGAATACTGGCCGGGGTAGTGACGGTATGCCACAGGGTTTGGATATGCACGCTGTTTGGAGGAGACGCCAGATTACCGAATGCAGGAATTTCGTCAAGGGTATCGCGAACCCGTATGCATTTACTCTTTCCTGCACGGTAATCGGATAAGTGTAAATTCTGCCAGGAACCAGAAACTCTGACACACATATTATTCGGCTGCACAAAAAAAAAAAAAAAAACTATCTCCCACTGAGCAGTGGGAGATCTATACTGCTGTCCAGCTGTCGGCCTGAGGACCAGCTCCTACTTGTGAACAGGGCAAAGGCAGCCTGGGTAGTACATTGGTTCCTGAACTGAGGAACCACTCTCACATTATTGCGTAACAATGTTCTCTCTCTCTCTCTCTCTCTCTCTCTCTCTCTCTCTCTCTCTCTCTCTCTCTCTCTCTCTCTCTCTCTCTCGTCAAAGTATCTATTCAGTTAGGAATATTCCCGTGAGCAACGTTGTTTAACCATGCGTTACCATTCCACTAGCAGCAGCCGGTCTCATCATGCAATCACCTCCCGCCAGGTGCGTGCGCTGGCGAGAGGCGAGGGTTACGGTTGCGCTTCTGCTGGTTGGTTGTGCGATTGGACGGACAATGTACTGGAAATAAAGCTACTAACTCTGCTGTACACTTATTTTCTGCCTCAAATGGGCGTCCGGCATCCTTTGCGGTGCGTTGACGTGATTTAGCGAATGACCATGCCATCGGTGCTAGTAGTGTGAATGGAAATAACTGGAACGGAATTTTCGCTTAAACGGAACGACGGTCTTGAAGTTGTGCGTTTTTAAATTTAGGCAGTGTACTTTCTATATAGAATAGCTCTCGTCAAACGGAACAGTGGTTTTCGCACTCCGAATAAACGAAACAGCCGAGCCTGTCGCAGACTGGGTGTGGCAAAGTTTTTTTTTTTCAGACAACAGGAAGGTTCTAAGCATTTTTGGCGTTATCTCAGAGGCATGGAGGAAGTAAGAAAAAAACCTCCAAATGCTTAAACAATAATAGCGTGACTCTTTTTTGCCGCTCAGTAATTTTCAGCGACACAAATTAAGAAGCAGTGTCGTCGGTTGCGTACGTATAAATGGTAGCAGCTCCTATGCCTTGTGTTAAGCCATAGTTCCAGGTGGTCTCTACTGAAAAAACGCTGCAGAGACGCCTGGGGCCACATCTAAACGGAACTCCTGATAATCGTGCAGATGGTGCTGGACTATTCAGGTTCTATACATCAACATATTGCTGCCTATAAACATATAGCGTCTCTGTTATTAGGTGCAACGCATCTCTTTAACTCGTCTTGTCCCGCGTCGTTGTCGCGGCGTAGTCCGCATCCCTCCCCCATTCTCCTCGCCGTGGCAGCTGCGCGCTCCGCCGCTCTCACCGCAGCGCCATCTGTGCGTAAGCGCGGTCAGCGCGCAGCCTGCGCTCGGCTGCGCTCACTCTCGTCGCCGCGCCAGCTGTGCGTTAGCGCGCAGCTTGCGCTCGGTTAAAAAATTTACACCATCTTCCCGCTAGGTGAACCATGGGGTAGATGCGACGCATCGGGGGTGAACATGCTGCGTAAATAGGATACACAACAACAGCAATCCACACGCTGACATCGCTAACATAACGGAAACGCAACGGCAACCCCCGATGCGTCGCATCTACCCCATGGTTCCCCTCGCGGGAAGATGGTGTAAATTTTTGGGTAAAACCCTATCGCCTTACCCCTTTCCCTCGAGAGACGTTCAATAAAAGCGGGTTAAGCCTCATTTCTTCCAGAAAATTTACTCCCAGAAACATGGTTGTGACCAGAAGATTGATCTCTTGCCGGAAACATTTTTTTCTTGAAAACTGAAGTTGCACTGAGTTATTAAGCTGAGCAGTAATTCCTAATCATGGAAGGAAATGCCGCTCATATATAACGATAAAATTATTTCTGCTTCAAAGGCAGACTGCAAAAAATTGATTCAAAGTTAGTTCCGATGGTGCATTTGTGAGGAAAATTGCAATATGCACGCACAGAAATATCAGAAAATTATTTGACGTCCGAAGAAATCTGAAGGGCCAGTAGGTATATATATAACGTTATAGGGTAAAATGCAAAAAAAAAAAAACGGAACTGACAAAAAGAAGACACCACACCCCTACCCCCAGCAAATACATTATTGGTAATTACAAACTGAAGCGGCCGCCAGTGATATATTACGAAACAGTACTACAAAGTCCAAAACCCATGCAAAGCTTATTGAAGGTTCAACAATTTTGTTTTCGCAATGATACACCAGATGATACACCGATGATACACCAGGGGCATGGATGGCCTCGTGCACCTTAAGATGTTATTCAGCACGAAATGGTGCTGAATAACATCTCCTTATTTTCGGAAGTAAAGCTTGCAGATTTTTTTTTAAACACGCTAACAAAAATCTGATTTTTTTTACCCCACTAAACAGACTTCTAGGAACCCCCTAGCTCTTGTTTTTGGAATTCCATTGTGGAGAATTGCTTTTTGCACCGGTGTGGTTCGCCCCCCCCCCCCCCTCCCCCCCAAAAAAGTGACGCCAGGGACGTAACAACTGACGCCAAACAAAAACAAGAGAAAACAAACAAAGCAAACAACACTACCGCAGCGACCAAGCCCAACGAGCAACACGTGTTCGCGTAGGCACCATCCTTTTTAACGAACAGCTCTATTCCCCCGGTAGCACGTAAAAGTGCACCCACACGATAAATGTCCGTGGTGTTTGCGATATGCGAGCTCTATTCCCTCGGTAGCACATAAAAGTGCACCCACACGATAAATGTCCGTGGTGTTTGCGATATGCGAAGACACGCATCGCAATTTCATTATGTTCGACTAGTATAACAGCGCACGTGCGGTGTGCTATACTATATGACTGGGCCGAGACGCGTATGATCAGGAGTTCCGATTTAGCCGGGGAGCAGACAAGGCTCGACCCCTCGAGTTGTTCCTCTATTGTATCGACCGCTTTCTGTAGCGTGTCTTCAATGTGACCGTCGCTGCCGTCGAATCAGTCGCACTGCATCTGTGTAGCGAGATCATGCGAGATCATGCTGTGTAGCGAGATCATGTAGTGAGATGGGACCGTCGAATCAGTCACACTGCATATGTGTAGCAAGATCATGCTAGATGTAGTTAACCATGAAAGAGGCATCTAAAACGAGTCAGGGAAAGTCATTTTCCGATTGCATTGGCTTGATCTTGGAATCACTCATGAAAAAGGCGACCAAAGTTACGCCGTTGAAATCATCTAACTGCAGCGTGAGAAGGACACCAAAGGATGAATGCTGCCCCGGCTCGTGCTTCAGCACTCAATGCGATGCCAGTAGGGTGATATAACAAAGGATAAAAAGAGTGGCCTGGACACGTCATTCACTAATTTTAACTTTTGATCAATTGAATTATTTGCCTAGTCTGCACGCTTCACTTCTGGCTCATATTACACATCTGCACATAAACGTACGAACATGTAAGACCAAAACAATTAAATGTGAGCTTTTTATCCACACAACATGTTACAAATGTTTTCACAGTATAAACTTTATTTTCTCTTTTTACGTTGGCACAGCTGATGGCCCAGGTACAAGTTTTGCTGTCTCTCGGCCGATGCACACCTAAAAAAAAAAGAAGGAAACAAAGTAAAAAAAATCTGCTTCATGAGCAAGAGCTATAGGCCCTTAGTACGCAAGCCTAAACTTCAACTATTGTGTAGCCAGTGCAGCGCCAACCTTAGGCTACACATGTAAGACCCGTGTAAATTTCTGTAAGTTATAAAGGTGGACAAAATTTCTCCCCGAAATTAATGGCACTCAAAGTAACAAAGTTTAAAAACCAAGTAACCAAACGCAATAATTTCAGCAACACTAATTTAAGAACGGAGGTACTTATTTAAAAATCAGCATACGATAGTCAAGTCTTTTGTGGCGATCATCTATGCTTCAAAGGCAGCTTCTGGTTGCAAATGCATGACAATCTTACGCAAACCTTGAGAATGGCTACCAACTGTGGGCATGCTATAAATTGCAACATGAGAGGCTAATGCCAGGTAAAGAAGTCTCCGAAGAAAAAGAAGCTTTAACAACCAAATTTGTTGAATTGAGCAGCACTGGTTGAGGCGACTGACAATCATGAAGTCACGATGAGCTGCATGCTTTGTAATCTGGCTCATCGTGACTTTATGATTTTCAGTCGCGGGCCTCAACCAGTGCTGCTCAATTCAACACATTTTGTTGCTAAAGTTCCTTTTTCTTTGGCGACTTCTTTACCTGGCATTAGCCTCATTGATCGTAAATGTGAATCACACTGGATTGTCATGACACATAGATGATCAGGGTGTGTTGTGTGTACCGCATTATTTCCCCCTTTCCAGTTCATTGCATCTATCTACAGCTGAGACAGCCAGATGTGGCTGTCAACGCTTTTAGATTAGGTCTAAAAACGTTGGTGGCTGTGCGAGAGGAAAGTGGACACAATAATTGAAGTAGGGCCATAAGTGGGAGAGAAACATTCTATGCTTGCAATGCTAATTTCGAATGCCCTTCACAGGTAGTGGTCATACCCCACTCACCTTTCATTCACCACTTGTGGCTGCACTGTTCAACCCTGTTTCATGTTTATACAGTAAAACCTCGTTAATTCGGATCTCAAGGGAATGAAAAAAAAAAATGCCCGAATTATCCGAATGTCGATTTATCGAATAAATAACAAAAACACACATCATCAGTTCTTTCGTTCCATACCTTGACCTTGACAAAAGTTTGTGACGCTTTGCTTTTTTTGCGAACAGCTGAGCAGAAAGTACTAGTTTGCAGGCATGCGACAATCCCTCTAGCACTAGCGTACTGTCTGGAACATTGTAGCAAAACTCCTCCAGAACGTCGAGAGCGTCTATGACTTCTTTCGCAGTACGACAAACCGGGCGTAGCTTATCGCACGGGTCTTCTTCGTCGGACACCTCATCCACCACTCCGAGCGCAGCGCTGATGATCTGGTCATCGGACAACTGACTGAAAACTCGTGTCAGTGTGCCATCCTTGACTTGCCTCCAGTCCGAATTAGCCGGTGCGCGTGCAGTTTTGTGTTGAATTAGCGAATGTTTGTTGCCATAGGTCTATGTACATTTTTGGAGGGAGGGTGTGAGAATGATGAATTATCTGAATTTCCGAATAAACGGGGACCGAATTAACGAGATTTCACTGTGTTGAATTGTCTTTGCTGCCCACCCCTGCCCGGTCTTGGGTGGCCTGTGATAATTTAATGCTTCCAGCCATCAGCGGTTGGGCAGCAGGTACTGGCCTCAAGAATAATGTACGGGTGTACTCACTGTGAAGTTCAGCCACTTGCTCTTGATGCCTTCAGCGATGACAGGGGTTGGGGCGTAACGGTCCTGGGAAAAAAAGGGGGGTAAGAAAATAACTTAAAGAAGCCGTGAAAACAAAAAACAAGTTTATTCTATTTGAAAGATTTTGTGTTTTATAGTGCCCCGGCACTTGTCCGGAATGCAAACCATGCTTTATTCACTGAGAAATAATTCAGTATGAGTTAAAATTTTGATTTTCCCGCTAAATCGTGCGTTTTCCTGGTCTGCAATGACATCACAGGAACCGACCACTCTGCAGCCAATTGCGGAGCCTTGATCATTTACAGTTAGTCAACCTAGCTAGATGGCGCCAGCATACCGTGGCAAGCCATTTTCTACCTTTGGTTTGTTTTTGACCATATTTAAACCTGGCTTGTTTTTGTTCAGGGAGAAAATACTCGTTTTGGAAACATAGTGTTCGCTCTACATATATGGTCATCTAAGACACCGTTGCTTGCATCAATCAGGCAGCGTCGTCTGAGACAACCCCAAAGCCCCGCAGTCCTGTGCAGCTAAACCAAGCATAGTGTGCACAGTACCAACCGCTTTATGCGTCGGTACTTCTATGTTTACGTGTGATTTCGTAACTTACGTGGTTTGTCCCATGATTCTTACGGCTCTAAAAAGAATGTGCACTAAACTTAAGCGCAAATGGCTCATTCGGCAAGCTTATAAGCTCTGCCTAATTTGCGTTTGTTTTTGCTGGCCTCCGCCAATCGCAGAGCTGGCTGGTATGACGTCATAGGTTCTGTTGCGAGAAATGAGCTAGTGGGTCGCATGGCCATTGCCTTTTTCCTAATTTTAAGCTTATTTGAGCCATGTTTACCTTAAAAGTGGTGCCATTATGATTCTAACGAGGCAATCTTTTGAATGAACCGAACTTGTGTTTTCTCTTCATGGCTCCTTTAGGTGTAATCGCCTGTGCAACATTTTCTGTACTTGCACGGCATAAAAGAGGTATTTCATCCCTGGCGTGCTGTGAGCCTCACCAAGATCATTCGGAATCAGCAAAGTTAACACTTCAAAAGTGTGAACCAGTCATCAATTTTGCCTTTGTGCTATTGAACTTCTTCCTAAGGAGCCATGATTTGCTCTTAATCATAGTGTCCACGTGATGTACGTCTGACAGAATAGACACTTAGAGCCCCTGAACAGCAGCATAGCCAAGCTAGCAATTTTTTTTTTTTAATGTGCGGATCGGTCCACAGTTGGACCCCTTAAGCGGGATTCACACGACGGAGAACCCCTCTCTTTTCGGCCCGCGGGAGCCGCTCACGTGACCGGTTTTAGGCTCCGCCCCTCGGTGGGGATCGCCCGCGGATGCTCCGGGAAAGAGAATGCCACCGCATGTTTTCGCTCGGCGGCGGCGGCCCTCCGTACGGAATGGAACCAGTTTTTGGCACATAGGGCGAGGCTCGCGCGGAGGAAGCGAGCCTCGCCCTCGCTTCCTCCGCGCTGTCGTCTGCTAGTCACTCCGCGCAGGTCCGCACGTGTGGATGCGCCACCAAGACGGAAAATCCGGTCACATGGTGTTGACGTCACATATCCGTCCGCCTCCGTGAGAGGGTTTCTCCGTCGTGTGAATCCCGCTTTAGGAGCAGTCAGGGGGCCGACAAGAAAGAGGGGGGGGGGGGGTGTCTTATGTGGCATTTCATTGATCCGCGAGCTAGCAAGGTTTGATTGCGGCGGCTGTTGTATAGAAGTAAAAAACACCCACGCGTGAGGGATTTCAGCACAGCTCGCCTCAGAACACAAAGGCAGCAATGGCGCGTAAAAGCCAATGTGAGATTTTGCGTGCTTCAGTGAGGGACAGGTTGCATACATATGTAATTCCTAGTATCCAAAAAAATAACAGCAGTCTACCTGCCTTCCACCAGAGACGTTTTCTTGCTAGAGCTCTCTACATGCGGTTGTTCCAGTAATGTTTCTTGTGCATTTACTGGACACATTTACCAAGGTGTATTCGATCGGTGCCTAAGCATGATAGGGTACATCATGCTCATTAAAAATTGACGAATTCCTGGTTGGTGCCACGATCTTAAGATAGGATAATAACTTACCACTTGCGTCAGGAAGTCCCTGTCCGTGCTCTGAAAACAAGGTCGAAAACAAACCAAGTTGTTCAAAATGAGAAGTTCCCTTCTTTTCCTCTTCTTTTTAATTCACATTCACAAGGCTGACACTATAACCACACTAAACAGAGCAAACGTTGTAAAGTCTGTCAGCGTCGCAACTAAATTATTATCATTCACTTTATTCCAACTCTTTTGCAACTCTTTTCATGCCTAAGTGACGCAAATTTGAATGTCGCATGCGCACCAATACTCGTATGGTTGACAAATAACAAATTAAGGCTGCAGCACTGCAATTATTGACACGTCAAAGTGTTGTGAGCTGTTCAATGCATTGGATATCATATATCATTTAAAATATCGTTTAGAGAGTTCTACCGTAGCGGCTAGCGTACGCTACGCTAGGGTTGACGGCTACCGGGACCCGCCTACGCAGGCACAGTGAGGAGGGCCACCCTACACCGGGACGAAAGGCTTGGCGAAGCGGGTTGCCCATCCCTGAGGAACGAATGCGCACATATGTCCAGTTGGGTCCCGGTACCCGCCGACCCTAGCGTAGCTAACGCTAGCCACTATGCTAAAACTCTCATGTCGAGCTAGCAAAGCCTCGGATACTTGATTCGTTCACATTCGCGACGGGCTTCATTTGCCTGCACATGTGTGCTCAAATACCCTATCTATACTCAGATGTCCTTTTCCACTAATAACTATACCCATACAGTCGGAAACCACATCAAAGGTAATCACTGAGCATTGTCTCTGCTTGAACGCTTACCCCGGGCAGCCGGACTCCATGAAGTGCTTCAGTCGCTTGTAGGCGGGTGTTCAATAACTGCAATGCAGAACATCGATGTATATATATAGACGCATGGCTGCGAACACGAAAAAGTACGATTTGCTAAAGAGCATCGCTTTTAATTAGTGCCCTTCCACTCTGTGACGAAAGATGACCTGCGAAGCTGGAGTCCACGAAACAAAACACGTGTGTTTGTCAGGTGCAACTTCGTAGCCAATTAGCTAATGAAACTTGGAAGGACCCAAGCTTTATTCTAGCCGGTTAACAAACATGAAGCTGTTTCCCTCTCACGTCGTGAGCATCTCCCTGTGTAACACCAACTCAATCCCCTCGACCACTGAGGACCCCGGACAGGCCGCATTGGGCCGTTTGACGTCCACGTTTAATCATCGAATTCCTCCACGTCAGCACAACAGATATGTCATCAGTAAGGGCATAAACTGCACAGCGGTGGTGGAGTCCGGTCGTTTTTAAGCCCATTCGTACTTCTGTTGATTCTTTCCAATAATCTGTTAACGGCGCTCCCGCCGCTGTGAGCCGATTGCGCAACTTGTGAGAGAGGCGTCGGTGTGGCGAGGGGAAATAAAAGTTGTGAAAGAGGGGTCGGAGAAGACGAGGAGGAGCCCCGGAGCGGTGACGAGTGAAGCTGCTTCACCGGAATGAAAATTGGGGGTATGAGACATTGTGCTTCGTAGTAAAAAGTAGTGGACAAAGCTTTTTTTTGTCGATTGTGTATAGTTGTGCCCATGTGTGTCTGCGCAACAGCAGACAGTGGAAAGGAAAGAAAGGGAAGGCACGCGAACTTGCAATTCCGCGCATTGTTGTTGCGCGCGTCGCTCCTGTCTGGCAAGAAGCGGAAGGGGTTGTGTAATGCTTGGAGGAACAGCCTAGCAGACTCTCGTTCATTTCGCCGCTACCCACTGCGACAACGCGCTGGCCCACCCGCCAGTCGGTACGCTACCAGGAAAACCGCTCTCTCTACAGTCTAGAGCAGAAGTCTGAATTCCACGACCGGAACCATTCGGTCTTTCTGCGGATTAAGTGTGCGTCAGTGTGGGTGGGAAAGCGAACGGGTGCATAGTTAAGATGTACAGGTACCCACATTTGTGCAGCCAAATGGAGGGCCAAACTCATGTGGTTGCGACCCGCTGCCCTTGGAATGCTGCTGTCGTGGAATCCAGACTTTGCATACATAAACTTTTCTGCTAATGTAATGCGCATTCGAACGCGGCTAGATCTAGAGTTCCTGTATATAGCTCCCCTAGGGGAGCAGAGTTGCGCGTCCATCCGCCCTCTCGAGTTCTAAAGCCCCTCCATACTGCTCTCGTCCGCCCGTGATGGAGGGGCTTTTTCGAGTTCCAGGTCGTGCAGGAAAGCCACCCGTCTCGCATCTAGGAGCTGCCGCCGGGCCGCCGCGCCAGCAGTAGCGGTGTGGGACCAGTGCCCAGGAGCGGAGTGAACAAAACCTGGCGCACGAAAGTCGGCTGCTTATCAGGCGAGCGGCCGCTGCTTCCGCCGCTTCCACAACCGCCGATGCTCAGTAGAGCAGAACTGACCATTCGGGGTCTTGTGCGCAGCAGTGAAAGCAGGCTTTCCTGTCGAACTGGAACCCGCAGCATGTGGCAACCATACGCGCTACGCGATATACAGGAACTCTAGCACTGACAGCTGTTGAGCGTCATCTGTGGGCTGTAGTTTATTCTAGAGAGCTGTAAAAAATGCTACCCGCAAGCGGAACAGCTTACCGCCGTAGTCTCTTCAGCAGTCATCCCAGCTTCCTGGAAACATGTCTGTTCTGAAATGACAGATTAGGCGCTCTATTATAAGTTTGGTAACGTGTACGTTTACAGTAGAACCTCGTTATAACGAAGTGGTATCGCACTAGTAAATTAGGTCGTTATATCCGATATTCGTTTAACAGTAAGGCAAAAATCGGCTATAACAAATTGGCGATCTGGCTCGCGCAAAACTCTTAGATACAAAAACTTATTATTTTGGGCTTCGAACCCGCTATAGACGAGGTAATCCTTTCCCGTCTCCTTGTGGCATTTCAAACAAAATGGACCGGAACATGAGAACGTGAAATTACAAAAACGAAGTTCGTTTGACATAACAGGCCTGCGTTCTTATTTATTTGAAGAAGGATGCGATCTTCGTCTGGTGGCTTTTTATGACACTGAGCAGGATTAAGTTTTCCACTGTGTCCGCGCACGAAAGAGCCTTTTCCACCTCTGAAGTTGTTTTTAGTGGTTGTGTTATCTTTCAATTTTTATTTTGCTTTCTTATACCAACTTCCGAGTTTTGAGCCTCGCGCGGACTAAATGTTTCTTCCTTACAGCCACTATCGCGGCTAAAGAATAAGTGTCACAGAAATGAAGCGTGGCCAACCAAAGTTCGTATTTAGTTCGCTATGTACGATTACTGGTTATAATAATTCGCTATATTAGTGTTCGTTATAGCGAGGTTCGACTGTATGTACAGCAGAAGTATGGCAAGTAAGGCAGCTGAGAAAACGTGTCGTTTAAATTAGTTAGTGGACTATATGACGTATAGCGTCAGGCAGCTTCCACAATCGACGGAAGCAAAAAAGAAAAAGAAAGGAACAAAATTTGAATTCAGCAGTTTCAGCCCACGCTTCGCTTACGAAGGAGGCTTTTACGAGCTTTCTAAATAAAATGCACCAAAGTCAAACAACCACAGTCTCTGTCCCACACAGTTTAGCAGAATTGGCGCTGCGAGATTCTGGGTACTTTTTTTTCTATTAAATTAGTGCCAGAAAACTTACGCTGCCAATATTGAGTAATAATAATAATAATAATAATAATTTTATTTGCAAAGTCAGTGTGCCCACCCAGTGGCGTGCACGGCTAGGCAGAAAGGTAGAGACCCTTACGCAGGTGCGCCTGCTAGCCCGCCACTGAGTGGGTGGAGGGAGCGTAAAACGCGTTGAATGAATAGACAAGGATTGGAAAGAAAAACAAACAAACGAAAAGAAGACGACAACAGAGACAAAAAGTGGCAGCAGAGAGATTGTAGGGACATACACGAAACGCAGGAAGAGAACACGCAAGGACACAGAGAATAATATAGACTTATAGTACATGGTAATAATTCATAATCTTGTATTAGCAATCGACTCAGCTGATCAACTAAAACCACAACAAAGAGAATGCTCTAGGCACACAAAATTATTAATTGCTAGATAGTATCAGGCTAAAAAGATACAATGTTGTATTCACAAGCTATGGCCTCACTAAGTGGGGACACCAATAGTCTACTGAGAAGCAGACCTACCTAGTCCCGCGAAAACTACCGCGATGCCGAGTGGAGGTTCGCTCGCTTGCTCGTCCGTAGCTGTCGACAAGGCGAACAGCAGAGTCGCCGCGATGCACACGCTTAGGACGCCGACATGCATGATGTCCAGGAGCGGTTAGATTCAAACAGTGGCGGAGTTGGTCGAGCGATATACGATTGGGACCGCTCAGCCCTGCACCTTATAAAGCACCGACGGCCTTTCCGAACCGCTTATCTTCAGACCACGCGCGCGGGACTCACAGGCGCTGAACTTGTAGTGACCGACATCGGGTAAAACCCGCCTGCCGTATCTGTTGACACCCAGAGAAAAGCAGACGGGACAGCGGCAATCTCACCGCCTTGAAATTCGCGGGCTGATATAGGTCACCCAATGAAAACCGATGCCGCTTACGAGCTGCGCTGGAGTGTATTTTCGAGATGTGGTCCAATGCGTATATATATGTAAACGCGCGAGGCCTTGCCTGTACGCGAGACCGCGCGTGTAGAGCACGTGTCAACGAGCACCAAGACATGTACAAAGACGGAACACGTTATGTAGAGTTGCCGATGTGTTTTCCCTTTCCGTTGCTAAGCCGCATCGATAGCGGAACAAATGCAGGTAAAACGAAAATGAGATTCCTAAGGATGCAAGAGGAAGGAGGAACCCGGGATAAATGGTGTCCCCCCCCCCCTACCTGCCTTGTATTCACCAGCGGATGGGATACATAAAAATATAATTGCACGCGCGTCTAAAAAAATTGTTAAGATATGCGAACTGCGCAATGTATTTTTTACATACTGCATAGTGAAGAGCAACAGGTAGAAAGAAAGAGGGGGAAAACACGCACATACTGTTTTCTAGCTGATAAAGTGAGCACAATTCATGCTGCGTTCCACGGCATGTGCTTACCCTTATAGGAATAGAAGAAGCATTTTTGTGCCGAAGGATTTGGTATAACGTGTATGTCTGCAGAAGGTGCGGAGTAGGAGAGAGAGAGAGAGAGAGAGAGAACTGTATTTTTGTCCGGTTGTTTGTAACGAAGACTAGTCCTCCTCCCTACACGGTGGCCAGCAGCTTTTGAACCCGAACGACAAGTGCAAGGCATCCCGCAGGGAGACGGCCACCTTTGCACGCATGTTGTGAGATTGTATAAAAAATCCAGACGAGGCTAAATCAGGACGCATACTGCCGCGACTAGAGGCCGCGACGATGAGCAGCAGCCAAGAACAACTATGAGCCGTCCAGCAGGCCCTCGAGGCACTGGCCAGGCAGGAACCCGGCGAGCCGGCAACGGCAAGCGGGGATCCGCGCCGCACGCCCGCCGCGAGGACGACGTAGGCCCAGTTTACGCGCGAAAGCGCGCACTGCAGGCATCAATAAAGTTTTTCCAATCTAATTTGTCCCTGACGCTGTTTTCAGCCGACCGGATGGTCCAGAGTTGGTCGTCTGGGTCGGAGCTGAGCAGTACGGTCACGGCCTCCCACTGCTCGTCATTCGTGATTTTACGATCTTGTTGGGTCGCCTGAGGACAGGCCCGTAGTACACATGTGACAGGACCGCGTGGTCCTTACATGCCTGAATACTGGCCGGGGTAGTGACGGTATGCCACAGGGTTTGGATACGTACACTGTTTCGAGGAGGCGCCAGATATCCGAATGCAGGAATTTCGTCAAGGGTCCCGCGAACCCGTATGCATTTACTCTTTCCTACACAGTAAACATCGGATAAGTGTAAATTCTGCCAGGAACCAGAAAGTCTGACACACATATTATTCGGCTGCACACACACACACACACAAAAAAAAACAGTCCAGCTATCGGCCTGAGGATTAGCTCCTACTTGTGAACAGGGCTGAGGCAGCCTGGACAGTACATTGGTTCCTGGACTGAGGAACCACTCTCACATTATTGCGTAACAATGTTCTCTCTCTCTCTCTCTCTCTCTCTCTCTCTCTCTCTCTCTCTCTCTCTCTCTCTCTCTCTCTCTCTCTCTCTCTCTCTCTCTCTCTCTCTCTAGTCAAAGTATCTATTCAGTTAGGAATATGCCCGTGAGCAAACTTGTTTTACCATGCGTTACCATGGCAACGGCGCAACACTGTAAGTACCCTTTCCATTAGCAGCCGCTGATCTCAACACGCTATCTCCTCCCGGTAGGTGCGCGCGCTGGCGAGAGGCGAGGGTTACGGTTGCGCTTCTGCTGGTTGGTTGTGCGATTGGACGGACAATGTACTGGAAATAAAGCTACTAACTCTGCTGTACACTTATTTTCTGCCTCAAATGGGCGTACGGCATCCTTTGCGGTGCGTTGACGTGATTTAGTGAATGACCATGCCATCGGTGCTAGTAGTGCGAATGAAAAAAACTGGAACGGAATTTTCGCTTAAACGGAACAACGGCCTTGGAGTTGTGCGTTTTTAAATTTAGGCAGTGTACTGTCTATATAGAATAGCTATCGTCAAACGGAACAATGGTTTTCGCATTCCGAATAAACGAAACAGCCGAGCCTGTCGCAGACTGGGTGTGGCAAAGATCAAAGATTTTTTTTTTTCAGACAACAGGAAGGTTCTAAGCTATTTTGGCGTTATCTCAGAGGCATGGAGGAAGTAAGAAAAAAACTCCAAATGCTTAAACAATAATAGCGTGACTCTTTTTTGCCGCTCAGTAATTTTCAGCGACACCAATTAAGAAGCAGTGTCGTCGGTTGCGTACGTATAAATGGTAGCAGCTCCTATGCCTTGTGTTAAGCCATAGTTCCAGGTGGTCTCTACTGAAAAAACGCTGCAGAGACGCCTGGGGCCACATCTAAACGGAACTCCTGATAATCGTGCAGATGGTGCTGGACTATTCAGGTTCTATACATCAACATATTGCTGCCTATAAACATATAGCGTCTCTGTTATTAGGTGCAACGCATCTCTTTAACTCGTCTTGTCCCGCGTCGTTGTCGCGGCGTAGTCCGCATCCCTCCCCCATTCTCCTCGCCGCGGCAGCTGCGCGCTCCGCCGCTCTCACCGCAGCGCCATCTGTGCGTCAGCGCGGTCAGCGCGCAGCTTGCGCTCGGCTGCGCTCGCTCCCGTCGCCGTGCCAGCTGTGCGTTTGCGGGCAGCTTGCGCTCGGTTAAAAAATTTACACCATCTTCCCGCGAGGGGAACCATGGGGTAGATGCGACGCATCGGGGGTGAACATGCTGCGTAAATAGGATACACAACAACAGCAATCCACACGCTGACATCGCTAACATAACGGAAACGCAACGACAACCCCCCATGCGTCGCATCTACCCCATGGTTCCCCTCGCGGAAAGATGGTGTAAATTTTTGGGTAAAACCCTATCGCCTTCACTTCGACGGAACGCCTCCTTCGGCTGGGCATCTATAATACCGTTCCAGAGCTTATTGAAGCACACCTTACAAGTCAACGCCAGCGGCTACAAGCTACCTCCAGTGGCCGCCACCTCCTAACCCGCCTCGGCTACCCCTTCAACCCCACTCCCGAAACCTTCTGCACCCTCCCCCCACAACCCGCGCTGCCACCCAAGTGCTCCCAATACCAAAGCACATGCACCCCATCTACAACAAGGGACGCCGCTCACACCGCACACGACTACTACTTAAACGTTATAGCACAGACCCCACCGCCTACTACACAGACGCCGCCCCATACAGCACACACCCTGCACACGCCATCGCAATCATACACTCAACAGGCAACACCACCACTACAGCCACCATACGCACCACATCTATTGACACTGCAGAGGAGGCGGCCATTGCACTCACCATTGCACACACGCCTGCTACGCACATCACCATTCTGACTGATTCCCAATCCGCCTGCCGTCGCTACGCTATGGGTCGCATCACCAACCTCTCCCTTTCCATCCTCACCCAACGACCCACACTACCGGACATCCGTCTCGTATGGATCCCAGGGCATTCATCTCTTCCCGGGAATGAGGTGGCTCACGCCACTGCCCGCGCCTTAACCTACCGGGCATTGCCGGAGGGGATGAACCACCCACCACCCCCAGACCCTCCTACCCTCCAGCCTTTACCCCCCCACCTACGCCGATATACTCTCCCACTACCGTCAGTCCCGCCGCTACTACCCTCCACCTCACCCCTCCCTTCCCACCGCGGACGCTCGGATCTGGCGGCGCCTACAGACCAACACTTTCTATAACCACCAACATCTACACCACATATCCCCAACCACCTACTCCCTATACTGCACACACTGCAACTCCCCATTGACAACACTCCACTTGGTGTGGTAGTGCCCTACTATCCCTTCACCCCCCACCCACCCAACCTACGAGCAGTGGGAGTGCGTGCTGCGCAGCGGCCAGCTCAAGGACCAGGCTGCACTGGTCGAACGGGCTAGGTCAGCGGCCGTGGCACGTGGCCTACCGGACTAGGATGGCCGCCCTTGCCCGTCTTCTTTGAACACCCTTTTTACTCTCACCCAATTTTCCGAAATAAATGTTTACTCACTCACTCACTTACCCCTGTCCCTCGAGAGACGTTCAATAAAAGCGGGTTAAGCCTCATTTCTTCAGAAAATTTACTCCCAGAAACATGGTTGTGACCAGAAGATTGATCTCTTGCCGGAAACATTTTTTTCTTGAAAACTGAAGTTGCACTCAGTTATTAAGCTGAGCAGTAATTCCTAATCACGGAAAGAAATACCGCTCATATATAACGATAAAATTATTTCTGCTTCAAACCCGCCGCGGTGGCTCAGTGGCTAAGGCGTTGCGCTGCTGAGCACGAGGTCGCGGGTTCGATTCCCGGCCGCGGCGGCCGCTTTTCTGATGGAGGCGAAAAGCAAAAACGCCCGTGTGTGCGAGATTTCGGCGCACGATAAAGATCCCCAGGTGGTCAAAATTAATCCGGAGCCCTCCACTACGGCGCGCCTCATCGCCTGCGTTGCGTCGGCGCGTTAAACCCCACAATCATTTCTGCTTCAAAGGCAGACTGCAAACAATTGATTCAAAGTTAGTTCCGATGGTGCATTTGTGAGGAAAATTGCAAAATGCACGCACAGAATTATCAGAAAATTATTTGACGTACGAAGAAATCTGGAGGGCCAGTTGGTATAACGTTATAGGGTAAAATGCAAAAAAAAAAAAAAAAACGGAACTGACAAAAAGAAGACACCACACCCCTACCCCCAGCAAATACATTATTGGTAATTACAAACTGAAGCGGCCGCCAGTGATATATTACGAAACAGTACTACAAAGTCCAAAACCCATGCAAAGCTTATTGAAAGTTCGACAATTTTGTTTTCGCGATGATACACCAGATGATACACCGATGATACACCAGGGGCATGGATGGCTTCGTGCACCTTAAGAGATACGAAATGGTGCTGAATAACATCTCCTTATTTTCGGAAGTAAAGCCTGCAGATTTTTTAAAACACGCTAACAAAAATCTGATTTTTTTTACCCCACTAAACAGACTTCAAGGAACCCCCTAGCTCTTGTTTTTGGAATTCCATTGTGGAGAATTGCTTTTTGCACCGGTGTGGTTCGCCCCCCCCCCCTCCCCCCCAAAAAAGTGACGCCAGGGACGTAACAACTGACGCCAAACAAAAACAGGAGAAAACAAACAAAGCAAACAACACTACCGCAGCGACCAAGCCCAACGAGGAACACGTGTTCGCGTAGGCACCATCCTTTTTACCGAGCAGCTCTATTCCCTCGGTAGCACGTAAAAGTGCACCCGCACGATAAATGTCCGTGGTGTTTGCGATATGCGAAGACACGCATCGCAATTTCATTCTGTTCGACTAGTATACACAGCGCACGTGCTGTGTGCTATACTATATGACTGGGCCGAGACGCGTATTTCTGGAGCAAGCACATGCATGCTCCAAAAATAGATGCCACGGCCAAGTGGGATAGGGTGGCAAGCAGCACGTGTGCCGTGCACCGATAAGAAGTCTGTCCGCCGCTGAGGCAGCTTCACGAGCAACACCGCTATCGCGTATTGCTTCGAAGTTGAGACGTCCGCTGCGATTTCACCAACGCTATGCGGTGGGCGCAAGGCCGGCGAGCACTCCTAATCGCAGACCCCAATGTGCGCGAGGGGGAGGAAAGACTTTGTTGGTGGGCAAAAACAGACCTTCGTCTTCCGGAGGGAGAGGAGCGCGCCGTGAATGCAGTGCCTGCGCAGCTTTGCCTGACTAGAAATGTCAATTTTTATGAAATTTTGAGGGGCATGAAAAGAACAGGTTTCTTTCATGTTTTTTGTTCTCCATAAAAATATAAAAAAATGGAGAAAAAAGACGGCTTCGCAGAGATCTACAAGAGCCTTAGATATCTCTTCAAAGGTAAAAGCGACCGTTGCTAGCGACAGCACAATAAACCAAAATGGCGGCCACTGTAAACAGAAAATAAATACCGCAAATAAGGAGGAGCAGGAGGAACAAACATTTATTTTACAGATTTAGAGCAGGTGGGCGGCCGCATTAATCCAGGTAGCCGCGTGCTGCCGCTGCTCGGGTGGCCCGCTGGATCAGCTTTAGAAAAAAAAAAATTAAAGCCGTTCCACTCAATGTGAAAGCTGTCGGAATTGCAGAGCAGTGATTCGCCGAATGGGCTGTAGCGGCGTTATCCGCTCACTGCTACCACCCAATGCAATTCAAATTTCCCGCCTTCGCAGTGCTCGCGCGCCCCCTGCCTGAAACAGTGCCAGCGGGAACTCTGTTCTTTTTGTGCTTGCTTTTCCTCCCGCACGTGACGGCGCTGCACTGCCACTTTTTTCGCTTACTATCGTAAAAACCAACCCAACGAGCGTTCCTAACTAAATGAACGCGGGTGCTGCCGGTTAATTCAATATATTTTGCCTCAAATGTACCTACAGTTTTCTTTGCGCTAAACAACAAGCGCCAGCGGTTCACGAGTTTCGAACGCTCATGACTATATAAAACGCGGGTGCTGCCGGTTAATTCAATATATTTTGCCTCAAATGTACCTACAGTTTTCTTTGCGCTAAACAACAAGCGCCAGCGGTTCACGAGTTTCGAACGCTCATGACTATATAAACAGCTTGGTTTCCGAAGCCTCTGGGTTACGCCGCGACGACAGCGGCTACGACGGAACGTCGGCTCTACTTGGGTCCAGCGAGCGAGCTACGGCGACAAGGCGCGGGCAGAAAGTGGGTTCGAAAAGGATTTGAACCCGGGTCGCGAGAGCAGCAGCCAAGGGCAGTATAACTACAGCGCTAACCCGCCACCGTAACAGAATGGACAAGAATTATTTTGGTGCACCCGCCGCGGTGGCTCAGTGGCTAAGGCGTTGCGCTGCTGAGCACGAGGTCGTGGGTTCGGTTCCCGGTCGCGGCGGCCGCTTTTATGATGGAGGCGAACAGCAAAAACGCCCGTGTGTACGAGATTTCGGCTCACGTTAAAAATCCCCAGGTGGTCAAAATTAATCCGGAGGCCTCCACTACGGCGCGCCTCATCGCCTGCGTTGCGTCGGCGCGTTAAACCCTACAATAAATCATCATTATCTCGGTGCGCGCCGAGTGACAGGTTAACGTGACGGCACTGCATACATGATGCAGTGATGAAGAAGTCTGTGATAATCAGTGGCTTTCGCCTTCAGGTCACTTGAAAGATTTAAGCGCCCCATGAATTTTCCCGTCAACACTGAAAATAATATTGTTACGTGCTGCATCACAGAAGTCCCAGCAGAGCTTCTGCTCTCAACTTGAATATGCACAGTTTCATGTCAAGGCATTGGCTTGAGAAAGCGCTTCCCTCCCTGCAGATTATCGCATAATAAAAAGATACCCCGGAGAGAGAGAGAGAGAGAGAGAGAAAGAAATGACCTTTATTGATTAGTCCTGGGAGAAAGGTGCGGGTCAGGCCACGCAGGGCTTCGCCGCACCTCATCTAACTACCTGCGCTAGGTAGCGGGTGGAGCCCGAGGCGTCGTGTCCGGCCGGCCGCGCGGGTTACTCGGGTCTCCCGCGCCGTCGCCGTCCGCTCGACCCCCGCGGGGGCCGGGAGGCGAGGGGCGCTGGCTTTCCTTTCGCCGTTGCAGCGCCAGAGCTGCATCGAGCCGCTGGACGGCCCTGACACGGCCGCTGGATGAGAGCGTGCGCCTCTCATCCAGCGGCCGTGGCCCTGAGCTGGTTGCCGTGCTCCGGGGAGCCGATCAACTCGCGAATGTCCGGCGGGAGGCGGTCGCCTCCGTCGCGCGCGCACTGTTCGTCGCAGCCCCACATGATGTGGGCCAGGTCCGCGGGCACTCGCGCACACACACAGCACTCGGTCCGCTCGTAGAGTTCCGGGCACACGTGGCGCGCCAGCGCCGGCGTGAGCACGGTCTCGGTCTGTAACTGTCGCAGGAGCACCGCCTCCTCCCGGGACAGGCCGGGGTGTGGAGGCGGAAATGTCCCTCTTTCGCGTCTGTACCACGGGAGCACTTCGCCGTAGGCGACGAGGGGCTCCCCTGCGTCTTCGTCGTGGTCGTCGTCTGCTTCTTCCCCGAGTCTTCCGGGGTTCGGTCGAGGCGGGGGGGCGCGGTCCGGCACGTGGCGAGGACTCGGGCCGCGGCGTCCGCCTCTTCGTTGCGGTTGTGGTGGCCGTTGGGCAGCTCCCGGCCCGCGTGGGCCGGGAACCACCGGATGCTCGTGCTGTTGGCGGCCCCCTCCCGGATCCGAGAGAGGAGCCGCGCGGTGCTCCTGCACACCGTGCCCCTCGCGAAGTTGGAGATCGCCGACTTGGAGTCGCTGAGGACGGTCCGCGTGCCGGGCAGGGTCAGGGCTAAGGCGATCGCCGCCTCTTCGGCCTGCCGGGCGGTCGTGGCCCGCACGCTACCGGCGTTGAGTAGTTCTCCCGAGGTGGCCTTCAGGACCACTGCCACGAAGGTGTCGGCCCGCTCGCGGTGCTTGGCCGCGTCCACGAACACCGCTCCCTCGTCCTCGTTGTACGTTCTGGCGAGCGCGCGCGCCCGCGCCGACCGGCGTTCGGCGTTTCGCTCCGGGTCCACGTTCCTCGGGAGCGGAGGCACTACTATACGGCGTGCGACGTCGTCTCGCAGCGGGACCAGCTCGTCTTCCGCCGCGGAACCGAGGGGCGGGCGGAGGCCCACCCGTTGCAGGATTTTGCGCCCGGACGTGGTGCTGCCCCGGAGAAGCACTGCTTTTTTGATGCGAAGCAGCTTATGGTCGAACCTGTTTCCTCCGCCGTTGTGTGGGCGCCGTTGTGCGGCGTCCACACCCCCACTGCGCATGCCTGGCCAGGCACCGCTGATGATGATCGTGGCAGGATGCCCCATTGGCCAACCAAAGAAACCATCACGAGATAGCTTCGCGTTCAACCAGAGTAGTATGCGAGGCATTCCTCCTCTCCTCTCCGGGATTGCGCAACGAGTGGCAACACCTGCGGCTCCGCGCGCGATAATGCGAAGCAGCTTAGGGTTAGAGACGCGACGGTAGCAGCTGCATACTCCGCTCGGGGCGCCACTGTAGCTCCGCGGTATAAATGACGCGCGAGCACGCTCCGCTCCCCTCATTGTCCTCCCGCAACGCCGCAATCGAACTGAAAACTAATGGGAACTTGAGTCGACCCCATGGCTGCTTCGCATACTACTCAGGGTTTCCCTACGGGAAGATGGTGAAATTTTTTTCTTCGAATTTATTATGGTTGAAAAAATCGAAAAAAACTTCTTTCCTTAAGTTATTCTGTTTTTTACCGTTCTCAACGCCGCTACCTTCCTTCATATCTCTTCAACCGCTGCTGAAGCCACCGCCATCGCCCTCGCGGCGGCCACCCACACACCCACCACCCACCTAACCATAATCACAGATTCTCAACAAGCCTGCCGAAATTACCTCCTGGGAAGAGTACCCCCGGCGGCGCTCAAGCTCCTGAAAGCCATTCTCGACCTACCTAAAATAACCATCGTATGTACGCCTCACTCCCTGGGAATGAAGCAGCACATGCTGCGGCCCGCGAGCTTCACTTCTGGGCGCTCCCGACAGGGCCAGGCGGCTCGGACTCTACGACGGCCACTATCCATCCTCTTCAACCCTGCTTCACCGACATCCTATCACACTACCGCCACGCTCACCGAAGGTATCCTCCACCCCACCCTATCCTGTCCATCGAAGAATCACGAATCTGGCGCAGACTACAAACTGGCACATACTACAACTCCACCATCCTCTCCCACATCTCCCCCTCACGCTTCGAGTACAACTGCCCGGACTGTCAAGTTCCAGCCACCACTGCCCACCTCGTCTTCCTGTGCCTTCAACACCCTGTTTCTCTCCCTTCCCTACCCCAGAGCAGAGGGAATGCGCGTTGACCAGCTCGGACCTTCAGGGGCAGCTCAGACTGATTCAGCGGGCCACGCGAGCAGCGGCGGCGCGCGGCCTCCTGAACTGAGGAGGACACCCACCGTTATTTTTATTATTATTTCTCAATAAACGTTTTGCCTCCTCCTCGTTTCTACCACTCACATCTCTACTTTTGACCGGTCTGCGCTGATCTTCCGGGACAGAGCACGGCTTCTTTTCGGTCTTTGGACTGGTGTTCTCGGGACAGGCCCATGGGACGTGGCAAAGGGTCGTTTTACAGCAAAGCTGTATACCTCTATACCCCCCAGCGGTTTCATCGCTGTGTGTAAAAACAATGGCGTAGGCAAAAAAAAAAAAAAAGGTCGCCATCCCGCCCTGCGAAAGTGGAGGCCCAGCATGGCTGTTGTAAACAACTACAAATGGTGTGGTGGAGGGTGGTGGTGGTTTATTTAGAAAGGGGAGAGAAAAGAATTGGGGATATCTTTGAACTCAACGGGGAGTTCACCATCATACAACCCAGTCCACGGAAGGGGAGTTGGGGTTTCAAAGGATAGGAAGAGAGTATGAAATGTCTCTCGTCGTCTCGGCGGGCTTGTCACTTAATGCGCTCGACTAGTGTCACTAGCTAAGGGTACAGATCTTTTCCCCTATTGTTCCGTGTCACCGCCGTGATCATTGGTCAGTTCGCATTACGTGATATTTGTTTGCACTGCGACGGTTCATGGGCGCCGCCATTTTTGTTGTTTATGCGTTTTAGTCGGTCAACTCTGGTGGGCTTAGCTTGTCCTCCCTGCTTTGCGGCTGCGCGCGACTGACGTCTTCCGAATGCGAATCACAGACAACGCGTGTAACAGCATTTCAGTAGCAGAAGTATGCCCAAATATGCGGCAAAATGTTGTATCCTGCCTAGCACTAGCCTGACCCATGCGCTCGGCGACCTGGGCAAGAATTGCTCTATTTAGTGACGCTAGTCCTCCCTAGCCTTCAAAGATAATCTTAAAAAAAAATGGCCGCCATCCAGCCCTGCGAAAGTGAATGTCCAGCGAAGCTGTTGTAAACCACTACACATGCCAATGTGGGAGGGTATGAAATGTTACTCGTCTCGAAAAGCAAAAACGCCCGTGTGTGCGAGATTGCGGCGTACGTTAAAGATCCCCAGGTGGTCAAGATTAATCCGGAGCCCTCCACGAAGGCGCGCCTCATCACCTGCGTTGCGTCGGCGCGTTAAAGCCTACAATCAATCAAGTGTTCCTCGTGGTCTCGGCGGGCTTGTCACTTGCGCTCGGCTTCTCTGGCGGCACAGCCTGACGCATGCGCTCGCCCTTGAATGACGTCAACCACCCTTTCGCGAGCAGTTGCAAACCTAGCATTTACTAGGAACACATAGGAGGGGGTCCTATGGTTCACGGGCCCCTTATCTATCGTGCGGTTGTAATGCTTGTTTGTGGCTTGTAGATGCGAAGCATCTCATGGTCGGGGCTATGTCCCTCTCTTGTTGTTGCGCCGTCCACACCCCCACTGCGCGTGCTCGGCTTGCTGCCTGGAGCGACAGTGTTGCCGGTGTCTTCCTGGGCCGGCACGAGACGAGCACGCTTCACGCGACGTTTCATCGTCGTCGGCAGCGGTGTGCATCGGCGAGTCTCGGCGGGCCGTTCAAGCAGCCGACAACCACCCGGGGAACGTGCATCGACCTCATCTTCAGCAACTTTAGGGTTCATTCACTACAACAGCCCTTGACTTTACATTTCACAGACCATAAGGCGGTCATAATCAAAGCGGAACGCCAACCACAGCTCGACGTCACCTACGTTGAACATGATGATGATAATGCCTAAATAAAGACAAACTCATACCCCGTACAACGTCTCTCTCTCTTTAATGCCTCTCCATTCCAACACCCCCCCACCCACCTCCAATAAAATTACACCATCTTCCCGTAGGGGAACCCTGAGTAGTATGCGAAACAGCCATGGGGTCAACCTAATTTCCCATTTCGTAGTTCCGGTAAGTGAAAAGTGTGGTAGTTACCATGGAAACCAAACAGTAATTATAACGGTAGCTACGTACCTCAACCTAACGGAAACGACGAACTGAAAACTAATGGGCACTTGAATCGACCCCATGGCTGCTTCGCATACTACTCAGGGTTCCCCTACGGGAAGATGGTGTAATTTTTTTAACAAATACTGAACTCTATTCTGTATGCCTGATTGCAAGGAGAGATTGCGCTGGGCTTCTCTGGCGGCATGCGCTCGGCGTCCTGGGCGAGAACTGCTGTATCCCGCCTGTGTTTTTTGTTTACGACACGAAATTTTCCGACCAACGAGAGGCTACCAGCTTCGCTGTAACATAATCTTTACCAGGAACACATTGGGGGGCGCCTTATCACACAGGTGCCTTAATGCGGTATCGATGGTTGTTTTGTCGTTTACTTAAAGTGATTCTAAGCTCTATGATGTATACCTGATAAGTCTGATGCATGCGCTCGGCGCTTAGGCCTTGGCGCTTTGGCGTTTTTGCCCACGGGGATGAAACCTTTTCCTTTGCTGTAAAACGCCAAGGCGCCATTTTTTAGGGGCGACTATCTTTTTTTTTTTGTAGATGGTCGCCCCTCCGTGTAAACGTTCGACCGGTGTGGACACTTCCTTACAAAAGTCTCCGTCAGCCTGACTATCCGAGGCCGCCATGGGTTCCTTCTCGAGAACGCCAGCTGTCTGTCGCCGCCGGTGGCAGTGATATCCCCACGGCTTGGTTTTGAGCGAAGGGCGCAAGAGTGCATATGGGCGCTTGCCTATCTAGCTTAATTCGGGGATGGCTGCTTTATGCGCAAGTGACATCACATTACACCAAACCGAAAAATTTATTTTATAGACGCGAGAACACGAAATTGTTTTCAGGCAATAAAACCAGTCACATATAAGCATTATTTTTATCGTGTCATTATAAAATATGTAGTAATTTGTAGGCATACCATCGCAACTGCTACCGTCACCACACTATGCATTAGTTCTATTGTTAGTAGGTCCATAAAGGAAAGGAAGGCTTCTTCCATGGTGTGCCTCTAAACTACCGCTGAACCAAATCTACGCCGAGAAAAAAAATCAATAATAGTAGGTGTTGCACGAGCGGTCTTAAAGAAAAGGTTTTATACAGCTTGCAATTATGTAGAAGTTGCGATGAGCTATTTTCTTGACTTTGTTACAGCATGCATACCTCTTTTTAAAATTGAAGTATAAACATTAAAGCTGAAGTGGGAACACTGGTGGGTAGAGGTCAGGGACAGGGCAGGACAGGGACAGGAAACGAGCTACCTGGATCGGAGAACAAACAAGAGTAGACGATATCACAGTTCAAATAAATAAAAAGAAATGGACTTGGGCTGGCCATGTAGTGAGACGAACCCACAACTGGAGGACAATTAGAGTAACAGAGTGGATACCAAGAGATGGGTCTAGAAGAATGGGAAGGCATCTTTATGGGGAAGGCCATGAACCCGATGGAGGGATGAAATGAAGAGATTCGGGAGTAAACTGTGGACTCGAGCAGCGCAGTACAGGAGCGGTTGGAGGTCGGTGGGAGAGGCCTTAGTCACGCACATGGAGGAAAGAATACTCAGGAGAGGCCCCTAGCATCCCAATGCATTGCGAAAAGTGTGGAGGAAGTTACGTCATTTTTCTTGAGCCCATGGACAATGTTGCTTACTTGTTTACAACTGCGGCGGCCAAATTTGGGCAAATAGAACGGACAAATTTTTAAGGCGCTTGGCATTTCGCTGCCTCGCTACGCTTGCAAACCAGCGCAGTCGCTACCACAAACGTTTTTAGATTAGGCCAGTTTGAATACTCCGCCGTCGGAGGCGGCCTTAACTCGTACCCCGGACGCAGCGGCGCTTACGTCGCGTCGAGATCGGCGGAGCGAGCTGCTGCCGCCGCCGGCGACCTGCCGGGAAAATCCCCTTCGGTCAGCGTTGGCGAGAGCCACAGTTCGTTCTTTGCTCACTTTGTGTTTCTTCGTTATGAAGTGAAGTGAAATTTATCGCTGCTGAGACGTAGCGCGCAAGGACCGCAGTGCTGTACGACCCCAAAGACCCCAAACAATGCTGCCGTCGTCTGCGTTCGCCATCCCGCGAGCCTGTTGCTATGACGACGACAAACGCTACTTTACCAGGCTTAAGAGCTGAAAAATCGTCCTTCTATCTCAAAAACGAAGGCCGTTTTTCGATTGAAACTTTGGGAGAGGGTTAGAATGGGCAAATTGAAGGCGAAATCAACAGATTATAACATGATATCGCACCTAGGAATTAGCGACGAAGCTGTTTTCGCTTCGAAGCGGGAGGGCAGGGCGACGCCATGTTAGTCAAATCAAACCGGAGACAGCAAAGGATGATGGGATAGAGTGCTGGGCTCCATGGGCTCAAGTCATGGCGGGACTCGGCTTCACAAATGTGACGTCAGGGCCTCTCCTAACCTTTTCTTTCCTCCATGGTCACGCAGTTGATGCAATGGACCTGAGTAGGCTGATGATGCTGGTATGAACTGTGGAAATAACGGAACCCACCGGTTCCCACATATGAATGCGTAGGACACTTTCCTGCAGCACCTGCAGTTTCTAAAAGAAAGATAGCAAAAGTATGGTAGCGAATGTATGCTTCAAAAACGCCGCTTGGATTGCGGCGTGGCTGGATGCGATATGACTTGGCTCACCTTGACTTCATAAACTTAGCTTTAAACTCGTATTATTTTAATTTTTGCTACAAAAAAAAAACAAAAAACAACCGGCTGTATTTGAACGCTACACGAATTAACGCTGCCAAATTAACTTGTCCGAACTTGTCTGTGATCAGAGATGTGACGTCACGGTAACAAACACTCTACCCCAGTCGGAAGCCGCTATCCAAAGCGAGCCAGAAGTCCGTGGTCGAATCAATCACGGACCTCGCGTGAAGAGTTGTGAGTGTATGTGAGAAACAATTTTAAAAACTTAACTTCCACACAACTAGTCTTGCTTCTTCCTCAGTACTCTGTAGTAGGTTTCAACGCACGGTTTGGTCCCCGTTGAGCAAAATGGGGAAAAAAAAGTGAGTGTCTCTGAGCGACGACTGCGCAGCAGCTGTGTAGTCCTGTCGCGGCGGCTGACAGGCTTGCTCGCATCATCGCGTCTCTGCTTGCCTCAATTTCAGGGGTGGACGCGGGAAGTCGCAGAAGAACGAGACCCGGACGGTGCTGGGCTCCGACGACGAAGCCCTCTACTCTGATTTGGAACAACCGGATGAAAAGTCGAGCGGTTACCTGCAGGACGCCGTGGACGCTTTCCACGCCGACCGCGATAAGGTAACCGCACCGTATGCAGCCGACGTCGGCGCAGCGTTTCTTCCAACCGCTATTTCTCCGCTCACATGTCGTGGTTCTCTTTCAACCGCAGGTGCTTCTAGATGACTCTGACAGCGACGACACCTCGGGCCAAGTGAGTGGTAGACGCGGCAACTCTCTAATGCACGTGCGCGATCGCCTGTTGTGCGACGCTTATAACAACCATTCCCCCAGGAGGAAGTTCTTTCTCTGGACGACGATGACAGCGAAAGCGACGCTCAAGACTCCGAAGAGGAACTCGGCCAAATTAGCGAAGCGCACTCGCGGAATCTTCAGAAGGATGAAATGGCTAGTGACATCGAGGACGAAGAAGATGGTGGGTTTGGTTCAAGGACGGTCGTTGCGTTGTGTCCATATGAATGGAGAGCTACGGGCTCTAATCGTTCGCTACGGTGGCGCTTTGAATGTAATTATTCGCGCACATTTTCGCGACTTCTGCAGGTTTACCTGACGTGAAGGCGTGGGGAAAGAAGAAATCCACATACTACCACACGGACTTCGTCGACGAAGACTACGCAGGTACGCACGCACCGCCTGCACCCACCCCGACGAGTTTCTGGCTGTATTAAACTGCTATTTTAACCTTTGTTTTAATCAAGGCACGTGTCACACGTGCTTGACGTATTTGGACATACATGTAGTGTATATCAAAAGTGGCCACTAAGAAGCTCTTTCCCCCAGGTTGAATTGCCTAGTTTATTTTAAAAAATTTTTTTGCCTACTAGGGAATGGCCTCCAGAATACTGCATGTTGTTTTTGTTCGATCGAGGTGGGACGTTTGCCCTAACCTTCTGGAATGTGGCATGCGTAGCCCGCATCAGTTGGCAGGAAGCAGGACTGTTCTAATTGATTCCCGTGTGGAAATCAGAGTCACTTTGTTGGCATTGCCTTGTTTGTTGATTGAGCTCTTTGTGGTATCCTGCCCAGGCATCACCGAGGATGCAGCTGAACTGGCGAGGCTTGAAGAGCAAGAAGCTCGGGCACTCCAGAAGCGACTGGTTGAACAGTTGGACGAGGAAGATTTTGGACTCGATCTGTTCCAGGTTTGTGTTTTGTCTCTAGTTTTGCTGCAGGCCACCAGTTGGTGAAAAATCTGCATTTGCTGTCTCTTGTTTTGTGTGTACAGCTGCCAAAGGAGGACACGGCTGAGGTGTCTGAGAAAATCTCGAAGGACTTCTCGAAACTCTCCAAGCGTGAGAAATTGAAGGTGGGTGGCAGCTGTTGTGTTTTCGGGTATTTGTGAAGTGTGGCTCGATTTTAATTTCTCTTGTCATTTTCAGTTGCTGTCGAAGGACAGTGCGGAGCTGCTGGAGCTTATTGATGATTTCAAGGCAAAGGTTGGACTTTTTCATCATTCACACCTGACGGTCCATAGTGTGTGCCATTTTTTTTAACTTGCGTTTGGTTCTTTTTTGTGATAGATGGTAGAGTTGCGGGACACCATTTTGCCCCTTTCCAAGCTGGTCGACAGTGGCAAGATCACCTCGCTGCCTGCAATCGAATATGTCAGTCTCAAGCGGCGACTCATTTTACAGTAAGTGGTACCTGACTTGTCATTCTATTAGGTGGGTCATTTTTTAAGGAAACTATGTTACATAGT
Source organism: Haemaphysalis longicornis (assembly GCF_048455015.1). Classification (NCBI taxonomy): domain Eukaryota; kingdom Metazoa; phylum Arthropoda; class Arachnida; order Ixodida; family Ixodidae; genus Haemaphysalis; species Haemaphysalis longicornis. Next base: position 32,004,117 of record NW_027526422.1, on the reverse strand, counting down.
GATGCAACTCTGTTTGAATAGGCCCTTTGCAAAATACTATCAGGCATAGCGGACAAGCAGAAGGCCAGTCGAGCAACATTGCACGCGGCCGTGATGAAGGAAACAGAGCGATTGTGCCGGCTGCTCGGCTCAGCGCGCTCACGCATCACCTAAGCTCGGACTTCACAGACTCGCAGTACTGGGATACTGGATGATATGGCGTCTGCGTCATGGGGCTTGGTCTTTCCTATCACCGGGTGGGACACCAACCTCTTTGGTATGCCGCGTTTGAGCGACGAGCGCATCCGTGCCGTTTGCAGAGACGCAGCAGTGAGTCGGCATGACTCCTGCAGAACCCGTAACCGCATGTATAGTGATACAATCAAAACAGCAAGTGAAAGCTCAGAAACCCATCCGATCAGACTGAACGCCGAGGTGACTACGAGTGGCTCTAAGAGAGCGCCGCGCTATGATGGAGCTGCATTTCCTTTATCACGGCTGACGTTTGCGAATGACCTTAGTGTTGTCATCATGAAAGCCCGCGTATGTACTATGTTGCCAACTTTTCTGAAAAGGGTCTATTGTTTAAAAAAATGAGTTTAGACAAACTGAGGGTGGTGATGTGCCACAGCAGGTGTTAATTACTTGTGCTCACAACCCCAACATTTTGTAAACGCTACAAAAGGTGGGGTTTCAGAATACTTTGTGGGCTCCATTTTTTGCAAGTTGGATAATTGAACAAAGCTCGATGTGGGCGAGTTGGTACATTATGCTAAAAAAATTTCTTGTGTTTCTTCTTCGCCCCTGTTTTAGCGCCGATTAATTTTTTTGGATAATTGAATATGATGAAGAATGCTTTTGGAGTACTAAGTGCGTAATATTTCATTTCTCGTTTCTCAAAAGGCAATGCAGACCTAATACCCATGCCATACGGACAAGAAAAACGACATTAAATGCTTAATGCCTTCAGTTTTAATGACATTAATTCGCTACTACATGCAAAAATCTAATGCAATTCGCTCTAATGTTATTTTTGGCTTAAGGAGTTCCGCACAACTCATTTACGTTCACGAACGCCTTAAATCTGCCTACTCTTGGAACGCCATGAGCACCAAATGAAACCAACGGAACTCTCAGCCCCAGATCCGGAAACGTAGCTGAACTTCGATATAAGACGATTTTTTGTGCGCACTTGGTGGCAAAGCTCTCAGGAAGGCAAAGTTCACTAAAACAGCGGCAAAAGGCACAACATGATGTTACTCGTCGTCTTTGAATTTTTCGGATTTGGCTACCGCTGGCTGGCGACGGCAGCTGCTGAAGCCACTTTTAGAAATGGCTCTTGCCATTTTTTCAGAAAACACTATTTCTCATAACATTTTCGTTCACAAAAAACATTTTTAGCCCTTGTAAGACTTCTTTTCTCTACTTTAAAGACTTCTAAAATACGAATGAATGTCTCTGTTCATTATCACCATCATGCCTAACACATTTAATGCCTTTGCATCTTTGCGTGTAGCACAGCCGTTCAAATAATGTCATTCGGTATCTTATGGCTTAATGTCATTTTTTGTGTACATGTGGCATAAGTATAACACTGTTTCCCCTTTTGCCTTTTGCCACAATGTCACATTCAACAGCTGCTGCTGCTGAATGTGACATTGTGGCAAAAGATTCAGATTTTATTGGAGACAAAATTTTGGTGCCCCTTAAAAAAAGATCCCAAGTGGTCTAGTAAACTGTACCCCACTGTGCCTCAAAGTCTGTGTGTAAAGCACCAATTTTTTTCCAGCTGTTTGGTAGGCTGATGGTAAGCAAGGCGACAAAGATTTAAATTATGAATATGGCAGTTTCTGCCTCCTTGGCCTCCGTTTTTGTGCAGACTCAATCACTCGCTGCGTTTCCCGTGCTCGTAGGTACTGCACAAACATCACCTTCTACATGATCCTGAAGGCCAAGCGAGTGCCCATTGCAAACCACCCTGTGATCAAAAGGCTAATCTCCTTCAGGAATGTAAGTAACTTATGCACTTTTCTTGTTTGCTACCAGAAGGGTGCATATCCGCAAATTGTGTGCTAATGAATGAGCTTAATGTCACAGAAGTGTGAGGAAGACCTTTGTGTTGCTCTCAGACGAATGATTGCTTTTGCCCGAGGTACAGTCACAAAAGTTCATCAGTGGAAGTAAACTGAACTGACACTTTAACGTCACTGTGAATAATCTGGATTATTTTAAGGTAGAGTCAGTCTGATATTTTCATGTTTAAATTGTGGCTTCAGGTGTGTAAAAGAAGTGGTGGTTAACTAACATTTCTTTTTTAAAAAAGTCCAGAAAAGTAGGTTTGGTGATTGTAGTTGCTCTTTAAAGGCAGCACTGTGCACGTACATCATTTTCCAGCTGCTGAAGCAGCTGGAACCTGTCGACAAGCGGCTGGCCAGCGAGGTGAACATTTTGTTGGTGAAGCTGTCCAAGGGCGAGGAAATTGTGCCATTGACCGTGCCGGCGGCCAAGGCCCAGGCGAAACCTAAACTGAGGTAAGCGCGGAAACGACATCGATGGTGGTAAATGGCAAGGAGAAATGAAAATGCACACTGTGTTTCTGTGATTAATATTCAAAGCTTTACCTGGTTGGTTATGAACCTTGTCCTTCATTGTGTGACCATATCCTTGGGAGTCCTGTTTCTTTTTCTTTTTTTCATTCACTCTGTGTAGGGTTTTTACCGATAAACATTAATTCGAACTCCTTGGCTTTTATCCATTTTTGCGTGGACATGCTTAACACTATCGTGACCGCGGAAAAATCGGTTGTTTTTAGGTGTTCCAAGAAATGTTTTTTCCTTGCCACAGACAAGGAGTGATGCTGAAGTGTAAGATACGAAATGATAGAGAAAGAATGGGGCTTTCCAACAGTAATAATTTGAAACAACAGATTTATTACAAATTGTGTAAAAAAATTAAGACAAAAAAAGTAAAAAGAAAAACAAACTGATGAAAACATCAATGCCACTTTGCCCAGGGTACACATAAAAAAATTTACAGAAAAAAGTACAAAAGTTATTTACAGAGATACAATTATATAAACGTTAGTGCCTACCGGTTGTTTTTGGGTAGTCCGGGAAATATTTTTTTTCTTGCCACAGAAAATGATGGATGCTAAAGTGTAGGTTATGACATGATAGAGGAAGACTAAGGCTTTGCAACAGAAATAATTCCAAACAACAGATGCATTAGGAATTTTATCAGAAAAATCTGAAAGGAAAAAAAGTATCGGAAAGAAAAACAAACTGATAAAAACATCGATGCCACTTTGCACAGGGTGCAAAAAATTTTTTTGAAATATACAATTTTAACAACATGCACCCGTGATAGAGCGACCGGAGAAGAAAGCGAAACTCAAGGGTGCGTACCTGGTGGTGGTCCGGGGCCACTTGATGCACTTTCGCTGACCGTAGAAAAGTCTGATGAATAGAAGTCGTCTTCCGTGTCTGTGCTGCTACCATCATGCACGGATTCAAGCTCAGTTACATCGTAATCCGTCAAAATTCGCTAAAGCATCGGCGAGCGGCGGTGACACCATAACTGAAACCACGTGAGCTCGTTTCCCCGGCGGTGAAGGACATTTAAAACTCCCCCACGCGGTGAAAAAACGAAACTGGTAAAAAACGAAACTGGTAATATACTTCCTCCTTTACCATGTGGATGGCGTGAGTGGTCCAAAGGCGCTCGGAGAACGCCAAAATTTGAATTTGTATTCATCGATGGCATACTATCGATGGGAATAGGTGCGGTCACGAAAGTGTTAAGTACAGCAGTGTTAACAAGGAAAGGGAACAGTCAGCTTTACATTTTTCATTTTCTTTTGCAAATTGTTCAGAAACTATGCTGCATCCCCCCCCCTTTCATCAATTTGACTCCTCCCTGGTTTTCATCCTCAATTAGGGTAACCCAGCAGCTTCAGTCAAAACCTGAGGACAGTCCGAAAGAGACTCCAAAGGAGAGCCCGGTGAAACAGGCAAGTCACCTTTCGTAGCTGGACAATCTGAAACAGTGTGGTTGTTTGTTGCAAACAACTCGACACCTGTGCATGATCTGGGCTTGCACCGCACTTGTTTAGTGCAAGAATCTTTGCACGTGCTTTTGTTACTGTTGGAACCTGCATTGGCCGTATTGTGTGAAAGCAAAGTTGACATACAGCGAGAAAAGCTACGTAAAAGTGGAGGTGCGAGGTCCTTTTGCGTTAGCTTCCAACTTGTCTTAGAGTGGTTTTTCATATCACTATAATCTTGCTCAGCTCTTTTGCATTGTTAGAATTGTAAAAAATATGAAGTTCTTTGGTCAGATGTTGCAGCAAGACAATTCTGGGTACCCACAAATTAATTTGGGTGATGCCACATCAGCATGAGTTGAGAGGTTCCCACAGTGCGTCTAGTTCGCTGCCAGAATTGGCTTCAGGTGCCCATGTATGATGTGTACTGTCTTGCTCCCGCAGGAGCCTACGTTCTTCTTTGAAATGTTTGAAACGACCCTTACTTTTCTTACTTTCCTTCTAACAGAAGAAGAAAGACCTCAAGCGCAAGCATACAGTGGAGGAACAAGAAATTCTGGACATGTATGCCGAGATGCGGAAAAAGTCTCGGGCGGATGAAGCCTCTGCCAGGTGGGCCAAGTGCTTGCGTCCAAGCACTGTGACATTGCTTGTTTTAAGATCAAAGTGTATTGCCCCCTTGCAATTTGGTGTACTCGTACCTCATGTTTCGCTTCGTTAATAGCGGGGTATTTTTTGACCAACTGGATTCATCCATAGCTTGTAAGAATGTTTGCCCAAGCACATTTTGTTGGTGCTTTTTTTATTCTATTTGCGTGAAGTAACCAGTCCAAAGTCTAGGGTGTGAAATTAGGCATGAATGGGGAGGGTGTTCTATTGGATTAATTCGTAGCTTGTAAGGAGGGCATGTTTGCTCAAACACATTGCCCGCATGCTGTGCGCTGCAGTGAGGACGACGGCGATGGTGAAGATGAAGCTGGGTTTGAGGATTACGGCGACGAAGATGAGGAGCAGATTGAAGACGAATCTGGAGAAATGCCCGGGGACGAACGGCGTGGCATCACGTACCAGGTAACTTGGCTTTGAAGTTTGCTCGCGGGGATCGTAGACAGTTTCAAAGCTTGTTCAAAGGAAAGTTGTGCCTCTCCTTTCCTGGCTGGCATCTCCAGCATTTCAAGGGTGGTGCACAGGTACTGATTGCTTGCGGCCTGTCATGGTGCAGATTGCCAAGAACAAGGGGCTGACTGCCAAGCGGAAGAAGGAGTACCGCAACCCCCGTGTGAGGCACAAGATGAAGTACCGGAAGGCCAAGATCAGCAGGAGGGGACAGGTGAGCAGCGCGGGCGTCTCCCAAGTCTTCAAGAGATAAAAAGTTCCTCCATTGTATTTAAAGTTCCTTTTTCTGCATTTACAAGCATTCATAGACTAGCCTGGCTAAGCTGCGCATTGTGGTGCTTCCTTTTAAAATAACATTAGATACATTCTTGCGTACCTTCTGTGTGACTGGTAAGGAAAAATGGGAACGGCATCTCGGGCCTTGCAACAGGATCTCTGTAACAACAGGATCTCTGTAACGACTCTAACTAACACAATGGCTTGCTATGGTTGCACAAACGTTGTTAATGTACCTACATGAATAACTATAGAAAAAGAAAGTATTTTAGATTTATGTTTCACAGATTTTGTTTCCACTGATATAGAGTGTGGCGTGTTGGAAAGTGACATCAGTGATCATCTGCCTTTTTTTGTTTTTCTCCCAAACCTAAATGTAACTCCCTTGGTGCCCGGAAATTCTTTCTTGTATAGAAAAATTAACGACGAAACTTTAGGTGCATTTCGAGACCTGGTAATGGGAGAAAATTGGTCAGACGTATATGGTGAAAACAATCCTAGCCTGGCATATGACGTATTCTTGGATAAACTTCGGAACAATTATTTCAAGGCTTTTCCGGAGGTTTCTTTCACTATGTATAAAAAAGCCAAGAAGCCCTGGGTAAATAAAGAAATGTGCAAAAGAATAAAAGATAAAAACAAACTGTTCTCCAAGTTTCTCAAAAGTAAGGATATAAATACTCTGTCCCTGTATAAACAGACTAGAAATAAGTTGACCGCTGATCTCAAGAAAGCAAAGGAAAATTACTATGCTAAAATGTTTAGTGACAAGCGATCAGTAGAGCAAATTTGGAGAACCTATAATTCGTTGGTTTCGAAATCAGATAAAAAAGTCCCAATTGAAATACAAGCGGATGGTACTTCTTATTCCGGTGTGCCTCTGTCTAATAAATTTAATGAGTACTTCCTTACAGTCAGTTCCGTAAATGACTATTCGAGTGAAGTAGACCCTACGGCATACCTGGTTGACAACAACTCGGCAACAATCTTTTTATCTCCCACAACCCCTACTGAAATTTTTCAATTCATAAAGCTTTTAAAAAATAAATGCTCAACAGGCACCGACAGCATTAAAGCGGAAGCAGTTAAATATGTAGGAGATATAATTGCACCTGTTTTCAGTCACATATGTAATCAAATGCTCACAGAAGGTATTTTCCCTGAAAAACTCAAAATCGCTAGAGTTTCAGTGGTACACAAAGGCGGTAACTGCTGTGATTTTGGAAATTACCGCCCTATTTCTGTCCTTTCAGTATTCTCGAAAGTGGCTGAAAATGTGATTAATACACGTCTGTTAAATTTTTTAAATAAAAAAGAAGTAATTGTGAAAGAACAATACGGTTTTCAAAAGGGGAAGTCTACTGAAATGGCACTGCATGGTATAAAAGAACAGATAATAAACAACATAGAAAATAAACTTTTCACCGTTGGTTTGTTTCTAGATTTAAGGAAAGCCTTTGATTCCGTTAAGCACGACATTTTGATCCGGAAGTTACCATTTTATGGGATAAGAGGTTTATCACTTGATCTTGTTAGTAGTTATCTAGATTCTAGGAAACAATGCACCATAGTAAATGGTGTTGCATCCAGTTTCGGAACGATACGGAGTGGTGTTCCCCAAGGGTCTATCTTGGGGCCGCTTCTATTCTTGCTGTATATTAATGATGTAGTTAATATACCCGGAACCCCATCAATAGTTCTTTATGCAGACGATACTAATGTTTTCTTTACAGGACCCAACCTCGAAATCATTACCAAGAATGCAAATTTGTGGCTTCAGGAATTATCCAAATGGCTAATAGGAAATAAGTTAGAACTAAATGTCAAAAAGACAAAATGCGTAATATTTAGAGCAAAAAATAAGCAGTTAGATTTTGCTCCAGTGCTTCTATTTCGTGAATCGATTCTTGAAGTGGTCCCCTCAATACGTTTCTTGGGTGTTATTTTTAATAATGCATTGTCATGGAATGATCATGTAAATCACATATGTACTAAGTTATCGCGTTCTGTCGGCATTTTATGGAAACTTCAGTGTTTGTTACCCTGTTGGCTTAAAAAGCAGTTGTATTTTGCTCTTGTTCAGTCCATCTTGCACTATTGTCTTCTGATTTGGGGAAATACTACAAACTCAAATTTGAATGCTTTACTTGTACTACAAAAAAAAGCTATCAGGGCTATTGCGAATTTATCCTATAGAGATAGTACAAAACAACAGTGGAGAAGCTTGGGCATTCTAAAAATCCACGATTTAGTTAATTTAAGACGCGCGCAGGATATCCACCACATATTTTATGAACACCCCAACTTATTCCCGAATCTGGAATCTTCACCACAGACAGCGTACCCCCTAAGAAAACAACATTACAGAAAGCCGAGAATTAGAACGAATTATGGCATTCAGTTGAAGCAATATCAGGTCATAGACTTTTTAAATAATAACGAGGAGATTGAAGCGCTTATTAAAGAGTTTAAATCCATAAAACTGTTTAAAAAACATTTGCTTCAGGTATTGCTACAACGATATACCCAATTTTCAATGTGTTAGCAGACTATAATTTTCGCTGAAAGAGTGTAACGTTCGCGTTTCTTACTTTAATTAAGCTTGTTTTTTATTTTTGAGTAACTTTCTGTGTTAAACTTGACTTCCTTGTCATGTTTTCACTTTTAAACTGAACTGTTAGGCTCTATTAAACGTGTGCATGTCATGCTTTTTTCTATCTTTTCCGCTGATTTGTAAATTATTGCGGTAAAATTGTTAGTGGATGTCTTATGTGTGTGTATATACTTTTTTTTTTTCCTTTTACGATGTTTTTTTATTTTGTTTTTTGGGCTTCGACAAATATGCTCGCTGTGTTGTTCCTTTTCTGTACCATATAAGAAAATACTGTATCTTTTTTTTTTTTTTTTTCTTTCATTTGATTTTGTGGTGTGTGCTGCTCCCGACTTCGGTGCAATCTACTTTGGGAGGAAGGGCCTCGTCAGGCTGTAGCCTTTTGCCCTCCACCTTATGTGTATATGTTACGTTCATCTCTTGAAATCTTTCAAAAAAAAAAAAAAAAAAAAAAACATGCTGTGTATTCCCCTGTGCAAGTTCAGCGCACCGTGAAGGGGCCACGAAGACAAAGCACAGCCTTGTTCAATTTGAAATAGCTAGCATGTGGCAATTCAAATTTTGCTCTGCAGGGATGCAATATGGGCAAGAGTGACGTAATAGCGGCGAGCACTGAAGTTATCAGTGTGTTAAATCCTACCAGCCAACTCTTCCGTATTTTCCGTAAAATGTACGAATTTTGACCCTTATGATTTTACGAACCTTGCCTGAAATTTTGCAGACTTTTAAAAAAGGGGAAATCTATTAAAATGACACTGTGGCACCTGTCACTGCGTGCACCAGGGCAATACGTACTCTTTATCATGATCAGCAGTCTCCTCGGTGTCGGCTATGCAGCCATATTCAGAACTCGTTGCCACCTAGGCAAACCTGCCTATAGCACGTTGTTCGTGGGCTGCTTAGGACTTCCATGTTTGTGTCACTCTTTGTATGACTTCCGTGTCCGATGCAGTACAACATGTGGCATGACCGTGGTAGTTGCTTCGCAGTGCAGTGGCGAGCTCGAAGCCTCCACAGTACTATCATGTCTTCGTGAAATCGTAGGTGTTAGAATTTGCTCCTCCTGCCCAGTGCAGTTGTTGCTCATTACTCTTCAAGACTGACGGTCTTCAGTTATGGTTGTGAAAAATGTTGGGACGCTTGCCACAGAAAGTTAATCCTTGCGAAAAAAAAATTGGTGTGCCCCCCCCTCCAAGTTTGCAGGTTTTAGGAATTTTTAAGTCACCAAGTTGGCAAGTATGCTTAAATGCTGTCAAACGGAACTAGAAGCCCCACTACAGTCACCCAGTCGTGTTTCTCGGCAGTGGATTTGGTTGGCGGCCGCATCCGTGTAAATAACATTGTGACGTCGTAGAGACATCACTGGAAAGTGACTGGCCCCATGAAGTGACCACACTGCATTTTCTGTTTTTCTTAATATGTTCATTATTTGCTTGAAGTTTGCGGTAACATTAGTATCATTATCAGGACGTAGCAGTGTTCTTAATAAACCAAACTTGTACTTTGTTTGTCTTTAAAGAAATTGATGCGAGGTGTCCCTGTCAGCCTGGTGTTGTTGTCAGGTGTAGAATTTGTAATTTTATTGTTCCACTTGAGAAATTGCGAGTTCATTTGTAATTGGTAACTAGGCAACTCTAGCGTCGACTCCCTGCATTATTAGAAAAACAAAAAAATTCTTGACAACCAAACTTGTGTGTTCATTTCAGGTACGAGAAGTCAGGACGGAGCTGCAGAGATATGGTGGAGAACTTTCAGGCATTCGTGCTGGCGTGACGCGCAGTGTCAAGATGAAGTGAGGAGGGACTGGCAGTCGGGAAGCTTTCCACCCGCCCCCACACGACGAGTTGTTGCTGGAAGATAGTTCTCTGTCAGCATTTTGTTTCCAGAGAGAATATAAGAAGGATGACTTGTGATGAGCAACGTTTTCTCGCCCCGCATACAATTTGTTGCTGGACGTTGGTCTTGGCCATCATCAGTTTTGTTGTTTCAGATTGAAATATTAAAGGTTTTTGCAGGACTTTGCAGTTGTGGCTTTCTTTTTGTGTGTTTGCAAGAGAGAGTGTAAGGATAGTGTAAGAGAGTATTAGTCCAGGTGCTTTGCCTGGGGGGAGCACCAGCTTAAAGGAGCCACGAGGACAAAACGCAAGTTCGGTTCATTCGAAAGATTGCCTCGATAGAATCGTACTGACACCACCGTTAACGCACACTTCACTCAAATAAGCTACATAACTAGGAAAAAACGGAATGGCCATGCGACCCACTAGCTCATTTCCTGCAACAGAACCTATGATGTCATATGAGCTCAGCTGTGTGATTGGCCGAGGACGGAAAAAGTAAACGCAAATTAGGCACCGCTTATAGGCTTTCCGAACGAACTATTTGCGCTTGTGTAATGCATATTCATTTTACAGCAGTAAGAATGGTGCAGTAAACAGTGAAAGTTACAAAAATGCACGTAAGCATAGAAGTACCGATGCGCACTATGCTTGTTTTAGCTGCACAGCACTCCGCCGCTTTGAAGTTGTTTTACAGGACACTGGCCGATTGCCGTAAGTGGCGTTGTCTTACGTGACCCTGTTTGTCGAGGATACCCCCAGGTTTCACGAGACGATCACTTTTTACAGTAACAAAAACAAGCCAGGAGCAATTGCGCTCAAAAACAAAGCAATGGCGGACAACGGTTCGTGGATGTCTATAGCAGCGCCACGGGGGAGGGCTGACCGACAGCAAGGCCACAAACCTGAATGACGCAGTGGAAGTTCGCTTGAATACATGCGCTTCTGACGTCATTTGTGACTACGAAAACCGACGATTTGGCGGGAGAATCAAAATTTTAACCTAAATTGATGAATTTCTCAGTGAATACGGCACCATTTGCTGCCGGACAAGCGCTGGGGGCGCTATAAAATGCGAAATCTTTAGAATAAAACAAACTTGTATTCTGTCTTCATGGCTCCTTTAAAGGGGCCCTGCAGCACTAACCATCACTACTAGGAATGTGTTTTGGGGTAAAGTCTATTGTCCCAGCAATCTCCTCCCGCAAGAATTATAAAAATCCGTTCACTATCACCGAAACTACGTGCGATTTGAAATCGCGCATAATTGTTCCCTCTCAACTCGTCCGCGGACAATGCGACGAAAGCTGCGCGTCCTCTCCCGGAGAGGGGGGCGGCTCGCAGCGTTCTCTTCCGCGGCCTTCGATATATAACAAGTTGGGGAGTTTTCTCCTTTTCTCCGTAACGAGGAGGGGTCTATTTCCGGTCTGGTGCCACAAGCAGGCATGGCTGTCTGCTCGCAAGCAAACGCTCGAGCTGGTAGGGCATTTTTGAAGCTATAAACGTTTCTTGTCGAGTGGTCTGGTTGAAAGGGAAGTATTGAGCTCATCACTCAAACTCCGCGCGCACTCTAAACACAAAAGAAACGGCAAAACTGTGCGTACAGGTTCAGGCACAGAAGAGGGTCGCACACAGCGCCGATGGTGACGGATTGTCACAGGAAATGCGAGAAAAGCCACAAAGTTGACCAGTGACAGCCAATGGACAGCCATGGCCTCAATGACGTCATTTAGGCCATGCCAGGGGTACATAAAGAGGAAAATTGAAGGGAGCGCGGTTGGTTTTTCTGCGTCTTTCACAGCGCTTTGCGCGCTCACCGCTCCACGTGCACGTGCAAGTGCAACATTTGGCTCGGGTATTCCTTGCAGTGTGGGCTAAATGTCCCGGAGGTTTACTTGCACTGCTCAAAGAGTGTTGCAGGGCCCCTTTAAGAACAACACTTTAGCCCGAGGTAACATTTTCAAACGCACCCCTTACCACCACTTCTGTGTATCGTGATAAAAAATACCAGCGTGCAATATGAAAAATTGCCAACAACTTAGTGAAGGTGTGGGAGATTACAGTACCATACGTATGGTGAAGGCATTTGAAAGGACATTAGAGTCAAATGAATCCCGAAATCTCAAACGCCAGTTGAAGTGGAAGGAGTTCCGCTGACCTACCAGGAAATTCTCAAAGGCAATTGAAAGCTTCCGCGATCGCCCGTGATGTTTTGGTGTTGCCTTTCTAGCACCTCGACAAAATATTGAATTTTAGAGAAACTGGGTCAAAAATATGCCATTCTGAGTGAAAATTTATTATCACCTGCAAACATGCACAAAATATAATCAGCAGTATAGCATCTGCAGGCCATTTTTTATATGCGAAGCAGCTTATGGTCGAGCCTGTTCCCTCTGTCGTTGTGTGGGCGCTGTTGTGCGGCGTCCACACCCCCACTGCGCATGCCGCCTGGCCAGGCACCGTTGATGATGATTGTGGCAGGATGCCCCTAGGGATTGGCCAACCAAAGAATCCATCACGAGATAGCTTCGTGTTCAACCACCGTTGTCATCTTCGCGTTGGGGAACCCCGAGTAGTATGCGAGGCATTCCTCCTCTCCTCTCCGAAGCTCCTCTCCTCTCTGGGATTGCGCAACGAATGGCAACACCTGCAGCTTTGCGCGCGATAATGCAAAGCAGCTTAGGGTTAGAGACGCGACGGTAGCCGCTGCATACTCCGCTGGGGGCACCACTGCAGCTCCACAGTATAAATGACGCGCGCGCGCGCTCTGCTCCCCTTATTCTCCTCTCGCAACGCCGCGATCGAACTGAAAACTAATGGGAACTTGAGTCGACCTCATGGCTGCTTCGCATACTACTCAGGGTTTCCCTACAAGAAGATGGTAGAATTTTTTTTCTTTTTCGCACCGTGAATGTCGAGAATACAAGTTGCCCTGTAATTGTAGATTGAGCGACAACACAAAAACAATTATTCAGAGCATGATCATTAAAAACCAGGTTGTACTTTTCAACCATTTTTGTAAATGTGGCGTGCAGACACTGCGCCTGAGAGTACGAAGCATCATGTTTCAAATGCTTTTGAGAACCTCAAAGGTCAGTTGCGACGCTCGTGTGGCTCACGGAATTTCAATCCAATGCCTTTGAAAAATGTGCAGCAACTTAAAGGTGGAATTTGAATCAAACGACATTCGGGGGCTTTGAAACACCCATGTAGCGGGTTATAATTATTACATTCTCGTCAATATTGCAAGGACATGCACCAGAATTTGAATCAAACGACATTCGGTTAAAAGGCCTTCGAAACACCCATGTAGCGGGTTATAATTATTACATTCTCGTCAATATTGCAAGGACATGCACCAGAAGTGAGAGCAAGCCAGCCTGTACAAACCTAGAAAGACCACATTTCCCTCTACTGAGGGAGCAGCTCCAAAACGCAGTCCTGTGTTAAGTACAAAAGTCTTTATTTACAGAAATTGCTGGCTGTCTACAACAAGGCATTCACCAAAAAACCTAAAATCCTTACCAGCATGCATTTTGCAGTGGCCCTTTTGTCTGATAACTGTACCAGGCCAAAAATAATTTATTATATATATTAAACAAATAACAACTCTGAAGTAACTAGATCTAAAACGGCCACAGCCATTTCAAACTATACGGGACTGCTGTGGCAAGAGAAAAAATACTTTTGAAAATCCATTCTTGTTCTTTTCACAACTTTCTACAATAATGGCCCTGAGTGTCTGCCGTTAGTGGTTATATGATACATGAAATGAAACCGGCTCGCTTGCCAGTAGTATGGGTACACCAGATGGTGTAAGCAACCCCTTTTGTGGCGTGATTTTATTATGGTCCGTGTGTGTATGGGGATGTGTGTTAGTCGCACCCGCTAAAAAATATTTCGTCTTAAAATACGCTAAGATCACAGCTAGCAGCACTCTTGCAAAGGAGGAGGAGGAGGAGGAGGAGCACGTGCTCCTCAGTTTTCGTCTTCGTCGCTGTCGCTGAAGTGAGTGGTGTACTTCCTCTCCTCGTAGGCGTCTCTTGCATAATTGATCTGCTGCACAACCTGAGGGGAAAAAAAGATGCACATTCACGGGGCAATCAGTTTTTGTCTTCGTGCACACAAATACTACCGTAAAGTAGGAGTGTGCGAACGCCGAATTGAACTAGGAAAAAATGTCCATATTTGAAATTCAATTCGACATTCAATTTTTTATAGGCCTCAGTTTTGCATAGGTATTGAGCAAAAACAGAAGCTACTTGGCATGTTTGGGAGTCGTGACATTCTTTTTCAACCCAAAGAATGCACTTTCCAGCTCTCATTCACAGCCGTCCAGCCGCTGAACCACTATGAGGCACTGAGAGGAAAGTTTAGGAATCCGGAGTGGCCATGACCCGCATTTGGGAGGAGCAGAAGAAAAAGAAAGAAAGAGAGCGAGAGCAAAAAAAAAGAGGAGAGAGAGAGAGTACTGCAATCATAGGCAACAACTAGTCGGCGCCTCGTAACTCTGAAGCGAGCATTTTGCAAGCATGAACAATATGACGCGAAAACACGGCACAACCCAGCTGGCCAGTTGGCGTGAATCGTGAACACCCCTGAGCCTTGTGCTGGCATGTTTCGTGAGCTACCAAATACAGTTAAACCTGGATATAACAAAGCTGACAAAAGTTCCCATTTTTTGTTACATGCAGGTTTTCACATGCAGGTTTTGAGTTAAGGCTCGCATGAATGCAGCATAAATGAAACGAAAATGCGAGGCTTGGTGAACCCACCCTTCAAGGATTTATTTTACAGCGAAAAACTGCCTGATTTGTGCCTGCTGTTCTCCCACGAGCTTAGATACTACTACATGGCACTCAAAATAAGCAACGTCCCTCACCCCCATACTTACAAACGTAACTTAAGTATCCCTTTTGCCTTCTAGCACTTTTCGGTGCCTTAATGCCCTTCAAGGACCAAACTAATCTTGAAAGGGCACCTTTTTGCGAACTTTATGCTCTTTTCTGCACTCAAACTGTTGGGAGGGTGCTAGCTGGGATACTGTACCGGGAGGCAATGTTCTTCTTTCTCGCCGCTGGAGGCTGTGTTTGAAATAGCGAGCTTGTCTTAAAAAGGCAAAAAAAAAAAAAAAAAAAGTTTTCTGGCAGTACAACTCCTCACTGACAAACAGACACGAAAGGTAGTGGAGAAGACGCATGGCTACACACCAACAGGCAGGCCTAGCACCTAACCGGCACCACACTCACACGTGGAAACGCACGGTAGTTTGCGGTGCGGGTGAAATTCGCTAAATTAGTGCATCTTTACGGGTGATTATTCTTAAAAAGTGCAAAAAGTTGACTCATCAGCATGGTGAATTCGTTACATCAAGGTATACGTCGCGACGTCTTCGTCTACATGAGCTTCAATGGAGCTGGAAATAGTGAATTGAATAACTTCACTAAATCCAGGAATTCGTTACATTGAGGTTCGTTACATCCAGGTTTTAACTGCAAACAGCTGTGCTTTAGCACTATTGTCTATCGTGTTCCTTACCAGTGAACACTGGCCACGTGGTAAACACACTGGGAGCTAGTGTTGGAGGCCTATGCCTGAAATCCGGGCTAGGTTGCTGTAAGAATCCTACCCACAACACCGACTACTACACTCAGGTATAAGTTAAGAACGGCAATAGCTCATGTAGCACATCACTCTGCCGAAGCGACAGGACCGGACATCATTGCATGTGCACGTTTTGAAAAAAGGTACCTAATTTGTGACATCGTCTGCCTTTTCTCACTTAGTTTGTCATGACCGCAGTAATTTATAAGCAGATTAGTAAGAAAAATCACGGAAATGACTCGGGTCATGTTTAAAATACTCCCAGTAACGCTCTTTTTGCGCTGCGTGGAGGAACAACCGGCTGCAGTGGTGCGGCGCAGAGGCAACTTGCATTGCTGTTCTTAGGTTGCAGATGGGTAGACGTGCAAACAATGCGGTACCTTGCGTGCGGTGCCCTCGCTCTCGCAGCCCACGCGCAGCGAGTTGTGCTGCAGGTCGAGGCTGGCCGAGAGGCGCTGGTTCTCGGGGCGCAGCAGGAACTCGACGTAGAAGGGCGGCTGCGGCTGGGCGCCCAGGTTGGAGGGGAACCAGCGGCAGTAGCTCAGGCCGCTGTAGGGCACCACGTGCACGATGCTCTCGGCGTGCGAGCTGGGGCTCTCGCGCCGGATGATGAAGGCACGCTCCGTCGAGATCAGCACCCGCAGGCCGTCTGGGCGGCCCTCCAGCTGCTCCATGGCCACAAAGCTGCAGCAGGGGGGGACAGTGGCGTCAGTTCAGTAGCAAAACACTTTGTCCTCTAGGTCACAAGGTTCGTGACCAGTCATGTCAGAGCGACAGCATCAAAACACCTTTAGAGGAGCTTAAGGCTCATCTAAAAAGTGCCGTGCTTGTAGCGGTTGGCAGGCCAGAATTGCCACTTCACAAATGCACGCTAGGACCTTTCAGGCAAATTCTCACACTGCACCCATTTGTTAACCATCTTTTGTGATAAAATAAAAAAAAAGCTGTCTTTCAAAATCCAAGCAAAATTAGCTTGCGTTCACAAATACAGATGTAGAAAATCCAGATGCATCTATTTATTCTTCTACCTCTTTTCTACGCCAGATGCCAGCTATAATTGTAGCTATGGTCCTCGTGCGCTGGTGTGGTGGCGCCACAGATGGGCTGTGTTCAGCACCACCTTGTGGACAAACGAAGAAATTATATCTTTGTTCCACAAGCAGACGATGTCCTGTAGCATCCCATTCGTTGCAATACGAATATCAGCACAGGAATGGATGCCCAAGTAGTACTTTAATAAAATGAACAGGTTTCGAAAGGGCAACAGGAAATTGATTCATCACAACAAAACCGCTTGTATACAAGTGTAGGGCTGCTTCCGTGCTGTATCAACACGCTGCCATTTTGCAATGGCTTCAACTAAACCCCAGCAATGCTAACCACATGGAAGATAAAAATAGAAAGACTTGTGGACAAACGAAGAAATTATATCTTTGTTCCACAAGCAGACGATGTCCTGTAGCATCCCATTCGTTGCAATACGAATATCAGCACAGGAATGGATGCCCAAGTAGTACTTTAATAAAATGAACAGGTTTCGAAAGGGCAACAGGAAATTGATTCATCACAACAAAACCGCTTGTATACAAGTGTAGGGCTGCTTCCGTGCTGTATCAACACGCTGCCATTTTGCAATGGCTTCAACTAAACCCCAGCAATGCTAACCACATGGAAGATAAAAATAGAAAGACAGAAACCCATGAGCTGCATTAACCCAGCAGTTGGGGGACGGCTTAGTGAAGAAAAGACCAGCGACACGACTTTCATGGTGGTTGTTGAAGCGAATTTCTTCCACGTAAACTCAGGGGTGGAAGCGGGTTTGAGCCTTTTGGAGCACCAAAAGGTGAATTTTAGAGCAGTGCAAGTCTGTTTTGGGGATTTCTAGTCAAACATTATTTATTTGTTATTTTTCATTTCTGGTAACAAAAAAATACTCAACATTCGATCAATACTGAGCAGACCACTTTTTTGACAAGTTGCAAAAATATATGTTCCCAAAATTAAAGCATTACAGCTGACGCAGCAATCACCAAGAAAAAACTAGGGATAAGCGATGCTTTAAATAGCTATACCAAACTAGACTTCAGACAAGTGAAATACAGTTAAACCTCGATGTAACGAAGTCGGTAAAATTCGTAATTTACTTCGTTACACTGAAATTTAACTACATTGAAATTCGCAGTTATAATGAAGTGTTCATCCCGTAAAGCGTTTCCTGCAAAACAAAACGTGGCGCGCATATACGACCGGCCCACTGTTTCTGTTTCTACCAGAGCTTAATCGTCTGCGCGGGCATCAACGTGAACTGCGTGGTGCGTTTTCTCCCTGCAAAAACGCGCCCCGCAAGCCACAGGCGCGCTGACGCAGCCGCGGAGGCCACCCGCACGATGCAGGTAGCTCCAGCGACCGCTTCTGACCGCTCGCTGAAATGCAACTCGAGGGGCAAACGAAAGGGGCATGCAAGAAAAAAAAGCCGATAACGTGGGCGAAATTTTCACTGTAAGACGTCATATGCGCCGCTTTCGAAAGCGCCCTGGGAGATAATATTGCCCCTGCTGCCAGGTGGCACCACAAGTCACCTCAAAACTGCAGTGCACGAGGCCCATAGTAGCCGCATTTTGGTCTGCTCCAGAGTCCATGCTTGCTGCTCTCGGAGTGTTAACCCTAACACTCTTCTTTCTATAGCTCTTTTCTGAGCTGGCTAGGAGAGGACGAGAACAAGGCAACTGAGCTGCACACCTATCAATTCGCTGCTTCTGAGTGTTATGTATAGCACTTTTCTTTCAGTGGCTCTTTAATGAGCCATTTAGGAGAGGACAGTGAGGTGGAGCCAAACGCTCACAGGTCCCCCCCGGTGGCGGCGTCGGCCAGCTGGCAGAGGAACTGCTGGCCCAGGGCCTGGCTGGTCGAGTAGCAGGGCAGCAGCCCCCCGGGGCCCGAGCATAGTCGGGGTGGACGGCAGCGTCGGGGGTGCCGGTGGGAGGGGGGCTTGCTGGTGTCCCGCACCAGGCTGGCCGCCTCCGTCACCAGGTCCAGTATCCCCGCAGCCGGCATGGCCACTGTGCCGATAAGGCCCTTGCCCAGGCCCGTCAGCAGGCCCTGTAACAACCACGCCGTCGCAAGGGGGCACGCGTCACGTTTCGTAACTGTCGATCGTCTTCAGTGGGCGTGTGAATGTATGAAAGCTTTGACTAACAAAGTGAACATGAATAACGAAAAGCGACTGCAAACTAAATACAGTAGGACACAACAGTTTATGCTGTGATTTGTGCTTTGGAAGTGAAGGATTGTCTTGGAGTGATGGCAAAGCCAATAATTCGAAGTCGCCAAAAATAAAGCAGTCAGCAGCAGCCACAAACACCGCAACAAGAATGGAAGTGGCCATTTATTTTTATGGAACAGATGCTAAACTATGACAAACAATAGGAGTCAAGACACTGCAAGAAAACACGCGGTCGGTCAATGCAACAGGCCAAGGCAACACAATGGCCAGGGCAATCGGTTTACCCGACCATGTTCCAATCATTCACCAATGACAGCACAGTAGCTGATGCAGTGCTTGAATCACTGCAACGAATTGCCATTTTTCTGCACACACTTTCTCTGCCCTCCGTGAAGCAGCATTTACAAAAATATTCAACCAGTGTTGCCCAGCCTGAACAGAAGCCCACTGACTGCCTTTTCTCAACCACAGTGTGTTCTCCAATGTTATACATTTGTTTCCACCCCTGCACCTATCACAAGAATGCCTCCCAAACCGGGGCACGTGACCTACTTGTTTCTCCGTCTTATTATGATTCCCAGATGAATTTAGATGAAAGAAAACTAAATAAAAGTTGGGGGAAAGCCCGCAGCAGCAAGATATCACAGGCATTCCAATTCAAAACAAATGAACAGGAGCTCCGACACCCGAAAAAAAATTTGCGGGGTGAGCACCCACCTGGACGCCCTCGTTGACGACCCCGTGGTAGGAGTGCCTGGCGACGCTGGTCAGGCCCCCGACCACCCCGCTGCCCAGCCGCCGCAGGCCCGTCACTAGGTGGCCCTCGCTTGAGTGCTCGGGGCCGGCACCGCTCCGGCTGCGCTGCTCCACCTGCCCTGGGGGGTGGGCCACCGTGGTCAGGCTCTCCGACAGGGAGCCCGCCATCTGCAACAAGAGGGGGTGGTCAGCCGACAATCTTCCCAGAGGAACCGTAGCACTACAACCTCCAGCCCTTGATGACCACACCGCATGGCGGATTTCGCCAGGAAATTTGTTAGAGGGGCCCTGAACTGTTGGTACCTAACAAGGGTGGCAGTTTTTCATCAAAGCTTTGTTTATTCTTTCCAGCATTCATTCGGGTGTCACGGGTATTGCAGGCGACAAAGAAGCGGTCCGAAACCACTTGAAGGGTGCCTGGCAGCCCACATACGAAGGCATCTTCCTTTCTTTTGAGCGACGTCTCTCTCACTTCTGTCTACCATGACCCTCCTGCAGGGGCTAACAACGGGAAGCGGCTGGCTGCCCCGATATTAACATTTCCCGTTGTATGAATCCTTCTCACTGTGCTTGTGTGTAGAAATTCCCCTGACATTAGTTTTTTTATGAGTTATTGGCAGGGTTAACTTATCATGTGCCCTAATTCTCCTAACTGAGCTCAGGTTTAGTGTTTCCCCAACTGCTGTTTTCTGAGGAGTCAATTGCAGAAAATAACTCAGCCCGCTGCCGCTCTCATGTTAACGATCTATGTTATTTAAATGCTTCAATCTGCATGCACATGCATCAGATTTTCCGGCAGATAGCACAATGTATTTTTGCGTGTTATTGCAACTGGATGGGCCACGTGTACCAAGTAGGGAAAGGATCACTTCTTTCTCTACGCAAGTAGGGAAAGGATCACTTCTTTCTCTACGCAGCTCAAGAAAGCTTCCAGAAATCACTGACCGATTTTAACATTTGTTTTTGCTGTGTACGACCAAACTAGCTTGCACCGTGAAAGACAAAGTTTTTGAGTTGTGTGCCACCAAACTTGCTTACATCATAAGTGATTTGAGTATCATTTTCCTATAGGTTGTATTCACTGGCAAGGCACACATGCAGGCAACCATGTGAGTGCGCCGTCACTGGTTACATCGGGCTCTGTGGGACAGCAGTACTTGTCCGTGCTGAACGTTCCAAACTCTACCCCACCCAACGCAAAGTAATGCCTCGACTCCAATGTGAGTGTGATTAATAACATCGTTGAGAATCGGGTTGAAATGGAGCAGACGACGCACGCCGGTGTTTTTTCCTGTGGCACGCAGGCGCAGTGGCACAAGCTGCCCCATGTTTCGGGGCGCTTTGGCCATGTCTGCGTCCATTTCCAGTGTTGCCAAGCAAAGAAATTGACAGCTAAACTTTTCAGTGAATACCACCTACAAGGATGGGCACATTTATTGTTCGAAAAAGTGCATAAGGTGCAAAATTTCTGCGATTGTGTATACCTAGGCTTGCACCCTGCCAGTTAAAACAGTTCAAGTGCCCGTAAAAATTGAGTAAGGACGTCACACAGCACTTGAGAGCTATTTATTCTTTGTTAACACACTACCCACAAAGCACTTGCTATGCTTGAAATCACTACAAGGTCATTAACTGTCACTTACGAAAGTTGCAGTGATAACTGAAATAACCGAGAAGAAGGGAGAGAACCTGAAGTGACTGACACAGACCTTGACTGTGGAGTTGGACAGGCCGTGGGTGACCCCCTTGATGAGGTAGGTGATGTTGCCATCCTTGAGGGACTCGGACCAACCAGTGCAGACGTCGTTGAAGAGTCCCACAGGGTCACCCAGGAAGTCCACAGCCCCCAGAATCTTGGCCGCATGGCTCTGGAACTCCTAAGCAGGAAACATGCCGCAGGGCAGTCATTCCGAAGAACTACACCATGCTAACAAACTAGCTCAAGTGGTATCTGCAGGGCGTGCGAGGATATTTTACAATACACTGAGGAAAATGATTACGCACCCCTTTGTAGTGCTCGATCACATTGTTGACCAGGAACTCGAGTGACTCAAAGGGATGGGACTTGACAAAGGAGTCTGAAAAGGGTACAGAAGAGCAGCGGAATGTTAGGGAGCTTAACCTTGCACCATCGAAGAGCTTGAGTAAGGTGTAACAAGAGATTCCAGCCCAATAACAGAGCAGCAGTGTTTTCCATTACGAAAACAAAGCGCCACTGGTCTCCTATTATGGAACATTTCCCGTGCTCATATAAAATTTTTGTGAAGCAAGCTTTAGCCAAAGACAATTAAATACACAGAGCAAAAGGCAAATTTACTAAGATGCTTCACAAGTAATTACCCTGTGTGGAAAGCCAGCTTTTATGCATCACATACCCCAAGTGTGCTCCATCAAAGCATCAAGAACTTATATTTTTATAACCAACTAATATGACTGACTTTGTGAGTCTGCGTTCTGCCAGTTTGTTGGCACTGGGTATTTTGTCATACGTTAATATAAACCCGCGCAACATAGAGGGCCCCATGCTCTCGCCGGCTCACTTAATATGGAGAATCGCAGCGCTAGACTGCTACACAAGTAAGGAGCACCTTACCAGCAATTCTTTTTAAACATTAGTGCTGTAAGGTTCACGAAGCCCGCACCGAAACAAAGCTACTGGCCCTAAAGCTAATGTACTCTTTTAAGGGAAACAGAGGTCCAAATACAAGTTGCTCTAGATTGATACATTATGTCACCGAGAACACAAATATACTGCTCTTACGTGTAGCTTTTTTTAAAATAAGGTAGAAAATAGCAAAAACAGCGGTACCGCTGCCACTGGCTATACCACACAAATTGCACCGGAAAACTTATTAAATCATCTGGCGTGTGCAATGTGTTTCCTGGCTGCCACTAGATGGTGCTACTCGTCCATACTTAGGGCGGCGGTAGCGCTTTTCAAGGAAGTATGCAAGCTACGCATGAGCAGTTGGCACTTTGCCAACATTCACTTGGCCTCAAAAAGGCAATATGTTTTTCTTCAACAAAGCATCCCATGAAGGAACATTTTGCTTAGCCGTCTAAAGCTGCAAAGTACGAGGGAGCTCGGGAAAGCATGACTGATTTTGGCAGAAACTGACCAAACCGCTTGGTACGTGATAGCGTTGTATTCAGTTGCTTCTACACTACTACACATCACCTCTGCCTCGCTTACAACTGGTTTACCGAGATGCAACTGTGATGCGAACAGTGGTTGCAGTCGCTGTTTGCGTCAAGGTAAACCATAAGTAAGCGAGGCAGCGGTCTGGCCTGGTTGATGCAAACAGTGGCTGCAGTCACTGTTTGCATCATGTTTGATTAGCGATTTCTCAGCAATTAAGGCATCTTTCGTCGCCGAATCAACACGAAAATGGCTATGGGAAGGTCAGGCTTTCACTTGAAACCAACTTGCTGGTTGCCTTCAGTGTCCCTCTAAAGGTGTCTCCTCGGCACGCAGTGTGGTGCCCAACAACGCACCCAGCTCGACGACGACGTCCTCGAAGCGCATGAGGCTCCATCCGGCCTTCTTCTTGATGCTGTCCAGCTCCGGGGGCCGGTGGCTCAGGGTGAGCACGCTCAGCTTCACCTGGTCCAGCCGCAGCTTCAGCGTGTTGAAGTACAAGCGGCGCGCATTGGCCGACGCCGCTGCATGGGCCCTAACGGGAAGGGAAGGAGTTTTCCGCTCTCAAAGCTGCACGTGTTGTGCAGAGGCACAATCAATGTCAAAATCTGCATTACGCTACCAGCAATGTCAGTTTTTTTCAGATATGAAACCCTTTCAACGCAATGCATTGTAAACATGCACGATTGCAGACTGAGCACACAGGTAGGCATCTATTGGACGATGCGGGAGGAGCAAGTCCCCACTTACTGCCACAAGTGAGATGGAAAACACTATCTAGGCTAATGCAGGAGCTAATTCATTACACTGATTTTGTCGAAAAAAGTTTCAAAAAGATCAAGACGTGACTACTCTAAACAAACTCAGGCAAAAAAAAATCCAGACGTCAACGAGTAAGTGAATAAAATGGACAGTCACAATCACCGTCTCCCCTTAACCGTGTAATTTGCACTAGCGAGATAACTCATGAAACCACCCACGCGCACCCCCGGCTACTTTCGAGTATACTCTTGTTGCTTTTTAAACTCGCTCCCTGCCACTCCCGAGACAACTCATGCGAAAAAAAATTGCATTCATGTCCCGCCATCTATGGAGAGGTCACCTGAACACATTGAACTTGTATATTAAATTTTAGACAACAGATGGAGCTCACGTTTTTACATCCGCGAACCAACTTCTACTGAACCAACATAAAAAATATATATATATACCCGGCAGCGGGTGAGGAGCAGTCAGAAAAAAAAACCGGCACTGAAAGAGTTAATATACATGAACAAATGAATAAATATGCAATCATTCAACCATGATTAGTGCATTGCAACCCTTGCACCACTACCGAAGAAATAATACTGAGTGAGGTGCAGAGATGTAACAGATTGATTGATTGATTGATTATAGGATTTAACACGCCAACACTACACAAGCGATGAGGTGTGCCGTAGTGGAGGGCTTTGGATGAATTTTGACCACCTGGCGATCTTTAATGTGCGCCGAAATCTCTAACACACCGGCGTTTTTCTTTTTGCTTCCATCAGAAGAGCGCCCGCCTTGGCCGGGAATCAAACCCTTGTTCTTGAGCAGAGACGTAATAGAAATAAATGAAAGGCAAACGTACCTTTGCAACTGGTTGTCAATGATGATTTCGTCGCTAAAATCAGTAAATTGGTGGTGAACGAGTTGAAGAACTTTCAGCATCAACAGCTCCTCCAAGGCAACTGTAAGGTTCTTCACGTGCATAATGAAATGCTGGAATAAACAAAACAGAAATGGAAGCAAAATGGCTATCAGCATTCTGTTGAAAGAGCACTGAGTTATCAAAGGCCCCAACTACCTGAATGACTTGACCAAAAAGGTACACGACAGACGCATGACAATAACTGTGCAAGCCGCTGGCTATCGCGATTATTTTATGTGCAGTGGTTACAGTACCTGCAGATGAGGCTGAATGCAAGAATATGGAAAGTGGGCTTTTTTTCTTTCTATCGGTGCAACAGATACACAACCACAAAAAAGTAACAAGTAACATAGGCCCACTGCAGCAGATGTTCATTTTCTACATTAACACAGTGAGAAGACTGAAGGTACTCAGCTGAAAATTCACACCTTAATTAAAAAAAAAAAAAGAGTTTAAATGGTGTACTTACAAATTTTCTAGTGCTGCAATTCTGGTCGACTACAACACACAATAATGTATTATCCAAAATATTTGAAAATCAAAAAAGAAAAACGAATATACGCACATGCCTACCATAAAATAAACTCTTCTCATCAAAAGTTGCGCACGATTTGTGCAGCTATTACTTTCAACACATCTGCTGCCACATTTTGTTTTGTCAGGATGAAGCAGGGAACCTCACTTGGCACAGTTTGGTGCAACAGTGGGAGCACTGCACCACCACACTGTCTATTGACAAGTTTAACTGGAAATGGTTTGTCAGTGTGAAACAAAACCAGGCCAGTCATTGTCCTAATCCAGTGGACTAGTGCCTTCAACAATGTTATAAACGGACTGGGAGGGAAGGATAGAAATATGCGCTCTTTAACTCTTTCGTTACCACGCCTATTCAAATCGATCACCGGTGATCGATGATTTATATTGCCTATTTCGACATGTTGTAGTCATTTCTCGTGCACCTAATGCGGTCAGTGGTTAGTCTAAGCAGTGCCCTTTTAGAATCCATTTAAATTTTCCCGCTCCGGCGACATGGAGATTTTTGACGGCGTTTTTTATGAGCTGAGGTGCGTGTGTTTTTGAGGAAGGGGGCGTGGCTGCTGCCCTTGAGAAAAAAGCATGCAGATCATCGCTAGGCTGCATTACCATAATATTTTTTTTTTGTCAAAAGGCTCCCGGCAAGTCAAATACCAAATAATGCGGTCAGCTGTGCAGTCCGACAGCGTTGAGAGGTGATAATTACTTGAAAATAGCCCCAGCTATTCACTAATGATCTTTGGTTCGGAGAAAGGGCAGCTTTATTCTCCCAAGGCTTATTTCTGATGGTCCCCCGCATATCTAGCAAGTGTGCCTGCCATTTTCAACCAGTTTCCAGAAGTTTCGGTTTCATTTTTGCATTGCGAAATTCATATTTGGTGCTACTACGCAGTTACCCAACTACAAGCTCATTTGCCATGGTGCCTCCGTTGCCCGCTACTGCTCCTCAAACAAGCATGCCGCTCGCGCTTCCACTTTATCTACGCCTTGCTTCTGCGATAAGAGCTTCCGCTGAAAGTCAAACGATAACACCAAGTCGTCGGGTGTCAGTTCAGACGAGGAGAACGCTTCCAATCGGCCTTGAACACCGCCAGCTATTCACCGGCCAGTTTCGGTTTCATACGAGGGTATTTCCGGAGGTCTAATGTCGCTTCTTAGTAGTACTGTCTATTCTGACAGTCTCCAACAGCCTTGTATTTGTTTCTCTTCGAAATTGTTAGGTGGCGCTGCAATGTAGTAGGCTCGGAGTGCTGAACTCGTTTCACAGCCCGATGGCGGCTTGGTGGTGAAAGCTTGCTGGGCACGATTATAGCGCATTGTACCTTATTCCTGCAAGCAAGGCTACCATAGTGAGTCAGAACATGATGATAAACCGCAAATGAAAGTTCTGACTGATAAGTGATCATCAGAATGTCAACAAACATCCACCAAAGAGTTTGGTTCTCAACTCCAAGCAGATTTTTTCACATCGCTTGCTTGCCTTCAATATTGTGCCGGTCATAATCATCGACAAGGTGTTTTTACATCACGTGGAGGCTAATTTGGGCCTTTAATAATGTCAAACCACCAGATTTCTTCTAGAGAACAATCCAAAATAGCAAAATATGAAATAGTGGTTGGGCTTCACCACATGGCACGGGCACCACGCGGGCTAACATTTTCTTTTATATCTCACAAATGTACTGCGCAACTCAATTTTTTTTCTAGGACGGGTTTTTGAAATGTCTACCTACAAAATGTATATTCTCAATTTTTTCTACTACTGGTGGTTTATTGTACACAACTTACGTTTTCTTATTTTCTTCGACGCATGAGAAATTTCGAATTCGATAATTTTTTTCGCAATCATTATTTAGGAAAACATTATTAAAACTGGTGTCGTTGGAAAGCGCGTGGAATAATCTGCATTTTATGTCACTGCAATATGTGCCTAACCAATATGTACAACGCAAAAAAATGTTTTGTTAGACCCTTAAAAATTGGCCAATTTCCCGTGGTAACGAAAGAGTTAAGCGGGGAAATTCAAAATATGCATACATAAAAGGGAGTTACAAACTTTACAGCAAAACTTTGAGCGTTCCGCTGTGCGTGAGAAAGTTACGGCATGCACAGATGCTGTCAGCTGAGCAGCCTAACAACCACTCCATTTTTTTTTGCAGTGTTCAAAATGTGTTTTGGGGCCCTTTAACCCTTTAACTCCCCAGTCATTCTCTTCTGTGATGAAAGCCCACCTGAAAGATGACATCTTGACGGCGAGAGTTCAAAATAAGGATAACCTAACGACCACTCCATTTCTTTCACCGTATTCCCAACGAGTTTCGGGGCCCCCTTAAGTGACCCTCCCCTCCCCCACCTGTTACCTGGAAGATGACGACGTCGGTGTCCCGCTGGGGTAGGCGCTCGGCCGTGACGACAATGGCCGGCAGGTGTCGCTGGCGGTCCCGCTCGTGCAGGGGCGTCACGTACAGGGCGACAGGGCGCTCGGCCCCGTGCAGCTGGTTGTCCACTTGGACGTTTTCCACGCTGGCGTCCAGGATCTGGGACGAGGGGCTCTGCTGGAAATTGACCCGGATGTTCTGCAGCACCGCGTACACCAGCTCCTCGCCCAGGTGGTTGATCACCGACACACCCAGGCCGCCCACCAGGTGCACGTTCAGCTGGCCAGGAGGGAAGGAGACAGGGCACCATTAGGGGGGGTGGAGACTCGCGCTCCACCCCCCACGCTTTCTCAAGGCAGCAGCTTCCGTTCCTCTCTCACTGGGCAGCAGTCCCTGCCCTTTAGCAGCAGTTCTATGCGGCAGTAGTTTCAGTTAGGTTTTGAAAACGAGTAACCGGCTGTGTACTTGTCTACGAGCCGTCGCTCTTGTCCCTGTCTTGTTTGCTTCACACTTCTCCGTGATGGGTCCACCCTCGACAGCCAATGTGTGGTGAACGAGGCAACGATCAGCCTAGATTTGCTGTGCGTTAGCGTGTAAAGACAGGGCCTCACATTGTCCCTAGTATTTACAAGGTTCAGAGGAACACTGTGGCTCTCACAACTTTCACTTCATTTCCTTCCATTCTGTTCAAAGGGCCCTGAAACACGTTTTTAACAAAGTAAACAAACTCACATAAAAGAGGTTGCGTGCTGCCAGATATCTCAGCCAAATTGCTTTTTTTACCCTTACAAACAGCAGAAAGCTCACAAGTATGCTGCGAAGTTTGCCACCACATTTTTGAGTTATATTTTGTGTTGATGCCCTCCCGGGTCCCTAGGGTATGAAAATAAATAAAATAAATAAATATTTCCGATCCCTGCCATGGTTTGCAGCCTTTGCGCATTGTCATCCCTTTTATGCACAGCAAAGTACAGGTTAAGAGAAGCACCAAAGAGATGCACAACTTGTGGCTCCCTCCCCCACTTGGCTTCCTTAGTGCTAAAGAAAGTGCTGAAGACAGTAGTGCTGAAGGTTGTTACGGGGCAACAACCCTGGTTTCCTATCTAGTTGCATCTGGTAACTAACTCGGCACAAGTAAGGCCTTGTTCACTTAGGCTGCCTGCATATGTCAAAAAGAAAACTTCAAGGCCAAGCAACTTTGCACTCTATGGCCACAATGCGACGAATTTCTTTGCAGCCATAGGTTTTCTATATCAAAGACTGGTAAGTAAGCTACCTCTGTCACTGAAAAGAAAAATCTACAACCAGTGCATACTACCGGTGATCAGAGCTACTTGATGTAGGAGTTGCGAAACTCCCCATAGGTCCCATGCATCAGAAGTGGCCCTACGATTGGTCCACTGTTTTGGATCTTCCCGTACAGTGGCACCATCTCTTAGTGACAAAACAAACTATACAACGTCGTTCGCCGCTCGACGACCTGGGCAAAAAATGGTATTTGGGTGCTTGCGTAAATTTGTAGCGCCGAAGAAGCCCAATGTGCTCAGCCTCGCAAATGTTTTACACGCATTCAAACCAAGAGAAGTAAAAAAAAAAAAAAAAATGCGGCCGTGTGGTCAGCGAGATGAGTTATCGCCTGTACATTGTTGTCTGCTGCGCATCATCTGCGGTCTTTCAGCGGCAAAAAAAAAGTTAAAAATTCGCTTCCACGGCTTTATGCAAGCTTGAAAGGATTATTTAGAGCCGCTTGATCAGCTACTGGAATATTTGTGGCATAGAGTGTAAGAGCGACAACTGCAAATTTAGTACTTCAGGTCGGACCTGTGTTGTGCCGGAGGGGCCGCACAAGTGCCAATCGGTCGAGAAAGCTGCGCAGATGCAGAAACAATCGCAACAAAAAACCGTAGTAAAGGAAGCAATAAATAACTTAGGAAAGTACAAAAATAAAGAATTATGCACATTTAAAACAAAATTTAACGTTAAATAGTCAATTTGAATATTAGTTCGTTTTTTTTAGATAGTGCGCGCGGTGGCTGCGGTGGCGCTACCGTATGCACGATCCAAAGCAGGGGGGGTCCAGGTGTGGGCCGTTTTTTGAGGCGGAGCTTCGCAACTGCCTACATCGAAGAGCTCTGGCCGGTGATGCCGTACGGAGCTGAAACTTGGCACCTTACTAAACAGCTAGAAAGTAAACTTAGGTCGGCTCAACCGGGCCATGGAACGTTAGGAGTAACACTAAGGGACAGGAAACGAGCTACCTGGATCGGAGAACAAACTAGAGTAGAAGATATCTTAGTTCAAATAAAAAAAATAAATGTACTTGGGCTGGCCATGTAGTGAGACGAACCAACAACCGGTGGACAATAGGGTAACAGAGTGGATACCAAGAGATGGGTCTGGAAGAAGGGGAAGGACACCAACACCGATGAAGGGATGAAATAAAGAAATTCAGGAGTAAACTGTGGACTCGAGCAGCGCATAACAGGAGCGGTTGGAGGTCAATGGGAGAGGCCTTTGTCCTGCTTTGGACCTGAGTAGGCTGCTAATGATTATGATGATGATCAAAGACTGGCCGTGCACTCTGGCATTCCCAACGCAACTATGATTCTAACAGCAATCCCAGGCATCTCACACGCCAGCGCGAAGACTTCTCCCTGAAAGTTAAAAGAGGTGGTTCCTGGCCTTTTCCCCCGTCCTTCACTTAAAGGAGCCATGCAGACAAAATGCGAGTTTGGTTCAGTCGAAATATTGCCTTGTTAGAATAACACTAACGCCACCTTTAATGCAAACACCCCTAAAATAAGCTAAATAATTAGGAAAATAAAGAATGGCCATGCAACCCACTAGCTTATTTACCCCACCAGAACCTACGACGTATTATGGGCAATTGTGCTTATTGGTTGCATCCAGCAAAATCCAATGCAAATTACCAGAGGTTATAAGCTTGCCGAACGAGCTATTTGCGCTTAAATTTAATGCATATTCTTTTTATAGTAGTAAGAATGGCGGGATAAACAATGAAAGTTATGAACACACACCTAACCATAGAAGCACCAGTGCGTACTGAACACACTATGCTGGTTCTAGCGGCATTGTGACTGGCGCATTGAGCTTACACTGGCCAACTGGCATAACCGACACTGTCTTCTGTGACTCTGTTTGTCGAGCATACCCACTGTTTCCCGAAACATGTACTATCAACCATAATAAACGTTATCCAGAAACAAACCCAGTCAAGAGTAAAGCAAAGATGGACAACAGTCCCGAGTGGTTTGGTGGCGCCATCTAGGAGTACTGACAGCAGACAAGGTATTCCGTCGTTTGCTGCATCCCTAGTCCGCATGCTTACGTTCGCTTCAGCACTTGTCCTGGATACATCATCACAGACGTCAGGAAACACAATTCAGCACGAGAATCAAAATTCTGGCTTAAATTGTTTACTTCATAAAGCATCGTTTGGTGCTGAAGAAGTGCTGGGGTCACTACAGTCGAATCCCGCTACAACGAAATTGACGGGACGTGCGAAAAATTTCGTTGAAGCGAAAATTCGTTGAGGCGAAATCTGCCGCAACACACCACGGAAAGGCCAGAAAAATAGCCCCGTATGCTTCCGCATCATTGGCAGCATAATACAATGTTTAGAAAAAGGAGTGACGCGCAATAACGTCATGTTTATTCGGATAACGAACATACCAATGGTTATCTGTTCTTTCACTGCACCCAAAGAACGCGTTACGGAGGGGGGTGAAGATATGCAGGCGCAAAACGTATTGCTGTACAACAAGGCGTGTCCACCGAGCTGATTACTTGCAGATAGCTGCTAGGCCGTCGGAAGCCCCCCTCTCACTTGTAGCAGGAGCAGTGCCGTTATCTTATCATCTGACACGGCGCGGCAGCTACTAAACCTTGGCAGGTTAGACGCGCGCGCTTGCATTTAACACAACTGCGCGCTCATGACTAAGATAGGATGACTTGGCTTCAAGACCAAACACGCAAACATGATTTTTGCTCTTGGCTATTAAGAATGGTAGAAGGAAAACGGCAAGGACAGCTGCTCACAACGCATACATGACGGCGCCGCGCCAGCAGCGGAGCACATTTGTGCGATTTCAACTGGATACGGATTGGCTGTAGCTCCGGCTTGGCGAACCGGGCCTGCACCTCATGTAAAGACCAGAGTAACTCTGGTAAAGACGGCCAGCCACATCGTTATCACCATCAAACAATGGCGTCCGCCTATGAGGTTTTTTTTTTTTTTTTTTTTTTTTTTTTTTGTGGCGGTGTGGCCGCACCGCGCATGTTTTCGGTGAAACTAAGCGTCCTGAATGTATAAAAAGTTACAGATAGCTGGCGCTATGCTTATTTTATTGTAAAATAATTGTTCAAACCCAGCCCAAATCATCGAAAATTTCGTTGAAGCAAAAGCAAGCCTGACAAATGGTTCGTTGTGGTGAGGACTTTGTTGCATGGACTTCTATGGCTGGCTGACGGGGAATTGGAAATATTTCGTTGAAGCGGAAATTTCGTTGAAGCGGCGTTCGTTGTAGCGGGGTTCGACTGTATAAAACTCCAAATCTTTCGAATAAAACGAACTTGTATTTTGTCTGCATGGCCCCTCTAAGCACCACGGGAAATACTGACACATTGTGAAGGGAAGAGCACGAGAGTCACGGGGGACTGGTGCTGACGTGAAAACTCACCTCAAGGTCCATGCCAAACCTCCCTTCGACCTGTGGCGGCTGTGGTTCCTCCGCGCCTTTATCGGCAAGAAGTCGGAGGTCGAGGCTTGGAGCGCTCGTGGAAAGCTTTTGCTGCATGAAACAAAGGGCCAGGTTGGCAACTGCCGCGTCTTCTATCGAACCCGTCTGCGCACCTTTTGCACAAAGTCCGAGACGCAGAGCATGATGGTGGGGCCCTTGGGGACGACCCGCACGGAGAGCACCCCCGATCCTCCCCGCATCTTCTGGTTCACCACTGCCTGCTCCACGGGAACGCCATTGTCCATGCAGGCAAAGCTCACAGGCTGCGGGGGGCCCAGCACCACATCGTTCCCTGAAAGTGCAACGTGCAACTGTCATTTTACCACCCTCTTCAGGAAATGGCACGACTGATTCGAGCCGGTCGTCACCAAGTGCCGATTCGAAGCCGCCACTGCCCATCATTCTCATGTTGGCAGACAACTGCAGCACCACAGTTGTATTTAGGATTGCCTAAACCCATTAAAAACTTTAAAAATAGTCACAACAAAAAAACTTCACAAACAAAACTTACAAGCACACACACGCACACACTATAACTTGGGAATGCGTCCTAACCTCTGAAATCTGGACCGGCGTCATACAAAGATGGTTTCTGCATCCTCGCCCCAAAATTTTTGAAGGCACTTGAGAGTTACACTTCTGCATCGGACTTCATTAGGCGCAGTGAAGTGACCTGGCAGAGTTTGATTAAGGGGAGACGTGGGTCTTGAAATGAACTTTTTTATTAATTGGTCTGTGATAATGAAAATCACTGTGCATATGTGTTTTGTCTTCCTCATTTCAAATATGTAATTAGTTTTCAAGTGGTATAATTATTTTCTGAGTTATAAAGAAAACACTGGAGCCTAATTAAGTAATTTCTTACGGGCCTTTAAGGAACTTTTATTCAACTTTTTTTAAAAATAAATGGTATGGATGTGTAGCTTAAGACCTGCCATGCACGCTGAAGCTATTTATATTCCTGTAAAGCTGGTTGATTGGATAAAATTAGTCTAATTATGCCAAGTACAGTTTTCAGAAAACTTAATGAGCTCATATTATTACTCATAACATTTATTTGGGGAAAAATGAGCCAATTAAAATAGCATCAGCATGCAGTTCATTTGATCCCGAATTTAACGGTATAACACTTGTAGAAATCCTTTGAAAAAAACTATCTCAAAACCCCTGTAAGGCTAGGCACATATGCAAAAAAAGGGAAGCCGAGAAAATCGCAGTTTAAGTTTTACTACAAGTGACAGTTTTATCTATTGAGCATATGAAAAAAAGAAAGGTTCTAGAATGTAGCTCGCTTTTCGCTCAACACGAGCATACCAAGTTTGCTGAAGTCAGTTGATGGGAAAATTATGAAATCCTCTGTCTACAGATGGCACTTGGCAGAAAAACTGAACAAAAGCAAAGCCAGAACGTTGCTTCAATTTTTATACTGTTGGCAGCGCGCTGTCACTCTTTGGCGACTAGGGCTGAGGTGCCGATCGTGCACCACAGTTGTAAATGTTTATTTTGTTATGTTACTGCTTCATTTGTAGCAATCAAATCGGATTTGCATCGCGTGAAATGAGTTGCAGCGAAGGGGCTGGTAACGGAATGCCCGCCACTGTTCTGTAACGTGCATGCGCTTGGCTAGGTGGGATAACCACGTTTTCGGTTTAATCTACTCGTATATCACGTCACCAACGCAGATTGTGCACAGTGCGAACATTTATAATTCTCAAATCGCTCATCTATATGGTAAACTGCCGACGAGGAAGCGCGCGCCGGAGTGCGGGCCGACCCGCCGCGGCATCGTTGATAACAGAATGAACACACTTCCCTTGCGACGTCTGCATGCGGCATCCTCCACTTTATCATTTCTTTTCTTTCTATTTGCTGCTGATCGAAAGATAGACGCACCTTAGTGCCCCCGCAGGCGTAATCATATCGCTACGCTATCGTCTCGGCAGCCCGCGCGGGCGCTAAGCCTACCACCGTCTCGGCGCCGTTCTCGCGATAAGTCGTCGTCACACGAGCAGAAAATCATATTTCAGGCGCTTTTAATAATGCATGTTCTTCCTTTCGGTTATCGATAGACATATTTACTTTATTTTTACGCCATGCGGGGCTTTTGCCGGTCCTCGCATAGACGAACACATGAGCCGTTGCACTGTGATGAGAGTGCCGAGCAGACGATCCACGGCGCCCAGCCAATGAGGTTGCGCCCTGCGGTCACGTGCAGTCAGTAGCCAATTACGCGGCGCATTCCGTCTCTTTTCTACCCCGGTTTTACTCGCAACCAACGGACGAAACGGAGTGGTTCTGGCGGGGAATTGAAAACGAAAAGATGCGCTTTCGAATGAGACCAAGATGGACGCCGTGGCGCATGTAGAACCCGAGGGGCGAGTCGTCGAAAAAATCCTATTTTCGCGTCGAATCTTGGCCGATTTTAGCGGTCGTCGGTGCTATAAATTGATATTATGGCTCAAATACGTACTCCTGGGTCTGGATATTTTGCTAACAGGTAGAAAAATAGCTCTACTTTCCGAAAATGGCGATTTCTAAAAATCGATTTTTTGGCCAAATTTCGGGATTCCAAGACCCGCGTCTCCCCTTAAGGCTGCCCCTCTCAGCAGATTTCGTACCGGCCTTCAATTGCATCTAGAGGAATTGACAGCTGGGCAACTTGGTAAAGGTTTATCATAGATGGTTTATCACACATACACAGGGCAGGATACACCGATGCACAAGATGTACAGGACAGGCTCCCTGTTCTGTCCCTCTTAGTTTCCTTGCTGTTGCTGTTACGTTAGCAAGTGCTTCACCCACAACGTACAATGACCCCCATTCCCTCACCTCTGCGAAGACCCGCGAAGCCGTCCCTGGGCTGGACGAACATGCCGGGCAGCTGGCAGGCGAGGCGTCCGTCGGAGCGGAACTGCCACGTCTGGGTGAGGCGGCGGCGGCCGTCGGGCTTGCGCAGCATCAGCTCCGTGTACTTCTTGGGCTCGGGCCCCAGGCCGGCAATGTCCAGCACCAGCATGCGGCCGGGCTCCGCGCTGGGCCGGGGCTCGCGCGGCGTGCTCGAGCCCTCGTGCTGCAGCATGCCCGTCGAGGTCATGCGCCACAGCTGCGACCGCTTGCCCAGCTCCTGCAGGGAGGGAAGAGAACGGCACCGCTTCAGGACAGTTTCACAGCCCACTAATGAGCAACAGAGGGGAGTGCTGATGTGAAATTCGGGCTACGGCACATGCGTTGGTGATTAGCTAAAATTTTAAAATTCAAATTTTGAGGTCTTAACACGTCGAAGCTACACCTGGGCTACGAGGCGCACTGTAGGGGAGGGCTACAGATTAATTTTGACCATCTGGCGATCTTTGACCGTGTGCTGAAACCTTGAGGCGAAGGCGTTTTCACTTTTCTGAAAAAAAAAAAAAGCCACCGCAGCCACTATCAAACCCACATCCTTGAGCTTGGCAGCACAATGCCTCAACCACCGAGCCACTGTGGCAGGTAATTATCTAAAATATCGAAACTAGAAGTTTAGGAGAGACGTTATCGCATTAAAAATGTTTGCTGGTACTGGGCCTTTACAGCTCATTCTAAATAAATAGAAGGATGTCACTCTAATATTTATGATAAAGCTTGCCTTTTTGTTGCCCATAGGGTGGGTAATGCGCATGCACCGATAGTGATACAGAAGGGAAAAAGAGAAATTCCATTAAAAGATCAAGCTAGCGGCAGAGAAAAGAGGTGCTATCACAATGCAATGCTGCTAAGACAAGCTTCCCTACCTTCTTGTTGATGACGACACGGGAGCCCTGAGGAACATCGAGCACCAGTTCTTGGCACCTCACATCTTTTGAGCCAGGCTGAGCTTTCACCATGGCCCTGGGCCTGCAGCGGAAGAGGACAGCCGCGAAACGTGACTCACAAGCGGTATGCCACAGCCTCTATTCTTAGCCAAACACTAAATAATGCAACAACAGTCATAATAGCCTTCCTAATAATCTATCCGTGCCAACTATACACAATTATATTAAAAAAGAAGTCCACCTCTAAATGAACTAGAGATACGCAGGCTGACTGAAGTGAGAATGAGTCAAGTTGACTTCACTGCAACCGACATTTTTGACTTGGGCATCTGTGATTTTTCATGTACCGAGCACATCAGGCATGGTGGTGCCGCCTCCACAGGGAAAATCAACCAGTTCAAAAAGCAAAGTTGTTCTTCGTATTCTACCCAACATTTTGCCTCACACGCGAGCACATTTCTCGCACGCACATCTTTGTCCCACGTAAATCCCTTGACCTTCTCATCAGGATAGGAGTGAAAATGTGCAGGAATGGGAAACTGGGTGGCATCGCGCTAGAGAAGCACAATGCCACTCACTCCAGGAAGGTGCCCGAGAAGGCGATGTAGAAGAAGTTCTCATAGTAGAGCTTCTTGCCCGGCCGGAAGATGGTCATGTCGTACGTCTCACTCATTCCCCCAGGGGCGGTCACAGTGATGTAGGGAGGCAACGTCGGCTCGTCCCAGGCATACGGAACTGCAGGGACATTTGGGGGCAAATAACGGAGCGTAAGCATCAGCACATCTTACAAAAAGCTGTTCTTGAGGTGAAAATTTTTAAGAAGTGTCATCTAATGAACCTGAAGCCTGCTGTTTTCAATGGGTTCTGCCATTGAATGAACTTTACAGACACTAAAAAAATGTCTTAGCAGCAGTCATGGAGTTTTTACATTAATACTGTGAAAAATGCATATAGCCATCACGTAACCACACACACACAAAAAACATGTACCGTATAATGCGGAATATAGGTCGAGATTTTTTTACAGAAAAATTAGCCGAAAAGTCACCCCTCGACCTATATTGCAGTCACTGGCAGTTGTCATCTGGCGACCGGGCAGCCCAT
This sequence comes from Haemaphysalis longicornis, assembly GCF_048455015.1. Taxonomy (NCBI): domain Eukaryota; kingdom Metazoa; phylum Arthropoda; class Arachnida; order Ixodida; family Ixodidae; genus Haemaphysalis; species Haemaphysalis longicornis. Next base: position 31,967,297 of record NW_027526422.1, on the reverse strand, counting down.
CGAGCCCATCCAAACCCCAAAGGCACCATCGCCACCACCATCAATCGGACTCGACGCCATCTTTGTTTTGTTGCTTCTCTCGCTGTCAGCGAATGTGTGCGTGCTATTTTCTTCTTGCTCAAAATGTGTTTAGGCACTTGGTGCCAGTTTACAGCAGCATTTAAAAGAAAAGTTGGGGGTTTTCCAAGGCCAATGACATGTCCGCCTTGCGCCAGTTCGGTATCACCAAAAGAAGTGTTGCTAGCGGCGTTAGCTGAAGGGGCAGCTCTCGGTATGCAACGCTCGGAAGTCCTAATTTCATGGGCGCTGCTCTGTGCACCTGTGCTGCTGTACAAAGGGGCAAGTTTTGTCTGCTAGTGTGGTGCGATGTCCCTACGAATGGATACCCCAAGATGTTTGCTGACTGCCTGCACAGACTGGCTGTCGCTCCGGTCTGCACACGAGTGTTCCATGCTTTGCGCTCGCTTCACGATGACATGGTCTTGCGAGTGTTTAAGAAGTGCTGCATAAGCAATTCCCTGGACTGCACCAAAGACGACCTGCTGTGTGGGCGACAGCGAGCCAGAAGCAGTCGTCCGACGATACTTCAGACAGTTTTAAATGAGTAATCTGAGACGAAACAAGTTATAGTCCCAATAAAACAATGGTTGGTACCTAATTTTTTTTTTTTTTTGCATTTTTCGGCTACAAGGTAAGGGGGTCGACCTATATTCCGCCTCGACCTATATTCCGCATTATACGGTATGTTCCCTAGTGAACATACCTTTCCATAAACTGCTTTTATACCATTTCTTTCAACTCATCACATTTTTGTGTGATAACACGTCGTATCGACAGATATTTTTGCTTAAATAAAATATGTATGCTTCAAGTGCCAGAATTTCATTGCATCAAAACGTTAGCACGCGGTCACTATTATTTTGCATTCACTGCGACGTGACTATACTAGCCAGGAATCCCGCCACAACTCTGCAGTTGCAACAGACACCAGTTGCTGGCTTCACATGGCAAGAGCTGCCGCCTCATGAAACAAAGGATCAAGCCCGAAGCCTGTGCTTAAACTAGCAGTAAGATTATTCCGCAGCAGCTTTTGGAACAAAAATCGCAAAGCTCCCCCACCTGACGTGTGTGCCCTGACAGTGGCCCTGAGCATGTCGTTGGCCACGCTCGTCTGGTGGAAGGTGACCGAGACTTCGGACTGGTTGTCGATGCGCAGTGGCGGAGGGATCTTGGCGCAGTCCATGAAGATGATGAAGAAGGTCGCGCCCTTCAGGATCACCTCCACCCGAAGGAAGTGCGACCTGCCCAGGTCGTCCCTGGTTGAGAAAGAATACGGAAGTGATAAGCACAAAATGAAGTTAAAAGAAGATTTCAAGAAAGCTAAGCCAGACCATCTTTGACTCGAAGTCTGCATGATATGAAAGCCAGGCTCACAGTTACTTTATTTAAACTTTGATTTGCACTGTTTGCTCTTTGGGCAGTGCAAATAAAAAAACAAGCAGCAACTTGATGCTGCATTCTAATCTTGACATTTCTTACGAGGAAAGCCAAAAAAAAGAGGTATTATGAGTAATAGAGGAACAATGAAAGCTTACTTCCAGAAGACGGCACATAGTGGCAAAACAACACACTGGTTTGAGATTCCACAGCAACAATTCTGTGCATAACAACCAAGCAATGAAGTACAGTCTACGCCCGTTACAACGGACCCTCTGAATCCGGAAAAAAACGTCCGCTGTAGCCGAAGTATGCAGTATCCGACGGGGGGGGGCTATGAGCTCTACAGTGAGTACTTTGACCGATATTGCATGCATAGTATATACACTTTGTTCTTTCTACACGCCTGCAGCACCTCTGCACAGTGTTCGCGCGAGGGCAAAGAATCGCGTAAACACCGTTTCCAAAACTTAGCACCGGCACTTCGAAAAGGCCTAGCGCATGTGGTCAAGCGTGTAAAGACGCAAGATAAGCTGAGCAAATAACGCAAGAATATAACTAGGCGCAATTATAAACCAGCTATAAAACATCAGTCGTGCCCATCAGCATTAGCTAGGCTCTTTTAAATCCCCTCACGACGAGGCAGGATTTCCCGAAACCGTTCGTCAAACAAATCGGATCGCTGCCTGACGTTCCCTCAAGGCAGATTCCACATTTTTAGCGATTTTATTCTGGTCATTGAAACAGATGTAATGAAATAATCTGATGACGGTCAGCTGTAAAATCGAAAGTTAGACCAGTTGGACTGCGCACGGTTACCGGCAGATTGCACAAAATGGATGGGGAACAACCCCTACTTGAGGCATTTCTTACCTTTTTCACCGAACGGAACGGGAATGATGCATGCGTGGGAATAATAAAAGCCGAACTTCACTGAACCCGAGTTTTTTATTACATAAAAAAACTGACGAGGGCAGACTCGCCTCCGAGTGCACCACTCCGAGTGTACCAGTATTCGATTGCCCTGTTTTCAATCTCACCGGAGTCGCGTTTATCAGCAGCGGCCTTGTTCTTGATGGTACAGCGGACACTGTGCTTAGAAAGGCCTGTACTTCTGGCTATGTCAGCCTGTTTTCTCTCGTGTTCAACAGCGTTAATGACGCTTAAGGGGGGACGTGGGGATCGGAGTGAACTTTTTTGTTTTTTGGCGTAGAGTGATGAAATTCGGCAAGCACATTGGAAAGCACTCCAAATGGTGAAATTTAAAATTCCATGATGATACCTGCAGTAGTTCTTGTGTTACAGAGGTTTACATGTTGCCCGCTCGTGGAAAGCCTAGCAAGGTATTGACACATGCTAGGAAGTTCTGAATACTTCTCAATTATAGTCAAAAGAACACTACAGGGCAAGACAGTCTTCAATTTTTTTTTACGCCCTTCATTTTTTTTAGAGAAAAGAATAATTTCACTTGTAACCTATAGGACATAATTGACCTAGCCATAAATTCCACATTAAAAAATAACGAGGCCCTAAAATGAAAATCCAAGACTGTCTCGCCCTGCAGAACTCTTCAAGGATCGAAATAAAACAGACAGGGTCAAAATCTGCCCAGTGATTGCCATGCTATCCTTTCCACGAGCAACGAAGAACTCGTAAAATGCACTTTTGAGAAAACGGCTCTTAAAGTTTACGATGATGTCACAATTTTCAAACTGCACCAGCAGCATAGTCCTTGCTGTCGTTGCTTGGGGACAACCTCGCATACCTTTGCCCTTTGATTTGGTGCATCTGGGATGCCTTCCTGGCTCATTGGAGGTTTCTATGTGTAGGCCTTTAGATGGCAGAAGCACCAGTTTTACGCAGAGTGTACCAAAAAGTTTACTATGGGCTACTAGGGTACCTATATTTTACTTCATGTATGCCTAATGCATAGCTGTCTCCAAAATGAAGAGTAAGGCATGGTTTTTTTTTTATTAATGTGCCAGCAGACTTTTAGCTTATTTCTGGGTGTCATAACCTTGATGAAGCTACAGCTTAGTACATGAGGCTATTCAGTGTCAAAAATTATATCAGGGCATCACACGCATAAGATGAGCTATTTGAAGACAGAATATACATTCGTTTTACATAATTACAACATTAATATTATAAGAATACCATGCTCTTCTTCAGGCGAAAAAAGCATTGCAAAATGGACATTATAATTGCAAACATTGCAAAAATAGAAAAAATAGTGACATTAAATTTTTTTTAAACGCTGTAACATTACGGCATCTTCTCTAATTAATTTAATACTGAAAATATAATTTTGTAATCCCAGACTTCGTTGTACGAACTAGTTTAGAGCCACGGAAAAAGTTTCTCAAATAAGCTGGGTGACGGTTCATTGCACCCCCCCCCCCCCCCCCCCCTTCCCTACAATCCCCGACGCGCACGTTCACCACGATCGTAATTTAGGTAACCTTACTATGTTTAGCAACTTTACTTTTGCCATTAAATTACACTTTGCGTACATCAATTATTACTACTCGCGCGCAATAGCAACCGATCCCGCTATCGGCCGCTGCCCGAACACGTCGCGCCAATGCAGCGCGCGCCGCAACTTCTGGCGAGCCGGTCATTCCATTCCTGAAGCTCGCGAGCTCGCTGTGAAACACAGCAATAACTAAGCGTTTTATAACACGGCAATGCGTCCAAAAGTTCACTTCACGAACACCAATTGTACACGGACGCACCGAGTTTCCCACTCCAGGACGCACCACGGCGATGTCGCGGGAACGTTTTCGATGCGTCTTTCGAGCCGCGCACTTCCCTATCTGGCGCACGATCTCAAGCATTATCGCCGCGATAACGATAGCGTCACTGCACGGAATCGCAAAGCATGAAACCACTGAACGCGAACCGAGCCGACCGCGAAACAGAGGAAAACATTAGCGACACGGAGTGCGTGCGAACTGCGCGTCAGCCGAATCGCCCGGCGGCCATCTTGTTGTGGCCATGGCGGCACCCAATCCGGAGAGCCGTCTTAGCTAACGCGGCCGGAGAGCCAATCGCGTGTTAGATTTTATCGGTTGCTTCGTTTCACCCGTGGTTTCACCGTCTCTCATTTTCCGCCGTTTGTGCGTTTGTGAGTGAGCGACAATGAAAGCAGCGACAGGAAATCGGAAGTTGAAGACTCTGCCGATCTAACGCGACCAACATGGCGGCGCCCGGTGCCGTCGTTCCGGAGATACAGCGCTGCGAAAATTGCCGTTTTTTTCGTCATTTTGCGGAAATAATTTGTCACCTCAGCTGACGTAAATATTTTTCTTTGGCACTTCGCGATCGTTTTCGACGGGGAAACTTTGTAGACGCATAGAATATAAAACGTGCTATCCGAAAATGTGACTTCCGAAAAAACGATTTTTTCGTCACTTTTCGCCATCTGATCCCCGCGTCCCCCCTTAATTTATCCGACAGTGAAATCAGCTACCCTGCCGCTCATGCCGCTGGTCGCACAAAAAAAAAAAGCCACTGGCTTGGCTTGGCTGCGCCAACGACCCGGCTGCCAGCAATGTTGCCAGACATAATAGTTTTCTTGCCAAAATAAACGAAAAAGCACACCGGGCGCCGGCCCCGCGGAAGTCCGCTATAAACGTTCAGTCGAAACAATTTTCGCCTAAAATTTAGTCTGTTGTAGCCGATAGTCTGCTCTAGCCGGGTCCGTTGTGAGCGGAGTGGACTCCATTTAAAATGCATGGGTACCAGACAAGCCAACAGAAATGGTCTGTTGTAACCGAAAGTCCGTTGTTGCCGGATCCGCTGTAACGAGCGTAGACTGTACTCTGTTCGAAATGTGTACGACACCCCCGCACCCAGAAGAGAAAAGACACCGTGCCTCATGTGTATGTGGAAGGAGTTGAGCTCGTCAATCTTGAAGCCGCCCGACCACTGGCAGCCCGCAATGTCCACCAGGCGCACACACAGCAGGTTGTCCAGGTCCACCCGTGGCCAGTGAAAGGGCAGGCTCGACTTTGGCTTGGCCAGGGAGATGTGATGCCTGTACTGCTGCTGCGGGCAGGGCACATAGTACAACCAGTGACTCACACGGGACCAACAAAAAGGCCGTCAAGCTGAAACACTCTTTCTTATCTCTCAGCTGTATCTTCGCGATTTTTTCTTTACCGCAGATGAATGTCTTTCACTCACGTGCAATGCAACAAACACACTGATGATTTGAAGTCAAAGTTCACATTCAACTGGAAAATGCACCATGCACTCTAGGGGCGCCAATACGTTCTCTTCACACTATACATCTGTCTACAAAAATGTAAAAGCCTTCTGTACCTGAAGTGTCATCCTTTATACAACAAGTAGTACAGTCGAACCCCACGATAACGAAGTCCCACGAATACAAAATTCCTGCGGCAACAAAATAGTTTTTGATCCCCGGTGAACGTCCACAGATGCCCATGTATTTCCCACCTTGCGGCAACGAAATGTTTTTGGAAAGTGATCCCACGTTAACGAAATTCGGTGCAAGTCCTGTCGGCATTTTACCTGCCCATTTGAGGCTAACAGTGTCCAAAATGTGCTCAAATGCATTTTTTCGGATCTGTAGGGCGTAAATTTTTGCCGCAGCCCGCTGAGCATGCTTGCATGGCTGCCACCATATTTGTTAACAAAAAAGACCGTGCAGCAGGCGGCCGTGGAGGCAGCCTGGTGGCAACACCACCAGGGGGTGACACATGGTGACTCACAGCGCAGCTTTGGCTTGAGCTAGGCTAGCCTGCTACCGCTGAACAGCGCACGTACGTTTGTTGTGTGAGCGGTGATCGACAAGTTTGCTCTCACTAAGATGCCTCTGCCAGCCCAAAAGTGGAAGATTTTATCGCTATAAGATAAGGCAGCCATCATTGCACAAGTCAGTGGCCCAAGTGGAGGAAGGGAAGATAGCACCGACAGGCTTGGAACCGCATGCAACTTGCTCTACAATTTTGAAAAGCAAGGGCTACACTGTTTAATGGCACATGCGTGCAAAAACAAAACAGTCACGGCTGTGGCCTTTCTGGAGGTCAACAAAACGGTGCTCACTTATTTTGTGAACAGCATCGGAACGAGGTTCCACTGTCTGGCAAAGTTCAACAGCAAAAGCTGGATTTCGCTTGCATGCTCGGTGCCAAGGGCCAAGGAGAAAAACGTGCAGAGAAGGCGAACCCGCGGGATGTTCTGGATGCGTTTGACACGACACCGTCGTTCTTAGGTGCGCACGACGACTACCAATGAACTACTTCTTGTAGTGTGAGAGCTGTGCTGTGAAGTTGCTCCAAGGTAAGGCTTGCAAAGTAATATGACCGACTTTCAAAAATAAATTTTCGGTTTGTGGCTGATTTTTCTGTTGTTTATGTTCCATTCTCGCACAACGAAATTCCCGCAAAAGCAAAATTTTTGGCTTTCCCCAGCGGTTTCGTTATTGCGGAGTTTGACTGCACGAAGGTTTTAACACAGCTGCAGGACAACGTTCATTATGTGAAGAATGTGAAGCAGGCATTGTCATGAAAATGCTAGAGTTCGTCATAAACCAAGAAGAAGAAGAAGAAGAAGGGGAGGAGGAGGAGGAGGAGGAGGAGGAGGAGGAGGAGGAGGAGGAGGAGGAGGAAGAATGATGATGGTTGGATGTTAATGGCGTAAGGACAACTGGGGCAAAGAGCGCCAAAACAATGGTTATATATGAGAGGTGAAACTGTAAACACTAAGATAAGTCAGCAAGGAGGAGGAGGAGGAGGAGAAGAAGACAATAACAACACTGCAATTTTTGAACGCCTCACCAGTTCTTTGGTGGCAAACCTCTGGGCAATTTGAACAACTGCACTGCTCTGGTTGTCAATGAGGAACCTGGGTGACAGCACAACGTGGCTGGTGCCCGTGTATCTCCCAAGTCCCGGCCGAATCTCCACACCAATGGTGTACACCCTGCAATGGGGAGGGCCAAATTAAAGCTCACAAAAGCGATAGCACCAATCTACATTTTTTTCTTCACTGGATTAGGACGCTATGTTCGTAGTTTGATCAACCACGCCTTCCCAACAAGTCAGGGTCACACTGCTTTAGTTGAGAACTACTTACAAACTTCTCAAAACATTGCCTCTCATGTAGCGTTAAGGATGCCAACGTTTTTTGAGAAACAACATACCATAGTTTTGGGAAACTGGATTTATTAAATTCCTGCTGAATAACACCATGCAAGGGTTGCCTTGGAGTTACCATGCAAGGACAGTGTTTTTCCTGGCGCTATTAATGACTGAACTTATGAGGACCAATGATAAGACACAGAATTGTCATTGAGGCACTTCTTCATTCCTAGTTTCCCGTTTTAGTACATGTAAGCTACGTTTCTAACATAGCCATGAAGTACTGCCGGTGTAATTCATAAGTACTTTTCGCCTTCACATATGCCACGCTTGTATCGTGAGCTGGAAAGCACACAACCACGGTGAAGAAGCCCAGTTTGTCTTTATGAGAGAATCGGTAACAACACCGAATGAGGGTAAGGTAAGGAGCAAGTGCAGGATGCGCATACATTTGTACCAACTTATAAACCCCACCATTGCCAAAACTAAGGACAAAAAATGAGATTCTTGTGCGATGAACAGAAGCAGTTCCAAGGAAACCCAACTCAAAGCTTATCCTGTGTTAGAATTCGATGCCATCAGACCCTCCACTCACGGTCGGGCTGGTACCGACACTGAACTGCGGCTTTCCCAACAATGCTCCATGACCAAGCGCCAAGAAGCGGGTGCTATGTTCACTTTTCTGTGGAGAGACAGAAAAGTGTGAACCACACACATTTTTGACAAGGACGGACGGAAGCAGATCGCACAACCAAGAAGAGACCTAGCGCAGCACCCTCTAAGTGGTCACACCATTCCCACCACACGAGACCAGGCAGCTCACCAGTCGGGGCGGGCGTCGTTGGGCGAGACCATGAGGCGGCGCACCTTGATACCCTTCTCGAGGGAGAAGCAGGTGCACCACTGGGGGAAGCTGCGCGGGTGCAGCTCCGTGCCCACCCGCATGCTGCACCTGCAAGTACCACGTGCACTTCCTGTGAAGCTAACCTATTCACAATGCTCCCACTGACATAACCAATGGGTGGATCCGGCTGAAGCTGTCGATCGTACAAGGACTACTGCAAGGGCTACCGCATTTGCACGATTCTAACATGCCCCCCATTGTAACGTGCAGGTAAGTCTATGTTCACAAATTCGAAAAAAAAAAAAAAAAAAAAAAAGTATCCTACCACGCAGATTTAGAACTGGATTTTGGGAGGAGTCCGTGTCAACAGCAATGCTGCTTAGAAGCCGATTTCAGCTTTGAGCCCGATTACAACACGCACAGAAATTCGAAGGCTAATTTTAGCAAGAATGAGTGCGCGTTACAATTGTGCAAATGTGGTACTTGTTTAGGGCCATTAATAGTAGGCTACCACAAACAGACTGTCCTTAATTCTCTACAGCTGTGTTCGGGGTTGTAGATTCTTAGTTATTTCCCTTTCAAACATGAAAAAGTAGCCACATGTGCACATTCAAAGTTATTTGTACTCTATCTAGCATTTTCATTTTTTGTTTTTTGTGTTTTCGCAAGAGTTGTTCCCTCTACCACTGGTAGTCAGTGAAGGATAGGTTCTTCCTTGGAACACTACAAGATTTTGTGACAACCGGTCACTAGCACGTCTAACCATTGCCTATCTTCACACCTCCGCTTACTGGGCATCTGGAGCAGCCTGCATTTCTTCATAAGGATGCTTATCCATTCTACTTGTTTTTTTGGTCTACCAGCCTTGCCTTTAGAGCAAACTTTCTTTCTATTGATAACAGGTAAGTAAAAAAAAGTCTTTAAAAAGTGCCTGCCCATTTCGTAATATCTATGGCTACATTAAATACAAGTAAGTGCAGTACCCCTTCTTTATATTTTTTCACAAACAAACAAAGTGGGCAACGTTGTCAAGCATCGGTCATATAAAGTAAACAACAAAATAAAACACTTGGGCCAAATTTCAGTGTGAAACATACCAACAGTTTATGATAAATACTGTCATGTACTCGAGGACGAGGCTGGTTTTCTTTAAGAAACAAACATTTATTGGAGCGAACTCGTGCTCCGCAAAAACTTCAAAGAAAATACAAGTGACGTAGAGGCCATCAACGAAGTGATGTGTGCGGACTGGCGTCGGTGAATCTAATGCCGCGGTATTTGCCTCGCAAGTATTTATGCTTCGGTGTTAACCCTTCGAGAACTGTCGAATCAGATCTAGAACACTGGCGGTCGAAGACTAAAATTCACTTCTACTGATGACAGGCGATACACTCTTCCTACCAAATCATCAGATAGCCTCTGTGGCATACAAAAAAAAAGACAGAAGCGCGCACTTCCCTTCAAGACAGCTCTGCACTGCCGAACGTTGGCAACAAAGCACACAAATAAACAAACCGGAAGGTATAGTCTGCGGCAATATTCTTTCCTTTCGTAAAAAAAACATCCGTGAGAGGCAGAGCATATTTCCTCACTATTCTTGAAGTCCATGCGAGCTCACCAGGGATGCCCATCAATGCTACAATCCAAATTCAATCCAACGCTACAATCCAAATTCAATCCAACCCAATCTAAACATGCAATTACAGACAAACCCTGCGATAACTAAATCCCTCGAGTATGGAATTCCCGTGGCAACAAAATATTTTCGGATCTCCAGCAAACATCAACAGAAGCCCACATCTCGCAGCATTGAAACGTTTTTGGAAAGCGATCCCGTGTTAACGAAACTCGCTGTCTATCTATCTAACGAAACTCACTGTTTATTTATCCATTTGAGGCTAACAGTCTCCAAAAAAATGCTCCAATACATATTTTTCAGACCCAAAGTGCGTAACCTTCTGCTACAGCACGCTTGCATGACCACCATTACTGTTTAGAGAAAAAAAAGAAAAAGAAAAAGAAAGACCGGGCAGCAGGTGGCTGTGGAGGCAGCCTAGCAGCGACAGCAACAGGGGGCGACACATAATTACTCACGGCTTTGGCTTGGGCTATGCTAGCCGGCTACTGCAGAACAGCACGTGTGCGTTCGTTGCGTGTGCTGTGTGTGCAGTGATCGGCATGTTTGCTCTCAATAAAATGCCTCCACCAGCCTAAAAGCGGAAGTTTTTATCGCTACAAGATAAGGCGGCCATCATTGCCCAACTCAGTGGCCCAAGTGGAGGAAGGGAGGATTATCTTCATTTACACTTTTCTTCATTTACACTATTATGTTAATTTACACTGTTACATCGATTACAGGTTGAATTCCCTCGATATATGCATTTTTGTGGATATGCAGGGCGTTACACAGTCCTGGCTGTGGGGGTACTCAGCAAAGAATGCTACGCATTAAAAGCCTTCCCATTACTGAGATGACGTCCCACTCACATCATCGAAGCTTCGGTATCGGAGAAGGAGAACAGCAGAGGGGCCACACTGCGTGCCTGCTCGTGTTCCCGGAACTGGCCCGCAGACTCCGAGCTGGTCCCTTCTTGCTTGAAGATGAGCGGCAGGCCCGACCGGTTGATGATCCAGAAAGGCACGGACACGTACACCTGTGGTCACACGACAGCAACGATAAAATAAAAATGCACAGCCAGAACAAAGAGCTTGAATGAAGCAAAATCAAGCATAACAAAACGGTATTGCACGTAGCATCAAAGTAGCTCATGTTTCAAGTGAAAGCTTACATTTCAGTTTTCCTATCTCTTTTTCCATCTTCTGATCCTTTAAAACCACGTCTACTTGCAGTAACACACAGCTTAACATTTAACAGAAAAAAATTTTGTTTGCTACAGAATTACACATTTTGGGTATCAGGTGACATCCAGCTTGAAGTGCTCCACAAGGCAGTTTCTGTTGTATAAAACTGCAACGAGCCCCATTTGACAAGTGCCATCCAGAAGAGCATGCACACTGTGACGTCAGAAATCGTGAGCAAATTATCTTGCTCTGTTAAAAATGAAAGTACAGCAACTTTTACATTTATACAACTTTAGCACCCCCCCCCCCCCCCCCCCCCCCTTCCCTCTGGGTAACCTAGAGCTAAATTTGAATGCTTCATCTGGATGAGGTAACAGCTTAGGGTCGAACCCATAGACGATGCCTCATGAAGCACACAGCAAATAACAGGCTTAACCTTCTCACAAATGTGGCATTACTCCTATGTTGTGGATGAACTACACGAGTATGCTTGCTAACCCTGCAGTTATTTAGCCTGACACCCCAATAATTTAAACTAAAAAAAATTGCAGGGCAACTAAGCGAGCGATAGGTTTTTTTCTTTTTTTTCCCTTGAACTGTCAACCGTCAGTGCTCAAATTGCTGCATAAGTGATGTATGGTGTAGTCGATATACCGTATTTATTCGAATATAGGTCGACCTTTTTTTTCCGAAAATGTGCTTAAAAAGTGAGGGTCGACCTATAATCGTGACCGAAAAACCTCGACCTATAGTCGTGACCAAAGTTGGCGAGCGCACCGAGCGCTCAGTTTCTCCGTCGCGCCCGGCGCTCCTCAATTAGAGGCGGCAGCACGGAGCATCTATAAAAAAAGACAGGCAAGCAAATAAAAGAAGGAAAAATAACGAAACAATCAGCGTAAGAAAACCAGCCACGGTCACTGCCGGCCATCGCACGTTATCTGCGACCGGAGCCGAGCTGGCCGAGCGAGCTGACTTACTGACTAGAAGGCCAGATTGGCTAGGCTTGGTGTCGTCGGAGCCGTGGTAGCGGCTAGTGTGAAGTGGTGGTGACTTTCGCCACCTAGCGTAGCCATCTCGTGAACGGAACGGCGTTGGCGGCATCGCTCCATGTCTCTACTATCTCCCCGTTCTCCGTTTCATGCGCTTTCTTTGCGTCAGCTTCCTTTTGATTTCCGCACACGACGTTTTGCACATGCACATTTCACGATGTCACGTCGCATGAGTTATACTGCAGACTTTAAGCGGCGGGTGATCCTGTGTGCCGAGAACTCGAACAACTGCGTCACTCAGCGAGAGTTCGGCGTTAGTGAAAAGCTGATCAGGGGATAGCGGAAACAGCGGGACGAACTTTTTGCGTGCAGTGGACTGCGTCGTGCGTTCCGTGGCCCTACAACCGGGAGGCACGATGCTCTCGAGAAAGAACTCCGGGTTTACGTGGAAGAGGAGCGTGCTAAAGGACTCCATGTGTCCTTTGAAGATATTCAAACGAAGGCTCGGCAGTTGGCGCTGCGAGGCGGGATTGGCCGTTCAGCCTTCAAAGCCAGTCGGGGGTGGGTGCAGAAATTCATGCGCCGCAATGAACTCTCCCTTCGCCGCAGAACGACCATCTGTCAACGTCTTCCAGCGGAGTACGAAGAGCGGCTGGTGGCATTCCAGCGCTACGTGATCAAGCTCAGGCAGGAGCACAACTACCTTCTGGGCCAGATTGGGAATGCAGACCAAACTTCCGTGTATTTCGATATGCCAAGCCGCACGACCGTCACAGCGAAAGGAGCGAAGGACGTGCGCCTGTTAACGACAGGCAATGAGCACACGCGCTTCACAGTGATGCTGTGCTGCACTGCTGATGGCTGTAAGTTGCCGCCGTACATTGTGTTTCGCCCGAAGACCATACCGAAGGGCGAAGTGTTCCCGGCGAAAGTTATCATCTGCGCAATTGAAAAGGGATTCATGAACGAGGAAATGGTCAAGGAGTGGTTCCGGATGGTGTGGACTAGGCGACCGGGAGCAAACTTGAAGCTCCAAAACATGCTGGTCCTCGACTCTTTCAGAGGCCACATTTGCCCGGGAGTAAAGGAGGCTGTCCTGGAGGCTGCTACGGACCTGGTCATCATACCTGGCGGAATGACTTCACAACTTCATCCCTTGGACGTGAGTGTCAACAAGCCCTTTAACTCTTTCGCTACCGCAGAAAATTGACCAATTTTGGGGGGTCCAAGAAAACATTTTTTTTTTCTGCTAAAAAATTATTTAGGCACTAATTGCAGGAGCACAAAATGCAGAATATTTAACGGCCTTTCCAATAACACCAGTTTTTTAAAGGTTTTCATATATCATAGTTGTGAAAAAAAATATCAAAATCAAAAGTTTTGTCAAGTTGTCGAAAAAAATGATAAAAAAGGAGTTGTGTATATCAAACCACCGGTAGTAGAAAAAAATTAGAATAGTATACATTTTGCAGGGAAACATTTCAAAAACACACCCTAAAAAAAATGTCGACTTGCGCGGAACAGTTTTTCAGATATAAAAAAAAAATGTTAGCACGCACGGTGCTCGTGTCATGCGGTGAAGCCCAACCTCTAATTCAAACTGTGCAATTTTGGGTGGTTCCTTGGAATAAATCTGGCGGTTTGACGTTATCAGAGGCACCAATTTGCCCCCACATAACGTAAAAACATCTTGTCAATGGCTGACTTTGCATTTATTGCGAGCACAATATTTGGGACAAGCACGCGATGCAGAAAAAAACATGCATGAAGTTGAAAACGGAACGCCGTGACTGATGTTTGTTGTCGTTCACGGTCAGTTATCTCTCAAAACATAAAGCTGAGCTTTATTATCATCTTCTTACTCGCAATTGTAGCCTTGCTCGCAAAAATGAGGTACGATGAGCTAGAATCGTCCCCTGCGATCTTTGGCCGAGTAGCAGTCGCGCGCTAAAAAAGATCAGCACAACGAGCCTCCTCTATTGCAGCGTCACCTAACATTTTTCAAATAAAACAGTACAAAAACTTATCCGAGACTCCGTCCGAATAGACAGTTCAACTAAGCAGCAACATTAGACACCCGGATATACCCTCGCATGAAAACGAAACTGGAAGGCGAACAGCTGGCAGTGTAAGGCCGGTTTGAAGCGCTGTCCTCGGCGGAACAGATATCTGGCGACTGGGTGTGACCTTTTGACTTGCATCTGAAGTTCTTATCGCAGAAATCGGGTTAGGGTGGGGGAAATGAGGAGCGGCGTGCTTTGTTCGAGGATCAGTCGCGGACGCTTCAGGCGCCATGGCAGTTAGCCTTGAAGTTGGGTAACTGCGTAGTTGCGCTAAATATGAATTTCGCGATGCAGAAACGAAACCGAAACTGTTGTAAACTGTTTGGGAATGGTCCTGGGGTAAGTAGAACTACCAGAGTACTTGGGACAACTTGCGCAAAGGCAATAAAACTGCCTAAAATCATAAAGTAGCTTTGCAACCAGGCACTGCTTGACATTTTCAGCCGATTTCTGGGATTATTACTGTCAGAGCGTGAACCTGACGATTGAAGATCGTTTGCTAGTTCCCCATTCACGCCCTGATAGCAAAAAACAAGCGCTGGTGCAGAGTAATTACGAGTTGCACGCATTCTTCGTTGGCAGCCTTGAGGCGCGATGACCACGGCCCTTTTCCACAACCAGGTGATTCAAAAGCGTGTCAAAAATCACGTTTCCGTTGCAAAAATGAAAACAAAACTGATTTTGAAAGGCCATTTTCTGATCTAACTCCGAACAGCTTTACTTGTTCGAGAAACGCCTGGAACGCTATGAAAAGGCGCTCCCAAAAGTATCGATCAAATTGATCGATTTTGATAGGCGCGGTAGCGAAAGAGTTAAGGCCCACGTCGCTGTGTCCTACAAGGAGTGGCTGGCGAGGGACGACGCCGCCAAGACCCCGACGGGACGCCGAAAGAAGGTTCCGCTGAGCGAAGTGGCGGCTTGGGTTAAGAACGCATGGGAGGACCTGCCTGCAGACATCATCCGAGCCACATTCAAAAAGTGCTACATCTCCAACGCCCTCGACGGCACCGAGGACGACGCCGTCTGGGATGCGGAGGACGCCAGCGAAGCATCCGACGATGATGACATTTCTGGAATTTCCGACGACGACGCAGCGTGTGGCTCTGACCAGTGAGGTTTAAGCGACCACGTTGTAAATAAATGTGAGTTTTAACAAGTTTCCTCCAGTTTTCTCCTAAAAATATGGGTCGACCTATAATCGAATATTTTTAATTTTTTTTCGGCGACTTCAATTTTTAGGGGGTCGACCTATATTCGTGGTCGACCTATTGTATGTGGAAAAAAAGGAAAGAGCATCTGTGAACAGTCCGTGGTGGGTGAGATGGAATGTGTCCTCAAAGAGATCAGCCCAAAAGAAACGGTCAAGTCAATCTGTATCAAATGTGACCCTTCTGCCGACGCTGGAGGTTGCAGCCCCCCAGAGTGGTGGTTGCCCACCAGTATTTTTTAATTTTTTTGCACACGAAACCACCTTTGCGTCCTTTTAAAAGCGAGACACGAGCGGGAGAGGAGGCCTCGTCGCTGCGCACCTTGAGTGCCCTTCCGCGGAGGACGGAGACGCGGGCGTGCAGCACCAGAGGCCGTCCCTCAGTGTCGTGCGTCTCCAGCCGCGTGGAGAAGCTGCTCGAGCCCGGGGGAATCACCAGGCTCGTGCACTGGCGGAAGTTCTCCAGGGAGAAGCCCACAATCACGTACTGGTCCGTGTTCACCTGTTGTACACAGGAGAGGGGTCAGGGGTAGCAACACGACCTGTGAAATGACTATTTTGTTCATACGACGATGATCGCCACATAGGCAACGCTTCACGGGCGTGCACCACGTCAACGTAAGCAGAAACTCCAGCGCCCCTAAAGGTGGCGCAACAGTCCAGAAGAACACTTTGCCCATGTGCGCGCAGTTACCACTTTCCCTTATTACGTACAGAAATGAAAGACTGACAGATCTGCTGTTGTCTTTCTAAACTGACATACAAGGTAAAGTCTTGTGGCACGTGGTGTATTATTCTAAAGTGCTGACTGCATGTTACAAAACGAGCGTCAACATTATGATCTACTGACCTGAACGGTGACCAGAACACAAAAACAAACAAACAAAAAAAAGGGACACAACATACAAGGTGCAAGGCACACTGTGCTTCATACCTTGCGTTGCGTCCTTTGTCACTCTGTTCCAATCACCATTTAACATAGCAGACCTGCATGTACAGTGTAGACCATTTATATCGTAACCGCGTATAGCGTGGAACTGGATATACTGAAGGTTTTTGTGGCCACCGGTTTGCCTCCTGTAGAACTCAATGCATCAGCACAACGCAGTTGCCCGAAGCACAATACCGTTTATAGTGCGATTTTTGATGGGTTCGCTGATCGACCGCCGTAGCTGGGGCACCATTTTAGGGTCCAAACAAACAAAAAAAATGGATTCAGCCATCCGATTCAGTGCGCTCCCTTATCTCCTCTAACTAATGGCGAATTCCATTGAGAGAACAGGAGCAGTGGCGTCGTGCAGTGAGGAGTAGGGGAGAGAGCACTTGGAAGCACGCGGGATCAGGACCACTGCACCTGCCATTGGAACGCGGCACGCACCCGGAGAGCAGGTGGGAGAGGAAAAAACGGCGAGGGAAAGCACGGTTCTGACCCGACTGTCGTGGCCTGCCGAAATGGGCATGCACCTTAGCATTTATCAGGTTAAATAAGGGCGATCCGGCTACATTACTTGCAGTAGTAGCAATATGAGGCCCGTCTGCAAGATCGGCGAGTGAGGAACAGGCGGTATCATTACGAGGGCATCTCAAATACGACAAAAACAAGTATTTTGCACATACGCGCCATCTCTCGGGGTAAAGTAGAGGTTAAAATGCCGGCTTGTTATTGGAGTCGCTTGTTCTAATCTCCCCGGCGCCGTTCATTTTTCTTTTTTTTTTTTCCTTCTGTCTCTAGCGTTTTTGAGAACTGAGAACAAATATTTCAGTGGAAGAAACGCGCTTCCACACGCAGAATCGTTAAATTACGTATAACCGAAGTTGGAAGCTCCTTCATGTTTACTGAACGGCACCGTTGATTCTGGGCATGGAGGTCACTGAGTGAGAGCAACCCAGCAGCGGCGCGCGCTGTGTCGTCGCTCCATGTGGCTCAGCCCGAAGAACATACGGCGTCCTGCCGCGGGAGATTTCTCGCCGCGGGAACTTCGTCGTGAAAGTTCGCTCCACGTAAGCAATCTCTGCGGAAAAGCATGTGTGAGCAAAGCCGGGCAAAGCACGTGTGGCGGTAGGAAGCACTACATTCCGCAAAGTTGCAAATGCACCATGGATACCGCCGTGCTCTCCGGCCCGCGCTCGCTGAGCCGTGACAATTCGCAAGAAGAAAAAAACAGAAACATAAAAAAGGGGAGGATATGACTTTAAAGGTCATGCGACTTCCTTCGTACTGTGCTCACTCCGCTTTTCAAGCGGGAGCAGATCGAACTGCTCCCGACTGCTCTCGGAGCAGCGAAAGTGACCTCGCTCTACCATTGGATGACAGTGCTCCTACTCCTGTTCGACCACTGGAACACGCCTGCTGAGGAGAGAGCACTTTCAGAGTGCTTTTGAGTGCCCCTGCTCTCCCAATGGAATTCGCCATAAGAAACAGACAACCACAACAAAAAAATGCACCCTTTTAGCTTTCTGTCTGGACTTGCATGATAACCACAGCTGCCCTTACCGTCGGCACAGCTTTGAAGATACCCATCACCCCTGAGTGGTAAGTTGTTGCAATTACAACCTTGTGCAGACAAACAACACAACCACCCTTCTCCTTCGAACATCGGGAGGTAGCGAGCCGAGCTGCGACGCTGAAGGTTTCCGCTACCTGTATCTTGTGCTGATGAGCAACCGTCTTCAGCATCACGAACACTAGGCGGGCCGGAAAAAAAATTCGGCTTGCATTCTTATCACGTTGCCTCTTCGGCATAAGCCCGGCTTTTTTCCTCCCTGTGGAATTCGTTCTTCTAGGCGCTAAGAAACGCAGATCCCTCAACACACAAACACAAAGTATAAAACCGTGCAGCAGACTGATGTGGAAAAAACAGAAGAAATGAAGAGCATGGGTGCTATTCCAGAAGGCCCGAGTTTCAGCGAAACTCAGGCAAGGTGGAGCGGTGGTAGTAATAATAAGTTCATGATAATATTTCGGGGCAGGGTTAAAACGCTTTAAAAATGCGATTCATGCTACTTGCTGATTATTGAGGTGACGTAATCTATTCAGGTCAGCGCACTCCAAGGATGCGCGACTAGGGCGTGGCACATCTTTCAGTGCTTTTTCTCGTTCCACTGCTGCACTGGTGGCTGCTGGGGGCAAGCAACAACTACTTCATTTTATTGTACTTTTACTTTATTTCACTACAAAGTTCATTTTATTTGTTATTCCAGGCGTTCAAATGAGCTTTTTGTTTGAAATTTTTCACTCTAAGAAGTAGCTTCTGACATTCGGTGACCGACAGTACAATCACGTGACTATAATCGACTGGCAAAAAAAAAAAAAAAAAAAAAAAAAAAAGGCCGGGGGGGGGGGGGGGGGGGGGGGGGGGGCAGGTGATAGAAGCGCGCCACATTCAAAACAGTTGCTGCTCGCGTTACGTTATCGAAACCCTCCGCTTTTCGCCACAAAATTCCCTCGGCGCGGTCCAGTTTGCCCACGTGCTTTTAAACTGAAGGTGGTGGAGCATGCGTTGATGCACATGGAAACCGCGCAGCTGGGCGGCACTTCAGTGTTGACCCACTGCATGTACGCTACAGGAGAAAACAAGGTTTTTGGTCGGTGAGCAAGGATCGCTGTGTGTTTCGTGGGCCCAAAAAAAGGAAGTTTCTGGGTGTGAGAAAATAAGTTTTGGAGTGCCTTGACAGCATGGAAGACGGTGCGCTGTGGACCGGCTACGAATGTGAAGCCGCAAGCGACTTAGTGAGGAGGACAGCTTCATGGCGAGTAGGGGGCCACTGGCATGCTCAGAATAAAAAAGAAATTCCATTACATAACCCCCCCCCCCAGGTGTTTTTACGAAAATGGTTAGGCTCTGACGCGCTTATCTTAGCAACTTTATTGTGTGGAATTTCAACTCTCAAAAAATCTGTTGCAATTTTTTCCCGCATAATGAACCTTCCCCCCGAATTCATGCCGAATTTTCTGGAAAAAAAAGTGGGTTCATTATGCGAGTAAATACGGCAGACCCAGCGGTCACTAAGAAATCCCTGGAACAAGTGACAGGTGGAAAAAAAGAAACTGTTTTGAGGAAATGGCTTCCGAAGTTGCAACATAGTTTCACTTATCGAAAGTCATCAGGATTGTAGCCTTTCGTGTCCTTTTGAACATTGGGCCTCTGGAAGGCCTTGCCTTGAAATTGGAGTGCCTTTTACAGCCTTTATCTTTCCACAAAACACCATTTTCAGCTCCTCTGTGAATCACAGAGTACATAGCCCAGTTTGCAGGCCAAACGGAGGGGGAGATGGCTTTCAATGCAAAATAAGTTAGCTGATTGGCTGTATTGCACTGGACACATTCCCTTTGCAGCGTTGTCACCATGGCAACAAGTGAAGTGCTCTTTTTTTTTTACTTAAATTTGAAAACAGACTTTCGGCTTCTTTTATGTTTTATAACCTTGCCTGGAGCAGCAATTTAGTACTCATACGTGCAGGTGTTCATTTCCAAAAGTTTACATATCACAAGGATGCGAATGAGCTACTTTGAAGCCTGGAATAATATTCTGCATAACTCCAACTTCAATGCATGCACATTTTTTCAGTACTTTTGACATTCAAGGCATCCAATATTTCTTGCAGCACAGCCAGTATGCCCTAAGACATAGATGTATGCATCGGTATTAATAATTTCCCTAAAAAAATTCAATGTTAAATGCTGCGACAGTAAGGTACACTTCTAATGCAGAGAACATATTTTTACTCCTATATTCCTAACTCAAACCTGTTTTCATGATTATTAGAGGTGCATGGGAAACGTTGCGCAAGAAAGGCGATATGGCTCGCACGCATCACAGCGCACGTTTTCTGCAACATATCGTACTTTGATTATCCCTGATATGGCTGGTCACGTCGCTTTTAGAATTAAATTTAACGTCGCAGGCATTAATTACGACTACTGGCATTCAATAGTAACCGGTTGCGCAGACATGTGATGCTCCAATGCGCGTCGGTTATGACGTGCGCACCGCAGCGTTTGACGCATCGACCGTTTCTTTCCAAAGGCTAGTGAGCCCACTGTCAAACATAGCAATAACTAAGCGTGTAAACATCGCAAATCCGACTAAAAGTTCACTTTGTAAACCTCACAAGCGCGCACACTGCGTGTCCCCCTCCAGGGTCTGGCGACAATAGAGACACGCGCACCATGAAGCGTTCGATGACCTCCCCCTTTCGAGCCACACAACTTCCCGTAATCTGGCTCATGATCTCAGGCATTCCCATCGTGATAACGTCCATGATGAATACCACATACTGAACAGAAACTTGGCCGAGCGAAGCAGCGAAAATGAACTCAGCAATGCGCACTACGCAGTTTAGGTGGCCGCCATCTTGCATTGCCGCAGCGACACCCAATCAAGAGGGTTGTTTTAGCGCGCCCCGACCGGAGGGCCAATAGCGCTTCAGCATCTATTTTTAGCTTCGTTTGTGCATCATTTTTTTACTCCCATTTGTGCGCTTGTGAATGAACGAAGATAAAGGAGACGAGCGGAAATGGAAAGATGATTGCTCGGCCGATCTAACAATATCAAAATGGCCGCACCCGGTGGCACCATTGCGGAGATACAGAGCTCCGAAAACTGCCATTTTTTTTGTCATTTTGCGGTGATATTTTTGTCACCGCGCATGGCAAAAGTATTTTTTTATGCCACTTTGCAACGCTTTTCAGCGGAAAAACTTTGCCAACACAGAACAGGAAACATAGAAGCAGAATATGTGGCTTAAAAAAAAAAATGGTTTTGGTCATTTTTCCGAAGTTGAAAGCTGCGGCCCTTCTTAGTGGTGTTTGGTTGAGTGATGATGAAGAATGACTAAAAGGCAGGTTGTGATATCATTGGATTCGGACCTGTTTTGTTTATAGTGTGGTACTGCTTATAGTACGGGTTGTCGCAGTTCCCGCGACATGCGTTATAAGCAGTCCACACTGCATCACCCCGGCAGCAGGTGTGCCCTGGGAGCCCACCTCGTGCAGCAGGTGGTTCTTGTGCGGCGGGATGATGCCCTTGCACTGGCCCTCGTTGACCACGTAGGCCAGCTCGTAAGGCAGCAGGTTCTGGATGCTGAGCGGCGGCAGCAAGCTGATGGTGTGGCCTGGCACGCTGGCTGACACACTCTTGCTGTCCGGGTACTTCTCGCGCTTCACGTCCACCGAGAACCTGCACCGGGGAGGGGGAGAGAGAAAGTAAGCTGCTCCAGCTCCACCAGCTTTTTGCAAACAAACAGTCCTGGAAGTCGCACATGAGAAAAAATGCAAAATGGAAAACGTTGAGGCGTACCCTACTCAAGCACAGTGCCTTGGCTAGAAGCTATCTATGTTTGTTCCTGGACACCGGCAGCTCCTTCACTACGCTCCGTAAGCAAGAACACATTCTCAAGAAACTGATATCACGCGGCCAGAAGCATGAAGTGTTGGCTCAACATGCTTGAAAGCATACAAAGCCTCATACGCCAGACATGAGTAGGAGAAACTCTATTTATACCATCCGTTGTGACTGCGGTCCCTCCGGACAAGTGAGGGGTGTCCTCAGTGCAGGACTCCCTGGCTGTAGCTGGACTTCTGTGCCCTACTCATCAGCCATAGCCACAAATTTTTTTCGGAGGGGGTTATGGGTTATCGGAAGGGAGGAGTTTTGCCAAAAGGAACTCTAAGCCTCGCTTACACGCTGCCCGGAAACAAAATCGGAGGGGGTTCGAACCCTTAAACCTCTGGCTAGGCCCCTAGTGTGATATTGTGTGCAAACAGTTAAGCTAAAAGCTTGGCTTTGGCTTGCTGCTATGAATGTGAGAGCAACCTTAGCTTGCTAATAATGGCTGCATAGCCATAACAGGTTCTTCTCTTTCCTCTCCTCTTCAGCAAAATTTTTTTAACGGGTCCGCAACCTTTACGTGACAAACACTTAAGGGGCTAGTAAAACTATTTTCGTTATTTTTGGGTGAAATCTAATCAAATTAGGAGCATTACACTTAAGGGGCTAGTAAAACTATTTTTGTTATTTTTGGGTTAAATCTAATCAAATTAGGAGCATTTATGTAGTCTACTATCCTAATAACAAAATTGAAATCAGCTGAAAAATATATCCTTTACTTGAGTTATCTTCACAATTACCTCAACAAGGTCGCCCAAAGAGTAATTAACTAATAAGTAGGGGTGTGCGAATAGTGAAATTTGATCTCGAATCGAATTCGAATCGAATAGTGTCGAATAGTGGACAAAAATATCGAATATCGAATACCAAAGCTTTTATTTGGTAGAACAAGTAGGTTGGACACTAACAAACACATGTCCTTGAGCTCTTAATAGTAAATACACTAAACAGAATTAAAGAAATTACAAACTGTCTTGTTGAAGGTATTACAAATTGTCATGGAGAAACACAATCTGCTCCACATGAGCTGGCTTCAGGCTCTCTCGCCGCGATGTCACTGTGTTCCCCGCAGTAGAAAACATGCGTTCACTAGGCACCTCTGTAGCAGGGATAGGAAGGTACCGCAAGGCAATTTTGGCAATACCAGGGTAGAGTGCAGCGCCGTGGTCTCTCCAGTATAGCAAAGGGTCGTTCTTCCTGGGGATCAGGGGCTCATTCAGGTACTTCTGGACCTCCTGACTGTGGGGTCTCGGGTTATTTCTCGGGCTTTTTTGCGACGCCAGCCGCTCAACAGTTTCCCAGACTGTTTGCAGGCTTTTCTTAGGACTGGTTGGTGCGTTGGACAGTTCCTGACTTTCAAACTGCTCTGAAGGAGAGTCCACCCGAGCACATCGGACACCAACTTCTGCTGCAAGCAGCTCGACAGCCTGTGTCTGGTCAAAAGACTTGGTGCAGAAAATAGACTTAAACCTTGGGTCACACAGCGTTGCGAGCTTCAGTTCCTTTTGCTCCATAAAAAGGGGGAACCGGGACTTCAGGCTCTTTAGTAAGTTTCTGCTAAACAGACCTGCTTCATTTTCAATGTCACAGTGCCCCTTTAGAATTTGCTCTGTTCCATAGAGAAAAGGAACAACAGTTGAAATGGTACCATACTTCTGGCCACTCAAATCTGCAGTCGCGTCTACAATGGGCTGCAGGACCTGCACCAGGCTTGCTGCAACATTCCATTCACTTGGTGAGAGGCAGCTCACACTCGTTTCAGATGTTGCCATTTCCAGGGACACGGCATCTTTCAAATCTACCAAACGGCTCAACATGGCATGTTCACTGTTCCAGCGTGTTTCCACATCTTGAATGAGACTTACATCTGGCAGCTCCATGCGCTTCTGGCAATCTTTCAGCCTCCGAGTTGCCTGAGCACTATGCTTGTAGTGCCCCACTATGGCTCGTGCCTTCTTGCACAGCAGAGACACGGCAGGCGTCTCTTCTTTGGCGTCCCTCACTGCCAGCTGAAAAGTGTGTCCCAAGCACTGCAGAGGGGTCCAATCCATTTGGCGTACGGCTGCGCGAATATTGCGGCCATTGTCTGTGACCACGTACACAGGCACGTTGGTCAAGTCGAGAGACCAGTTCTCGATGATTTTGGTCAAGCAGGTATTTATGTTCGCTGCAGTGTGGCTTTCTGGCAAGTGAGCGCACGCGAGAGTAAATGCCTTGATGGTGAAATCCGGCGTCATGTAGTGGCATGTCAAAGCGATGTAACTTTGATTGGCCCTGGAGGTCCACATGTCAGTGGTGAACGTGATCGACTCCACCGACTTCGCCATGTCCGAAGCGATCTCAACCTTGAGTGAGTCGACTGTGCTTTGGTACAGCTCTGGGATTACAGTTCTTGAAAACGTAGTCCTGTGCGGGACCTTGTACTGGGGCTGCAGGTGATTCATCAAGTCTTGAAATCCTTTGTTCTCGACGAACTCGTACGGCTGCAGGTCCTTCGCGATCATGCGCGCGATGAACATGGTGGTCTGTTTTTTAGCACTCTCTGACAAGAGGCCTTTTCCCTTGGTCATGCCTAGCAAGGTTTGTTGGTCTGCGCCTTTAGGTCGCTGGTTTGCCTTGGCTGAATCTTGAATCTCCAAATAGTGAACGTGGTGTTTGCTCTTCAAGTGATTCAACAGCGGGCTTGTCGTGCTTGCCGGCGTCTTGAGCGTGGAGCCGCATTTCTTGCAGATGGCGGAGGACGGACTTGCCTTCTCGAAAAACTTCCAAATTGCGCTTCTTTTTTCACTGTGGCTATTCATGCTGAATAGCACGGCACCGTCGGCACGCGGACGTAACACACAAGAAGAATCACGGGCGTGCGACGACCATGGCGACGACCGTCAGCTTCGCTACGGATAGGCGGCGGGAAAGGGTCTAGGACGGGTGATGATAGTGTACGTGTTACAGCAAGGCCAGAATCACAGAACTTTAACAAGACCATAATTATACGCTATTTTGCGGCTGCACAGTCGTGTGATAACATTCATAAACTATAGAAAAACGATATTTTACGGCCCACTAACAAGGGGGAAGAGTCAGTGTCATCGCCATCACAAAATGGCGTCGTCGTAGTAATTTGTTCGCTTTGTCCCGAGTGGGACGCATCATATTTGTTTCCAATGACGTGAAAACGGCAACGCACCTAATTACAAAAACCCGTATGTGAGGAACGTTTTCTGCACGCTGAAGGCTGCTGTGTCGCTCCTTTCCGTGTATGCCAGTGACGCAAAAAAATCGAGGAACTATGCAATTACATGTCGGCAATGAAGTCTCTGCGGGCGAAAAGGATTGATATTTTCAAACCTCAAAGACAACTTTCCTGGCCGAAAACGGGTCACTGGTAATTGTTTGACCAAAAACTTTCGACTTTAGGGTCAGTAAGGGCCACACTAATCTAGCCGCAACTTTGGCAGCGTTCGGAATATTCATCACGTCGAATTATTCGAAAGTCCGAATGCTGGGTATTCGAAAATCGAATCGAATTATTCGGGCAATAAATATTCGATTCGAATTCGAAAATCGAATATTCGCACACCCCTACTAATAAGGCAAGAACTCAACAAGAGTGTTATGTCAGTATGATCAGGAAGGTCTATTTCGTGCTGAGAAGCTAAGCTATCAGATAACTGTTTTTTTAAGGTATAGAGAAAAAAAGAGATGTTTCATTTCCCTTGCGATATGACACTATTTCTGGTTTTGAAAGGAAAGTGAAACGTTTCTTGTTATTTTTTATACTACCTTAAGGATTTCAATACAATAATCTAATAGCTTCTCGGTACAGAATCGTCCTTCCTGATCACACTGACATGACACTCTTGTTGATTTCTTGCTTAAAACTAGTTAAATACCGTATTTTCCGGTGTATAAGTCGCGGTTTTTTCTGAAATTTTCGTTGGTGCGTCTTATCCACCGGTGCGACTTACGTATGGAATAAATCTTGTTCGCGGCGGCCACGCGTGGCCAGCGCACGTTGAGACCAAGGAGGTTAAAAAAAATTGCTGAGACACAGCTCTATGGTGTAAATCAATCCCAAGTACACCGGTACGGCATTTCTCATAGCCCATATGTCGCTTCGGGACATTGCACCAAAGAATTTGCAGCTTTTTCTAGTCAAAAAGAATGATAATGGCCTGCGACAACCACGCGCCACTTTAGGCCATGCACAGTAACTACAGTTCAGAATAAATTCAAAGTAACCTCAAACTGGGTTGCAAAAACAAAATGCAGCTCATGAATTATTACAGACAGTTACTCTGAAGGAGGTAAACGTGCTGCTAATTTTTAAAATGACAGCTTGGAGATAAGTTTTGATTTTCATGCCGCTTCCCGTCGCTCACTTCCATCCGCCATGACACTTTTATTGCGCTGATTTACGACAGCACACAAGAGACGCGCGACGTTTGGAGAGGTGGCCAAATGGGTCTCCGACTCTTGGGACTCCATTTCTACAAAAACAGTTGTAGCCGGGTTGATAACGGCCGGAGTTCTCCGGTTCGCGAGTGGTAAGGATGTTGGCGAAGAAGACATCAAAGAGTCGGAGGACGACAGTGATGCGCCGGTGGAACTCCCACTGAAGATACTGAATTATTTGTTAGCGAGTCTGAGGAAAAAGACTTCGATGGTTTTGCCTAAATGCCGTCCGTAAGTACATGCCATCTGTGTGTATCCATAAACCATTTTTGAGAAGTTAGTTATGTCCAGACTTTGTATGTTATATGTCCGTGTCTAGCCCTGCTTACAGGGGGATGCGTTAATAGGCGGCGGCCGCCACAACCATGTACTTTCGATGCACTTTCTAACGATCTGATTCACTATGAGTTTATCTAATTAACAAGTGCGTCTTATATACCTGTGCGTCTTATACAACAGTGCGACTTATATACGGTTTTTTTGGAAAAACTGTCATTTTGAGGGCGGTGCGACTTATAGACCGGAAAACACGGTATGCTTAATGCAAGTTTCAAGCAATTAGTCTAGTAACTCAAAAAGTATAAAAGATATCCTGAAACCGATTTCAGTTTTGTTGTTAGGATGGTTAGGTACATAAACATTCCTAATTTGATTAGATTTGGTTTGTAAATAAAAAAAGTCATTTTAGTTGCCACGTAACGCTTTATGCATTTGAAGTCTTAATCGTCAAATAAAATACCACCACACAGAGCTCAGCAAGGAGAAGGAGAGGTTAATAATGCATGTGGTCTAGTGATTCCATCTAAAGTCCTTTCAATGGATTTGCTCGCTACACAATCGCACAGTTCATCCTCCTCATACTCAGCCTAGCTCCCATCAGCATGCGAATAATTTTCTCGACAGGTCACGATTGATTGGGCGATGCCAGTAACTGCATTCATTCCTGATTTCTGCCGCAAAATATTTTGGAGGTGGAGATTGCGGCATGGCCCGTGCCCTCACCTGAAGAAGGCGGCGTCATTGCGTATGGGGCAGCAGGTGATGGAGTAGCTGGCGCCCTGCGGCCTGCTGGCAAAGTGCTGCCACTCCAGGGAGGAGTAGGCAATCAGCGAGATGGTCGGCCGCACCCACATGTCCGCAAACACGTACGGCAGGGGCACGGCCGCCATGCACCGCGGCTGCAGGCAGATCTGGTACGGACGCACTGCGCGGTTGGGAAAAAAAGGCGGTGAACAGAAAAGGAAAAAGCACCACATGTTTTCAGGCGTTGCGATTCATTCTCTGCTCAGTCATCCGTATCACTTTGCTTGATGGCACGTTTATCAATAGTACAACTTAATTAAGCTAAACGCAGCCAAGCTAAGCTGCCAGAAATGATACCAGAAAATATACGCATCACACCCACTATCTGACCCCTACAACCATTCGCAGCCCCAGCTTCTCACACCGGCTGAATTTCACTCAATTATCTTATCATAAAAAGGTTAAGACTGCACACCCTAGAAGACACACCGTCAAAATACAAAACAAACTACTTAGACCATAAGTTACAGATGTGCTGTCACGGCTTGACATGTGGCGTTTAAGTTAGTGCAGTTTCCAACTACAAGCAAAAGCACTATGGACGGACGCTACGTAGTTTCATCCATGCCTCTTCCCCGCTCATTACCTCCGGCTGTTTCAAGCTTCAGGTCCACGGGCACTTCCACCTTGTTCTTGACCACCAGGGCCGAGCGCACAGTGATCAGCTTCCGGGCATTTCCATCGAGGGTCACACTGAAGACCACACGTGTCATAGCAGAGGCACGGTGCTGTGGCAAGAAAAAAATGAAAATAGACATCGGGACATACATATGCCAGTACTCGTCTATTTTTTTGTTTCAAAAGACATTCTTCAAACTAAACAAGGCAAGAATCCCTGATACATGCAGATTTTCTTTCTGTCCTTGTTTTAGCAAGTACTAATACAAGGCACATTAACTCTCCTCCCCCTCCTGATCTTTGCTTGATGTCTATCCACACGTGCAATAATTAAAATACGTTTCATGCGATGCAGGCTGTTCGTACTTGAGACAAGGTGAACTCATGGGCAGACGAAGTGAACTGTATGATAACATTAACACTAAAAAATGGTGCCAGTACTCCTTAACATTTTCCGCAGAAGGCAGCATTTCTAGAGCCCTGCTTCGAGCTCTCCACAGGTCGAAAGTTTTCGTGTGGCAATAGGCCGGAGCTCAGGCGTGGCAGCCCACCTGACGGTCCACTGGCACGGCGTACTTGAAATAGACGCCCACTTTCTCCACAGACACTGGGTCCAGCTGGCTGTAGCCGGCAATCTTCACTACCAGCTTGTGCATGCGCAGTTCATGGGAATCCTGCACAGTTTATGGGAGAGAGAGCACCTAAGTGTCCATTGCAAGCCCCTCAGTTTCAGTCACTCTCAGAAATTCACAGGGACAATGAGAACTCCGCAAAATGCATAAAATACGCTAACATAAAAAGGTCGCCACGGCAAGTGCACACCGCTTCTTAGTATGTTCTCATATCTGTCGGCTGCTGGTCTAGCATTTCCAGAATGCTGATGTCAGAATGAGCAGCTCTAGTACCTTAGATTATTCGTAACTCAAGGATAAGTTGGGTCACCAAACACATGTTCCGTTAACTTATCCATAAAACACAGGTCACGATAGCCATGAGCGCCATGCATCATGCCCAACGCAAACTGCAGGAAATGGCCCCACCGTGTTACCCCTGGTCACGGAGCAAGAATAAGATAGGAGGGAAACAGGCTTCCTAGCGCGGCCACATAATGTCACAAACGCTCGTCATAGGTAAAGCTTGCGGCATCTGCCGCGGTTGAAGAAACTGTGCGGCCGCCGCTTTCAGCATTGCACTGTGCAGCCACGGAATGAATTGCCGCCGCTATCATTTCGTCCATAAGGTGCTGCTACCCTCTCCTTTGGTGTCGCAGCTACGAAGCTTGGCAGTATGCCTTGGTTTTCATTGTGACATTATCTGGTCGCTCGCCCACGCATGACGCAATGGGCAGTTTCGCCTCCTATATATTCTTGCTCCGTGCGCTAGTGTTGAAAGTAGAGTGGCACTGGCACTCTACCAGTGCCAGTGCCAGTGCCAGTGCCCACTCGTAGCAAGGCTGAAAATTCTTGTCTATACAACGAAATTTTTTTCACTCCAGTGAACTGCTCAGTGAACATCACCAAAGCAGAGAGGACAATCTTATAGGTACAACTGTTGCACGCGTTACTGCAAGGAGGATGGGCAGACGAGATGGTGCGCTCACCTGATGCCTGATCTTGCCACGTCCCTGGAAGGTGAAAGGCACAACCTGACCTGGCTCAACGTCCTTCCAGTCAAACTTTGAGGTGGCTGGCTCCTCCTTGCTGCCACTGCAAATGATGTCCCACCAACACTCACCACCACAAACTTGCTACTCTGATCCCCACTGGTGCAGGCGAGTTCACAAAAAATGCCCTCTACCGCTCCACATAAACATGAAAAATTCCCAAGGGAACATGCCAAACACTAATAGACCTCAGCACCAGCATAACCTGCTTTAAGTACACATTTGCCTTTTCTTTTCTTTTCTTTTTGCAACCAGGTTGTTTTCTTAGAAAGCACAATGTATATGGCGAATGCTTCAAGCGAGGATCCTAATTGGCTCCCTCACCTGTCCCTATTTGAAAATGAGGATTCAAGAACTATCTTAAAATGTCTTCAAGCTCAACATTCCTTGACAGGGTATAAGTTCCATAATTCCGCGTTCCCTTTCTACTCTGTTGAGCCCAAGGGGGTTACCATAACAGAAGTTTTTTTTCTTTTGTAAATGTTTTTTTTTGCACACAAAGGGAATAATAAAACACATCTGCATGGCACTAGGCAATGGCGCAATGTGGCCTCATTATTACTACCTCAGCCATTATGTGTGCACCAGTAAAACACACTCACCCGAATGCGGCAGAGACAAAAGCTGTGAAACGGAAGGCTACCCCGAGGTCGTTCTTGATGGCGAAAGGCACAAAGGGTGAGCGGCGCCTGACGGGGGCGTCCACCACTTGCATGGTGGCATCTCGGTTGTCAAGGCTCCTGCAAGAAACAAACGTCCCACGTGCATCAGAAAACAAAGAGCCCTCAACAGAACAGGAAACATTTCTGTTGCAATGAGGCCATGATGAGTGGTTCTCGCTTAGGTTGCCTGAGTGTTACAAATGTGACAAGGAGCAATAAGCTAGTGCAGATTACTCTGCTCTTGCTTCAGATCCCAAAGCCTTCCTTGAAGAAGACACTGGGTGAGAATTTGACAACTTGATCCCAAATAAGCGAACAATGCTTTCGAGAGGACAGCTGACCAAAGTTGGCAGTCTTTAGGACAAGCCGATACAAACAAAAATATCTGACAGCTACAGCAGCCACTCTAGAATGGTGCCACTGCTAACAGCACTGCTAAGGGTTTCAAGGTGATATAAATTGTCATTCCACCGTGCCGTCGTTCCATCATTGTTTGTTTCACACAAATTTGTGCATCTCAGTTATTTTTTAGTCACTTCAATGCTAAATAAAATATTCGTGGTTTTAGCTGCTACCGCTTTGCCTGCACAGTCCGTTTTAATTTGTGGCTGCTTTTACCAATGCTAGCTCATTCAAGCCAATCCACACGTTAACAGTAGCCATTCAGTAAGATATCTGCTTACCTCTCGGCTGAAAACAGCTGATAAAAATCTGCTGCCCAGGATTGTTTCACCTTCTGATACAAGTCCAGAAGTGCTGTGGTGATGTTCACTTTGAGGACATCTTCAGCTGAAAGAAGAAGAAGAAGAAGAAAAAAAAAAAAAAAAAAAAGCAAGCAGGCATGCTTAAAAACTGCGCTAGCACGGATGCATGCACACACACACACAAAAAACATTTCGCACAGGTGAAATTCAGAGTAAGACATCTCAGCTGTCCATGCACAGTGCCCTATTGTTCAACAAGGCAAGCATTCCATGGTGACAGCACAATATACCCACATAGCAGACATGTGCTAGGCCTTACTGAAACACGAAAGCAGCACATGGGCAAGGAAATGTACTGTTTTAAACACACTTTTAAGTAATGGCAAACTTTGTAGCGTAACTATAAAAAACTTCCTACCGATTGCGTGAGTTTATTTACCACATTCATAACATGTTTCCTAGCCATTTTCGTTTATGTGACACAGAATGCCTGCCCGGTGATGTGGTGCCAAGCGGCATCCATACATGAATATTAAGCCGTACACTGAAACCTCGTTATAACGTACCGTATTTTCCGGTGTATAAGTCGCGGTTTTTTTCTGAAATTTTCGGTGGTGCGTCTTATCCACCGGTGCGACTTATGTATGGAATTAATCCGGTTCGCGGCGGCTGCGCGTGGCCAGTGCACGTTGAGAGACACAGCTCTATGGTCTAAATGAATCCGAAGCCCACCGCTACGGTGTTTCTCATAGTCCATATGTTGCTTTGGCACGTTAAACCAAAAAAATTGCAGCTTTTTCTAGTCTAAAACAATGATAATGGTCTGCGACAACTGCGCGCCACTTTCTGCCATGCGCAGATGCGCAGTGACTACAGTTCAGAATAAATTCACAGTAATATCAAACTGGGTTGCAAAAATAAAATGCCGCTGATAAATTATTACAGAGAGTTACTCTGAAGGAGGTGAGCGTGCTGCTAATTTTTAAAATGACAGCTTTCTGATAAGTTTCGATTTTCGGGCCGCTTCCGGTCGCGTCACTTCTGTCCGCCATGACACCTTTATTGCGCTGATTTACGACAGCACGCAAGAGACGCAAAGTCCTCCCTGTTCTGTGGAGACGCGCGACGTTTGGAGAGGTGGCCAAATGGGTCTCACACTCGTGGGACTCCGTTTCTACAAAAACAGTTGTAGCCGGGTTCATAAAGGCCGGGATGATCCATTTCGCGAGTGGTGACGATGTTGACGAAACAGGCATCAGTGAGTCGGAGGACGACAGCAATGTGCCGGCGGAACTCCCACTTGAAGCTGCTGAATTGTTTGTTAGCGAGTCGGAGGAAGAAGACTTCAATGGTTTTGCCTAAACGCCGTCTGTAAGTACATGCTATCTGTGTGTATCAATAAACCATTTTTGAAAAGTTAGTTCTGTCTAGTCTTTGGGCGGTATATGCACGTGACTAGCCCTCCTTACCGGGCGATGCGTTGATAGGCGGCTGCCACCGCAACCATGTACTTTCGCCGCTCTTTCTAACGATCTGGTTCACTATGAGTTCACCTAATTAATAAGTGCGTCTTGTATACCGGTGCGTCTTATACACCGGTGCGACTTATATACGTTTTTTTCTGAAAAACTGTCATTTTGAGGGGGGTGCGACTTATACAAAGGTGCGACTTATAGACCGGAAAATACGGTAACGGGATATATTGAAATAATGGATGTAACGAATTAAATGAAATTCCCCTTGGAATCTCTATACAAAACCATGCATTTGAAACCTCGTTGTAATGAAGTAAAATTGACCGGTCAATGATATAATTAATGAACGATATTAGTCTCCAAAATGAAAAAAAAAAATAAAAAAAAAAAACCACCACGGTGCATGAAGTATTCCGCGGAGTTCGACACTCATTCGGCCCGGCTGTTTTAAAACGCCCGCATCGGCCTCATGGCAATGCGCAGCCATGCCACGTGCAGCCGTACGAGCCGGCCTACTCGCTCAACCAGCCTGGCGGGGCGAGGAAGATGGCTCTCTCGGCGCCGATTCCGACGCGATCACTACGGAGGAGCTCACCGACGATGCTACTGTCGCAGATGTCACCCGACAAACCGACGTAAGCGATGCCGAAGACGCCATGGTCTACCATGCCCATGCGTTAGACATGCCAACTTCGTCACAGGCAGTCAATGCGGTTGATCTTCTACGTCATTTCAACGCGGTGGCCACCGCTGAATAGGAAGTCTTTTGCTTCCGATGACCCAAACAAAGGAGCATCACAGTCTTTTTTCTAGCTACCTGTACCAGGAAATAACATAGGCAGTGTGCGCTTTGAGCACGCAAAATATTTGTCTATTCAATTTCTGTCGCATGTGTGCTCGCGTAGTGATACAGTGGGCGGCGAGGAGGTTTCCATCTTTGCATGCTTATAGTAGTCCACCAAAATGAGCATACATTGCCATAAACTTTTGAAATTGGTATAACGAAACAATGGATGTAACGAAAATATTACGGCTCCCCTTGAACTTCGTTATAACGAGGTTTGAGTGTACAGCCACATTTTTTCTGCTTTCATTACTCTCCCCATAGTGTACTTGGTTGCCTGGGCAGGCTTCAGGGCTACTGAACACACAAGACAATGAAGGATGTCTTGTGATGCACAGAGAAAAAGAGAAAGACACTACATTCAAGTACAGGCTGGTTACTGCAAACTGGTGTGGCTCTGTAACATACACTGCAACAATGCGCATGGCCTTGTAAACACACCTGTTTCAAAACAGCTTTCAACCAGCTTCCCAATAAGTTTTGGTGGTCTGCACAGTAGCTAGTGTATTCGAACTAACACTAGTTTGCAAGCCTAACATGCAGTTACGTTACAGTAATATTATGAGGAACAAAAATAATAAATGCAGGTATATAAATGTTTACCACAGCTGTGCTCTGACATTGTAAAGCCAGAAAGAAGGACAGCGCAAAGCATGAACAGTTAAACAAGTTTCCAATATAATCAACTGCACGTGACATTCTAATTGCAGTTGTGATCTTCAAACTACGTCACCCAAGAAATTTGGCGCCAAGTAAAAGAAATGAAGTGGTACCATTGATCTTGAAGTGGAACTTTGATAGGCCAGCTTTTCCGAAAGCAGCTTCCCACAGGCAGTGGCACCTACAGGAGGGGAGAAAATCAAAAAACAAAAAATTGGCTGCATTTTCTCATCAAGTACATGCTTTTGAGCTTTACGCCTAGGCACAAAGAATAGTGGTTTCAAGATTAATTTAGTGAGCCAAGTTTACGACCCTTGAAGCTCAGAATTGTTACAAGAGCACACTCACCTCCAAGGTTCAATAATAGGCTCCCATCCAGACAGTGCTCTGTTGTAGTAGCCAGTGCTGAAGAAGAACTTGGACTCTCCGCTGAACGTTTTCGAAAGCTCTTGGGAGATGTACGTTTCTGAGACAACGAAAAAAGGAACAGGAGGAAAAGAAGAATTGCAGTGCATGAGAACTGTGGCTGAACAAGCCACAGCAGGATGAAAACTTCAAGCTAGCAGGAGGCCTACTTCTTTCTTTCTTTATTTGTCTTCACAAAGGTGGGAGGTGGCCAGGGTAAAAGCCTTAAAAAACTTTCCATAAGATTTCCCATAAAAACTTCCCATAAAATAAGATAAGAAAAAATTTCCAAAAAAAGCCAGGGTAAAAGATTTCCCATACGATATCAGATAGAAATTTGTTTCAAGCACAATACACACAGGAAGCACCCCAGCAGCCCCACAAGTAAGAAGCAAGCCATCTCGCTCACCCCTGAGGTCAATCTCCAGCAAAGGTACATCGGCGTCCATGCAGTCGTCGATGATGCAGAGGCAGAAGTAGGAGACCTTGAGTTCCACGGCGGAGACGACCACATCCTCTGGCCTGGCAACGCTTGTTGGTGCGCTGGCTCCCATGCTTGCGAGCGCAGCACTGCAGGGGGCCGCATTCTGAGTGAGCCAGAGCGCTGCGTCGTCAACGTTGCCCTTGCAGGCTTCAAGACTGCGTAGGCAGTCTTCCCGCGAGAAGCCCATCTCCAGCAGGCTGTCCATGTTCACCGCTGCAGTGAAACAAGGGGATTACGGGGGGGGGGGGGGGAGAACGAAACTATGTACGAAGCGAGACAGCTGAAGAATAACACTCACTAGGCCCTGCAGAATTAGCGTCAAGGGGGCACACACTGGTCTTAGAAACTTTTTTTTTTTTGCTTTCCAACCACTTTTGATGAAACTTCATGGGCTTGTTCAGTTGTTTTAAGGGGGGACGTGGCTTTCAAAATCAACTTTTTTATTTCTGAGTGGATTTTGATGAAAATTGGCACAGCAACTGGAAATGCTTCTGTGATAACACCATAAAAATTTCAAGATAATATTTTGATAACTTTTTTATTTATTAAATTTTCTTTCTGTTCCGCTTGTACCGAGCTTGAGCGACTTATAAAACACGATAGAAAACTTGTTCGAAGTGCTTTGCATTCCCAAATGAATGGGCGAGGTCGTGACAGTTTTAGAATTTTTTTTCTACAAAACAATATTTTTTAGTTTTCATTTTTTTAGAGGTTAATGTGCAACAGGCATGTCGACTGTGAACGACTATTTGAATAAAAAAGTCACAAAAAACAAATCTGGAAAACCAAAAGTGTCACGACCTGAACTGTTCATCAAGGAATGTAATGCAAGAAACGGAATCAAAATAGACCCAGTGGTCACGAAGAAATCCCTGGTACAAGCGACACAGGTGGCAAAAAAAACTGTTTTGAGAAAACGGCTTCCGAAGTTGCAACATAGGTTTCACTTATCAAAAGTTGCCACGGTTGCAGCCTTTCATGTCCTTTTGAACATGGGGCTTCTGGAAGGCCTTGCCTTGAAATTGGAGTGCCTTTTACAGCCTTTCTCTTTCCAGAAAACATCATTTTCAGCTCCTCCGTGAAGAGTACATACCCCCTTTGCAAACCAAACGGAGGGGAAGATGGGTTTCAATGGGCTTTCAATGCAAAGTAGGTTAGCTGGTTGGCTGTATCGCAGTGGACAACCTCCTTTTGCAGTGTTGTCACCATGGCAACAAGTTAAGCATTTTTTTTACTTAAATTTGAACATTTCTGGCTTTTTTTATGTTTTATCTTGCCTGGCACAGCAACTTAGTACTCATACGTGCAGGTGTTCATTGCCAAAAGTTTGCATACCACAAGGATGAAAATGAGCTACTTTGAAGCTTGGTAGAGTATTCTGCATAACTCCCAACTTCAATGCAAGAGCATATTTTTTTACTACTTTTGACATTCAAGGCATCCAATATTTCTCGCAGCACAGCCAGTATGCCCTAAGCAATGGTATCAATAATTTCCCTAAAAAAATCACTGTTAAATGCTGCCACAGTAACGTACATTTTTAACGCAGAGAGCATATTTTTATTCCTATATTACTAACTCAAACCTGTTTGCATGAAAATTACAAGTGCACAGGAAAAAAAAAAAAACGTAGCGCAAGAAAGGCGATATGGCTCGCGCGCATCGCAGCGCACGCTTACCGCGACATATCGTACTTTGATTATCCCTGATATGGCTTGTCAGGTCGCTTTTAAGATTAAATCTAACGTCGCAGGCATTAATTACAACTACTGGCATTCAATCGTAACCGGTTGCCCAGTCATGTGATGCTCCAATGCGCGTCGGCTATGCCGTGCGCGCCGCAGCGTTTGACGCGTCGACCGTTTCTTTCTCAAGGCTAGCGAGCCCACAGTCAAAACACAGCAATAACTAAGCGTGTAAACATCGCAAATCCGACTAAAAGTTCGCTTCACGAACCGCTATCGCAAGCGCGCACACCGCGTCACCCTCCAAGGTCTGGCGACGGTAGAGTCACGCGCACCACGAAGCGTTCGATGACCTCCGCCTTTCGAGCCACACAACTTCCCGTAATCTGGCTCGTTATATCTGGCATTCCCATCGCGATAACGTGCGTGTTGAATACCACAGATTGAACAGAAACTCGGCCGAGCGAAGCGGCGAAAATGAACTCCATCCTCTCGCTACGCAGTTCAGGCGGCCGCCATCTTGCGTTGCGCCCGCGACATCCAATCGGAGGGTCACTGTTCTGCGCCCCGACCGGAGGACCAATAGCGCTTCAGCATCTATTTCTAGTTTCGTTTGTGCGTCGTTTCTTTTCTGCCGTTTGTGCGTTTGTGAATGAACGAAGATACAAGAGACGAGCGGAACCAGAAAGACGATCGCTCGGCCGATCTAACCATATCAAAATGGCCGCGCCCGGTGGCACCGTTGCGGAGATAGAGCGCTCCGAAAATTGCCGTTTTTTCGCCCTTTTGCGCTGATAGTTTGTCACCGCGCCTGACAAAAGTATTTTTTTATGCCACTTTGCGACGCTTTTCAGCGTAAAAACTTTGCAGGCGCACAGAATAGGAAACATAGAAGCCGAATATGTGGGTTTCAAAAAAACGATGTTTTGGTCATTTTTCCGAAGTTGAAAGCCGCGTCCCCCCTTAACTGATGTCAAATACCCAATTAGTTTTGTTGTCAGGTAATTAGTTTCTAAGTTAATTAAAAATTTTCTTTGATTGTTCTTGAGAATAATAAGAAGAAAACTATTCAACAAAAAATTACCAGCAAGGCACGAATAGAGATACCAGAAGTTGTGAGGAATTAAGTGTTAAGTGTGGGAAACAGTTTTTTTTTTACTTTGCAATCCCATACATGTTTACATCAATTCTAACTTCTAGGCTTGAACTACTACTGCTAACCAATTAAAAATAACGTAATTAAACAACTACCGAAACACAAAATGCAAAAATAAATTATCTTCCTAACTGCACTACATGCTGGGATGTACCTCTTAAAAATTTCCTATCACTGCAATATCGCTCGTGGTGAAAAAGGAAAAAATTATAGAAAAATTGTTATTTTTCCGTTGAAATCAGGCCTCAGTGGCTTTTATAAGTATCTGGTACTGTTCCAAGTACAGAATTTTCAGAGCAAAAACTGTGCAAATCAAGAGAAAAGTGATACCTAAAAAATTTTTCCTTGGGAGGTCCCTTAATAAGCAGCAGCTAACTACCTACAATGGACGCAGCCTATCTGAGATATAGAGCAGATGTGTGCAGGTGATTAAGGCCCCACTGTATTCTCCCTTTCCTTGATTGCATCCACCATATTAGTTCAAAGAAGGCAGCAAGCATAATGAGAAAAAAAAAAAACACTTCACTACACTTATTTCTTTGCTATACCTCAATTTCATATGCACAGAATTAAGAGCAAAAAAAAACTGCATGCACTTTTGTTAGACAGTAGGACCCTGCCATAGAGACTTCAGACGGAGTAAATCCCTCGTTATTAAATATTTCAGTGTCATGCAGCAGCCATGCGTGTAATTGGACAAATAACAAGGCACAAAAAGAAGTGTGAGAGTGTGAGACTTTATTTTTCACGTGGAATTTATCAATAGCCGGTATTCAATTGCGTGGAATGCATGCAGGCAACCATAGGAGTGCGCCGCCATATCTGTGGCCAAGCGTCTGTTGCTAGGCGGCGATGTGCGCACGGCCCGCCGCTCAGGCACCCCTTTTCTTCTCCATGCAACCATGCGAGTGCGCCGTCACTCGTTACGTCGGGCTCCGCGGGATGGCGGTACTTGTCCATGCTAAGCACGACTGTGAAACACATGACTGTGTTTCACGTTACAAATTCTTCCGAACGCAAAGTATTGCCTCAAGTTTAATGTGAGTGCGGTTAATAACATCTCTGTTGACACCACCATTTAGAATCGGATTGGAACGGAGCAGATGACGCACGCCGGTGTTTTTTTTTTCTTCGGCGTGTGGCCACAGTGGCCCAAGCCGCGCCATACCCATGGCGCATCGGCCTTGTCTGTGGCCATTTCCAGCGTTGCCAAGCGAAGAAATTGACCGCTAAACTTTTCAACGAATACCGTCTATAGGCAGTTTCTGAAGAAATTTAACCAGGCAGAAGAAGTGTGTTTGAACCTCACTAAACAAACTGCAAATACTTGCGACGCTCTTTGGCTCTGAACTGAACGCTTGACCCTAAGTGCGAACAAAGTGCGGTTGACACAGAAGGCACTCACGGTCTGCCTTGTTCACAGAGAGCAGCAACTGCTTCGGTATGGAGTCCAAGATCCTCAGGAACATTTTCACGTCATTGTACGAGAGCCTCAAATTCAGGTTCAACGTGCCCACCTGCACAGGAAGAGACAGCGTGGAACGTCTTAAAGGGGTCGTGAAGAGGCTTTGAAAAAAAAAACTGTGATGTGTGGGCATAGCCCTTTCGTTGCACGATATCGGCAAACAGGTAAGAAAATGCAGTTACAGTTTCACCGAAGCTTTCCGCTTAAATTCACGAAGTGATGTCATGTTAAATAGGTTAGCCATAGCCCACCCTTGTCAGCACAACATGTCAGCCTAGAGCGAGCTCACGAAGGGTCGGATACAACGCCAACATCGGCGCCATGATGAATTTCGCTTGCAGCAGAATGGAGATATGTTTAATTTCTGATAGGATTGATCATTATGAACGAACTGCAAGTCAACAACCCGCGCAAGAGGTGCAGGCACAAGTAATCATGTTTGAAGTAAACTGGGTATTTGTAAACTGTCTTTCCAATTACATCTGCCTGACTGTCTTCTAATGAGACTCCAATGCTCTTCTACTTGCCAGTGCATGTGCATTCGCGCCTGAAGTGGGGAGCACCAACACCGAGTTGCCGCTACAGGTGCAGAGTTCACAAAGCCGGTTGGCGCAGGTACTAGTGTGTGCTAACGCGGCCCACTTTGGGAGAGATGTGAAAGGCTGCGGACAAGACAATCCGGGCCTGCCAGTCATGTTCGGAAATCCAAGTGAGCTGCAACAGCCGGGTCACCGACGAAGGGAGAGGGGCCGCCAGCTCGTGCAAGCTGCGCCAATCTTTCTTGTACCCATAACGTGACACAAAAGTGATTTTGCTATTACCATTATTAGCTCGAACTAACAGTTACAGAGTAAGACACATATGGGAATGTAACCAGATTACACACCTTTGTAATCAGGTTCTGCCAAACCAACATAGACCCAATTTGCTCCCCATCCCTTACCCCACAACTCCTCCCAAAGGTTCATGTTCTGACCTGGAGGACGTGGCCGGAGCGTGCCCCGAAGGAGGTAGACTCCCTCTCCCTGGCGACCAGGTCGATGTAGACGCTGATGGGGTCCACGATGGACAGGGCCGTGTCCTCCTCCAGGCCCAGGACACACGAAAACACCTCCAGGTTTTGCAGGTTGCACGACAGAGGCTTCTCCCCACCGGCCGAGCCACCCCCGTGGTACGACAGCACCGCCGTCGACTGCAGTTACGGTAGGGAAGGTTGTCAGTGCTCTCTCCACCACAGGAGGGAAGCTGCTCTCTGTTCACCACACTTTGAAATAAATGAGTGAAATGAGGAGCACAGATGATGCGAGGAGACAGATGCCAGTAGAAAGGAGAGCCCTCACTAAGGTGAGTGGAAATGGCACCCATAAAAATCTGTGGTTGAGGCACGACTGCC
This sequence comes from Haemaphysalis longicornis, assembly GCF_048455015.1. Lineage (NCBI taxonomy): Eukaryota > Metazoa > Arthropoda > Arachnida > Ixodida > Ixodidae > Haemaphysalis > Haemaphysalis longicornis. Next base: position 31,926,707 of record NW_027526422.1, on the reverse strand, counting down.
TACACGGAAATGTTTAGACCAGCAAATGCATTGCTTCTCTCAATCGCCCAACTTTGCACCAGAGAAAAATAAACACTTCATATAATCCATCTACCTAACAACTGCCTATGAGCAACACACTGGTTTCTTCTGCAGTTTCGAGGCAGCTACCCCCGTTGACTTCTGTGAACACAGTACTACAATGAATATTTTCCTCTCTGAGAAGCACTACAATTAAAGCCCACTTTTAATTACGTAAGGGAACCAGGTGTTAGAGCACCAAAAGTTCTGCTTTAGCTAGCCAGGAAAAGTACAGAACCACATGGTGATAGCAGTAGATCTTAGCCAAAATGGGCAAAGATACATATATTTTTTCCAGGTTACTCGGGTAAAAGCTCAGCACCAACTCACCTTCAGAATAACTGCATTTGTGTCCCACGCTGCTGCATCCTCAACGACGACGATTTCCGTGTCAGTCATGTTCAGCTTCAGTTCCAGGGGAACTTCCGGGATGGGCTGCTGCTGCCATTGCTGAAAGAGGAAACAAACTTGGCCAGTCAAAATTCAGCATTTATGTGCACAGAACATGAATGCAAGCCATTTAAAACTTCAATATAAACACATGCTACATTATTTTTTGCTTTTCATTTGCAGAATGACTGTCAGCAGTGAGATGGCGCTATCATGAATTTACAAGCGCAGAACAAACATTACAAAGAATTAAGGTTCACATTTCAATCAACAGCAATGAGAAATCCAGCACGCCACTACCTTGGTCATGCGGCGTCCAGACCCCTGGATGTGAGCCTGGTGCAAGTCTGTCTCCGTGGTATGCTTCACTGCAAGTGAAACACGAAAACACGCATGCATGAGGGGACAGTGCCACCTCCAAAGTTTGGGAAGAACTAAACATTGGTCCCTTGAAAACTACCCACGGCCTTTCTGATTAGAAACGAAGAGAGGGCAGAAATAGTGGGCACCCTGGGTGAAGAGCTGTCCCTCGGTGGCGACCGAGAGGAACTCGGCGAGCTCGCTGATCCAGCTGAAGATGGCCATGACACGCATGTTGTTCAGCAGGACAGTGAAGCGCGCCGTGTTGTGGGTCACCCGGTAGTGGATCTCGGCCTGCAGCACTTTCTCCCGCGACGCATTCTTGGTCGGCTGCAGGATGTTGGTGAACACGTTGGGCCGGTTGTTCACTGGCGCATCTGCAATTGAGAAGATGGCGAGGCATGTTTTGCATTGTAACACTTGTTCCAGTATTGGCAATTTGATTTTGGCACAATGACACGGTAAGAGCGAGTTTTTGGGTGAAGCGAGGTTTTGCAAGGTTGTTAGAGTGCAACGTACTGTTAGATGTTTGCTTATGCAAGTCCAGCATTTTCTATGGCTTCACATAAAGAATACAGTGAGCTAGTAAACAACATAAAGAATACAGTGAGCTAGTAAACAAAGAGAGTGAGTGGGAAAGTGAGTTGGAGTGGGGGAGGGGGAGGAACAGGAGATTTAAGAAAGGGCGGGCAGCATTAGTACAAATCACAAAAAGAGAAGAAAAAAAAAAAACAAAGGACACATCCAAACCAAAAAAAAAAAAGGAAAATCGCCCAATCCTACTCTTTTTTGTATTTCCATGCATCTCTTGCCTTTCAACAATTTTCCTTCCTTTTAATCACAACATGGCCAAAGCTTTCACAGCTTTTCTTCGAGACATTGTTACTAAAACCCTGCCACCATGTAAGAAAAAAAAAAAGTGGAGGACGGGGTTTCTGAAAACTACAACTTTGCCAAGTCCGATGAGTTTGGGAAACCCTACTGGCATTTCATAGAGAGCACTAGAGTGAAAAACGAGGTAAGGGAGGGAGAGGCTGACCCTTGAAGCGGGTGTCCAGGATGCGTATCTCGTGCGAGACGAGGTCAATGTCGTTGGACTGGTCCGAGAAGCGCTCCAAGGTGAGCCGGGAACGGATGAGCTCCACTTTGGCCAGCGTCGACTCAGCGTTGGCACAGAGGGGACGGGCATGGGCGTGCACCAGCTCCAGTGTCACATTCACCAGGGCCATGCGGATGGCCAGGAAGGTCCAGCCGTTGCCACTGCTGCCACTCCCCTGCTCGGGGGGAGTGGCATGATTGTCAGTAATGGCGGCTATGGGGCGACCTGGCAACGCGATGCTTCTCTTTTTTTTCCCCCCGAGAAAATGACGCCACAATTTATGCAGAAAGATCAAGAAAACAAAGTGCATAGTCAGCGTAATGAGAGAAACACAAGTGGAAACATTTTTAAGGGGGGCACGCTGGTGCTAGAAACTTTTTTTTGCTTTCCATCCAATTTCGACGCAATTTCATGGGCTTGTTCAGTTTTTTTTAGCTGATTTCAAATATCTAATTAGTTTTGATGAGAGGTACCTAGTTTCCGAGTTAATTAAAAAACATTCTTGACTGTTCTTGAGAACAATAGGAAAAAAAAAAACTATTCAACGAAAGATTACCAGCAAGGCATGAATGCATACCAGAAGTTGTGAAGAATTAAATGTGAGAAGCAGTTTTTTTTTTTTTCGTTTGAAATACACATACATGTTTACATCAATTCTAACTTCTAGGTTTGAACCACTCCTGCTAACCAATTAAAAGTAACGCTAATTATACAACCACTGAAACATAAAATGCAAAATCTACTTCCCATATTGCATGGTTCGAACATTCAGCTTCACAGTGCAAAACAAATGATCTTCCTAGCTGCACTACATGCTGGGATGTACCTCTTGAGAATTTCATATCACTGCGATACCACTTGTGACTAAAAAGTGGGGAATTATGGGAAAATTGTTATTTCTTTGTTGAAATCGGGCCTCAATGGCTTTTATAAGTACCTGGTACTGTTCCACGTACGAAATTTTCATACCAGAACAGTGTAAATCAAGAAGAAGAAAAGAAAAACAGTGCAAAAACAGAATCAAGAAGAAAAACAGTGCAAATCAAGAAGAAAGTGCCACCTAAAAAAAAAATGCTTTTTTGGGCAATTTTTCAGTCCCAAAGACCCATGTGCCCCCTTAAGAAAACTGTGCTGCCCTGAAGGTACGGTGCACACATCTTTTTCTTTTCGCAAAGTTGCTTGTATTTCAGCGAATGCAAGCCCACCTGCTCTGGAAACAGCTCGATGAGGGTCAGGTTGGACGCAGAGGAGCGCTCCACCGTCTCTGCGAGATTGTGGCTCAGGATTCCGTGCACCAGGGCATACTGGCTGCGATCGAGTGTCACGTGCACGGAGGAGAAGCTGCCCTCAACCGTCCAGTCAGGCACTGAAACGCAGGGAAATGAAAAGGAAGGAGGCCTTTTGAGAGAGCCGACAGAGACATGCTGCAAACAGCAGGCAGAGAGGATCCATCTTTTTCTGCAGTGGTAAATCCTTTACTTAACCAAGAAGGTGTGTTTCTTCGCACGATCCCAGTGTGTCTCAGTATGAGCTAGCTGGAGGGGTTCTTTCAGCCAATTGTGTGATATTGTGCGTTAGGTAGTTCAAAAGGCCACTAGCAAGTAAATGACGGTGACTAAGAAGCACTTATGCTCTCTAAAGACATTTGCTTCTGAGCATTTGTGAATAAACAACTTTCTTAGCATAGCTTCACGAAGCATTTTAGCGACGGTACTAACTACCAAGTGATAGTATTATGACGTCACTAAAAAAATAAATAAAAATAAAGCACTCATCGAAGCACTGAAACGTGCAAGAAGACTTTGCGTCTCTTTAAAAAGCAAAAAGAATTCCGGTGCCTCACCTGAATGATTGAAAGCGCTGTCGAGATTTTTCTCCACCATCAAATGAAGCATCAAGGTCTGCTTGAGAAGGGGTCCACCCTGAAATTAGAATGCATGCGCTGTATCTAGGAGAGGCTGGAACGAAGCCTCTCTTCAGTTGTCCTTGGAAAAACGGCTTTTAAGGAAGATTACTGATATTAGCTGATAAATGAAGTCCCCCTTATATGCTCATCATCTCTTGACTGTGACCCTCTAGCTGGCCTACCAATGGGTGGGACACAATTCACCTCTTTTAAACAAGGGAGAAAAACAAGGGGTACAGTTTATTGTGTATTTTAAGAAAGTTTATTTAAGCTTCCCGGAGTTACTGAAAAGCATGGCATTCTACCAGATATTTGCAACAGCAAAGTGTGTTTGCATCAAGAATGGAAGTCAGTGTTCGTTGATATTTGATGAGCTTTTCTTCTATATGAGTCAAAACTGCCGGAACAGAATTTCAGAAATAAGCAAAAATTTTGTTAACGGGCCTAAATGCAATGCTGTCAAAGCTAGCTTCCCCAAGCTGACATGTAGAACAAATCTCATAATAGCTTTAACAGCGTTGCATTTAGGCACGGTCACAACTTTCTGCCTGTTTCTGCAATTCTGCTCAGGTGAATTTGACTCATTTCGAAAAAAGCTCCTCATTTTCTCCCACATCGTGCAATAATACAACAAGATTGCAGGTCATGCATTTTAAAGAAGGTAGAGAGAACATAAGGCAGGACGTATGGCCTCTCACATTTTTCTTGATCAGGATGGAGGGGAACTGCAAGGTGTAGGAGCCCCCCTCGGGATGTTTTAGAGGAACGGCCTGGCAGGTCGGCACGCACACCCCAGAGTAGACGTCCATGTCAACGAGTTCCACATCCATAACTTGCAGAAGGCACTTGTCATCTGGAAAAATTAGGGCCGGTGTTAAAGATAAGGGAGGGGCAGCAGGCTTGAAATTCAGCCATTAGGTAACAAAACAGAGCTGTATCAAAATCTGCCCTTGTTTAAGCCCTGAACCCAAGACTGCTGCTGTCTTTCAGCAATACTACCGCATCTGCCGCCAACACATGTAGGACTTTACAACATCATCGCAAAAAAATGGCCCTTAGGTAGTGAAGAGTGTGGGCACTAGGTGAAGGCCTTGTTAATTCCAACTTGCGTGTCTTACTCTTGCTGCGCATTCCATTTACTATGAATACCATCTCACATGGTCACCTCTGCTTCGACCTTACTATTTCTCCCCTGTTTCCTTAAAGGTGAGCCACTTTACTGCAGCAGGTATGGCTGCCACATAGCAAGCCCTGCAAACTGCCTGAAAGCAACTTTACTCTTTCGTTACCGCGGGAAATTGGTCAATTTTTAAGGGTCTAACAAAACATTTTTTTGCGTTGTACATATTGGTTAGGCACACATTGCAGTGACATAAAATGCATATTATTCTACGTGCTTTCCACCGACACCAGTTTTAATAATGTTTTCCTAAATAATGATTGCAAAAAAAATTATCGAATTCGAAATTTCTGTAGCATGGAAATTTGGGCTTGTTGGTTCATAACTTACAAATATGTAGCGCAGAAGACGAGAGACAGAAGACGAGAGACCCAGCGCCGTGTGTGTCTACTTGTCTGTGTCTCTCGTCTTCTGCGCTACATATTTGTCGAAATTTCTGTCCACGCGTTGAAGAAAATAAGAAAACGTAAGTTGTGTACAATAAACCACCAGTAGTAGAAAAAATTGAGAATATAAATTTTGTAGGTAGACATTTCAAAAACTCGTCCTAGAAAAAAAATTGAGTTGCGCAGTACAATTTGTGAGATATAAAAGAAAATGTTAGCCCGCGTGGTGCCCGTGCCATGTGGTGAAGCCCAACCACTATTTCAAATTTTGCTATTTTGGATTGTTCTCTAGAAGAAATCTGGTGGTTTGACATTATTAAAGGCCCAAATTAGCCTCCACGTGACGTAAAAACACCTTGTCAATGATTATGACCGGCACAATATTGAAGGCAAGCAAGCGATGTGAAAAAATCTGCTTGGAGTTTAGAACCAAACTCTTTGGTGGATGTTTGTTGACATTCTGATGATCACTTATCACTCAGAACTTTCATTTGCGGTTTATTATCATGTTCTGACTCACTATGGTAGCCTTGCTTGCAGGAATAAGGTACGATGCGCTACAATCATGCCCAGCAAGCTTTCACCACCAAGCCGCCATCGGGCTGTGAAACGAGTTCAGCACTCCGAGCCTACTACATTGCAGCGCCACCTAACAATTTCGAAGAGAAACAAATACAAGGCTGTTGGAGACTGTCAGAATAGACAGTACTACTAGGAAGCGACACTAGACCTCCGGAAATACCCTCGTATGAAACCGAAACTGGCCGGTGAACAGCTGGCGGTGTTCAAGGCCGATTGGAAGCGTTCTCCTCGTCTGAACTGACACCCGACGACTTGGTGTTATCGTTTGACTTTCAGCGGAAGCTCTTATCGCAGAAGCAAGGCGTAGATAAAGTGGAAGCGCGAGCGGCATGCTTGTTTGAGGAGCAGTAGCGGGCAACGGAGGCGCCATGGCAAATGAGCTTGTAGTTGGGTAACTGCGTAGTAGCGCCAAATATGAATTTCGCAATGCAAAAATGAAACCGAAACTTCTGGAAACTGGTTGAAAATGGCAGGCACACTTGCTAGATATGCGGGGGACCATCAGAAATAAGCTTTGGGAGAATAAAGCTGCCCTTTCTCCGAACCAAAGATCATTAGTGAATAGCTGGGGCCATTTTCAAGTAATTATCACCTCTCAACGCTGTCGGACTGCACAGCTGACCGCATTATTTGGTATTTGACTTGCCGGGAGCCTTTTGACAAAAAAAAAATATTATGGTAATGCAGCCTAGCGATGATCTGCATGCTTTTTTCTCAAGGGCAGCAGCCACGCCCCCTTCCTCAAAAACACACGCACCTCAGCTCGCAAAAAACACCGTCAAAAATCTCCATGTCGCTGGAGCGGGAAAATTTAAACGGATTCTAAAAGGGCACTGCCTAGACTAACCACTGACCGCATTAGGTGCACGAGAAATGACTACAACATGTCGAAATAGGCAATATAACTCATCAATCACCGGTGATCGATTTGAATAGGCATGGTAACGAAAGAGTTAAGCCACTATAAGAACCTGGGAGCAGTGAGCAGCTCCTTAGTAGATTCTTTCACAAGCTCTTGCTCTGTTAGCAAGTCATTAAGCCTTTACTTCGAGAACAAGTTACTCAGGAGCAATCATGAAATACAGTACCATCCAAGTTAACCAGTACATTCATGACTTCTTCAGCACTGATCACGGTGCAGCCCTTTCTTGCCGGTTCCAGCAGCGACCTGGAAAGGGAGCGCATTGACAAATACAGTGGTACTTCTCTCAGCCTACACTTAGCAAAGCCGACAAACTCTGCAAAAATTTTAACTCCTATTACTGCACACCCTGCAACCACATCTTTTCAAGCCTGCCACGCTGCAAAAGTGCAAAAATTAGCACAACAGCTGATTCCAACTACTTGTTGCAACTTTCCTGATACTGCGACAGATCATGACCGTGGCTTCCTGACAAGCTACTCTTGGCTGCGTTTTTCTTGTCAATTATCAGGCGCTGACTCAAAGTGTGCATACTACTATATATAAGTTCCAAAGCACGTGGCCTCTCACGTCTCGAGTGATGTGCGCCTGGAAGAGGGCTCGCTCTTTCCTTCTCCTGTGAAGCGGAACGTGGTACTGATGTTGAGGTTTCCCAGGTTGGCCACGAGTACGTCGAGGCTCCGGTATGACTGGGGCACCACTATCACGGGTGAGGCTGCTGTCACCTCCAACTGCACTCTGGGTGCTCTGCAAGCCGACAGGTTCATCTGCAAGGCAAGCCAAGACAAGGCGCTGTTTCTACGAGTAGATATAACACATAGCCGTTCACAGGTTTACCCTCACTTGATCCATCTAGCTATCATTTACACTACTTATGTCTTTCATGCTGTTGAGCGCTGCTAAATGGGTAATAGTTGCCATCAAATTTCACTTCCTGTGTCAAAAGGGCAAACTTGCTTCAAGGTAATCAGGTACGCGCATTCTTTTAAACGTCTTATAAACAACTGCAGGTTGTGATTAAATGCAGGGGTTGGTGTGCCAAAAATGGGTGTGACAGTAGACAACGATACTTATACCACAACTGGTGCGTACGCTGTAGCAAACAGTTACCAAATCTCGAACTTTTACAGAACAGCAATGTTGCCAGTACGCGAGTCCTAATTACCTCACTGCATATGAAAGCCATATAAGTAAAACAAACACAACTAATGTATACACACATTGAAGCAAAACATAAACCATACACTACTGTGTATATGGCCTAAGTAGAAAAATTTTCCATACTTTTGCAACAAGTTGAGAGAAAATTCTGTCTGTTTTGCTATTCACTAGTCCCGTCCCACCTGACATAAGTGAGTTTAAGAGGCAGTGTGTTCGCAGCTTCGCAAACCTTGTTTCCTGCAGTGGCTGCCTTGAGGAGCATCTGAAGTTCACTGAAGTCGGCGAAAAAGTCGATGACCTCGGTCAGAAACCGCTGCGTGTGAACGACCTGGACTGACGACATCTCGCACTTAACCTTGACATCGCAGTCTCTCCTCAGGTCGGGATCGGGAGAGCCATACCTAGAAAACATGAGAGTGAGAATGAAAGAACAGAGCTAACAGTGCATATAAGAATTCACATGCATGAACAATTTGTAGCAAAACACCTGCGAAGAACAAAATGCACAAATGAAGCAACACACAACACATGAGGGATACTGCTTGGGAAAGCAATAAATCAACCATCACACGAGTCTGTTGTCGCACCTTGCTGCACACATCAAAGGCGCAAGGAGCAAATGTGTGATGCAAGCTTGTGTACGACCAGAAAGAGAAACTGCAGAGGTGACTCTCACTGCAATTCAGGAAAATGGTCGTGATACTTTAGGTGCCCACTTAGACGCAAGACCTGCCTCTGGGCATTGCGCTCTGATAAGGACACCAATTGAACGAATTGCACGCAGCATTCAGCATTTTTGCCTCAGAGGCGCAGACGACCACTCACGCCTCCTCAAAATTCGTGTTTTGTGCCAGAAGTACAAATCCAATCGCATGTTTAAGGGGCCCTGCAGACAAACTACAGTTTCATTCAATCTTAAAGAACTAACCCTTGGCAACTCACTCAGTTCCATTTCTGCCACGAAAGATGCAATATTGAAAAATGGCAAATACAGAAACATGCAAAAAATATTGAAAATTGAAAAACTTCCAAATTTCATGCCATTGTGGTGTAAAGGGGCAGGAGTAGCATAATATGGGCCAGCATTAAAAGCATGGTCATCAGTGCATAAACTGCATGTTAGCATTCAAATTACATGATCAAATGAAACCAGAGGCCCCAACAGAGGCCTAGGTCAACAGCCACTAATCACACAAACAAGATTCTGTGACATCACTGCGAAATCGCCGGAAAGTGACTCGAAAGTTGCCACTACTTCTAATATTTTGCGTAATATCTTCACAATTTGTTTGAAGTTTGGAAAAAAATTGCTATCAATATTATCAGGACACAGCAGACTTTTTAACAAACCAAACCGGCATTTTGTCTGCGTGGCCCTTTTAAAAGAAAGAAACAAGCGCGCACAGGTCATACTTGAAAATGTTGAAGTGCAGCGCCTCTGGACCGGCGGTGATGAAGCGCTCCCGGTAGAGGCAGCCGTGGCCCGTGAGGTCCAGCACACAGATCTTGCCCAGGCTGGCTTGGAAGGCAATGTTGGAGTCGCGCAGGGACAGGTGGCTGCTGAAGCCGCTGATGCTGGCCCGGGCCAGCTCACAGCTCGGCTTGTTCAGCGTCACCACAAAGTTGTGGATGTCCACCTTCAGCTCCGTGTTGGCCACCTCCAGCCCACCTCCAAGGGACTCTGAGTGAGAAGACAGACCGTCCACGCTCTACACGGAGCACAAATTTCCCCAATTACACGAGGGTCTGAACATGCGAGGAAGGTGAAGATGTTCCCACGATTACAACAGTGCACATGAAGAATTTCATTTGCTCAATTTTCAATGCCGATAATTGCGCTGATACGACGCCTTTCCTCGAGCAGCACGCAAGCGCTTCACTGATAAGGCTTGCCTTGAGAGGCGTCCGTGTCCTCCATGAGCAGAAGGTCCTCCTGCTTGGAGGCCGGTCTGGGCTCTTGCGGAAGGTCAGCGGCCAGGCCGAGGAAGTCGAGCACCATCACCCAGGTCTGAGCATTGATCACCGTCTCCAGGCTGTTCAGTTCCACTGTCACGGTCTGGCTTACCTGCAGCCAGGGAGCAAACAAATGTATTTTTTTCTCACTGGGCTTGTCAAGCAGCCATGCCAGCACGTCAGAAGCAAATTTATTTACGCCAAGTAATGAAGAAAAACAAAAAAACTTTTTTTTCCCACATGTTTACCTCCCATGCAAACCTGCCGTATTTACTCGAATCTAATTCTCCCTCGATTGTAACGCGCACCCGTTTTTTGCGCGTTACAAAACGCAAAGTCTTCAAAACGCTATGTCTTCAATTGTAAGCGCACTAGACTTTCATTATTTAATACAAAAATACAACTTTTTCTCACTTGGAACAAGCAAGGTTTATTCCAAAGGTGGCACGAAATGAAATGTGCGGTTATTGCTGGCAAGACAGTCACCATAACGACGGTCTGGGGCAGCGCCGTCACTGCCCCGGCAGCTCTGTCGTTATGGGTCTCTGAGCCGCTCGCTGCTGTTGCACGTACTCCGCCAGCGGGTCTTCTATTTGGGGATATCGCCCCCTCTTTGGTCTGCTGAACCCGTTCCGTGTCGCCTTGCTTGCGAAAATTTTCTTTCTGTTTGCACCCGTCCCACACGCAAGTGTCCCGAATACTGAACGCATGTGACACAGCCTGATTTTCATCGCTTTCCACGCACGAGATTACTTTCTTCTTAAAAACCGAGTACTACAAGTACTGCAAGCAAAAACTGTTCAAAACGTACCTATGTTTCCCTGCCCCTATTCTGTCTTTCCCACACAATGCCAAAGTTCAGTGTCCAAAAAAGTGTTCAATAAATTAATAACTAAACTTTAACTGCCTTAATGAGTTGTATTGAGTTTTAGAATGAAGAAAAAAAGAAAAAAGTCTTCACAAGAAGTGTGTGAGCAACCGTCTGACTGCATCACAGAATTTTAAAGAAGTTTCCGCACAGATGCCAATATTTTATGCAATACAGTAAAAGTCGTTACAAGAGACACTGTTACTAGAGACGCTTGGTTATAAGAGACATTTGAATGAAAAGTGCTCGGCTGGTTTTCCTATGTTCACCATGTTAACAACATCGCATACAAGGGACTTTAGTTACAAGAGACATGTTTCCTGTGTTCCTTGAGTGTCTCTGGTAACGAGGTTTTACTGTAATAGCATTGACATATGCTAATGCTATAATATCATAAATTAACCTAGCTTCTTTCATGGAAATTGAACAAGTGCTTCTAATTTTTTTCCCTTTGGAAATTTTTTTTTCTAACATAAAAATTGATGCAAATTAAAACAAAATTTTCGAGAGGCAGACAGGCAGCACAGAGGTGCTCCCAGCACTGACCGCCCATCCACTCTTTTACCAGCAATGTGGCAAGCCTCAAAAATTCTCATAAACCTCGGCTAACATGCAACTTCTAGCATCAGCGGGTAAGTTTTGAGACCATAAGCTGCTTCATCTACTACAGTAGCCGACCGTTTTTTCAGACTCCGAAAATTCGGACCTGCTGGATATTTCGGACTTTCCCGACGAACCGCCAGTTGTCCCATAGGAGTAAAGACTCACGAATTTGTCGGACTGCTCTTTTATTCGGACTATTTCTCGTTCCCCTCCAGGTCCAAAAAATCTGTCAGCTACTGTCGTCCCTTATGAAGGACCGAACGCCCAAGGCCGCGGGTTCGATTTTTGGCTGCCGCGGCCGCTTGTCTGATGGAGGCGAAAAGCAAAAACACCCGTGTGTTTGAGATTTCGGCACACGTGTAAGATCCCCAGGTGGTCCCCCAGATCTCCAGCCCTCCACTACGGTGCAACTCATCGCCTGTGAAGTGTCGGTGCATCAAACCTCATGAACAGTCAATGAGGGACCGAATGCTCACTGCCCTCTTCCCCCTCTGTTCCTTCTGTTCCCCAGCTGCACTCACCCGGTTGTGCTTGGAGGCGAAGTCTGGGCAGTGGCTGTCGATGAGCAGCACGTTGATGTGCATCAGCGGGTCCTCCTGGGCCACCAGCAGGGGGGACACCGAGCCCGAGGGTGACGGGGGCGGCGTGGAGGGGGAGCCGCACGTGCTGCTGCACTGGCCCCCCCTCTTCTTGGGGTGCTCTGCAGGGAAAGGAAGCACACTTCAGGGGAGGAGGGCTAGAGCAACTCAAGTATGTTCAACAGGTGGCCGAACCTCAGTTCAGGGGGCTTGACTGGGGCAATGGGCTCTTGCCTATGGCTTCAGGCATGCAGCTTAATTAAACCATGGGAACGTACAGCAAGAAAAAAAAAACAGGCACCCGAAATTCCCACGCACTGCCTGTCCACACCAGCACTTCACTGCAACACAATATGAAGGGACACCGCTTGCAGGCTGGAAAAGTTTGTCGTAGCTTGCCTTCTGAGAATAGGCTTCATCACAGTTTGGCTGTTAATGATGCAGGGGCTCATGCTCAGCTAAGCCAGCTCTGACTTCAGGTACTGCTCGATGATTACTCAAGAAAGGAACTGCGCCAATCGCACCAATTCAATTTCAGGCTCGTTTCACTGTTTGATACCATCACACAGATATGGCTGCATAATGTTCCAAGTAAAACCAAGCGTCCTTGCGCCTTCTGCTCTCCTCCTTTAAATAAGCAGAGTGTATTTTCATTATCCCCTCAGGTATAGAAACGGCCTGACGCAGAGGCGATGTATAGTCAGGCCCAGTGGCGGGGCTTGGTCCCGTGTGCCACAAGATGCCGTCATAGCCCCACCTGCAGGCTTGCTCTTCTTCAGGTGCGCCTGGAAGACGTTCTGGGTGCAGAGCCTGTCGGGCAGGGATGGGTGGGCAACCATGGTGGGCGCGTGGTACTTCATGTCCGGGCAGGAGAAAGAGATGAAATCAGACTTGGGTGGTCGCTCGTCCCTGGGGTCTCCCGCCTGGCTCTCGGGGTTGGTCGACCGGATCAGGTACCGGTGGCTGGACTCGGGGCTTTCCATGAGGTCCTCCATCACGACACCTTTCAGGGCCAGCTGCAAAGGCGAGGACTGTTGCAGGTGACTGGGCACTCTGACCGATCCAAAGGTAGTGCACATATGCAAGCCCCTGTATCCTATCTCAACACACGAAGACAGAAAACGAACAGCCGCATGATATTGCTTCACAAGCCCACTGACAAGGCAAGGCAAAGCAAAGTAAATGTGGCCTAGCTTACAATTCTATTACACTGACATTGTGACACTAATGCAATTTCTGGGAGCAGTGTTAAAGATTCAAGCACAGGGAAAGAAAATGCTGCCACAAAAACTGAAGCTCCACCTCGAGCTTGAATTTTTTTTCTTTCAAAACACACACACATTGTTATCATAATTCAAATCTGTGGGATTTAACGCGCCGAAGCAACTATAAGAAATTCTTTACTCGTGATAACTTGATAGCCATGCTTCAAAGCCGATAACGAAAGGCCCCGCCTGCAGACACCTGCCCCTTCTGTGTGACTCCTGCGCCAGAAGCTGATGTTAAACACCTGTTGTGGAGTTGCTCAGGTCTCGGAAACGCCCGAATCGAACACCTTGGAGGCATAGGGCTCCATCCTGGGAGACCCCCAGATATGAAGCGTTGGATATGGGGAACCCCAGTACCGGTCTCTTCTTGAATTTTTGCGCGAAACTGGTGCAATGTTGTACCTTAAAAACTTCATGTTAAGCGTAGGGCAATCTCTCGCAATTAAAAAAAAGAACAAAAGGGTGTGAGACGCAGAACCAACCGCATGGGCCACCAGGTTGCACCCGCCCAACAGAGGTGAGCTCCCACCTGAATGGTGGTCTCGTAAGGGCTGTTCCTCTCGTAGTTGACGACAAACTCCTGGAAAGACAGGGCAACCAAGTCCTGCTTGTCGTTGCAGAGCTCCGAGCAGATGTTGATGATGAACTCGGGCAGCACAAAGTTGATGTGGCAGTTGAAGGCCGTCTGCCCCGAGGCATCGTCAGCCATACTGGCCAAGCTTTGCTGAGGCCTGTTCGGTTCACCCAGTAGATCTTTCACTGCAAAGTCGTCCTGCATGAAGACAGGGGAAGCCAGCTGCTGAGACTGAGAGCATGGTTTTCGTCAATGAAATGATCGTATAAGATATAACAGCATAATAATGGTAATAAGTTCCAAACAGGAAAGCAGGTTTTTGAACTGCCACAGACCTGAAACTGTAAGTTTTTTATTAAGTTAGGTTTGGGTAGTAGTATGCATTTACCTCCAACACAACAACCTTAATGCACTGAACTTTTGTTCCCACTACTGCTATATAATGAGCATTAGTAAAGCATACATCCAGCTTGATGAGGACAAGTAGTTGAACATAAACGCACTGTGATGAGCGTTTTATACTCTTTTGTAACCTATAGCTATAGCAGTAGTGATATGAAACATGCAAAGTAGTCCATTATAAACTATAAAGAATAAACAGACTGTAATAAGCAAGCTGAAAAGCACATTCCTATAGGCAGGCCAAGCAATTATAGCCTAATGCTAAGATGAAGCAAACAAGATCGTGTACTATTTGTGCACAAAAGAATGCAGAAAAATGTCCTAGTCAGCTAAACTAATAACCACCTTTACATACATAAGCTACAAATCACCCACTGCCATAAAAACATCGTAGTTCTCAAGTATTTCAACTTAAAGTGTGTAGTTACCAGGTATTGCAGTTTACCACTTTACAATGGTGATGTACACTATGCAACAAAACAGTCCATACCCATGATGAAGTGAAATGCAACGGTTCCGCAAGGTCCTCTTCCTCGGCAGTGCTTTCCTTGCGGTAGGTGATGTTCTTAGTCGACTGCAGCAGCAGCTCATACTGATGCTTCGTCACGGCAAACTTCAGGACGTTTATCACAGTTCCCGAGACCTGAAGATGGAATAGAGTTGAGCTTGTTGAGCAGAACATTTCTGTACAAGCTAACAATGAGGCATACAAAGTCCATGTCTCAACCTCCACTGCAAGTCTGTTGGCCTAAAACACTCCAATTAAAAGGACTCAAGATGTATGATGTCAGTGGAACTCGCTGCATTTTCAAGGCATAGCTTAAAGCAAAGGAGCGAAAGACCTTTCATTGCTTCTGATGATGAAGTATGCCTTTCACCAATATAATGAGGACTACGTCACCGCCGCGCCACGCGTGCTTTACTTCCACCGCGTGGAACCGACCTCCCCAGTGGGCTCGCTCGCTGGGAGGAGGTCCTGCTGCGGAGGCTTCGAGTTGGGGTGGCATTATCCCCAGCAGTGACCCACGCTTGGCCTGCCCGCTATCACGCACCGTTTGCGGACACCTGTCCCTTTTGTACGGTCCCTGCGTCTGAAGCCGACACGAGCCACCTTCTATGGACCTGCCCTGCCCTTCAAACCTCTCGCCTGCAACACCTCCGGGGCACAGGGCTCCATCCTGGGAGACCCCCTGATCTAGAGCGGTGGATATGGGGGCCTCAGTACCGGTCTCTGTTGACGTTTCTGCGTGAAACCAATGTAATGTTGTATATATGACTGTTATGCCGTAAGGCAAACTCTCGCAAAAAAAAAAAAAAAAAAAAAACAACGAGTACAACAATTACGATAATGGGCGGACAAAATGTTTGCATGGAGGCCAGCATGCTTCAGCTTCTTTGACTAAAAAAAAATGGCCGCGTATCTGCTTCTTTCGTTGCAAATGCTGATGGAAGACAATAGTCGACTGGTGACCCTGCCACGTCAACGCCTCCCTTCTGTATCCCGCTCACCTCTCGTGCTGTTCCTCTCCCGTCTCGCTCTCCCAAGATGAACACACTAGCGGTTTGCTCAAATCAATTTAAATTTACCGCATTACACTGCGCCAAATTGGGTGCCTTGATGTCAGCGCTGCCATATGGCGGAGACGCACGTGAATCGAGGCCCCCTACTACGTTTATAGAACCATGTTGCCCCACTCCACAAGCGTTCTAAGCGGAGCACAAAACCCATCTAGTGGACCCTTTCATTGCTGTTGCTGTTTGATTTCTAACTTCTGCCAGGAGCTATAGCAGCGCTGGCAGCAGCAGGCGATGGTTTTCTGCAGTTGATGCAATATTTCATTTGCTATCGCAAAAACCAAGCATCCATGAATTTTATAACAAAGGAACACTGCAAATACGTATTCCTCATGTGTAGGTGGTATTCGTTGAAAAGTTTAGCCGTCAATTTCTTCGCTTGGCAACACTGGAAACGACCACAGACATGGCTGATGCACCATTGACACGGCGCGTCTTGGGCCACTGCGCCCACACGCCAAGGAAAAAAAAACACCGGCGTGCATCGTCTACTACGTTTCAACCCGATTCTCTACGTTGGGGTCAACAGAGATGTTATTAATCGCACTCACATTGGACTCGAGACAATGCTTTGCGTTTGGTGAGGTAGGGTTTGTAACGTGCAACACAGCCATGTGCTTAGCACGGACAAGTACTGCCATCCGGTGGAGCCCGACGTAACGAGTGACGGTGCACTCACACGGTTGCCTGCATGCATGCCTCGTCAGTGAATACAAGCAATTGATTTTCTGCCTTATATTTGCATAATGTCTTGTTCTTGCTCAACAATGTTGGCAAGTATGAACATTGACACCAGACTTAGACGTTCAGATTTGGCTGTCAGTATATAAGACTATAGCGCAGATTCAGTTTCACTTTGGGCAGGTGGCTGAATCGAGTCAGAGAGAGACATACAGACAGACATACAGATAGACCAAAATTTCTGCATTCAAGTAGCCCAAGAAAGACTATAGCCTTTAAAAGATGCCCTACCTCAAGTGTAGGCCGACCCTTGTGCTGCGAAGGTGCTTCCACCTGGTCCCCCTGGTCTCCCTGTTCCCCGATCCAGCTCGTGCCGTCAGTGAACCATGCCCCTTCGAGGTCCTCCCTCGGCTGCTTGTACTGAACGGTGAACTCGATGATGGTGTCGTGCAAGATGGGGTGTCCGTGAGCCCTGCAACTGTACAAGTCCACGACCGGAAGCGAGTCCAGTGGAGGCACCACGGCGGGGGGCTTTCCCGATGCGGCCGCTGCGAGGTTCTCGTCGATGTTGAGCGAGTAGAGGTTGACGTCCCTGAACTGGACGAAGAAGAGCCCCGACTTGTGCGGGTCACACGAGTTGAAGGCAAACTGGTCCGACTGGAGCACCGACGAGTTGGTGTTCTGGAGCGAGATGCGCCCCAGGTGGGCGACTACCACATCGCGGCTGGACACACTGCAGGGAAGCACTATCACCGGGGTCTGCAGCAAGATGTCTAGCCTGGGAGAGAAAAAAAATTCAGAGGGATATGTTGAAGAGTTAGAACCATTAGAACAAATTTACACATAGACTGAGTTACTAGCCTCAGACCATCTGCAGGTAGTTAACAGACCCTTTTTGGGCAGGAAATTTCATGTAACGAAACCTGTGGAAGGTAAATGCTACACTGCGTCCAAGGGATCTACAGGCGTGCATTGTAGTGCCACTGACTGCAAATAATACCCCTGTCAAACGTGCGCGGACTTCCAAGGAATGCACTCGGCTAAAATGTCATTCAGGAGCAGCTAAACAGCAAACGCGAGTGACACTTTCCAAGGAACACACTTTAGGGTGAGTGCGTTCCCAAAACACACTTTACCCAAACAGGCTCGCCAAGTGAGTTGTCTCATCAGCGGTGGTCTAATACCCCTGTCAAACGTGCCTATTTAAGTGCACTTACACAGAGTGCACTCGGCTAAAATGTCATTTGGCAGCAGCTAAACGGCAAACGCGAATGACACTTTACAAGGAACGCACTTTAAGCTGAGTGTGGTCCCCAAACACACTTTACCAGGGCCAGCTCGCTGAGTGAGTAATCTCGTGAACAGAAGTCCGAAAATCGGAAAAATTAACATAAAACCGTGAGCGTTTAGATGATAATAGGTAACGTTAAAAGTTAATTATAGATATATAGCTTATTTACGTTTACAAAAATTGAAGCAGCGACGAAAAATAAGAAAATAACCTCTCTCTAACAACGTGCCAGCGCCGCCTGGTGAATGTTTTGCTCCATGGCAGCCGTTCTCTGCGGCATTCTCGTAGGTGGTTTCTTGTGGCCCTGTGATTGTATTCCTGCTTCAGCCTATTTCTGTTGTATTCAACGTACGCTTTCAGATAATTTCCTCCAAAGAATAATGCTGGTGTCATACTGCGCAGTGAATAACAGTGAAGATATCAGTACCGGTGTTCGCTCGCCGTCCCGACTATGTTTGTTGTGAAATGGTTTATTGTTCAGTCCGCGATTTAGATCTAGCACTTCACAGTCCACCCAGTTTGCGCATCACAGTTCCCGCAGCACCGCACTTCCAACAACCCAGTCCCGTCGACTTGCACTCCAGCACCTGTCCACACCACTATCTCCCTGCCGCCATCTCCCCTTGATGTCCGATGCTGCTCCGATCTCCGGTGGGCTCCCTCCGCTTAATCGCGATGCCGCTGCCGATCTGCCAATGGGCTCCCGCCCCCTCACATGTTTTTTGTGGTCTTGTGCGAGGCGCCGATGCGATTTTTAACAATGCAAACACAACGAAATGTTTACATTATTCCTCACGTGATAAAGAGGGGGAATTTCAAGTAATTTAGTGTAATATTTACGCCGGCTATCGTCACTGACATCACGGCCAAGGGCACTTTATTTCGTCGTTTAGCAGCGCGCAGCCTATGTGTCACTTGGGAAGCCCGAGTGCACTCGGCGGAAGTGCACGTAAATAGGCACGTTTGACAGGGGTATAAAAATCGGAAAAAATATCATACAACAATGACCGTCTAGATGAATATTATAGTGGGGTTTATTGACAGGGCGTTATAGGGAGGTCTTACTGCCGTGAAGTCCAAACGGGTCAGAGCGAGCTCTCGGCGGGTCTCAGAAGCAGTCTCGCGCACAGCACTCTCGGTGGGGCTGGCAGTCCCAGATCCAGGCACATACCCGCTTGTGGCTGATTGTCCCATATACGAGCACATACCCGCTTTGGGGGAATTGTCCCGATACTACGCACATACCCATTTAAGGAAGTGCCCTTGCTGCTCGTAGTATCTTCATTACAATCACCCCCCGGCAAAGAGAGATGCCATCCTGGCGGCTGAAGGCGATGCGACAACGACGGGGTCATAGTACGGCTTCATGCGCTGTACGTGAACTGTTTCGCGCCCACGGCGACGAAGATCGGTCGTGGCAGTGATTGGCTCAACGACGTAATTCACGGGGGACGTTTTCTCGATAACTCGGTAGGGTCCATGGTATTTAGCTTGGAGTTTTGGTGAAAAACCGGGTGTCTTGGACGGAATCCACAGCCACACGAGGGATCCGGTTGCATAGGTAGGTGCGGTGGCTGAAACGTCACGAGATTTTTGGCGCCCTTGTTCCGCAGCGGTGAAGGATCGAGCCAGTTGACGGCACTCTTCGGCATGCCTAGCTATCTCGGAAACGGGCCTGCACTCGGAGACATCGGGACGGTAGGGCAGGATGGTGTCCAGGGAGCCGGAAGGCTCACGCCCATAGAGTAGAAAGAATGGCGAGAAGCCCGTCATAGTCTGCGTCGCCGTATTATACGCAAACGTGACAAATGGCAGAACCAAGTCCCAGTTTGAATGGTCCGAAGAGACATACATCGAAAGCATGTCGCCAAGCGTGCGGTTAAATCTTTCGGTTAACCCATTGGTTTGTGGGTGATACGCTGTAGTTTTTCTATGAACGACTTGGCACTGGGTCAGCAGGGCTTGTACAACGTCGGATAAAAAGACGCGTCCTCTGTCGCTCAAGAGCTCCTTGGGCGCGCCGTGGCGCAAAATAAACCTTTGCAGGAGGAATTCTGACACATCACGCGCCGTGACAGTGGGGAGTGCGGCTGTTTCCGCATATCGGGTAAGATGATCTACTGCAACGATGATCCAACGGTTTCCTGCGGTTGTGCTCGGAAGGGGCCCGTAGATGTCGATCCCAACGCGGTCGAAAGGGCGCGCCGGGCATGGTAGTGGCTGTAGAGGTCCGGTAGGGTGTTGCGGCGGAGACTTGCGGCGCTGGCATTCGAGGCAGGAGCAGATGTACTTTGTAACAAACGTGTACATTCCGGGCCAGTAGTAGCGCATGCGCAGCCGCTGATATGTCTTGAGGACGCCAGCGTGGGCGCATTGCGCGTCAGCGTGGTAGGATGAGCAGATAGCGGAACGCAAATGACGCGGAATAACTAGCAACCATTTGCGGCCGTCTGCGAAATAGTTGCGCCGATATAGGAGTTCATCCCGAACGGCGCAGTGTGAAGCCTGGCGACGGAGTGCACGGGACGCCGAAACTGTGGACGGACTCGACAGGTATTCGACAGGTCCGACGGGTCCGACTCGACAGGTCCGACGGACTCGACGGACTCGACATACCCGCTTGTGGTGGATTGTCCCATATTCGAGCACATACCCGCTTTGGGGGAATTGTCCCGATACTACGCAAGGGCACTTCCATTTAAGGAAGTGCCCTTGCTGCTCGTAGTATCTTCATTACAATATAATTAATATTAAAAGTTAATTTTTAGTATATTGTCGACTTGTCTTCAGAAATAGCAAAGAGTGATGAAAAACAACAAAATACATTCTCGCCAGGACCGTAGCCAGAAATTTTTTTCGGGGGGGGGGGGGGGGGTTATGGATTTTTGGAAGGGGGTAGTCTTGCTGAAAGCAACAGTAAGTGTCGCTTACGTGCTGCCTGGAAAAGATTTCGGGAGGGGTTCGAACCCCCAAACCCCCCCCTCTGGGTACGGCCCTGATTCTCGCCCAACCAGCGATCCAGCGCCACCGGGTGGGTTGTTGCTCCGGCCGTTCTTGGTGGCACTCGCATGGGTGGTTTGTTGTGGCTTTGTGGTTGTGTTCCCGCTTGAGCCTTTTTTTTTACAATCCATGTTCTCTGATACTTTTCTCTCTTTGATAATGCTGCTGCAATTCACCGTGTATTGAATAACAGTGAAGATATGACCGCCGGTGTTCAGTCGCTGGCCCAAGTTTTTTCTGTACTTGTTTTGTGTACGGCGCTTTTTGTGAACTTGTGAGAGGCGCTGATTGCTGTGTAACTATGTAAACAAAATGGAGTGTTTACATTGTTTCTCACGTGACAAAAAAGGGGAATTTCAAGTCATTTTGCGGTATGTTTACACCAGCCATCGTCACCAACATCACTGCCGAGGGCACTTCATTTCATCGTTTAGCAGCACGCAGCCAAAATGCCATTCGGTGACACCGAGTGCACTCGGCGCAAGTGCACTTAAATAGGCACGTTTGACGGGGGTATAGCAATCGCTTCAATGGCTCTGTGGGATAATTTAACCACACACTAGCAAACAATAAAAGATGTAATCCCACACATTGAAACTGCTGCAAATACCCGACACACGCAAATCACCACACCTCACTCGGGCCGAAAGACCACCCGCCACTCACTTGACATCCAGTGGCAGCGCTGCGTGGACGTCAGCCGTCTCATTCAGCGACGGCTCCCTCTGCAGAAGAAGGGGCACCGCGGCACCCTCCGGCGGGCACACGTGGAAGGACAGCGCCACGCTCTGGGCGGGCAGGTTCACGATGCCCAGGGCCACCTCGGTGGCTGCGTTCTTGATGGACTGGGCCAGCAGGGAGACGCAGTGCTTGAACTCCACCGCGCAGGACGCCAGCTCGTGGAGCAGCAGGGGCGAGTGGATGTAGCACACCGACGCCACCCGCGCCACCACCTCCAGGCACTCCGACTCCGTGGCCTGTTTGCCCTGGGCCCTGTACCGCTTCACG
The DNA here is from genome assembly GCF_048455015.1 of Haemaphysalis longicornis. Taxonomy (NCBI): domain Eukaryota; kingdom Metazoa; phylum Arthropoda; class Arachnida; order Ixodida; family Ixodidae; genus Haemaphysalis; species Haemaphysalis longicornis. The sequence goes on along the minus strand of NW_027526422.1, from coordinate 31,904,860 downwards.
GTGAACTCGAAGGCTTTTTCCGTGCCAGCAGTTGCCGCCGAGTCCGGCAGCGGGAGCGACCGGTACAGACTCGCGTGGTGCTTGATTAGCGAGTCTTCCTGGGCCAGGTGGGGGTCGCTGCCGACGCTGACAATCCTCCGGTGCAGGGTCTTGTCGGAGATGAGGTCGCACACCTGCAAGCCTCCCAGGGTGCCCTGGATCTCGAGGGACGAGCCTGGAGGGTAGGGGGAAGACGGGTAGAGGTTAAACTACGGCTTGCTCATTCAGAGCACCTTTCGGAATCGATTACCTTCAGTTATTACCATGCAAATGGATTTTGCAAAGGCTTGGCTGGCACTGCACCCCATGGGGAATCACATGCATCTACAGCCACTACTGAATCCCTCGTGACTGCAAGCGATGAGATGACACCGTTTATAGCATTAAACTGTGAAAGAAATGAGTGGGAAGTGACATTTCTTCATGTCTGACGGTGCCAAAATAGGATGAGAATCCGGGAAGGACCGATGGAGTGATAGCTGAACTGGCAACTCAAACCTTAGACATATTTCGTCAAGCATAACCCTGTTTTCTCAGCCCAACCAGCCCAAAATACAAAGTTAACTCCTTTGCTACAGTTTTAGTCAGGCTAGTCTACAGACTTGTCCCAAATCTGGCTAAGCTGTAAGCCCCTTTCGAAGACCAAACTACACAGCAGGCATCAGTGCCCTTACCTAGTGTCACCAGATAAGATACAGAGTACCGTCACTGAGGCACGCAAGTGAGCAACGGCGGCCATTTTGTTGTTTATCAGTGTTGCCAGATTGCCGCTTCTGTGGCCTCACCGCTAACTTGGACGAGGTCATTTGTAAACAAAACTGCCGAAGATGCAAGCAAAACAGCATCTTCGGACACACTTCTGCAGCTGAAATGCTGCGAAGCGCGTTATCTGTGATTTGTATTCGGAACGACAGTAGTCGCGCGCAGCTGCAGAGCAGGGAGGACAAGCTGAGACTGCCACAGTTGACGGACAGGAAACGCATAAACAACAAAATGGCGGCGCCCATGAACCGTCGCAGTGTAAACAAGTGTCACGTGCTGCGAACTGACCAATGAACACGGTGTCGGCACACAACAATAGGAGAAAAGAGTGCCAATACTCTGTAACTTTATCTAGTGACACTACCCTCACCTATGGATGCCTGTATCCTGGCCCCACTGACAGTGGCCGTGGCCACTTTCTGGCCAGAGACGCTGCCCTTCTTGCTCACGGCACGCAGCAGCAGCACGTTGAAGCGGTGGAAGTCAAACGTCAGCTGCATGCTGTTGATCTGGTTCGGCAGGGCCTGCGCAGTGCAAGCGGGGAAACAAACGCACCCTTCACTCACTCCACGCACGCACAGTTCTGCACTGCTTGAATGCAGCATTCTGTACTACAGTTAAACCTGGATGTAACACGGACCCGTATGTAATGAATTCCTTGATTTAACGAAACTTTTCAATTCCCCATTGCAAGCCCCATTGAAGCGCACGTTTTTGCGACCTCTATGTAACAAAGGCGTTGCGACAGTTAACCTAGATGCGCTACGCTAATGAGCCCTTGTGTTTTGACCTTTCTGAAAAATCGGCTGGAGAAACGCACTAATTTAGCAAATTTTGCCCGCACCGCAAATTACCGTGCGTTTTCACGCGTGAGTGCAGTGTCAATTATGTGCTAAGTTTGTCTGTCGGCGTGTAGTCGCGCCTCTCCACTGCTATCTGTGGTGTCGGTTCGTCGGTGATATCTGTTGCCAGAAAACGAAACGTGAAAACGATATCTGCTGCCAGAAAACGAAACGTGAAAATGATATCTGCTGCCAGAAAACGAAACAGTCTTTTCAACACAAGCTCACAATTTTAAATGCCGTCTCCACCAGCGAGAAAGAAGGATGTCGCCGTCCGGTACAGTATCCCAGCTGGCACCCTCTCACCAATTTTCACAAAAAGGCGACATTTCAGCATCAACTTTGGTTTTTGAAATGCGTTAAGGCCCTGAAAAGTGTCAAAGTGTCAAAACTGAAAAGTGTCAAAAGCGAAAGTGGTACTCAAGTTAGGTTTGTGAATACCGGTGTAAGTGCCCTTGCTTCTTTTGGAGTGCCGTGTAGTGACCAAGCTCGTGGGAAAGCAGCAGACACAAATCACGAAGTTTTTCACTGTGAAATAAAGTCTTGGAGGGTGAGTTTACCGTTACTGATGTCTAAAATTTTGGTTTCGCTTCTACTTCATTCACGTGAACCTTAACTAGAAGCCTGCATGCAACGAAAAATTGCGAATTTTCGTCAACTTCGTTATATCCAGGTTTAATGTACTGCCGTAATATTGCCACAACCCATACCAACCTTTCTCCACCACAATTCTCTCTATGAATATACTTGCCTGCACGGAAGACGGGCTCAGGTCAAACTGTGACGATGTACTCAGTCTGCCCTCCCTTGATGCGGTCTTACGAGGCACTTTCAAAGCATCGTATGGTTTCAGGCAGCGGGCAAAGTTGACCAGCTCTACAATGGTTTCCTGGTTGGCTGCAAGACAATGCATACGAGTAGAACCAGTCAATGGCAAAGGTCCATTCTTTTTTATCGTACACACACTTCAAATTCCACAAAAAACCACTTCCACAAATACATTTACACTGGTTATTACTCCCTGCTTCACTATAATTCACCAGAATTTTAACAATGTCACAACTTTGTTCGGTAAGCCAGTTTTATACCAACACAGTGCTGCCAACATTTGCCAAACACATGCCCCTGTCGATGCTCAACCAAAACCAAGTTCACCGTATCAAGAATTAAAGAAGGAATTAACGCGTCAAGAATTGAAAAACAGCAATTTTTAAGGAGGTTCTGTTTTAGTGTAGCAAGACCTAGAGTTTGGCAAAATCACAGTGTTGTCACTCTCAGAAGCTCCTGTGTTGGAGGCTAACTGGGAGCCTCACCAATGACGTCAAGGTTGTTGAACTGCACAGCAGCAATGAACACTTGCTCCGCTGCACCGTTTGTGCTGGAACTTGGAACGTTCACTATTGAGATCTCTGCAGTGATGAGGGCATCTGCTTCATGAGCATCCAGGATCCCAATGGGCGAAGCACGCTGCCTATCCGTCAGCACTGCAAGAAACGGAACAGGACACTTACCCTGTAACAACTTCAGTTTCAACAGCCAATGCTGCCAGTTTCTAAGTTTACTTTTTATAAAAGGGGAAAACACTGCGTGCCCTGACAACAACTGATAAACAACTAGCTCTGGTAAAGCTTGGCCTCTTTAATTTGACCAAACGTTACGGTACCAATGGGGCCAACAATACGATAGTTACGTACAACTATACAAACAGGAATGTGCTGTGTATGTACCGTATTTTCGCGCATATAACCCGCCCCTGCATGTAATCTCAGCCCGCCGGAAAAGAAAAAAAAATCCCTGCGTATTGCCCGCACATTTGATACAGGAATGGCTGCACCAAAGCTACTGCTTAAGCAACACATCACATACTATGTAGACACAAAAAACGTATTAGAATTAGAATACAATTAGAGAAATTAAAATACACTGACTGCAAGGCGAAAGTCACAATTCACTCAGCGGCACTACTCTCGCTAGAGCTACCGCTTGAGCCGCAGTCCTCACTCTTGTACACAGGGTCATCTTGTATGTTTTGCGCAATCGCTGCCATGGAAGGCTTACTTATGGTTACTGCGTAGGAGCTTCATGGCACCACGCACATTGCCATGAAGCTGCACTAAAGGAAAAACCCCGCGCATTATCCACACCTCTACTTTGCCACTGAAATTTTCGCATTTTTGGTGCGGGTTATATGTGCGTATGCACTAGGCCACTTTTTTTTATTCAAACTCCCTAGACTGCGAGAAAGCTCAAAGCAAAAAAAAAAAAAAAAGTATCACACACATGCTTATTTACTTTCTCGTCGGCACAAGGCATAAAGACAAACAAAAAATGTGCTGCATGTTGGACAATTTTCTGATAAACTATCAGCATTAGTTTTAGACTACAGCTCTTAAATGGTTGTTGGTGCATTTGGTGCCGATGTCGGTGCAACCGAGTGAACAAACTATTGGCAGTGGGGAGAGTGAATGAGAGTGAGAGCTAAAAGAGCATAAGGAGGACAGTGGGAAAAGGTACAGCAAAAGCTTACGGAGGACAGCGAAGGCTTACTGGCTTTGGCTGGAAGAACTGCCCCGGCAAGTTTGTAGTTCAGCTAAATCTAGCTGCCACCTGCGTGCGCTCATACAGAACTGTGCGCCCATGCTTGTTTTTAGTTGCCCAAGTAAACATTGCACTGCTTTCCTATTATCCAAGTAACGTATGCTTCCTGAAACGCAAATATTCAGCCACGCATGTTAGCAACAACAGTAAGGGACAAGACATCCGGCTGCCTACCCTTTGGCGATGCCGACTGCAAGGTTGACAGGATGGCCGAGAGCACTTTTGGCACGGCAATGGTTTGGAGAGGGGGTGCCGGTTGCATAGCAAAGAGTGGAGGTGTTGCTGGTGAAGTCGGGGAGTTGGGGTCGCTATCCCGGATGCTGCCACTGCGGCTGTCCATGCTTTGAAAAGAAAGCCCATCATGTATGGATGGCAGTCACAGGCAAACACCCACCATGATTACCCTTACACCGACACCCAGTTTTGGGCTTGTTATCAAACAGTTCTTGAAGGATGCAATGCATTCAACAAATACCTCAAATTAAGCCACGTTACTTACAGTGACTAGGATAGACCTAACGTTAAAAAAATTAATAAAATTGTCAGTTGCACCACAAACTGTTCTTAATTGGTGGACAACTGATCTTCTACAATTAAACACGCATGAAGAATTGTTGGATGCAAGATTCCGTTACGTAATATGTTGATGTTAACAACCGCATACCTTCAACACCCAGTCAAAAAAGAAAAAAACTCCCCGCAAATCACCAACTGACTGGTGATCCAGGCAAGCTAACCCCCATTTTATTGTAGGGCCCCAAAAATTCTATGAGAAACTTATAGAAGGCACTGACAGCAATTTCTCCCTTACTAACATTGTTCCTCCCTTGCTCTTGAGGTGCAAAATCACCCCCCCCCCCCTTAAGAGAAAGAGTGAGAAAATTATAGAAGGCAGCGACAGCCATCCTTCCCCTACACTAATGCCATTCCACCTCCTCCAACATTTAGTAAAGGCAACCTTTCTCCCTAAAGAGTGACAATGCCACTCCCAAGCTCCTCACTACCATGGGCAGCAGATTGACGAGGAGTGGGTTTTCTTTTTCTTTTGTGTGGCCTATCTATGTTTTTGATGACGAACACAATATATTTCAGCCAGGGTGGCATTAACAGCTTCCCACATAAAAAAATGTAGGTGGTATTCAATAAAAAGTTTAGCTGTCAATTCCTTTGCTTCGCAACACTGGAAACGGTCACAGACATGTTCAATGCACCACAGACATGGCGCGGCTCGTGCCATTGTGCCTGCACACCGAAAAAAAAAAAAAACACCGTGTGCGTTGTCTGCTCCATTTCAACCCGGTTCTCAACGGTGGTGCCAACAGAGATGTCATTGATCACACTCACATTGGACACGAAGCCTTACTTTGCATTAGGTGGGGTAGAGTTTGGACCATCCAACACACTTCATGTGCTGAGCACGGACAAGTACTGCCATCCTGCGGAGCCCGACGTAACCAGTGACGGCGCACTCACACGGTTGCCTGCATGCGGGCCTTGCCAGTGAATACAAGCTATACCAGCAACATGTCATAGTCGGTGCCCCGAACTGCTCCTCCTCGTTGAACATTGATTCCCATTTCACCAAGTTCCGTAGGCTATCCTGCTGCCACCCGGTCCCTCACCTGACATGTCTGTGTGAGGCCACAAGCAGCTCAAAGTCCGGCCCATATGTCTGCAGGGCATCCACCAGGAGAAGGCCGTGCACCGACAGGGTGATGGACGAGTCCAGGGGCATCTTGGAGAAGGTCGCCTGGATGCCCGTCACCTGCAGCTCCGCAATGCATCGCCCTGGGCAGAAGAGAAAATTAAATGGAAGGCACTTTCAACAGTGTCAACAAATAAAACTAGATGTGTTCTAAGAAAAAGGTAGAAAGGAAGGTGAGGATATCAGGAACATGGCTTGGTGCTTTGCGGGGATCTGTGTACAATGCGCAGGGTTGTGCAATGATGTCCTTAATTAACCTCCCTGCGCCTTCCTTATCATCTTTCTTTTAATGCAATCACTTTTAGTTCCTGATCAATACCAAGTTATGCTGGCCCTTATGTCAACTGGCTTCTTTCTTTATCACTTTTCTTCACACCTGTTTTTCTCATAAGAAAAAGCAGCTAGGAAAGAGTTAAAAGCCTCAATTACACGTTTTATTACAGCCTTATCAAGAGATCGGCAGTAACAGTACTACGCTCCAGAAAAAAAAAGAAAGGAATTACCTCGACTCTGGACCTCCAGGCACATTTGTTCGATGGAGCATTGTGCGAAGAGGAGGAGCGACATATCGTGTGGCTCCTTGGCTCTGTTCGAAAAGGGGCTGAAAAAAGGAAATGATAATCAGCGCATGTGGAAAAAAGCAATGTTTAAAAACAAGTGTTACACGCACGCACCCTCAAAATATAGCATAAAAGGCTATGCACACACACATGCACGCAGTCATAAAAATAGTCAAATGCTGCAGTTCTATGTCCGAGCCTCCGTTTCATCTTCCCTGCGGAAAATATGGCTAACAGCGTATATACATTATGCTGTGCTTTAATGCACCCTACGAACATGACAGGATGAACAAAGACCTTTAGATTCAATTTTATTTGCCAAGCAGTCACCTTTGAGCAAGCAAGTCAACCAATAAACTTGGGAATCTCAGTCTCCGTGCCAGCAAGCTTTCTGCTAGCCATCATAACTGACGGTTGCAAGCATCTGCGCTTTTGCTCCCCTACACACACAACCCGTTCCCAGTTCTCACGCATTTGGTACACAAGATTGCCGACCCCGATACGCTGTTGGTGAAGTAAAAAAAAGCACCATCTTCCCGTGGGGAACCCTGATGAGGATGCGAAGCATCGTGGCGGTTCCGTGTGGTTCCATTGTGTTGCCGTTATGTTGAGTGATCTGGTTTTTACTAGCGCCAGAGGGAATTCCGCGTCCGGGTCCACACCGGTGGCAAAGGCATGCAAGTGCTGTTGTGTTACGGTGAGTAGGCGGTGGTTCTCGAGGCGCCGAAACTCGTCCATCATGTTCTTGTCGATGTTGTCTCTGTGGTAGAATCGGTAGTCTCCGTCAGCTTTGGTGAGGTAACGGTTGTTGACATTGGTGCACCGGCTGAGAGCAATGTACACGCCCTCCTTTTCGCAGCTTTGTCTTCTCGTTCTTCTTCTTCGGCGGTTCCCCTACGGGAAGATGACGACGGTGGTTGAACGCGAACCTATCTCGTGATGGATTCTTTGGTTGGCCAATCCCTAGGGTCATCCTGCCACAATCAGCATCAGAGGCGCTGCGGACGGGGATGGTTGAGCTGCAAGGCGCGTGGCGCTTCCCGCCACAGCTTTCCCACGGGAAATTCAGCATCCCCCTCTAAACTTTTCAGTTCGTCGTTTCTGTTGACGTTCAGCTACGCGTGCCTTCGTTGTATCAGTAGCTTCTTGACGTACTTTGAATGAGTCAAGGACATAAGGCGCGTTCGTAGCACTTGCTCCTGTCCCGGATTTGTAGCGTAGTGGGAAGAGCACCGCGTACCTCCCGTTGCGGCCAGAGAGTCGTGGGATCGAAACCGGGCGCCGCTAACTATTTCTTTTTTTTATAGTGTAGTATCGCGGAGCGATGGGTGTAAGGAGGAGAGTTGTGCATGCGCAGTGAGCGTGTGGATGGCGCCGCCATCAACGACGGAGAACCAGGCAAGCCTAAGAAATCCTCCGCATTTAAAAAAAAAGGAAAACGCCAGTCCCCCTATGAATTAATCATGCTAAGTCAACCCGAGCTCTTCAAATCCAAAATTTGGTAAAAGAGGGCCAACTTATAACTATGTGAGTTTGGCATTACCTTCCACTCATCCCTCCAAGCTCATAGGCCTTGTTGAAATCCTCAGATGAAGGATACGGTGAGCTCAGCCCCTGAGACGACCAGCTGGGGGGCCGCGTTGACGTGCTTTCCCTCAGCCTCGACACGCACATTTGCATGGCATGAACCTGCAATCCAAACCAATCCGATCCAAAGTCAGCTCAACCACAGGAACTGAGACACATTCTGGACAAAAACAAACATGTGTACAAATGTCAAAACATGGAATGAAAAATGTGATGAGTCTTCAAGTACACATAGACCAGTCTGAGAAATGCACGACCATGTAAGCTGACCTTGTCTTCAAAGTCCGCAGCCAATATACAGTAATTAGCCAACTGGGGCAAGGCACAAAGGTACCTCCTTTCTTGGCCCATAACAACAAAGAAAATTGTTCCCAGAAATGAACTACTACTACACTTGTCTAATTGCCTACCGCTATTCCATTTCTGCTCCGAGCAAGAGAAAATGTAAAAGGTAATGTAAAACCCTGCAATCAAAAAATGATAACTACTATTACCACATGATGCGTATATTAGTATCAATGGCATAACTGTGGCATGGCACAGCCACACGCACATGATGCGTACTAATAACTCCCGGACTCTCAACGATGTCTTAAAGCTACTCGTCATGGCCAGCTGGTACCAAATTAGTTTTTCGACTGACCTTCTGCTCATTGACGTGGGCTGTCAGCCTGGGAAGTTTCATGTTGAGTATGACACTGGGCCAATGCGGGTCATCCGTTGCCAAAAGGCGCCTGGGAGAAGGAAGCCAAGGACGCGAATGAAAAACAGAAAATTACGTGCATCAATTCTGCACATAAACAGATCGAAGAAAGCCAAATCTTTGCACAAGAGCACACCGCAGCTCACACCTTCATCAGAGATGCCAAATGAGGCCTCTGGTAGAATAAGTAGAGCACTCCACCGTTACAAACATGTTTTCCTTTTCCTTTCTAGAAACCTTTATCCTCCATACCTTGTTTTTCTCATTTTTAAAATACAGTCGAACCCCGTTATAACGCAGTAGTATTGGGACAGTAATTTAGTTCGTCATATCGAATATTCGTTGTAACAGAAGAGCTAAAAATCAGTTCGAACCAATCGGTAATCTGCCTCCCGTAAAAATCCTTGATACAAAAACGCATTATTTTAATCTTCGAACCCACTATAAACAAGGTAACCCTTATCTTCCTCCTTGTGGCATTTCAAGCTCAATGAACGGGAAATTACAACAGAACAAAGTTCATTTGACAACACAGGCCTGCGTTCCTATTTTTTCGAGGAAGGATGTGATCTTCGTCTGGTGGCTATTCACAGGACTGAGCAGGATGAAGTTTTTCACAGTACGAACAAAGAGGCCTTTTCTACTTCTGCAGTTTCGGACGCCGGGAGTTTTTCCAAGTAGCTTCTCAGCCTACTGGTCAAATATTTCTTTGTTATATCCGATAGTGTGTGTGGCTCTCACAGTTCCACTTTCGTTATAAAAAAAAAATAAGTGTAATTGAAATGAAGCGTGACCAACCAAAGTTCGTATTTAGTTTGCTAAAGCCAATCATTCGCTATATCAGTGTTCGTTATAACGAGGTTCAACTGTACACAAAACTGGGCACTAACCAGAATGCAAAGAGCTCCCACAATGCGTGCATAAGGATATGCACATACGCAGAAAAAAAGAAAAGAGAGAAGCAGAGGGCAAGAGCTGGTATCGTACCTCTCGACCTGGACACTGATGGAGAACCTGTCCAGGACGTGCATTCGGCTGGTGCCCTTGGACTGGGCAAACTTCCAGCTGTCCTTGCTGGTGCCTATGAGCACCTGCATGTCCTGCAAGTTGAGTGTGTACCTGCACAGGGGAGGGGGGGGGGGGGGATGTAAGTGCACGGTAAGCTGCCCTTTGCGTTATAAAAGATAAGCGTGCACATCGTGTCAAGCGGAAACTCCAGCTTGAAATACAGGGAATAATGTTAGGGAATGTCTTTTTTTTTATGTCGTGCAGCATTTAGAAATGCAGTTGTAGTAGAAGGGTTTGCTTTTGCCCCTTAGAGACCGCCTCTGACCGTGACTGGTAATCAAAGGTAAAATTAAAATACGCATAAAATGTTTAAGCAAGCCTGTACCACTTTTCATGCTTCTAGTGTCAGTACATAAAACAGTGAACCACAGAGACGACAGCGACCAGGAACAGGGCCCCATAGTGAGCTGTTCCACATGCACCATGGAAGTTTGCCCAACAGTGAACCACTTGCTGTGGGAGTGACCTGGCTACAAGGACTTCCGTGCCCAGAACTTGCCACCGTACATCACCACCCTGCACCAATGGACCACTCGCAACAGCAGCAGCTGCGCCACACTGCTCTCCCTCTGGGCGTTCGCTCACGAGGCAGGCATTGGTCGCCACATGTGATTGCGAATGTACAGCATATACACGCATGTGTGTATGTACTCCTTTCTTTTCTTTCTGTATTCTCTCCTACACACATTTACTCTCTATTAGGCCAAAGAGCCATCCTGCAATGAATAAACACATTTCATTCATTCATTCATTCACTACTCAATCTGCGCACTTACAGATCAGGTGGAAAAAGCCACAGGACTGTTTTTCAGCTTTGTGGACCTGCGACTTACTTCTTGTACATTCGGTCATAGACGTTTGCATCAGTGAAGGTAGTTTCCGGCACCGGGTTCAAGATGACTGGTTCGTTAACCAGCTCCTCCAGCTCGGGTGGTGAGGAGCACGGTGTCTTGAAGTCAGCTATACAAAAAGAAGAAGACTAGGTCTGCAAGTCACCCCACATTACCAAAAAAAGTTCTTGACAGAAACAAAAATTACTATACACACTCTCAACAGACTACACAAAAATGAACTTTGGACCAACTGTACTGCATTTTAGCTAAATTTAGCTAAACTGCACTTCCTTATATTTTTAAAGCAGATACAGTACCTTCGTCATCGGAAATGTCATCCACATTGCTGTGGGAAGCCCCCGGCGGCGCTGAAGAGTTTGAGAACTGAACTCGACCCAGGTCGATCAAGACCTGGAACAGAACGAGCGGATTATTTATAGTAAAAGCATTCCAGAATGATGAACACCGCAGACAAATGAAATCTGAATGGATGATGAAGGCACCAAAGATACAAAGTAGATACATACCGTATTTACTCGCGTAATGAACCCACTTGTTTTCTGGAAAATTTGGCATGACTTTGGGGGGAGGATTATGCGGGAAAAAATTGCAACAGATTTGTAAAAGTTGAAATTTCATACAATAAAGTTGCTAAGAGAAGTGCTGTCAGAGCCTTACCCTTTTCGTAAAAACATGTAGGTAATTATGTAATCAAATATCTTTTTTATTCCCAACATGCTAGTGGCCCCCTACTCGCCATGGAGCTGTCCTCCTCACTGAGGTCGCTTGCGGCTTCCCATTTGTTGTTGGCCCACAGCGCATTGTTTTGCGTGCCGTCAAGGCACTCCAAAATTTCTTTTACGATATTGGGATGCTTCCCTTCTTTGGGCCCACGAAATGCACGGTGATCCGTGTTCACCACCTAAACACCTCTCGTTTTCGCCCGAGGCGTACATGCACTGGGTCAACACTGAATTGCCGCCCAGCCGCGCGATTGCTATGTGCATCAATGCATGCTCCACCACCCACAGTTTAAAACTGGCTGTGTAGTTCATGTACTGGCCGATCATACGGCGTGCACCAGGAGCACAAAAAAAAAGGCGCGAACACAGCTGAACAGCAAAACCACAGAGCGTAAAGGCAAAGTCGCGGAACAGCAAAAGCAGAGGATTGTGCAGTATGTTTAGTGCTTTGTTCGCACGCTGCCGGAACCAGCCGGAACAGGAAAGAGCAGGGCAGGAGTGCGGATTAAGTTTTGTGCTTTGTTCACATGCCACAACGTTCTTATGGCGCAAGGAGGTTTGTTTTGCGTTCAGCAGGTGGCGCTCTGCTAGCGCGCAATTTTTAAATTGTGAGCCACGACATTCGCGCTCACGTCTCCGGCTACTGTTGAGATTTCTTTTTGTTGGAATGCGTTTTGGCATTTCTGCACGTACTCCAGTGTGATATCAAGTTACTGCGATCATCTACAGCATCAGCAACCTTGCTGAGATAAGAACATATTCCCGATGCATTTTCTATTCAAAGTGATAAAAAAAAGTAAATTCTCAAGAAGAAAAGTGGGGGGAGGGTTCATTACACGAGTGGGCTCATTACACGAGTAAATATGGTATGCATGTAGAAAAAATGCGCGAATTAAGAGCAAAAAATCTGTGTATGCAATACATTCCCTTGACTCACTGTGAGAGAGTTGTGATCAGTGAAGCTCTCTGGGACAATGATTTGCGGTGCACAGATGTCCATGTGGATGTCCCACTTGGCAACCTGCAACTGTAAGAAAAAAAAAAAAAAAAAGTGCCAAGCATGCTAAACACCACACAAATGTTATCAGTCAACATAGGGTAATAAAATAAATACTACAGCAGAAAGTGTTCAACAAAGTGATCTTGAAACAAACAGTCAAATGTAAACATATTTACCTCTTCGAATCGATCATGACAGTATCTATTTTATGGTTCTTGTTTCTGAAGGCTGGCACTGTACCACAACATTTGAGCTGTCTGCATTGGCGGATCCAGAGGGGGGGTCCGGATGTCCTGACCCTTCCCTTAATTTTTGAATTTAAACCTCCAAGAAGATGACCACTCAGGTCGCAGAAAAAGGTGAATTGATGACTTGTTGTATTCCTTGTGCTTTTGCTTCCCCGCAATTTCAGTGAATAAATAAGGCTCCTCCTCCTCCTGCTCATCATCATCATCATCATCACTGATAGGAGCTGACACCCCTCTCAGAAAAAGCCTGGATCCGCCCCTGGCTGTCTGATAAGACTGAAAAAAGCATAATAGGGGCACGGCACTTGCATGCAGAAGAAACCTCGAAAATGTGTAGAATTTAATTTGATATAACCTAGATAAAGCATAAATGTCCTTTCCTTCTCTTTTGTTCTGAAAAATCCACCACTGACTACGACTAGTGGATGTGATATGGACATAAGCTGATTGTTTGTGCTACATGAAGGCACTTCAAGAGTCTGCGAGGCCTTATTGCTGCAGTACCAACCCCGTACTGTGCTCTGTTTTTGCTCTACTATACCCTTTTGTGACACAAAAAGTTTGCTTTGTCTGAGGAGTGTGCACCTTTCTGACTTTCCAACAGAACTTGTACTCATGCTTGCTTTTGCTCGCTGTGTCCCAGCTGTTAGCAAAAGAGCAAATAATAGACAAAGAAAGGAAAAACGTAAAAAATAGAAGATGCCAGACACAACTAAACCAATTCCGGGGACTGAGCTAATTGGTGCGTCAAAGTGGTGTGGGAAGCAGTATGAAAACAACAGAGAAAGATTGGGAAAAAAGGAAATCAAATAACATGAATGGGATGCATGTGGACGACAGCCTTGGTGCACAAGAAAATAGCTCTGACAACATTTCGCGTTGCACCCAGCCCAGATTAGTGTTGCCCATCCATCTGAATTAATAGTCCACAAAAGGTCTTTAGCACAACCGAAATGTAAAACGATCTTCAATGTGTACAATGACCAACTGCAGAAGCACTACTAAAGCTCCAGGTGAAGTTGCGAAATTCCCCATAGGCCCCATGCATCAAAAAGTGGCCCTACGATTGGTCCACTGTTTTGGATTTTCCGAACAGTGGCGCTGCCAACTATTGCTGACAAAATAAACTATACAATGTGGTTCGCCGCACGATGACCTGGGCGAAAAATGCTATTTGGGTGCTTACGTAAATTTGTTGTACCGACGAAACCCAACGTGTTCAGCCACGCAAGTGTTTTATATGCATTAGAACCAAAAGCAGTAAAAAATTGCGACCATGTGGTCAGCGAGATGCATTGTCGCCTGCACATTGTCGTCTGCTGCACTTCATCTGCGTTCTTCCGGCGGCAAAAAAAAAGTTAGACATTCGCTTCGATGGCTTTACGCAAGCTTGAAAGCATTATTTAGAGCCACTTGATCAGCTACTGGATTAGTTTTGGCACACAGTGCGATGTAGGCCGAGTGACAACTGCAAAATGGTCGAGGCAGTTGCATGGACGCAGAAACAATCGCAACAAAAAACTACAGTTAAGAAAGCATTGAATAACTTAGACAAGTACAGGAATAAAAAAATGATGCACCCATAAAATAAAATTGTAAAACATGTAACATTAAATTGTCAGTTTTCATAATTACAGTTAAACCGCGATGTAATGAAGTCGGTAAAATTCGTAATTTACTTCGTTACATTGAAATTTCGCTACATTGAAATTCGCGGTTATAATGAAGTGTTCATCCCGTGAAGCGTTTCCTGAAAAAGAAAACGTGTCGCGCATACACGGCCGGCGCACTGTTTCTGTTTCTATCGGTGCTTAATCGTCTACGCGGGCATCAGCGTGATCCGGATGGAGCGGTTTCTTCCCGAAAAAACGCGCCCCGGAAGCCACAGGCGCGCTGACGCAGCCGCGGAGACCAACCGCGTGATGCGGGTAGCTCCAGCGACCGATTCTAACCGCTCGCTGAAACGAAACTCGAGGGGCAAACGAGAGGGGTATGCGAGAAAAAAAGCGGATAACGTGGGCGAAATTTTCACCAATTTTCACTGTAAAACGTCATACGCGCCGCCTACGAGAGCACGCATCAAATATCCTTCGCGGCGGCCTTATTGTCTAGCCAGCCGGCATCCCCGAGCGCTTCGAAGCTCCCGCCATAGGGTGCGCGCCTCCCCATTGGCGAAACTGGTCAGGCTCCTCCCACTGCTGCGCGCAGCGTGTGGCGCAGCGCGAGTCACCTCCCACCGCCGGCATGCAATCGCGGACGCCGGTGTGAAAAAAAAAAAAAAAAAACGCGCGTGCAAGGCTCATAAAGATTCACAAATGCTTGCTGGGACGACGAAACCCAACAAGCATGAGCGAACTCGAACGAAGTGCAAAGCGGCGGCTTGCGGCGGCGGCGGTGGCAACGCCGGTGGCTTAGGCTTACGACCGCGGAGGAGATTTGATGGGCGCTTTCGTAAGCGGCGCGTGTCACGTTTTACAATGAAAATTTCGCCCACCTTATCCGCTTTTTTTCTCGCACGCCCCTCTCATATGCCCCTCGAGTTGCGTTTCAGCGAGAGGTTAGAAGCGGTCGCTGGAGCTACCCGCATCGCGCAGGTGGTCTCTGCGGCTGCGTCAGCGCGCCTGTGGCTTGCGGGGCGCGTTTTGCGTTTTTGCAGGGAGAAAACGCTGCGTGCGGTTCACGCTGATGCCGATTAAGCCGTAGACGATTAAGCTCCGACAGAAACAGTGCGCCAGCCGTGTATGCACGCCACGCAGTTTGTAGGCAAGGGACTTAATCAAAGACTCCGTGGCTGGCTGCATCCGCGGCATTGGGCGACCCGTGTCGCCGTTCGCGTTTTATTGGGACCCCATTTCGGCGCTTGCGTCTCCCAAAATCTACTTCTACAACTTAAATATCGTGCCTCGTTCTCCATGAAACTTCGTTACATTGAAATTCCGGCAAGCGGGACTTCGTTACACAGAGGGTGAAAATACATGGTGTGCATACACTTGAAGTTACAAAAAATTCCGTGGTTCGTTACATCGAGGGTTTCGTTACATTGAAGTTCGTTACATCGAGGTTTAACTGTAATTTCTTTTCTAAATAGTGCGCGCAGTGGCCACAGTGATGCCACCGTACGCAGGATCCAAAGCAGGGGGGGTCCAGGTGCGGGCCGTTTTTTGAGGCGGAGTTTTGCAACTGCCTACATCGAAGTGTTCTGGGTGAAACAGCTGAAAAGCAAGAATCGGGAACCTACGTTGCTCTCTTCCCCTTCGAGCATCAGGTCCCAGCGGTGTCGAAGCTCCTCCTTGGTGTGCCTCTTGAACATCTCGTAGCGGGAGCGGGCGGCCGCCGACAGGTTCAGCGGTCCCCCACTGGACGTCTGGGAGCCACCGCCCTCGTAGTTGAACAGCGTGAAGAACTGCTTCACCGTTCGGATCGTGGACGGATTGTACACCACATCCAGGGACTGCGTGTTCACCATCAGGCTGCAAAGTCACGCAAAGCGTAGGGTCAAAGGCGATGCTACGAGCCGCTTCGAGGAAAATTGCAACAGTGTTCCAGCTTTCTTTCAAGCTAGGAACTAAAGAAAGTGAGGGTGATGACTGCACAATTCTGAGAATGAAACCCTTTCGAGAACACTACTTGAGAGCTCAGCCACACTACATGTGCTTGTACTCACTGGCGAGGCGCGCATGCCAGCAACCGTGTGAGTGCGCTGTCACTCGTTACGTCAGGCTCCGCGGGATGGCGGTACTTGTCCGTGCTAAGCACATGACTGTGTTGCACGTTAACAAACTCTACCTCACTAAACGCAAAGTATTGCCTCGAGTCTGATGTGAGTGCGATTAAGAACATATCTGTTGACACCACCATTGAGAATCGGGTTGAATCGGAGCAGACGACGAATGCCGGTGTTTTTTCTCTTAGGCGTGCAGGCGCAGTGGCCCAAGCCGCGTCATGTCCGTGGCACATCGGCCATGTCCGTGGCCATTTCCAGTGTTGCCAAGCGAAGAAATTTAGAGCTAAACCTATACGCTAGGCTGAAACTTCTTATGCATATAAGTTAGTAGTTGTAGTAGTAATGACTATGACAACTGCTTGGGAAGTACTATTTAAGCCAACAAACTTAGGCAATCTGTGTCGCAGCAAAGCTTCCACATTACGGCTTCTATATTTAGGTTGCATCAGGTTATATATTTAGAATGCAGAAAATCTGCTTCCAGGATCTTGAATGAGGCAACAAGCCCCCCAAAAAGCTCTTTTGTACAAAAATAAAAAGAAAAAAAGTTGCACACACTAGCATGAATTTATAAATATGCAAGGGACTGAGTTGAGTGAAACATCTAATCCACAAAACAGACAAATGGTAAAATTACACGAGCACTGAATCCACCAGCTCTTCTGTACTTGTAACTGACACTCATAACTGCTACAATTACACGTAGACACTGAAGGACAACACAAGAAGCAAGGAGAGGAATACACATAAGGACATGGACTGTCACAAGGACTAGCATCCATGGACTAGTACAAGGATAAGGACTAGCACAGGAGGAACGTGACGAAAAAAAAAAAAGCAATGAAGGCAAACAATAAATGAAAGTAACGCAGAATAGAACCTACAGGTCGATGACAACCATGGTGATTTCAGCCTACCTGTGGTCCGCATTGGAAGACAGAGGTTTCCTCTCGTAGGTGAGCTCAAAGAGTGGGATGCTGGGGAAGTCCATCTTCTGCCCTTGCATCAGTGGAATGCCAAAAGGAGCAGCCGAGGGCGACGTGAAAGGAAGGAACTTGAAGATGGAAGGCTGCCCCCCCTTGGCCACTTCTGCCACGGGCTGGGGCTTGGGTGGGAAGATGTGCACTTGTTCCTGGGAAACAGCCGCAGCACAAGCATCACCTTGAGGCTGCATCACAAATGCACTTCCCACACTATTACAGTGCAGCTCCAGATGCGATGTGATGAGGTTGTCAGTGGCAAATGTGTTGTCCCACACAAGAACGTTTTACAGTAAAGCAAGCAAGTGCGCAGCACAGCCTGTGTTCATGTTCACCTAGTAAGTAGTTCGGTCTAGGAATACAGGTGAGCGAGTAGCTACTTCTCAGTGTTAACGTTATGGCCTCTAATTAGGCCTCAATGTGGCTTTGAATGCAGGCATCCACTCACCACAATGTGGGGCGAGAGCACGTATGGATAGGCTGTGTTATGGGCTGTCCGATCTTGGAGGTGCAACGAGCCAAGCCGAGCCGCAAACAGGAAAGATCCCAGCCGTGGACGGCTCTCCACATCCACAGTGACGTCCGTGAAGCGGAGCTCCACCAGGGGCTGCATGGCGTCATCCCTGGGGGAAGCAGAGATGATGATGGCACACACACACGGAAAAAAAAGTCAAGACGGCGCGTCACAGGAAAGCTGTGTGTGATGCAAACAACCTCTGGAAGTTAAGAATACATTTACACACGGGGAAAGGAAAACTGCTGCCAAGATGAGGAGCTACCAACAAATTTTTTCAGTGTTCAGCAACGAAGTGCTCCGTTCGTGGAAACTCAAGAAGGTACACAAAATGTCTCTTCTTAATGCCTAAGGGTTTTGAACTCTGCACAAATGGGTTGGTACTACTTATTGGCAGTCATACTACTTATTGGCAGCAGGCTTTCTTTCGGCCAGTCCAGCAAGTCTTCAACAATGGGTAACTGGTGTGGTGAACTAGTGTCACACATGCGTCCCAACTAGCCAGTTTCTCTGTTTTGCAAAAGCAACAATTGTAGCAACCACAAACCGGTTAGAAACCAACTAGAAAACCTTTGTAGAAGCCAGTTAACTCACTATGGAAAAAAAAAAAAGCTTAGAGTTCACAAAGCACATCACCAAACCATTCGTAGACTTATAGAAGCTACAGCATGAACAAAGCGTTCATGCTGAAGCTACCAAGGTGACAGAACAGACAGAAACATGCCAAACAGATTCGGCTGTATAATTCTAGGAGACACACTGCTAATGCATGAAGAGCCAACATCTCTTTTAAGCCCATTTTAACAATATAAAGCACCATATTAGATGGCTCAAGCAATTTTTTTTTATTCTGAATTGTTTCCACGGATGCTATCAGTGAGGGGAGAAAAACATATTCTCAAGCACGCAACAAGAGACACGCAGTGCATAGTGCTTAGAATAGAATATTCAAACATTTAACATAATGTTGAATAGAACTCAAAAAATACTTTTAAAAACCCAAACGATGCCATGTCATGCACAAATACAAAGAGTGCATTCCAAGTACATAACAAAACGCACACGTTACATAGCATTTAAAATAAAACAACCCGACGCATAGATTTAAAATTTACACGTCACACAATGCGCAAATTTGTGTAGATGCACAAGGCACATTGCAAACAAAGCAAATTGATTTTCATAGTTCTATGCCGGGGAATACACAACACCATTTTCAACCATAAACCTTCAGCATGCACCTTCGAAACTTTAAAAAGACTGATTAAAATCAATGCATATACCACTCCTGTAAAACATGCTAAGGGTCTGAAAGTGTAATGTCTGCCTACCGTAATTTGTTTGTGTTGCCGGCAGCCTGTGCTTAGGATATCTTATATCGTACGCCCTAGAGCCGTCATCCGGTGGTTTGTCATAAATTCCTGCAAAAGCTGTATTTGGTACGCATTCAGCATATTATATTTATCAAAAAGAGGCTGCGCTCAGAGTTTATTACGCTTATCCCCCCAATAGTCCTTGCACATGCGTAATACTTTTTTCTGCAAAATAATTAGTCTATCATAGTCGGAGGAAGCTGTTGTAGCACCCCATACTAAGCATCTATATTTCAGCTTAAAGTAAAACAGCGAATAAGACAGGCTTTGCTTTAACCAGGTCGGCAAAACACTGTATATTTTATACATGCTGCCAATGGCTTTAGATAAATCGGTTCACAATTTATTGACGCGTGTATTCAATGATAGGTTATCAGTAAGCCACAGTCCTAAAAATTTTTGTAGCTGGCCGAAGACGCTGCTAGAGCCCAAGGGCTCTTGGCCGACATCTAGGATTACTGGCTGTTATGCAATAAAGTTTTCACTCACTCACTCACTCTGTAACTTCTTCTAGTACGTTACCGTTCACCAGTTGAGTTGGGGTACTTAATCTCACCAATAGGTGCAAGTGCGATCACGGTGTTCCTGTACAACTTACCCGGACCCAAGGGTTGGCGCAGTCCGATGTCGGCCAACGAGCGTGAGCCCGCACTGGCTGAGGGAGAAGCATACCCGCGCAAACACCGTGTCCCGCATCAGGAACGTGTCCCGATCAACACTGTCCAGGGCGTCAAGGATCTCCTCCTCTGCACACACAAAAAAGGAACGGCCGTCCGGTCAGCGTGCCCCTCAGTGACGCTAACTATAAAGAAAAGGGGTGGTTAAGTTTAAAGAATAGATGAAAGAAAAGCAGCAACAACTCTATAATTGAGAAAAAAATTTGCCATCCCTTCCTAAAAAAAGTTGAGAAAAGCGCGAAAGCTTTTTCAACATCATAACTGTGCCAAAAGAGTGTCAAAACCTTCCCTAAAAGTGCTTTGAACCTTGGCTGAAAGTGTGCCCTGTCGATCACCAAACCTTCAAACCGCATAGGAAGAATGAACCCATGGGACGATTTTTCGCGCACTAAGTTAACGCATCCACGAGCAGTCTAAATGCATGCCAATACGTGGTTTATGAGATGTAGGAAAACTATTTTACTCGTTCTTCACCTAGAACCGTCCCTTTTTCACGATTTTCAAGTACCGGTTTTGACACAATGGAAGCCCAGTTTCACGCACGTGCTGCGTGTCCAGAGATGTTATCAGGGCTTTTTGGTCAACCAACCGGTCTATGGGGAAATGCGTTAGTTTTCTTACAGGACGCCATCGGTCTCACTAAAAAAGTTTTCGCTTTAACAAAAATAACAAACATTCAAGAGGCAACTAAACAAGTAAATTTTCTAATAAACCGTTAAAATGTCGAAAAATAATAAAGTTGTGTCATATTTCCAGCAAAACAAGGAAATGACAGAGGGGTGAGCAAGATGGTTTACATTAGTGCTGAATGATAGCAGCACGATGACGATGACAATGATGATGAATAACGAATAAGGCAAGGTCATCGCTCATTTCATGCTCTTCTTCCTTATCTGGAAAATTGTCTTCAAGTCTTACAGCCTCTTGATGTAGTCTTCAAAACAGCACCTGAATGAGTGAGAGGCACTCACCAGCTAGGTAATGCGTGCCTATTTTTTTATGCAAGGAGGCTGCAATGACCTGCATCTAGACAAATATTCAAAGAGGAATCAAGGCATGTGATAAAAACAAAAAAAGTCCGCAGGGGATCATGCTAATGTTTCTGTCCATTTACAACAGTAACCATGTCGCCCTTACTGAACATCAACAAAAGTGCTTCTCCACCTTAGCACTGAAACCTTACACATACTTGCACCAAATGCAACAGTGAATAAAAGATTCAGGGCATGATTGGGCATGATTTAATGACTCCATCCCAAGCTTGTAAAGTTTGACAACATTCCTGGTGCAGGCTATCCCTGGATGTTCACTGGGCTTTACTCATAATTGACGAAACAGAACTACCTACAAGATTTAGAATTTCATCTTTCGGCGCAATTTCACCACCTCAAAGGTGATATGCTTCATTCAATAGTATACAAATCTGATGCACTGAGGCACATGGCACCATTTATGGCTGTTTCTTGCAACATTCCTTGCCCCTGTACACTGTTGAAATGCTTCATCGCAACTTTCATGGTCACAGTGTCACTCAGGGTTGAAATCAAATAGAAAAAAAAAAAAAACCTTCATGACTACAAGTTGCTCCAATACCCTCCAGACAAGTTGCACACACACACACACACACAAAAAAACATTCAAGAGTTGCTGTAGGTAAAAATTAAACAGAAACCAAAACTTCACTTGACAAACTCTGGATGAACAGGAGAAATGATGAAAAAGAACCTTACAAGAAGGATCAAATGGCTTCTTCTTCACTGTTTCTCCTAACCTTGATAATTTGGGTTTCAAGTATGCACAGCAGTGCAAGCCAAGTAGCCTCGTAAAATGTTCCCAGAACGCGGCAATCATGCACGCAGCCTTTTATGTTTATCCTGTAGCTATGCTGCATACTCAAATCCAAAAGACGCCTAGTCGCAATTGCTGGCATTATGCACACTGCCAAGACAAACTGTGGAAACTATGGAGCTTTCTTCAAAGCCAGAACGACAACTAGAAAAAAACGGTGCAGAGACAGCCAAAGAAAGAAGCATCTGCTGACCAATCTGTGTCGTCAGTGACGTGCTGACAGATGAAGCGTCATCAATGTCCGACGCCTCGTCTTCAGTCGTATCGGCCGTGGGCAGCTGCGGCGCCTCTTCCTGCTTCGTGTACCAGCCAGTCCAGCCAGGGAACCAGTACTGGAGAAGCCCCTGGCCTCCAGAGCCTATTGGCCAGGATGCCTGATAGGTGAGAAGGAAAAAGAAAAAAATGTGGTTGATCCTCCTTCTATAGGAATCAATACAACATGAAAGTGAAATGTGCTTTCACAGGAGCATTTCAATGTTTATTGTGCTTCGATATGAACTTGCACATCGCTATTTATATTTTATCGGTATGGCACCGTTGACACATCAACATTGATTACATGCGCCAGAGCATTGCGTAAATACGATTGAAACCCGAGGCGCTGGCAAACCGTGCGAATGAAACTGAACGTGTTGTCAGGGGATCGTTTGGCGAAGTCACGGTCCGCTACAGCAAAAGGAGCGTGATTTGCCGGTTGGCAGCAGTCTTGTGGGTGTGCTTGGCAAGCGACAACCTGCTGGTGGGTCGCTTCGGCAAAGGTGCGACCACATTGGTCCTGCTCTGTGGTGTGTATGCCAGACGCTTGCGTTGTGACGAGCTCAGTTTGTGGAAAGTGAGGGGCAGAGTTTGTAGCTCGGTTCGCAGAGTTCGGCAGACGGGTAAACATAGCAGCTTGCGCTGCTTTACGCTGCCCTATCGAGGCGCCAACTATCGGCGTTCATTAGCGTCATGACGCACTACTTCGCGTCACCTCTCCCAGACGGCAGCACAAGCTGAATGGAGAAGTTACAGGGAAGGACATAAGGCGCGTTCGTACAGTCATGCGGGTTTGACTTCATGGCCCAGTTGGCAGAGCACTTCACACCTCCCATTGCAGCCCAAGTGATCGTGGGGGTCGAATCCTAGCACTGCCACGTCAATAGAACTTTTTCAGGAGATGTCATTTCCGTGACGGATATGACGTCAGTGAGGTTTGTGTACCCCAGTATAAAACACTTTCGTGTTAAAAAGAAAGAAAAAACAACGCATCATTTAGCACAAAAAAGAATTCATGCATCGTCAGGCCCTGCAGCAACAAATCTTCATAGCAGCCCCATCAGCCTCCCAATGCAATTGTACACAGCCCCCATTTCTAGAATGTGTCTGCAACAGGTAACTTCCTGCCCTGCCCACGCCTATTCAAATCAATAGTATACTATTGACGCTTTCAAGTTCTGATTTTTACGTTTTCGAACTCGAATTTGGTACTTTCCAAGTGTTCTCTGAGAGCTGGCACCATCTAGTGAGTAGTAGAGGTACTTCCATCCTCTTTGGTTTGTTTTTCTGCACCCTGCGATTTCTAATGCAGCGTTGGTGTCATGTGACGGGCGCTTGCATGATACAGAGAGGGTGTCAACATTGTGCGTTACGGCGCCGCAAAAACGTCGCATTTTTAACGATTTGGACGATTCTACACGTGACTTTTTGGATGACATTAGCAGCACTGACTCCAAGGACAACTTTTTGTCATCGGACTTCAGCACTGAAAGCGACAGTGCGACAAACTGGTGCAGAACATGATACCCCTGTTCAACACAAGCCCCAGAAAATGCAAAAGTATCGAAACTGTAAATTTTTCCAAGGACAAAAAAAGAGTGGAACAGAAAACCAACATTTTCTGCAATGCATGTGTGGTCAACCCATGTTTTGAGGAATCGCTCTGCACAGTGGCACGAAACCCATTAGTGCTAACATTATCTTTTGCAAATCAAGAAATTTTAGTTAGGTGTTTGATATTTCAAGAAGTTTTGCACTTATAGTAATGTACAAAAGGTATATCTTACATTTATTGTGTGTTTTTTCTGTGTGTAGAAACACCGACATTTTTGCGTATTTTTTGTTTTTATCCCAAAATCTTTCTGTAGTTTTTTTTTTCGGTTTTTCAAATAAAAACTCCTGCTTGCAACAATTACCACTGCAAAGGATGTTTACTCTTCTAGAATTCGATACCATACACTTATATGATGCATAATTTTTGCGACCGGGAAAAAATTGTTTGCTAGACTACCCAAAATCACTGCTTTTTCTGTGGGCGGGAAAGTGCTAAAGCCCCTTCCTCCAATTACTAAAAAAAAATAAACAGATAGTCACAACTTCTGATGGTTATAGAATGATCGTAAATGTGACAGCTTTAACAAGCATGGTGCCGTAACCTACGAAAACTGTGAGGTGAGGAAGCAAGTGCGATACATCAGCAGTGCCTAGATGCAAGCAAACCAGGTCCCACACTCACCTGCTCCCTGCGCACTTTCTGTATCACCAGTTCTCGCAAGGACAGCAGCGTCTCCAGCTCCAGCTGCTTCTCGAGCAGGTTCTTCTCTTTCTGGAGGTAACAGAAGTGATGATGCCCGATCGTCAATTTTTAAAATGCAGAACTGCTCAGCAAGCACCAAACTCCTTGTTGCACAAAAATGAAACGATGGATTAGAATGTAGTTCACATCATAATGATGCTAAGCTATTACGATGGCACAAGTACGTCACATTTCAGCTCACACACACACACACTACAATGAAGACGGATCAGAAGTGAAAGCAACGGTAAGGGGGGTGGGCCACCTGCCTGCATTTCGGTTGTGAGGCACTCAGGTTTGGAGAGGTGGCAGTAGTAGGTGTCCACGTATGTCTTCACCTGCTTGGCCCGCTTCAGCGCAAACTCCCAGGTGGCCTGGCTGCGTTTCTTGGTCAGGTGGTTCACGTGTGCTTGGACCGCAAACTGCCACCACTGCCTCGCACTGCACAATTCCCAGAAGCAACACTGCAGGTAAATCCAGTAATGTTCCTGATTGAGGTTCTCAAAAACACCACTCGTAGAAGAGTTCCTTCCCCATCCGCGAAAATGTCAAAAATGAGAGTAATTTATGTTTCATTCCGAAATGTACGTCTGATACATAAACATTTCTGAAACGTAGAAGTAACAGGCACAATTGCAATCTTACCAGGGTGTCTACCAAGTTGACATTTTCAAATTCCCTGAGTTTTCCAGGTTTTCCCTGAGTGATTTTGCTAAATTCCCTGAGTGACACAGAACTTCGTTTTAGGGCAAGGCAGGCCGACACCATGTCGCCAGATGCTGTCACACTCTAATAAGCATGTTATAAAATAAGAAAAGACATAATACAGTTTGAATGGTAACAAGTAATGTTTATTTCATTAAAAAACAACGCAAAAAAAAAGCAAAATTTCACTGCTTTAAAGAGTTTATTTCGGTTTGGATCAGGGACACCTTCATCTCGGCATCAGCCAACACTTTCTGCTTCTTGAGCTCAAGCTCCTTCAAAGCGGTGGCCGCACGTTTCCTTTCCCGTTGATTCCTCAATGCATCGGCTCTTTCTTTTCTCGTCCTCTCCAGCTCTTCCTTCCATCGCGCATTCGCCCCACGCACCATTTGAAGCATCCTCTTCGTCAACGGTACACTGGCAACTCCTCCAGCCGACGACACGGCGTCGAAGACAATTCGCTGGGCGACCAGAGATCGTAGTGAAAAACGAAGTTACAGAGGGTGTTGCGGCTCCGGTCGCAGCAAGTCGGTGCTTCTTACTTTCCACGTGACTTGTCAAAGCTCTTCTTCCCATGTTGCTGAGCGAAAACTGTTTTCTGCACAGCACACAGTAGGCCGCGTTCGTGTTACTTTCAACGGGCCTAACCCAGGCTGCAAACTGGCAGTGTTCCGGATTCGTCCAGTCTTGGACGAAAGTGCACTTAAAAGTCGTCATACTTGTCACATCAACGCGTTGCACAGGACAAGCGCAGAGAGTTGATTTGGGATTCACGTTCGAAATCACAACCACCGCACCTACACTGCGTACACTCCGCGTCAAATTCGTTTGGCGCGCAGCGAAAGGTACGGAGCCAAAACACGCACAGTGTCTTCCTACGCAGCGAAATATAGTGCCGGCTTGCAGTTAAAAATCAGCTCTTGAAACAGGGTACAATGTATATATTCGATATTTAAGACGTATTTATAACACAACTGCAAACTTTTAACTTTTAAAATGAAGGAAAATGTTTTTTTTTTATTACGCCAAATTCACGTGTCAACTTACTAGAAACAGCAGTAGATGGCACCAGGTGTTGAAGCTACTGCATGCTACTGCGCGGAGAGAATGGGGGAGCAACGCGCCACGCCGGCACCCCCGGCGGCCGAGGCGGAGTAGCACACTTACCGCATCCCCCTTCACCTGTAGCTGCTGCAAAAAGCTATCGCGGTTGTCGCGGCGCGCAACGTACGCGGAGTGGGGAGGCAGGGTCGGGGGGTCGTCGAAGCGGTCGAATAGCTCACTTGCGATCCGCACGAAGCGCATTCTCTGCATCAGACGGCGCCATCAGAGGCAGCACGGGGAAACTGTACGCTTTCGACTCGCTCTGTTACTCGAGCCAGCATTACCGTGTTTTATTACAGCTAATTTTCCCTGATAGAAGCACAAATTTGTCAAATTCCCTGAGTTTTCCCTGATTTTTTCCAGACTATTCAAAATCCCTGAGAATTCCCGGTTTTCCTGGTTTTCCCGGTTGGTAGACACCCTGCTTACATTATGAATGGGTGTTAAGGTTTTTATCAATCACACACCTCAGTGCATAACGAGGCAAATAAAAAGTGATGCTTACTTTCCACGGACATCAACAGCAGGTCTCCACCGCCTGTACTTCCACGACACGTTGGTCCTCTCTAGCTCTCGCAGGCAAAACACCATTTGCCGATATTGCTCCTATGAAAACGACACAAAGGCATTGGGGAGAAACAAGTTGAGAAACAAACAACGGCCACACTTTTTGGTCAGAACTTTAAAGAAGTTTTAAGTGCCATTCATAAGCGTGGTAGAACGTGGGGAAACGAAAGCGGGGCAGGTACAAATTTAGTTTGTTGGTGCATGATGCTTGGAATTGTGGTGGCTGGAATTGATAACATTGAAGAAAAGGGACATAACGTTGTAAGGTAGGATTATAGATGACGATAAGTGGAACACTGTCCCAGTGGACTGCCATCTCAAGCAAGGACTGCCACATCCCTGCAGTGCTCTATATACAACAATTAAGGGAACATTCCATCAACCCCTATAAATTCTAATAGTAATGAACAGACTTGAAACTGCACTGAGAGCACTGCTCAAAGATTGCTCTCCAAGCCGCTGACTTCTGCTCTAATATCGCTTCTTTCTTAATCTTGCAATTGTTTCTCTTTTATGTCATGCTCCTAGACATCTGACAGAGGCTGACCATGCATACAAACTGTAGCACCATTGCAGGCATTAATCTAACTGTGGAAACCACAATACTAACAAAAATAAGTCATAAAACATGCACGCACCAAACTTCATAACAAAGTGCTTCATCTCTCAAGCAGCACTCTACAATAGCTACCGCAACAAATTCATCCAAATATAAATGGCGAAGCGACGCTTATGAAGGGACGTTTGTTGTGCAAACTTTCGATATCCAAACAAAGGAGGGAACCAGCCAATAAAAAGAAAAATTCACTGCCCTTCCACTCTGTGAAGAAGGATGACCAGTGGAGCTGGCCACAGTCCAAGAAGTGCATGAGACAAACACGTTTGTAATTTGCGATTGAACATACTTCCAAGTTAAGGGGAGACGTGGGTCTTGAAATGAACTTTTTTATTAATTGGTCTGTGATAATGAAAATCACTGTGCATATGTGTTTTGTCTTCCTCATTTCAAATATGTAATTAGTTTTCAAGTGGTAGAATTATTTTTTGAGTTATAAAGAAAACACTGGAGCCTAATTAAGTAATTTCTTACGGGCCTTTAAGGAACTTTTTATTCAATTTTTTTTTAAATAAATGGTATGGATGTGTAGCTTAAGACCTGCCATGCATGCTGAAGCTATTTATATTCCTGTAAAGATAGTTGATTGGATAGAATTAATCTAATTATGCCAAGTACAGTTTTCTGAAAACTTAATGACCTCTAATTATTACTCATAACATTTATTTGAGGCAAAATGAGCCAATTAAAATAGCTTCAGCATGCAGTTCATTTTATCCCGAATTCAACGGTATAACACTTGTAGAAATCCTTTGAAAAAAACTACCTCAAAACCCCTGTAAGGCTAGGCACATATGCAAAAAAAGGGAAGCTGAGAAAATCGCAGTTGAAGTTTTACTACAAGTGACAGTTTTATCTATTGAGCATATGAAAAAAAGAAAGGTTCTAGAATGTAGCTCGCGTTGCGCTCAACACGAGCATACCAAGTTTGCTGAAATCAGTTGGTGGGAAAATTATGAAATCCTCTGTCTACAGATGGCACCTGGCAGAAAAACTGAACAAAAGCAAAGCCAGAACGTTGCTTCAATTTTTATGCTGTTGGCATCGCGCCGTCTCTCTTTGGCGACTAGGGCTGAGGTGCCGAGCGTGCACCACAGTTGTAAACGCTATTTTGTTATGTTACTGCTTCATTTGTAGCAATCAAATCGGATTTGCATCGCGTGAAGTGAGTTGCAGCGAAGGGGCTGGTAACGGAATGCCCGCCACTGTTCTGTAACGTGCATGCGCTTGGCTGGGTGGGATAACCACGTTTTCGGTTTAATCTACTCGTATATCACGTCACCAACGCACATTGTGCACAGTGCGAACATTTATGATTCTCAAATCGCTCATCTATATGGTAACCTGCCGACGTGTAAGCGCGCGCCGGAGTGCGGGCCGAACCGCCGCAGCATCGTTGATAACAGAATGAACACACTTCCCTTGCGACGTCGGCATGCGGCATCCTCCACTTTATCATTTCTTTTCTTTCTATTTGCTGCTGATCGAAAGATAGACGCACCTTAGTGCCCCCGCAGGCGTAATCATATCGCTACGCTATCGTCTCGGCAGCCCGCACGGGCGCTAAGCCTACCTCCGTCTCGGCGCCGTTCTCGCGATATGTCGTCGTCACAGGAGCAGAAAATCGTATTTCAGGTGCTTTTAATAATGCCTGTTCTTCCTTGCGGTTATCGATAGACATCTTTACTTTATTTTTACGCCATGCGGGGCTTTTGCCGGTCCTCGCATAAACGAATACATGAGCCGTTGCCCTGTGATGAGAGTGCCGAGCAGACGACCCACGGCGCCCAGCCAATGAGGTTGCGCCCTGCGGTCACGTGCAGTCAGTAACCAATTAGGCGGCGCGATCCGTCTCTTTTCTACCCCGGTTTTACTCGCAACCAACGGACGAAACGGAGTGGTTCTGGCGGGGAATTGAAAACGAAAAGACGCGCTTTCGAATGAGACCAAGATGGACGCCGTGGCGCATGTAGAACCCGAGGGGCGAGTCGTCGAAAAAATGCTATTTTCGCGTCGAATCTTGGCCGATTTTAGCGGGCGTTGGTGCTATAAATTGATATTATGGCTCAAATACGTACTCCTGGGTTTGGATATTTTGCTAACCGGTAGAAAAATAGCTCTACTTTCCGAAAATGGCGATTTCTAAAAATCGATTTTTTGGCCAAATTTCGGGATTCCAAGACCCGCGTCTCCCCTTAATTAGCTCAGTGGAATATGGATGGACTAAAATTTTGTTCTAGCAGACAAACGTACGACTGTCTGTTTCTCCCCCTTAGAGACCCATGTATCGACAGCGGACTTCCCCAATACTTACACAACTCCACTGTGAACTACGTAATAATGAAAAGTAGATGCAACTCAGTGTAACGTCAGAGTCATCTTAGTGGCTAATTGTCACATAATTTGTTTCGGGATAGTTTCGGTAAAACTAGTTACAGCTGTTTCCTGTAACCATACTCCCCCAAAGATGGCCATGCACTGACAGCAGCTCGGAATTCCATATTTACAACCTCACTGTGAACTAACTATGACAATAATGACAATAATATGACAATAAAACTCAGCGTAATGATAGAATCGTCCCAGCAATCAATTTCAGCGCATTTTTTTCAAGGTACATACGTTAGATTGAGAGGTACACAGCATTCACTGGAAAGTCAACTTTGCTGCAAGATTAAATTTTTTTTTACACATTTTTCTACACACCCTGTTGACGCACACAGTTTTGTTCGGAACCTAGCCTATAACAGCTCCAGTGTAAAAATTAAAGCCATTCCACTCAGTGTGAAAGCTGTCAGAAGTGCAGAGCAGTGATTCACCATAACGGGCTGTAGTGCCGTTATCCGCTCACTGCTACCACCCAATGCAATTCAAATTACCCGCCTCTGCAGTGCTCACGCACAACCCTGCCTGAAACTGTGCCAGCGGGAGTTCTGTTCTTTTTGTGCTTGCTTTTTGTCCCGCACGTGCCGGCTTTGCACTTCCACTTTTTTTCGCTTACTATTGTAAAAATAAACCCAACAAGCGTTCCAAACTAAATGAATGCAGGTGCTGCCAGTTAATTACGTACATTTTGGCTCAAATGTGCCTGCAGTTTTCTTAACGCTAAGCAATGGGGAGATGTATGACAAGCGCCAGCGGTTCACGAGTTTTGAATGCTTATGACTATATAAAACGCTTGGCTTTCAAAGCCCCTGGGTTACGCCGCGATGATAGCGGCTACGCCGGAACGCCGGCTCTACTTGGGTCCAGCGAGTGAGCTACAACGACAAGGCGCGGCCCTGAAGAGCTCTGCACTTAAAATGTCCACCCAACGAAAAGTTCAATGTCCCCTCATGTATTCGACTCTAGGCCAGCTTTGCTGTGAGACAAGACGTGGGAGCGGTGCAGTCACCTCGTTGAGAGTGAGGGCAAACTTCTCCAGCTGCAGGTTGCACGTGAGCCGCGGCTTGGACCGCAGCCTCAGCGGCTGCGGGGAGCAGTTGCGTGAGATCTGTGCTTGGAAGCTTGTGGTGGACAGCAGGTACGCGTGGGGACGCACGGCACGCGCGCTGCTCAGCGCATGCGTCTGCTGCTTCTTCATGGCCTCCTGCGCACGCACAGAAACACACAACCGCCGTAGGTGTTAGTTGCCCAGATTAGGAGAAATCCCCAAGGTGGAGTAAGTTTCTGGGAAGGAAAATTAACATCCACCTCAATGCAGCCTTACGGCTACAAAGGAAAGCTGTACAGCTTTCTCAGAAACTTCACAGTTGAAGAATGAGTCGCTCTGGAGCTAGAACCAGGGACCACCGCTTAACCGGAGCAGTTGCTCTACCAACAGAGCTAACCAGGAAGCTAGTCGTTTGTAGTGCGAGAGCGAATTGATCAACAACTCGAAGTCATGGACAGGTGTTAATCGACCAAAGGAAAGCTGTACAGCCTTCCTTTGTAGCCGTATGGCTGCATTGAGGTGGATTTCAAAACTTTCCTTCACAACCACCATAGG
This sequence comes from Haemaphysalis longicornis, assembly GCF_048455015.1. Taxonomy (NCBI): domain Eukaryota; kingdom Metazoa; phylum Arthropoda; class Arachnida; order Ixodida; family Ixodidae; genus Haemaphysalis; species Haemaphysalis longicornis. The sequence continues at coordinate 31,873,525 of NW_027526422.1, read as the reverse complement.
TCTACATCAAGTTCACAAGCAAGGTGGGGGAAAACACAAGCATTTGCCAGGGTAACGCTCACAGCCTTCCAGGCACCATTATTGCTTACGATGACAGCAACATAGTGGACCTATAAGCACAGCCATGGGTAATGAGCAATGGCGCCAAGATGGTACAAGTCTTCTCACTACAATATTCATACCATTTGTGAGATCACAACAAGACTTAGGCCTCAAACAGGTACGTCTCATCACTTGGATATGCATCTTGAGTAGATTAGTTATCAACAGGCCCCATTTGAAAGATCAATAGACTCAAAATAAAGTGTGTGCGAGCATGAATGTGCCTCCTTAGGAATGACCACCGTCAATGCTCAAGAGAAATAAAGTTTGCTCATACCTTTGCCCCTAAATTCTGTGTCATCTTAATGTCGTGTGCTAGAAAAGCTTTGCTCGTCATCCACCTTCACAAAGTGTAACAACTCATGACTTATTTCTTGCCCTTTATTTTATAGGTAATTTCTAAACAAACCCCAAAAGTGGGAGACCTGCCCATAGTGACACTAATTAAGCAAAATTATTAGCGAACTTGAATAACATCACCATTAAATAAAAACTTGTTTTATTTTGGTTTGCTGAAACGGCCATTACTAGAGGTGTGCGACCATAGGAATTGCGGGTTGAATCGAATTCAATCAGACAGTTTCAAACAGCAACAAAAAAATTCAAACATCAAGTAGTACCATTTATTACTTCGAACTTCAAGTTAAAAAAAAATATGCACTGAACATTTTTTTTTATAAATTTAGTGTCTCAACTTGTTTTAAATCACAGGAAAGCTGTGAAAAATAAGTGCAATATAAGGCCATCACTTTGCTTCTTCCCTCCAACCTCCTTTCGAAATGAATCCCTGTGCAGCAAAAAGTAAATATGGAAAAGAAAATTCGGAAGGCAATTACTTTTTACACAATAAAAGGACAGCTATTGTGAATAACCCTAATTTCCACGGCTCAGGCAGCCGCTTTATTGCGCACTATCTGTGAGGGTTTTATCATTTGTGCTTGAAACAAAGGCGGCATTCAAAGTGATTTGTGTGCAACCTTCACGCCAATCAGAGATCATAAAACTCGTGGAAGATAACAAGCATAATGCCAAAGCACAGGAAACTCAGCTAAAATTATCTGTGCAGCTGCCGTCATTGCACATGGCAGCTCTAACAGGTTTTACAAAACCAATTAGAGAAAGTCCGCTTGGCTCACGTCCAGCAAAATAGGCAAAATGCAAGCTCAGAGTAGCAACAACTTCTTCATGTGTTAGGGAAAAAACTTCAAATATTCAAAGTTCCCAATTATATACGAATTCAAACATTAACAGTTAAAAAAACTACGAATCCAAGAATGAGATCAAGCACTATTCGATTTGAATTCAAAACTAGAACGATCGCAACATCTGGGTTTACTGGTAATAACACCTTTGTGAACATTAGTTAGTAGCAATGTTTTAAGTAATGAGTGACGCAACGAAAACCGGTTCAAACTGCATGCTTCACCATAACCGCACTCGGGGGCACTACAGAAACTAGCATAAATTTTGCTCTACAGGCAAGATGGACTCGGGAATTAATGATGTTAATTATTTCAAGCTTTTCCTTTCCCCCTCAATGTCCAAGCGTATGAAAACAAAAATTAACCAATTGCAGCACCAACGATTATTGTTGCTGACCTGCCATGGTGGCTCAGTGGTTAAGGGGTTGTGATGCTAAGCCCAAAGACGCGAATTCAATATCGCTTTTCTGATGAAGGCAAAAAGCAAAAACACCCGTGTGCTCAAGATTTCGGCGCACGTTAAAGATCCCCAGGTGGTCAAAATTAATCCAGAGCCCTGCTTGGAACTAATTTTACAGCTCATTAAACCTCAGTGTCGGAAATGGGCATTCGAAATGGTTCCTTGACACTAGTATCACAAAGGTTTAATGAGCTGTAAAATTAGTTCCAAGCGGTGCATCAAAAAACCGAATCTCTTATTGCACTCACCAGGGTTCATAGCATAGGAAAACAGAAAGATTACGGTTTTATGACTAGCACTGTTTTGTGTATTGTTCCTCCAAAAATGACTAATTATTTCTAATTATCTTGGTAACTAATTGACTGATTCAAAAAATAATGCTATATTTGAAACCAGAGCAATAAAGCAGCAAGACTGACAAGTTTCACGGAGTTTACTTGAAAATTAGAACAAGTTGTTTTAAGAGCAGTGTCCGACCTTAAAGGGGCCACAAAGACCAAATGCTAGTCTACGTCACTCAAACTGACCCAAACACAATGATGCCAGCATTAACAGAAATGGATGAAAGACTGGAAGCCCACCAGTAACTTGCTTATCCTGCCCCTGTGAAGTCAATAGGGTTGCCAGCTGCCCGGTTTTGGAACGGCCCGACCGGTTTTTTAAACAGCGGGCCGGTTGCCGGTCCATACTTAAAACCGGCCGTCATTGGCCGGTTTTTTGGCCCTCGATCGTGCCGTGATTATGTCCGTATTGGTGTTTTATAAGCGTCAATTCAACAACTAAGACGATAAATATGTGTTGACAAGCTGCGCAAAGACGCGCGAGCAGAGAAAATACGCGGGCGAGCGCGCTGCCTGAGATGAAGGGGTAGCTAAGATAGGAACAAAACGACGAAATGCTGCCGCCGTGGTCAGAAATTGCGGTTACTTTTCAGCAAAGCACATACAGAGCAATAACCAAGCTCTCAATCACTTTCAGTACAAATGTTATGTTGATTTCTCTCTAAGAAAACGCTACAATAAATGGCGCCGCATGTCAAAAACGTGGCGTCTTTTTTAAACACAAACTAAATATTCTATACACCACGCCCCCCCCCCCCACCCCCCCTCCCCCGAAGGGCCGGTTTTTTTCTCGGGGAAAGGTGGCAACCCTAGAAGTCAAAGAGACGAATTGGAGCGATTGGAAGCTGCCAACAAAGGCTACCACCAATAAAAATGATTGTGTGATTAGTACAGTTGTGATCAATCGCACTGCTTTGTTGCTATCATAGAGTAAACGCGCCGTTTACTCTGACATCACTGCTGACATCGTGCAATGGGAAATTACAAAGCTGGTCAAGGGGGGAGAGAAAACAACATTCACTGGGGCAGTTGTGTTGTCTTCGTGTACCCTTTTAAAGGGGTACACTGGTCTTAGAAACTTTTTTTTTTTCTTTCCAACCAATTTTAACGAAACTTCATGGGCTTCTCCAGTTTTTTTAGCTGGTTTCAAATACCTAATTAGTTTTGATGTGAGGTAACTAGTTTCTGAGGTAATTACAAAATTTTCTTGATTGTTCTTGAGAACGATAGGAAAAAAACTATTCAATGAAAGGGAATCATAGGAAAATTGTTATTTCTTTGTTGAAATCGGGCCTCCATGGCTTTTATAAACACCTGGCACTGTTCAAATACGGAATTTTTGGAGGAAAAACTGAAAATCAAGAGAAAAGTGATACCTAAAAAAATGATTTTTTGGGCAATTTTCCGGTCCCGAAGACCCATGAGCCCTTCTAAGCATGATGCCTAATGTCCTTCCTCGCCATTATAGCCAGCAAGCACCAACTGATGACGGCACTGTACTCTGAAAAACTCATCTGCAACTGCAATCGTGTCCCAGTAGAAGACAACAGGAACAGAGCCGACCGGGCACAAGCAACGTCCCGTGGGGCCTATAAGCCGACAGAAACAGATGGGGGGGGGGGGGGGGCAGCAGCCCACTCACCGCCATGGCCATGATGTCCAGGCCTCCCAACAGGGTTACATCGCTGTCCCAGTACGCCGCAAAGCCACTCAGCTGCAGAGACTGGTGCGCAACGTCGTCAGCGGCTTCCGAGGCTGGTGGCGGCTGGGCAGCCTGTCATCAAGGGGGACGACGTGTTTACAGGACACTGTTGAAAAGCCAAGGCCCCTTACGTCTGAAACAAAGCTCCCACACTGCTCAAAGCCAAACTCAACTTTGGCAGCAAGCTTACGGAGACAAAATCTTGCACCTGATTCTAGAGGAGCCTAAGCACAGCAACTTAAAGCTAGAGTAGTTGAAGTAAATATTCACCATTCGAGCGCATGTTTTTTGTTCTCATGGAGGGCCTACAGCACTCGAAAAAAGGGAAAAGTAAAGGTGAGATAAGGTGCAGCACAATATGTACTTTGAAGAAAGAAATAAAAAATGGGTAAGTAACAGCTTAGTCCTTTTTACTTCCCTTAGTGAAATAATGTACAACTGGCAGAAAAAAAAACTGGCAGAAAAAAAAAAAAGTTCCTGCGTTTTTGCAGCCGCCCCTTTCCATAGGGGCGATTTCCTGTGCAAGCCGGGTGAACTTCCCACTCGATTGGAGCTTTACCACAACCCCGACCACCGGTGGATTCCCTTTTCTTGTACTGTCTTTCAGATTGATTTGATCGATTGTATTTGTGGCAAATAAACATTTATACTACTACTAGGGTTTAATGTGCCGACGCAATGCAAGCAATAAGGGGCACTGTAGTGGAGGGCTCCGGATTAATTTTGACTATCTGGAAATCTTTAACATGCGCCGAAATCTTGTACACACGGGCGTTTTTGTATTTCGCCTCCATCAAAAAAGCGGCCCCCGCAGCCGGGAATCAAACCCGCGTCCCTTGTGCTCAGCATCACAACGCCTTAGCCACTGAGCCACTGCAGCGGGTTCTTGTGGATTCACATTCTGCAATTCATACTAACAGTGATGCAGGAGTATAAATGGTACTACGGGAAATTCAAAGTTGACCGCTGATGGTTTATTCGTTACGGCAGTTTGCACCAATGCAGAAGTCAGAAGGGCAACTGAGCTTGTTATGCATTAATAAGCTTCCAAAACAGCCCAATACACAATGTAATATAACCACTGCACCTTGAAAATAAAAAAATAAAAAAGGGAATTTCAATTATCACCTCCAGGTACAGCAAAATCAGAATGCGAACACCCGAGAAAATCTCCACAATCTTATGATGTGCTAAATGTGCTTGCACAAAAATAAACAATGTTTGGGAAAATTAACTGGCAGTATGACAATGAAAAACTGAGCAGAAAAAGAGGACAAAAGAAGGCAAATGGGCACGCAAGGTGCAGATGTGTGCCTTGTGTGCTTAGTCAACTCGTTTTCAGCGCAGTTTTTCCTTGTTGTAATGTACCAACTAGCCCAAGTCTGTAATCTATTTGGCAGCAAGCAACAAGGCAGCCACGTGCTCCTTATTAATTCAATTTCAGAGTCAATGAGTTTGTGTTCTTCCCATTTCAAATAAGCAGCAATCCAAGGGAAGTCTACAGTCCCACCAAAGGGTTGTAACCTCATTTCATTTGAACTTGGGAGACGAGTTTAACCTATTTGTGAAAACTTTCAAAATAGCAGGTTTCAATGCACGAGATTAATGGTGCCCCATAATTTCGTGGTTGTATCTAGAATTAAGCGTATCAAAAAACTTTGGTACCTGGCTTGTAAAGACAAATAGTTCCTTACAAAATGAGCAAGACTTTTGGCTACTAAATAACCATGACTTTGACACCTTCTTGAAGCTTGCAAATGGGTAATCAGTTGTTTGCACGTTTCTAACCATGGCTTTGCAGGACACTGCACTTGATGTTAAGGTTTAAATCGTGTGAAACCACAAGATGCAAAGCTACGTGCTGGTTATTTTCAAGAAACGAATGCAGAAGTATTTTTTTTTTTTTTTACTTACATCATCTGCTGCTGCAGCCTGCGATGACACCGTTTGGATTGTGATTCCGCAAGCAAATGGGTTTTGAGGGTCCGTACATCCATCTTCAAACCTGATGTGAATGTCTTTAATCTTGAACTAGACAACAAAAAAAGGGGGGGGGGGAGGAGGAAAATGCCAGCCATGCATAAACACTAAGCAGTAACAATACATTTCTGCAACAAAGGGCACAAATAGACGGCCTTAATTGAAGAACTAAACTTATCTGAAAAGTGACTAAGTAGTACAAAGCAAATCTTTGGAACGTTCATGTTTGTCAAATAGACCCACAGGACTGAAGAAAAAATAGATGTTAGGGCATGCCACAACTAGTGCGACTCGATCACTAAATAAGCATAGCTTATTTAGTGGCTCTAAATGGATGGTTAGGCTGCATGGTTGGGAAAATGTAATTTAGGTCCCATTAGAACATAGTTCCTATTGTCAGTGGCATTAAACATGAAAAGAGGAAACCAATATTACAAACACTATGTGCCGCTTGTAACTATTGGCACTCTTTGTTTGTTGAAAAAAAAAAAAAGGGGGGAGGCGTTTAAAACCAAAGCCCATTATAATTGTGGTTAGATGTTAAAACTGCATTTTAAATTAAAGGTTGCCTCAGTTGGCGTAAACAACAACACTTCAGACAGCTTTCTGCTTTCTCCATCAAAACAAGGCTGCTAATGCCACTTGCAATCTGCAGTTCAGGCCTGCCCGAATAGGGATGAATACGAGTGATCAGCTTTATCTGTAGATTCCCCTTTCTCTACTGCCACTGCAAGACTGTAATGAAAAGGACACTTCAATTCCAATGATAGGCTGCCAGCTGCTGCTGCACCCCCTCCCCCCTCCCGAAACGGCTGCTATTCCTTTTAGTGATGGCACAGACTTTGCTAGTGAATACAAAGTCGTTCAAGGATCTCTAAAAAATCAGAACCAAAAAAACCTACAAATCAAAACAAAAAAAAAACTCCCACACCTTCTCTTCCTGTTGCTCCCCTACAATAAAGAACTCTAGAACCAAAAGCAACAACCAAAAAGTGCATGCCTTATTTCAACGACATCCTAGGAACAGTCAGGTTGGCCTCTGACAATTCTACTTGATTTCCAAACCCATAATGGGCATTTGGAATGTTTTTAGGTGCAGTTCTAAGTGATCCATTAAAGCTCGCCTGTAAACCAAAAAGATTGCAAAACAAGACTGCACATTACAACAAGAAAAACCGATCTAATAACATGGATTGATCCCATTTGTAGCACTGAAAAACAAGCTTTTGCTACCAGATATACAGGAAGTAACGTTGATTCAACAGTGTATTTGACACTTCAACTTCACATGCAGATATAGCTCACATTGCAGCGTTAATAAGTTGCACAGTGTGCTTATTTCAGGTCACCTTTCACCATAGTGCAATTCTAATGCCTTTCAGCAAGTGTAACCTTTCGAAGCTTTTTTTAACACGAAAGTGTTTTATTCCAGGATACACCAAGATTTTGCTGACGTCATATCCATCACGGAAGTGACGCCAGTAATGAAGCAAGCGGCCTGTAAAGGGTGCACTTCTGCACACACGGTCTCCTTGCGGGGAAGCAACCTTTAGAATTAAAGAGTTTGTTATACTTCGGGTTGTTTGTTTTCGGGTTTTATATTTTAACACGAAAGTGTTTTATGCCGGTAGTATACACCAAGACTTCGCTGAAGTCATATCCGTCACGGAAATGACGCCAGTACACCTTTGCCGAAACGACCCGGCAGCAGGAAGTCGCTCACCAAGCACACCCACAAGACAGCCGCCGACTCGCAAATCATGCTCAGCTGCAGATTTCGCTACACATTTCACTTTCGTGCTTTACCGATTCCTATGACAGAGGAATCAACCACGATTTTCTTGTTAGAAAGAAATGTTTGCCCTCTAAAAAAAAGCTTTCTATTTTCCTTTGTGACACTGGCTTGTAAAATTACGCAGCCCTCAAACAATAAAAACCCCAAGCGATGTCAATGCAAACAGAAAAACAGCGAGAGTTCTTTGTTGTCATCCTTCCTTGAAAAGCAAGCAATTCACCTGAAGATTTTTGATGATGTTGCTCATCACCGAGGTGCCACAGGTCAACCATGCTGCATATGAGTATGCATAGTACGAAGGCTCTTGCTTGGATTCATAGCTTGCCTGAAAAAAAAAAAAAAATTAAAGCCATTCCATTTAATGCGAGAGCTGTCAGAAGTGCAGAGCAGTGATTCACCATTATAGGCTGCAGCGCCGTTATCCGCTCACTGCTGCATTTCAAATTTCCTGCCTTCGCAGTGCTCGCACGCCCCCTGCCTGAAACTGCGCCAGCGGGAGTTCTGGTCTTTTTGCGCTTAATTTAATTTTGTATGCTGGAGCTGTTTTGCGTAATTTCGAACACGTAATTTTTTTTCTTGCTCAACTGGAGTCTTTCTGCATCATTTCGAACGCGCCATTCTTTTCTTGCGCAGCTGGAGCCTTTCTGCGTCATTTCAAACATGCCATTTCTTTCTTGCGCAGCCGATTTTTTCGCTTCCTATCGTAAAAACCAACTCAACAAGCGTTACTAACTAAAGGAAGGTGGGGCTGCCGGTTATATACAGAGATTTTGCCTGAAATGTACCTGCAGTTTTCTTTACGCTAAATAATGGGAAGATGTATGACAAGCGCCAGCAGTTCACGAGGTCTGAACGGTTATGAGTATTTAAACCGCGTGGTTTTCGAAGCCTCAGCGTGACTCCCTGACCCCAGTACAGAAGGCTCTACTTGGGTCCATTATCTCGCTGCACCACCTGATTGCAGCAGTCGCACGGACCATTAGAGAGCTAAGATGACAAGGCAAGCTCATAAAGTGCTCTGCACTTAAAATGAAGTTTTATCAGGCGTGGCGTGGGAACCCAAAATGCAGCCAGTAATTTTTTCCTTTTCATTCCATAAGTTGCATTGCTCGAAAAAACTTGTAAAGAAAGTGCTGCCTAAACCACTCACTTCTCCCATGCCCAAGTTTTCACAGCAGTTTTTTTTTCCCTTATACTGAGTTTGACCAAACAAAATTTGTGAAACACAAAAACCACTCTCACTAGAAATCTGCCCTACAATAGCAACGAACATTGGTGCAATTATGATGTTTTTTTTTTATTGTGGGCAATGGCTTGCAAAGTCACCAACTAAAGATACTCAGTAGAAAAGAAATCGCAAAATTGGGTTTTATTTCAGCCTCTGGAAAAACAAACCGAAGTGCTCATCCCATTAGGCTAATATAATTTTTTTTGTTTCCGTCATGCCAAAGCTCCAAGAATATAAGCTACCTGGCTCTCTTTGGAAATTGGAAGGCATGCAAACACATGAAATAGGGATAAAAAAACTGGCAATAAACCAGCAGAAAAACAAACAGAACACACACAAAAAAATGAAGCAGCTCCGCATTCAGTTCTTTCTTCCACTAAATAGACAGGAGTGTATGTACGTAGTACCCAAAGAAGGTAACAAGATGTGAGCACTAGAAACAGATCACAGAGGTTTATGCAGTTACTGCGCACCTTCCATTTGGCTTCCATGGCATCCAGTTTGGCGACCTTGGCATTTTGCAACACCTGCTCTTCACGCTCTTCGTCATACTGCAAGTTGCAAGGACACTCCATGAAGTTTCAGAAAAGAAATAAGCAAAACTCACCAACTACCCAATAGAGAACTAGCATTCCATTGCCAACTTACAAATAAAGAAATGTACCTTAAACACATACTGGTATATCAACTTGCATGGGGTTAATGCATAATGATACAAACAAGCCACGATGAAATCAAGCTTAGATATAAACGGACACTTTAAAGGTTGGCACCATTGTCTAGCCACTTGCTTAAGTTAAAGTTGAAAGTTATAAACAAATACTGGTAGGTTGTTTGGACAATTTGCATGCCTTTTCCTTTTTTATACGTAAAAGTACAAGAAAGTGTCATCCGTCTTGTAACACACTCCTCGCAAAATTTGTCGTCATTGGCTGTGAGTACGCACAATAAGTGCACAAGGTTGTGTCTAAACAGATTACGAGCGTAACTGAATTGTTCACGAACAAAAGCAATGTTTATAGTTCCCACAAAAAAGGTTAACACTAAAATTGAGAAGGTCAAGGTGTCATAATTAAAATCCCATTAAGGCACCTTGTGCCTTCATTTGTGCTAAAGACAAACTCATGCTTTAGGCTCCCACTTTTCAGCATAATAGGAGGTTGAGCTATGCAGTACAGCTAGAAGTTTGCCAAATTTGACAAGTCGACTTCAGCAGCGCTCCAGAAACAGTAACTGCAGCCTGGTGCTCAGCATGTTGCTAGTAACTTTGACAACACACTTGTGAAACTCACGACATGGCATAATAAAAGTATAGAGTAACCCAAGCAACCACAGACATCTGTGGGACGTCCGAAAAACAGCTGAACATCCAATGCCCAGTTCGGACGGCCACTGTACATCCACTGTACGTCCACGTTTGGATGTACATTTTTGGACGTACAGTGGACATCCAGAAACGGATGTACAAGGCCGAATGACATCCACCAGCGGACGTACAAAGTTACTACAAAGCATCAAATAATGGCTTAAACTAAACCGAAAAACGAGAAAGCTACTTCGCTTTTCAATTAAAAATATTTTGTACATCAACACCCTGACTTCTATGTTGCAAGTTTCATCTACATATTTCAAAAATTAAGCCCTATTTTTTTACTTTTTTGAAGCATCTCACCAACTGTAACGATGATCTCTTTGGGGAAGGATATATAAGAATTAAGAATCGCTAACAAAACATGTGAAGCAAGTTCACTGTGTCCATGTGTGCCTGTCTGCCCGGTAATGAGTTGGTCTTGTGTGGTGTACAATTCATTGCAGGAACATAAGCTTCTCGTAATGTGATTCTGAACATCCAAAATATATCCCATTTCTGGCGTCCGACTGGACGTACGGAAGTGTTAAATCCGGACGGCCCACGGACGCACATGGTAAAACCGGAATGGATGTACATGGATGGCCGCCCGGTGGTTGCTTGGGAAATACTAACTTGAGAGGGAAGAAAATACAAACTAGCAACTATTCTGTTGGTTTGATGCCCTTGAGGCAAGTGTCTGACACATTCCTTTTAAATATGGCCTGATATTAAACGCATCAATAACAATTGGACTTTTTTGTTTTCCCAGTTAGTACTATAAGCAGGCCATTGAAATATAAGTATCCCTGAAATCTTAAACTATATAATGGGAAAAAGAAACCACGGCTTACGTCATCCAGAGAGACAGGTCCGATAACGACATACAGCTGTTCAATGGTAATCAGCCAAGGCTCACTCCGCAACCTTGTCACAGGAATTTTCAGGCTGAGCTTGCCAATGAAACCTGTAACCACAGCCAGGCCGGAAAATAAATGTATGACAAAGCTTTTCGCGTTATTCAGGCGAGAACAGACACAGTGCCTAATACCGATTCCGAGGTATTTACCGGCTTTAATTTCCAGCGGGAGCAGCAAATGTCGAAACGCATCCTTCTTGAGCGGTAGGTTCTCTAATTCAACTTGACCTGTAAAACGATGCGAAATGTAAACAATGCGGATATGTGCGACAGCAGACTTGGCAATCAAGGTATAAGGTGTAGTGAACCGGTTGATGTACTAGGAGCCGCAGTGCGTTATAAGCGACTCACCTCTGAGCAGCCCGATTGACAACTGGTGCGTGTTGAGGTTCTCGACGTAGCCTCCGACATAAGTGTTCAGAACCCATGCCGCTAGACCTTCCAACATGCTCGATTCTGCGGGAACGAGCAGCGGCAGACGACATTACTGCATATGCTGCTACAGGAAATACTTTAATCTGTGGGATAAGCAACGCTGACGAACAAACGGCGAATAGACCGATTTTGAGCTAACATAGCTCTAACAGACGCAATTGGGGCGTACAATTGTTCATTGTCATTTGCACATTCAACGTAGGCTACGCTCCACTGAATTGAGTGCAATTCCCGAGTGAAGCGTTTCACAAACGCCTGTTCTCGAAAGGATCGACCGAAGTAGAACTTCTCCTCGCATCGTACGCCATGTGAGTAGCGAACACGGGCGTAGGCTGAGTTTATTTCTGATCTCCTCCATTCATTAACGTGCCTCATCCGCTCAAGGAACGAAAAGCGAGCGTTCATTCGTAACGCTGCAATATTTACCTCGGTGTGCTTCCTCGACGCCTCACATGTTTATTAGGTGCAGTACTAGCAGCACAGCAGCAGTGCACTATCGCTGCAAGCACTCCGACCGGAAAACGTAACCAACGTAACTTTTCGACGAGGCTCTCTCATAGAGTAATGGAATGATGACAAACCGATAGGGACGACACCATGGGGCCATGGAGGACGACACTAGCGACACCTATTCAGTCCGCGATGGGAGTTGGGAAAATGAAGCTGATTTTCGCGCGGGAAATTTAACTGATGGTGAAATGACCTGGGGGCTCTTATATTTATTAATTAATTTATTCATTTATTACACGTACCTACATCGCCCATTGAGCATTGTTGTAGGGGTGTTACAGTGAAAATAGAATACGAACTCCAAATTATAACCAAACTAAAATCATGCAATACGATGCATAACCCATAATCATGCATAACCAACATAAGGATAACAGTAAGAAAACGTGGAAGATGGCGAACGAATTAATGGGAAGAATAAACGAGCGAGCGTAGATGAAACAATCAGAAAGAACTTTCCGAAAGAAAACACGCGTGAGTTGTGCAATAAATTTAACGACACGGTTATACAAGCAGCTGAGGCATTGCTGGAAAAAGGGGACGACAATGGAACGTTCACGGAAGAGTACAAGCCACTACGCGCGTGCGCTAGCACAGCTTACCTGCCGCTGATTACCGAAGCCGAGCTTTGGAACATCATCCGCGGAATGAAACCGTTTAAACCGCCCGGATTTGACAACATTAGACTGAGAGACTTGCAGATTAAAACATGTGCTTTTAAAGATTCTTTTTTTGAAACGGGAAACATACCCAAAAAATGAAAGTTTCCATTGTGAAACCGATTTACAAACACGGAAAAAAAAAGGCGAGCTCGGTAACTGCAGACCAACAGACATGTAGTGGAGAAGCATATACGCCGTATACGCCTCGAGCGCGGCCTGTAGGGGCTATTTTAGGGACCTTAGTAGGGGCGCCACTGAAATCCCCCTAGCGGCCCGTTTCGAAAGCAGGCGCGGGAGTCCCCGGCCCGCTCCCCCCTGTCGCCGTTGCTTTTGGGGCTCGTTCAAGACAGCGATTTACCGTTTGTCCGCGTTCGAAATACCGAATAACGTGGAGCAGGCACTCTGCTTGCAAGCCTGGTGTGTTCACGAGAGTATAAACGTTTATGACGCGATCTTAGAAAGATCTATATGAGCCCCGGGCGTGTGTCACAGGCCGGCGTCCCAAAGCCAGCATTTGCATGCAGCTGATTGCAATTCCGCTGCCCTGAAATTTAGTGGAAGTGTCTCCGTAAGCAGTGTTTCCTCCGATGGTCATGTTGCGGCCATACACACTATGATGTAAATCGACTTTGTGCACTACAAAATCCAGCGGAGCACTCATACCTGACAGCACGCAAGTTACGCCCGCCAATATCGCATATCAGATATTGGTCAGTACCCTGAACAAGCCAATGCGGAATAAATTTCGCAAACATTGTACCAAAGAACTACGATGGATAATGCAAAATTACACTCCGGAGTCAGCACACGACGACAAATTTAATGCTGGGTCGTCTTGTCCCGAGGTGAGCGCTCGCTAAGATTCATCAGTTACATTTATCCTCCACGAGAAGCGCGAAGACGGGCTTATAGAGTAATCCGCGTCCGCAAACTCTTCTTCGAAACATCGTCGTATGACACAGGCAGGCTGCAGAATCTAGCATAAACGGAAATCAGAGACCCTTATCAGACACGACACTCTTCCAACGAGCCCGTGTGTGCGAGATTTCGGCGCACGTTAAGGATATCCAGGTGGTCAAAATTAATTCGGAGCCCTCCACTACGGCGTGCCTCATCGTCTCCGTTGCGTCGGCGCGTTAAACCCTGCAATCAATCAATCAACCCTTTCAACGACACCTCGTATTTCTTGTGAACTGCTTACCCTGTATTCTTCAAGAAATGCGTCCGCCGAATGATCAGCCGTTCGTTGAAGGCGAAAAACAAATGAAAAGTTGACACGCAGTTTGTGTGTGTGATTAATAAAACGTTCATTTGTTGATTTCGCTCCGCATTTGTAAACAACGACAGTTGAGCGTCCTCCTCCTCACCCCCCCCCCCCCCCCCCCCCCATGTCTAGCGAAATATCAGTAGTTGGTCTTGTGAATACTACCTTGCTCAAACACACGTCGTTAGCATTTCAGAAGCTGCACTCGGTTTTTTTTATTCCCGTACGACTATTCTATTTATTCCTGACTTGCAGACCATTCATTTTCCCGTGGTTTCATTAACATATACCTTGGTTCTTACCATAAGGCATGAGTGGGCACATATCTGACAATGCACAGCCTTTGAGTGTACTTAACATTTTCGCGTGGTTTATATTCCCATAAAAGGCACAAGTTTTTGTACGCTATTGGGTTATCACATCCCCGAAACATATTTTTCTACGACGTACATATTCGAAGCAAAGCCGCATTTGTTGTCTGCGCTGCAAAACGAACCAACCTCTTACAGTGCCAATATCAGGTCTAAACGAGGTGACAATAAATAGAATTCACGTGTGCTGACGTGTTCGAAGGTGACAGCGGTGATATGCTGCTGCCGTCGCCGACGCCCGCAAAAGCGGCCAAGAAGCGCGCAGAACCGCCTCCCCGGGTATAGCTCTTGCTGGCGTTCGAGCGCTCTACCAAGCCGCAGCTGTTTTTTTTAAGCGCCCTAAACGTGCAGTTAGTTTACAGACGTCACCTTAACAATTAAGTTGTTTAGTGCGCGGAAAGGCAAAGAGAAGCGAAAGAGAACCAAAACACTGCATGACCACCTATGAGCCACGCAGCGCTAATCCCGCAAACGCCGCGGAGAAGCGGCGGCAGGCGGCGCAGCGATCGCGAATCTCGAGGCGTATAGCGTCTGTAATGCAATCCTTTTCCGAACAGTACAACTTAAATAACCCTGCACAGTTTGGTCTCACTAAAAACAGAAACAGTATTTTACTCTTAGAAGAATTTTCGGACCTCGTTAACGCCTGTATTGCAAATAACGGAGCCGTTTTAGTGTTATTTTTAGACTTATCGAAAGCATTTGATACAGTAAACCAATTTAAATTGATGTTACAAAAACTTAGCTCTTTGGGGTTTGTGGGCAATTTTTTAAGTTCTTTACGAGTTATTTCTCACAACTATTCGTAAAACTCCATGGGGAATACAGTGTGAAAGAAATACAGTGCCTCAGGGCGCGCAGCACGCTAGGGCCCATACTTTTCAATATATATGCGTTACCGATCTATTAGCTTACTCCCACTGAAGTCGAACGTGTTCCAGTATGCAGATGACACTGCTCTGGCTCTGAAAATCACCGACTCCTCTTGCGGAACAAACACTTTTCAAAATGACATTCACAATAAGTCGTGGATTGGTTCAAACAAAATTCAATTTTTGTAAATTTACAGAAAACAAAATTGGTATGCTTCAGGAACCCACATGTCTGGATAGGCCTATATATTTGCATACGTCACAGTGCAGCTCTTCTAAATGTAGGCCCCTTGCATTTGAGCCCGAAGTAAAATATTTGGGCCTTTTCTTTGACCATGCACTTCGCGTACGTGGAATAAACATGTGCTGTTTGTATGCAAGAAATTAAGGGGTGTAGCAGCTATGATTCACAACTTAAAAATCACTGGCGGAAGGAATTTTGAATTATGGAATTACCCTGTATGGTTCCTGCTCAGATCATAAACAACAACGTATAAACCGAGTAATTAACAGAAATAACAGAGTATTGTCTATGGAACAAAGTTTCAAGATGCAAAAATAGAGGACAAGTATTCTTATTTAGGTATACTTCAGGTGTGCCATCTTTTCGGTACGAGGTACTAACTCGATACTACTTCAACCAGTTCAAAGTTCCTGTTAGGAATAGTAGAACGCTAAGAAAAACACAAAGGTTCGTGAAGCCGCGCGTGCAAAAACTACGGGGGGAAAATGCGAAAACATAACGTGCCAGAATTTTTTAATCCTCTCCGAAACGATTTGTATAATATAAAAATACGGAGGAAAATGTTTAAGAAAATTCGCGAATATTGTGTCTCAGGTAACTCACATGGGTGAAGAACAATACATTTGTGCGGTCCACAAGTGCGTTTTTGCTGTTTATATTGTGTTGCAATGCATAATTCTGCTATGTGATTTTCGAATAAGAAGTATTTGTCATGTTCGAACTTGAGAGTGTGCTTATTCTGTTTCGTGTATGTTTACACCAACTGCATGGAAAGCCAACAAGCATTCGGTGCTTAGGCAGACCAGAGAAAAAACTATGTAAAACAAAAGTGAATAAAGCTGAATGAAATGAAAATGAAATGAAATGAATGAAATATATAAAAGAGAAATCTAAACATTTACAGCACAGCATCGCAACAAAAGTAAAATGGTAGCACAGAATGTTGCCCGAACATTTCTGCAACGTTTCCCTTTAATGTTGCCAAAACGTGGCTAATGTCCGCTTTTTTAAACGTTAGTGCAATGTTTCCCAGAAACATTGCGTCAACATAATATTAGCATTGCTCCAACATGGGGGCAATGTTTTAAGGGTGTTGTTCTAATGTTTGGATAACGTTGTTTCTGACGATCGCCAACGTTGCCCCACTCTTGGAGCAACCTTCCAGCCACGTGCGGGACACATTTGAACAACATTCATAAGACGTTTTCTGGTGACGTTGCAGCAACTTTTCACCTACATTTTCGCAACGTGCATATAAGCATATCCCAGTATCATTCAGATGTTCATTGCTACAATATTTCAGTAACTTTTTTCTACAATTCAACAATCCCACATGCAGTAAGGCAGCTACGCCGCAGTGCCAGCCGCAGCTGGATGGCACGAAGGCGACAGCTGTCTGTCTTTCAACAATCCCACAGTAAGACAGCTACTACAGTGGCTGGAATAGATTCCAGCCACTGTACAGCTACGCCGCAGTGCCAGCCGCAGGATGGCGGCGACAGCTGTCGGTCTTTCAACAATCCCACAGTAAGACAGCTACGCCGCAGTGCCAGCCGCAGGATGGCACGAAGGCGACAGCTGTCTGTCTTTCAACAATTTGTTGTTGTTGTTGTTGTTGTTCGAGACATATCCGAAACACCGCATTTTCAAGTCAATTATGAGACCATTTCACAAGACAAGCTTACTCCTCGTTTGTTCGGACCCTGGGGCCCGCCGACATGACGAACTTCGGCTTCACGGAGTGGCTCGTCTTGAATATTTCTTCCAGTGGCCTGAGCGTATAAAATATACCGACACAGGCTTCTCGATCGAGAAGACACGCACGTTGTCTCTGTGAGAACGCTGCGCCATACATGGGCTAGCACTGCTACATTTGTGAAGAATAACTGTTATCCTTTCATTTCCACACCAACTGGCATCAAAAAGCAATTCTTTTATGCCCGTTGAACGCATCTCATTTTTGTCACGCGCATTAGACGCACCAATCATTGAAAAAATTCATTGTTTGATCCTATTATGTTACGTTGTTGAATTTAAACCTTTAATTTTAAGGAAGTAGTGTTTTCATATCAACCCACAAGTTGCCTGTTGAAACAGAAATGTCTTCGTAAATGCATACGCAAAAAAAAAAACGAAATCAATTACAACAGTGAAAGAAAATCTACCTCTTAAAAAATTAATTCCCGTTCGTCTCTTGCGCGGACATGCTTGGATTTTGAGGAACGCGCGATCCTACCATGTTCGCAGGCTGTTGCCTATATAATATTGAAATCAAGGTTCATTATAGCACCATCTTTTTCCCTACACAAAATAATTAATTACAGGCACTGAATTTTCACTAATTAATATATTCCTGCAAGTATGTACACATTCTCGACCTATAGTGGCCATTGGAGAACGGTTATGATAAGCGTGCTCACTCTTCGAACGTCCACTTCTCCGCCTCCTTGCCCGTCGTCTTGCTCGAACTGACGAGCTTCTTGTAGCGCCTTTTCAGGTTACGCCATTTGTTTTCCACTTGGGAAGGCGTCATGCATCCTGGGAAAACGTCGTTAATTCCACCATGCGCTTTATGCCGATGACCTCACTATATGGACTACCAGTGGCTCCAGCGGCGCGCAACAAGACGCCCTCCAGCAAGCCATCGACACCACTGTCGCCTACCTCCACCCCAGAGGCCTAACGGTCGAACCAAGCAAGTCTGCCCTCCTCGTTCTCCGAGCCCGCACCCGCGGCCGCCCCCCACAGCCCACCCCGGACCCACAAGTGACCATCCACGGCTCACCCATTCCCCAAGTCACCACCCTTCGGGTACTCGGCGTTCCTTTCCACTACGACGGGTCCGGCGCAATTCTTCTCCCACAGCTCCACAAAACAATCACCCAACTTACGCACCTCATTCGGCGCATCCGCGGCTCCACCTACGGCCTCAAAGAATCCGACACCTGCAAACTCGTTCAAGCCCTCCTCATCAGTCGCCTTACATACTGCTGCCCTTTCGTCAACCTCAAGACACAGGAAGCTAACAAGCTGGACGCTCTGATCCGCAAGACCTACAAATCAGCCTTAGGCCTCCCTACCTACACTTCCAACACACGCCTTCTCCAGCTTGGCCTCCACAATACCCTCACAGAAATCTTGGAAGCCCAACGCACTTCCCACCTTCACCGACTCTCCCTCATACCGGCTGGTCGACGGGTACTTCAGGTCATCGGACGCACGGCCCCTGCCACCCCACACGCACCCCAACGTATTCCCCTCTCCATTCGTCAACGCATCCACGTCCCTCCCGTCCCCAAGCATATGCACCCCATCTACAACCAAGGCCGCCGCAACGCCCGCGTCCGATTCCTCGAAAAACGCTACGGCTCGGATCCCAACACCCGCTATACCGACATAGCGCAGTCCTCAACCCGCCACAGCACCACCATCGCAGTCCTCAACAACGAGGGCCGCCTCCCCACCGCGGCCTCCTACCGCCACATCCCCACGCTCACCGCCGAGTCCCTCGACATCGCCCACGCTGCCCTTACCCACTGCCACCAACCCTACCTGACCATAATAACCGACTCGCAGCAAGCCTGCCGCCTCTACCAAGCCGGCCTCGCCCCGCCAGCAGCCATTCACCTCCTTCAACGCCTCCCTGAAGACATTGACCTCTCCATTGTCTGGACCCCCGGCCACTCCGGCCTGGCAGGGAATGAAGCGGCCCACGCCGCAGCCCGCGCACTCATTACCCGGGCACTTCCCTCGCCTAGCCTCGACCAAATAACTCCCACACCCCCCGACCCAGCAGCCCTGACACCTCTCGACCCCACGTACAACTCCATCCTCTCCCACCACACTAACTCCCGACGGCGATACCCGCCTCCCCACCCTTCCCTCACCGCCCAACAGGCCTACATCCTCCGCCGACTACAGACCGAAACCTACTTTAACCACATCATTCTATACCACATTTCCCCTTCTCTATTTCCACCCGACTGCCCACATTGTCACATCCCTCTCAACACCTACCACCTCGTCTTCTCCTGCCCCCAATACCCGCATCCTCACCCCTCCCCTTCCCCTGAGCAGTGGGAGTCCGAGCTGACCAGCTCCGCACCGGAGCGCCAGGTCGCCCTGGTGCGGCGCGCACTGGAGGCAGCCCGGACAAGAGGCCTCCTGGACTTAGGAGGCTAACCACGCCCTTATACCCCTTCCCTTTAAGCTCAATAAACGTTTTGCCACCACCACCACCACCACCACCACCACGAGGGCCTCCCACAGCTGACGTTTCGTGAGCATTCTTTTAGACGGGTTATTTCTTATGTACTTGTAGGCGTCAATCAAAAAAAGAGTTTTCGCCTCATTCCACAGTTCTTCGTTCCCCGACTCCGTCCTCTCAGGGGCAGCTGGCACCGTTTGGACGCGCACACCATCTACAGAATAAACGAAAATTTTCATTCCTTTCACGCGGACAACCAATGTACTCGCTTAGAACCACTTACCTGAAGTAGTAAGTAGTAAGAACCACTTACCTGAAGAACTACTTACCTCACAAGCCCTAGTGCCATCACTTTGACTTTTAGCCCAATCTAGGGCTCACGTGACTCTCTCATGACTGCAACTGGGAAGCTATTTTTTTCTTTGTCCCACGTGATACCACTTATCCAGACTTTTAATTTGATACCTCACAAGCCCTTGTGGCATTACTCTGACATTTAACCCAAGCTATGTCTCACGTGACTATCTCATGACTATAAGCAGGAAGCAATTTTTAATTTCTCCCACGTGATTTCCCTTATGGATACCTTTAATTTGGTACCTCACAAGCCCTGGTTACCTCAATTTGACTTTTAACCAAATCAATGACTAACGAATAATGAATTAATATCTCTATTAGGCAATTAATTAAACCGAACGCGTGTCGCCCGGACATAATTTCTGACAAAAAAATGCGAGTTTCGTACGACTCACATCATCACAGTAACGAGAGGTTGCACAGTAACGAGAGGTCACAGTAACGTGAGAGGTAAACAACAAGGAAACACGCGTTCTCCACACCTACACGCCAGGGCATGTCTCGACCATTTTTGCAATTTTCTCCCGCGGGTGGCGCTGTTGAACGGCGCCAGCAGCGCCACCTGTCTGTCCCACGTTCGGGCCCGTATTGGGTTTTGAGAGTTGGGCATTCCGGCAGTTTCCCCTAAAATTTCGCGTAAGCGAGCAATTTAAATGCGATAATTCTTACCCATGACACCATCCTCGTATTCAGTATAGCAATTAGGCGAGAGTGCTGGATAGTCACGTGACTGTTTTATTGCGCAGTTCTTATGGCGTCTGGTTTAAGTGGTCACGTAACCTAGTTCATCTAACTTGGATGAAAATACACTGCGCCCGGATTTGTAGTGGTTTCCAACTAAATTACAAAGCGCTGTCATGTGTTGTGCACTGCGTGGATCCTGGATTATATTGGTTGGCGCCTGGATTATATTTACTGGCGCTGGGATTATATTCACTGGCGTTTGGATTATATTGAGCGGGAAATCCTGTCGTTATAGACTGCATAGCAATTAATAAATTGAACCACTAAAACAAATCAAAATACGCTCGCAGAAATTTTGTACACTAGGGAACGGAGTCTAAGCCTCTCGGACCTTTTTTTTTTCTTTTGTTCCCGTCCAACTGTATATCAGCTACCTCAATTGAAACAACTAATCTGAAAATTCGCTTGGTTGTAGACGCGACGTTTGCTCCACCGGTCCGGCAGAATTTTCACCTAAAAAAGAACACAAAGTGCTACAGAGGTATTACAGATGGGTCACAAAAAAGAACACACCCGTTAAACACGAATGTGTACAGTCAAACCCGGTTATAGCGAACTGTAATATGCACCGCGATTAGTTCGATATATCCAATAATTCGATATAGCCGAACCCGTCTATAACGAATTTTCTTGTTGCGAGTTCGCAATACGCGGAACCCCCCCCCCCCCCTTATGCCCCCTCCCTCCGCACTCCCTGCCATTCCCGTATAACGGAACGAGCACGTAAATTATGTCATTAACTTACACAAAACAACCCATTTATTGCACGCAGTAAAGCTACTTTCTGCCTTAACTGCCAACTTCGCAAAAAAGGGGTGATTTTTGTATTCGCTTTTGTTTTGCGGCACAAACTAGCACCGCATTCACACGAGACATCGTTTACACCATTTCAAGTCCATGTCCTTCAATGTCGATGCTATATTGGCGGAGCACATCACTCGGCAAAAGCGCTTCGGAAAGCGTCGGGCGGCTTTACGTTGTGACATCCTCAGTCTCTTCAGTGCTTTCAGCAGCACCAGCTGCCATGGCATCGGCGGTGTGTGCGCGCGAGGGGCTGACGACAACGTCGGCGTCAACACTCAGGAAATCCTCGTAGGGAGCTCCGTCCGGCACAGCATCTGGAACGTTGGCGAGCTCTTTGCGCAGTTCGCCGATGATGCCGTCTTGGCCCGGACTTGCTGGCTGGATGGGTTCCGTCGTGAATTTCGTGCGTAGGAAACAGTTACGGAATGTGTCGGGCGTCACGTCGGTCCAAGTGAGGCTCAACATCTCAATCGTAGCCAATCAGCATCTCAATCGCCGCTCCGAGACCACGCATTTTGGTGGCAATTGTAGGCGCACCGAGTTCGATATGCCCGATGTGAACTTCGTTATAAGGAATATACTTCCCATGCATTTTCGTAACAGATTTGATCTTGTTCGATATATAGCATAATTCGCTCTATCCGTGTTCGTTATAATCGGGATTGACTGTATAACGGTACAAGTTATCTTGCATAATAAAGGGATTTAAAGTGGGGACTCATAAACGAACAACTTCGAATCTAGTCTTTCTCAGCACTGAAAAGAGTTGTTTTACGGGTTTTAATGCGTGTTGGGAATGGGCTAGTGGAAAGAAAAAAAGGAAGAATTAGAGCATTTTACAACAGCCCGGGCATTCTTTTTTCTTTTTTTTTCTTTTTTTTTTGCACAAATGTAGGAAGGCTCAGTTTTTCAGTCAAAGTCAAGCGCATCATTGCAGCCACTAAAGCCGCATCGAAATGTCTGTGAATCGAGAAGTCCGTGCATCGGAAAGCCCGTGCGCCGAAAATGCTTCACCGAAATGTCCCAGACCCCGTCATAGGCTAGTCGACAATAGGCCGGTTCATAACAGGAAGACACTGTGATCGGATGATTCGTTTCAAATTAGCACGATGGCATAGGCGCTAACCAAGTGGGCGCTAAAAGGTTCGATCTCCCCCCAACTCCCTTCCGCTCCCCCTCCTCATTTATCGAGGGCTTCGTGTCCTTGAGGCGCACACGAGGATTGGAGAAATATGGGTACGCAACTTTTCAAATACAAACGCAAATAAAGGTGTTAAACGAAGTTCGCGTAGTTCGAAACTAAAATTGGCTTCTTGCCCTTCGGCTGATTATCAGGGACGAATACTTCCTAACCGTCTTGCCCTTGCCTGTGTGAATAATTCTGGCTTTGAGTTAGCACAATATCTGCAAGGCACAAAATGGGAAAAAGGGAGTCATTTAAATTACATTTTAACCAGGCTGAAACGAACCTCTACGTAACGAATTCCTGGATTTAACAACGTTTTTCAAATCCCTATTGCCAGCCCCATGCATTGAAAACAGTATACGTTTGCAACCTGACCTTATAACGAAGGCATGGCAACCGTTACATTTTGATGTAACGAATTCGCTACGCTGATGAGCCTTTTTTTTTTACATTTTTTCTGAAAAATTGGCTGGAGATATATAATTTAGCGAAAATTGCCCGCACCGCAAACTACCGTGCGTTTTTAGTGTAAGTGTGGTGTCGGTTAGGTGCTAGGCCCAACTGTCGGCACAGAACAGAGTGTGACTACGGCGTCGTCTGCTGGCGACGCAGTCTCCAAGAAATGCCCACCAGATGGCGCACCGGTTGCCGCAAAATGGCCGACTCGGCAAAATTCTGGTCTATAGTAGCGCGTCTCCACTATATATGTTCGTTGGTGATGCATGAGTTCTACTACCAGAAAACGAAAAGCTTCGTCTTTGCAAGACATCTTGCATTTTCAGGTGCCGTCTCCGCCAGCAAGAAGGGTGAACGTTGTCGTCCGGTGTATCCCAGCTAGCACTTTCTCAAAAAGTTTGAGTGCGGGAAAGAGCATCGAGTTCGCGAAAAGGCGCCCGTTTAGCATACGTTTGGTCCTTGAAACTGGTTAAGGCAGCGATGAGTGTCAAAAGGTAAAATTGATACTAAAGTAACGTTTGCGAATACACAGGTAAGTGGCATTGATTTGTTGGAGTGCCGTATACTGGAAAACTTCGTGGGAAAGCAAAAAACTCAAATAGCGCATTTTTTCACTGTAAAACACATTTTTAAAGAGAGAGTTCACTATCCCTGATGTCTGGCATTTTGATTTAGTTTCTGCTTCATTTACCGGAGCCTAGCTTAAATCGAAACTTGAATGTAATGAAAACCTGCATGTAACGAAAAATCGGAATTTTTATCAACTTTGTTACATCCAGGTTTAACTGTATACACGTAACTCTGTATCTCGACGTGGTGCGTGCTTTTACACGGCGGATAAACCTACACTTGCACCAAATTGACGAACTGATTACGTCTGCCGCAAAGGGAAGTTTTCGAATTCGAAAACTTCCCTTTACTTCGCTGCTTTACAATGCGCGCGGAAGCGCCGTCACGTGGTATTTTTAATATTTCGCGGGTTTTCTTTATCAGTCAGAATAAATGAGCACGCAATTAGTTCGTCGCTGAAAATACCGCAGTTAGATGCCCCTCGTGGGTACCTACAAGTTCCTCATTGACACCTCAGTGATTAGGACAGTGATTCTCGAGTTTAGGTAATTAATTACAATTAATTGGTTAGGTCTC
This sequence comes from Haemaphysalis longicornis, assembly GCF_048455015.1. Classification (NCBI taxonomy): domain Eukaryota; kingdom Metazoa; phylum Arthropoda; class Arachnida; order Ixodida; family Ixodidae; genus Haemaphysalis; species Haemaphysalis longicornis. The sequence continues at coordinate 31,849,190 of NW_027526422.1, read as the reverse complement.
ATTAACGAAAAAATACTGTCCGCTTCTCCACAGTACTGCAAACATTGTGCACTAGGTTTTCTTCGAGTAACGCCATTGCCCTTTTTTGAAATCTTGGTGCATGATAGCTGGGACACCCTGTATATACGTTACTGGTTGAACGAGCATGTGGCTTCCATCGGACTGTCAGCTTAAGACTGGTATTAAACTATTAGAAACTGTTGGCCCGAGCAGCTAGAGCTGCTCAAACGAGCTGGAATTTGGCCGTGGAAGACACGCCATAGATATCAGAATCAATGGCGACACACCGACGGCACAAGATGCAAAGTTCTGTATTGTGGAAATAACCCGAAATATTCTCCCCCCTTTCAGTATGTCAAAACGGTGAAGAAGGAGCTAGAAGAACCGCCCGGTACGCGCTGGAGCCTGGAAGCGTTATCTGGCGCGTGCGATTCACGTACGCATGAGGTGCACGTACGCGCAGATTCACGTTCGCGCGAATCCTACCCGACCCAAATTTTGGGGGGAGGACGTGTTTTGACCCCCTGAACCCCCTCCCCCTTGGCCGCGTCAGTGTGTAAAACCAGTCCTTCAATGGAGGACATTGGTAAAAGCCAGTTGTCGTATTGTGCACTCAGTTTGAACGGTAAGTTAATGTTTGAAGCATATACCATTACTCTGCTGTTGTAACTTAAACGCTGTACTTACATGTTAAGATTTATTGCGTACCTGACAGTATTACTTTGAGCATTTTAATAACGTTGAATTTCGTACGTTGCTTCAACGTTAGGCCTGGAACATTGTAATAATGTTGCAATAAAGATGCTACCTATAACGTTGCTTTGCGGTTATGTCTTAACATTATAATAATGTTTACATTCTCTACGTCCCACTATGTTCTGTCCTGAACATAGGCCTGAACGTTATTAAAATGTTTATCTATTTACATTACTTTAATGTTGAGTAATGAGCATTGTAATAACGTTAGTATTTCTAACATTGCTTATAAGTTGTTTCCTGAACGTTAAATAGACGTTGGAAACAAAACGTTAACATATACACGTTTCTTTTAAACGTAAAAATAACGTTTCTAACCTGACATAAACATTGAATGTTCTTTTCAAACGTTACATAAACATTGCAACGTAACATTTAACGTTATTTAAATATTCGCAACTTCCAGGTAACGTTATTCTAATGTTCTGTGCTAATTATCACAACACACTGTTTACGGCCGCTTAGATCATCCTTAATCCAGTCTCTGTGGGTTGTAGGAATACCAACGCGACGGCTGCTTTTCTGATGGAGGCGAAAAGCAAAAACGCCCGTGTGTACGAGATTTCGGCGCACGTTAAAGATCCCCAGGTGGTCAAAATTAATCCGGAGCCCTCCACTACGGCGCGCCTCATCGCCTGCGTTGCGTCGGCGCGTTAAACCTCCACAATCAATCAATCAATCAATCAATCAATCAATCAATCAATCAATCAATCAATCAATCAATCAATCAATCAATCAATCAATCAATCAATCAATCAATCAAGGAGTACCAAGAAACGGCAATTTATTCAGCAAAGGAGTGTGGGGGATAACATCAAAGGGTTCTTGAAAGTCCAAAAATACAGCGTCTAATTGAATGCCTTGGTCGAATGATAAAGCGATGTCATGTACGAATTCGGTTAGCTGAAAGCCATGTGGAGACGGAGTGGAAAAATTACCTTGAAGGTGCTTTATAAGGCAAGAATGAATTATGTTCCAGCGTCTTGCAACAAACGGGAGTTATAGTGATACCGGTCTATAGTTAAGTACTTTATCGCGGTCGCCGGATTTGCGCAAAGGCGTGATATTGGCTATAGTTTCCACTCTCGCGGTAGTTTTTCCACACCTTATCGATACATCATACAATGCGGCTAGAATTGGAGCGATATGACCAGCACAGCGTTTTAGGATGTGGTTTGAAATACCGTCGGGACCATGCGCAGACTGTGGATTCAGCTTATTCAAAAGGTTTCTTATACCTGATTCAGTTATGATGTGATGCGATGTTGGTAGCGACCTGAGTGTCGTAACCAGAGATATCGGGCTTGGCGGAGAAAAAATGGATTGAAATACGAATTGAAGCCTTCGGCTATATGTGCAGGACTCGCCGCGGACTGTTTGAGAAACAATCTGGCATTCGTTTTAAGCTATGTTTATATGGCGAGGGGAGTGCTTGCACTACCTGCGGTGAGCCCGAGACTTGTAATCGAAAAGCCTTATAAAAGCCAACGTGGTCACAGCCAAAAAAGCATAATAGCAACTTGAGCCACTAGATCAGGTTATTTATTTAGCGACTTATTTAATGGCTCTAGTAGCAACTACACAAACGCATAAAAGTCCCGAGATATCAATCATTTCATCAGTACAAGCTTTATCGTAACCGAGCGCGCCACATCCGTGGACCATCAGTTCGGATTCTCGTGCTTTGTACGCCAGCGCCTTGCGTCTTCTCATGTCAATCAATCAATCAATCAATCAATCAATCAATCAATCAATCAATCAATCAATCAATCAATCAATCAAGGAAAATGCCTGCAGCTGACGCTCCCTGATAGTTTTATTGATACTTGTAAATCAGTATTTCGACAACCACCATTAACAAAATGTTTAATGCCAAGCAAGAATTTTTTCGTGAACTACGGTAGCCGCGTATCAGAGCAGATCAGTTACGCCCTCAAGTTAAAACAGATAAAGCAGTCCCAGTCCTGACAGATGGCGCGAACTCGTGCAAGTGAAAATGGACCACTTGAAGCTCAGTCATTGATGCTTCAAGTCCTTTGCCCTGACGTGTTAGTTTTCATCCAGCGCAAGTTCTTCGGGTCATTATTTTGCATGCTTCATGATCTACCCGCCTTAAAAATATGCTTTTGCCTGTCCAATACTCATAGCTACTCCCGCATTTTTTTTTCTAATATTAAAAAAAAGGGAGAAAGCTACGGTGATAGATTTTGCCGTACTCGGGCCCCTCTTCATTGCCGTCCGCGTGGATCAGTACCCATGAAAGGCGTTGCCTGGGCCTGCGTCAGTTTGCTGTGCGCCTGCCCGAACGCCAGGAGATTGAGACCGCTGCAGGTGGCGAACCGGGGGCACTGTCGGGACGCCTTCTCTCATTTGTGCGCGTGTAGCTCGGGGAGAAAGCCCCCTGCTTCGTCATCTGGCGCCAGGCTCCGATTTCCGTCGCCAGCTTCGTCTCCACTTCAATCAACTGCCTAATTTTGTCCTCGGCCTGTTGGAGGCTCTCACAGTACTCCTTGTTCGAGCTCGTGTCGAGCAATCGGTATTGCGACAGACCGTCGGCCAACTGGCCCTCGAGATTGATCAGATTCCAGAGCTTGTCTTCGGCTGCAAAGACGTTCTGTGTGCCCTCTTGACCGAGCATCCCGCTTTGCTGGATGGCCTTGCGAGCTTCGATGACCTCGTTCGAGGCGTAGACGACCTTCTGCACGAGCTCGCGGATCCTGTTCGCCACTTTGATGAGACGAGCGTCACCCTGATTTCCCTCCTTGGCCGACGGCTTCGTGTTGCACACGCTTCCGCAGAGCCACGAGAAGACCGACGAACTCTTCTGGCTTTCGGGGCTCTTACGGCGCCGCTCTGGGGACCTCGAACCACTTCTGCCTTTTCGGCCACGCGGAGGATCGTTGTCGTAGTCCGAGTAGCTGTCGCTTTCGCTATCGGAAGTGCCGTCGTCATCATAGTCTTTGTCACGGTAGCGGCGAGTTCTTCGTGGGCGGTCAGCTTGCAAGGAGTTCAGCGAATCGAGGATATTGTCGACTGAAGCTGCAATCCCCAGCAAACTGTCCCGGCATATCTTGGCTAATTGATCATTGTTCGGTGAACCTTGTTTCGTCGCTACTTCCTGCTGTTCCTGTTCTTGTCGCCCTTGTTGTAGTTCCAGCTGCGGTATTGACACTTGCACCGCCGCCGCCACCTGCAACGGTCGGGCTTGCGTAGGCTGCGTGGTAACATTGCTCGCTGCCTGGTTCTTTTCTGCCGCTTCTGTTTGTACAGCCGCTTCTGGTCGGCCCACCGGGACGACGTTGTTTGAAAGCAGGTCAGGTTCTTGACTAGTCACTACCAGTTGCGATCCATTAGCGCCGTATACGTCGCCTGAAAAGCCTCCAACACCATCGACGTTATCTTCATAGGTCCAGTTACCACGAAACAGTACGTCGATCTCTACCGGCGAGGCACGTTGCTGAGCGAAGAATTGCGGGCTTTGAGCGGCGCAGTTCGTTTGAGCAAAAGATGTCTCCGCTCTAGGCACGGGGTCGTAGAACACCGGTTGAGGAGCGGACTGGACCAGCGGTGGTACGTCGTGGTAGTGTGGAGCACTGTCGTTGTAGAACTCGTAAGGCGCGCAGTCTGCAGGTGGAGCTCGTGGCGGACCGTAATATGGATAGCTGTCGTCGGAGTTGATCAGTGTTATTATGTCAAATGTTGTGATAACAGATTTGGAATCATCCCATGAGTCGTCGTGGAGCGGCCGCTTGTTTGCCGAGGAGCACAGCCTAGAAGTCCCTGTGCACACCCTGTGCGGGCTATCAGCCCGCGGTTGTACAGCCGGGACCACTTTCACGTCAGCCTCGCTGTCCTCAGGAACATGCAAGGTAACAAATCTCCTCGACTCGTTAAAACGCGGCTCCGTTTCTACCTCTTCTTCTTCGCTCTCAGTGCTTGAGTCGGATTCATCAGACTCCTCCCGCTCTGGTAGTTCGGGTTCAATTCTACCTGTTCTAGTTGTCCGGGCTTCTAGTTGTTCGGGTACAGGTCTAGTTGCTCTAGTTGTTCTGGTTGTTCGGGCTTGTAATTGTGCGGGTTCAGTTCTTGGTCTTCTAGTTGTCCGGGCTTCTTGTTGTTCAGGTACAGGTCTAGTTGTTCTTGTTGTCCTTGTTGTTCGGGCTTCTAGTTCGGGTTCAGTTCTTGTTGTTCTAGTTACTCGAGCTTCTAGTTGTGCGGGTTCAGTTCTAGTTGTTCTAGTTGTTCGGGCTTTTAGATGTTCGGATTTTGTTCTAGTTGTACGGGCTTCTTCTCTTTGTTCAGGATTTTGCAGCTCCGGCATGAAGTCAAACAAGGTAAGGTCGCCTTGTCTTCCCATTATATCGTCCACAACCTGCATCTGCAGTCTGTTTATTTTTCGCAGACGATTCCTGAATTCGTCGGCCGTACTCGACTCAGTGCCTGAAGGGCGATTCTGCAAGACATTTCTTGCTGCCTCCAGCTGAACCAGCAGCTTTAGTTTCTGATCGATTTCAGAAATGGGTGGCTCCCGAAAACCCTTCGACTTTGTGTGTTTAGCTTCCAGGGGTTCCTCCTTTTTCGCTGTCTGGTCCGTTACCCCTACGTGGGGCAACGTGCACGGTCTGTATTCGGGAGCAACGGGCGACATCATGGGAAAGTGAGGAAAAGCCATCGGAGGCATGGTTCTATACAAGCCCGTCATGTACGCCCCCGAAGGCGCGTTGCGGCTCTGCTGCATTGCAATTAAGGCTTCCGGCGGAATGCCACCCATCGCCCCCGGCACTTGGCCCTCCCTCATGGCGTGATCTGTGACATTAAGCACCATGCCGGGAATGTCGCTAGGCATTGCGCCGGGCCGCATACCAGGCATTCCGGCAGGTAGCATCATCCCGGGAGGCACCAATCTGACCATAACTTGTGGGTGTTCTTCGACTTGCTTTCTTTGTTCTTCCTCGGTGGCCTTGCGGTCGTTAGGTTCCTTCTTCTCTGTCTTTTCTTTCTCTTTATCAACTTTATGTTTGGCCAACTTCTCTTCCTTCTCTTTCTCTTCCGCGACTGCCGTCTTGGCTGCCTTGTTGGCTTGCTCGGCCAGCTCCTGAAAGAGGCTCTTCGGCCCCACTCCTCTCACTAAGGACATTTCACTCTCGCCCAACTCTTGGATCTGCTTCAGTTGGTCGCCTCTGTGCTTCTTGTCGGTCTCGTTTATCAACTGGTCAAAGCACTTTAGCTTGAGGTCGATTAACTCTTGAAGCCGCTTTTTAGAGAAGGTCCTGTTGGCCAGGTTCACCTCCTCATCACTCAGCTGGCGGAACGTGTCCAGGCCATCGGTGCGCCGACCCACTTCTTTGCTGTCCACCATGCGGTCCCACGCGGATACCTTCTTGGCCATCAGTTCCTGGAGCATTTTCTTTCGTTCGTCTACCGAAGGTGGCGGCGGAGGGGGTGGCGGCGGAGGGGGAGAGGCAACTGGCGATGGTTGTTTCGGCGGTGATGGGGTGGGAACTGGCGGACGCGGGGCCAGGGGGCCACTAACGGGAGGCCTGGGCCCGATGCCACGACCGGGACTAAAACCGGGACCTGGGCCTCGCGGCGACGGGGCCCTCGGACCAGGGCCGGGACCCGGGGCCCTCGGAATACCACGGGGACCGGGACTCGGACCCCGCGGTGGCGGGGCCCTCGGGACAGGTCTCGGTGGCATGACTCGCTCTCACGGCAATGCTTGTCAACAGCGATCGCTCACAGTTCCGCCTCACGGCGATGCACGTTTGTTGGTCATCCCATCGCCACGTCCCAACGTCGAGCCCCGGGCGCAGCCGGCGCCGGGACGGCGCACGTACATAGATCGGGGTTTCGCCCTTCCAGAACTTACTGCTGACGATTGCACCCATGCTGCCAAGCACGGTGAAAGAAGAGGATGAGAAGGTGAAATGCTAGACAGCTAGACCCTGCTAGACAGCGCTTTCCTTTTATTTGTTTTTCTCTCCTGACTCTAGCTTTGCATTGCATTTTTTGTCCATTCTCTGTTTTATTTCCTTATTTAAAGTAACCTAGACCACAGCCTAATTTGACGGACATCTTCTTGGCCGATCCCCCGCGTCGGTATGTCCCGTGATCTGAGGTAACCAACCAAGCAACCATATTTTTTATTGCTCAAGTGCACCCTTCGGCATAAACTAAATAAAGTCAAACAGTCTCGCCTCCACAATGAAGTCCAGCAGGGGCCCGTATTGGGAATCGTGAATCCAGCGGCCAAGGTCAGGTTTTCGTCCTGAGTGAATCCGAGGGCCTTTATGGGGCGAACTCGTGCGGACTCAAGACCCGGACATGTCTCCAAGGGGCGGCCCAGAGTCGCTTCAGCGGTAGGGGCTGTACCGAAATGACATGTTCCCGGGGGAACGTGTGCCTTCCTTGGAGTCTTACGCGCCGGGGTCAAACGAAGCTAGCAACCATCTCGACACCATTGTTTGGTGGCTCCTTCGCGGGCGACCTATGATATTCCTATAGGTTGTATTCGTTGAAAAGTTTAGCTGTAAATTTCTTCCCTTGGCAGCACTGGAAACGCCCACAGACATGGCCGATGCACCACGGACATGGCGCGGCTTGGACGACTGCGCCCGCACGCCGAAGAAAAAAAAAAAACACCGGCGTGTGTCGTCTGCTCCGTTTCAACCCGATTCTCAACGGTGAGGTCAACAGAGATGTTTTTAATCGCACTCACATTGTACTCGAGGCAACACTTTGCGTTCGGTGAGGTAGAGTGCAACGATGGAGGCGAAAAGCAAAAACGCCCGTGTGTACGAGATTTCGGCGCACGTTAAAGATCCCCAGGTGGTCAAAATTAATCCGGAGCCCTCCACTACGGCGCGCCTCATCGCCTGCGTTGCGTCGGCGCGTTAAACCCTACAGTCAATCAGTCGAGGTAGAGTGCAACACAGTTATGTGCTGATGATGATGATGATTTATATTGGTTTCCCCTTTGTATCGGGGTGATGACATGTCATCTGACCAAAAAGGACTAATATACCTATGTTTTACACTTTTGGTTCAATACTAGCGCTGCTTAGGGCAGGCACAAAAAGCTTATTAGGCACAAAATACTTTTTTTTTTCCTGTTACAGGTGGTAACTGTCCTAGGCAATATTCCCCTCTCTGCTTTTCGTCCACCAGCATTCTAATCTTTTTTTCGTCCCCTCGACAGCCTTGAAGTTAACTTCCTCTGTGATACCCTTAAATGCTAGGGCTTCTGAAAGCCCAATATTCCCTTCATGTAGATTTGGATGGATACCCTCACATTCTAACACGATGTGCCGCGTAGTTTCTGTTTCTTTTCCGCAGACCACGCATATCCCATCAATTTGTGAATACTTCCCCACAAAACTCTTAGTTACGGACAAGGGCCGCTTATTACGGACAAGGGCCGCCATCCGGCGGAGCCCGACGTAACCAGTGACGGCGTACTCACACGGTTATGGTCACACGGACGGCGTACTCGCACGGTTAGCGTACTCATACAGCGACGGCGTACTCACACGCCATGGCCAAATTCAACAACATCGGTCCGAGGATAGACCCCTCGGGCACGCCCCTATCCAAGAAATAGGTCCTGGGTGTCCACCCCGGAGCCGATGCTGCGAGTTGTACTGGTCGTTGGCTTAGGAAGCTCCGAATCCAATTTTGAGCACGCTGGCTGGGGTAAGCCTGTGCCAACTCCTCTAGTACCGCTTGATGCTTAACGTTATCGAAGGCCTTTCACATATCAACCGCAAGTACGTAATCGGGGAGGGCCCCAGCTCCCCGATTACGTACCGCTACCACCACTAAATTTATTCCCTCTCTCTCATTCATAGGCGTACCTAACTTATGGTGGCTGGAGGTTCTAGCCACCATATACCGCAAGTTGCGTAAATATTGCGTGAATGGCGGGCTATGGCGTCATATGGCACCCATGCCGCGTGACATCATTGAGCTTGTGCAGGTAGAATCCATAAGATAGCTTTGAAAGATGAACGGGTCCGAGATCGCAGTTGTAAGCTGCCTGCAAAAAGGCATGTGCTGCGAGACGTTCTTCTTATGAGGGTCCAGGAGTTACATTGGAACCCTTCTCTTGCAGCATAATATACGGCATGCAAAATTCGGCCTCTTCATATGCTAGAATACGTGCTCTCGGTTTACTCCCCACCTCGCAAAAAGCTAAAATTGTTTCACAGGCGTCGGAGCATGCCGCAGTGGCGTGCTACGAAATAATTAACATGGCATCGGGATCATTGTACCTATATCGGGGCATCGAGGGCGGGGAGAAGGTGTGTGTGTGTGTGTGGGGGGGGGGGGGGGGGGTGCTTTACAGTTTTGAGCGAGATCTCTACTACGCAATGGCCTGCTGGACCATTGCCGATCTCCTAGTGCGTTCTGTACTACAGTAAAGGCTCGTGTACCTGTAGGCACAGTTCCACGCAGGTGGAGTGGGATCGGCTTGAGGCTCTTAATAAAGCCGCCATGCGCACCATCACTGGCATGCCCCGCTTAAGGCCGATTCCGCAGCTGCAAGCAGAAGCCCAGTTAACACGCTCGATGAAATCATTCATCAGCGTCGTTCCGCCCGCCTGCTGAAACGTGGACTAGTTCCAGAGGCGGCAGCTCTCGCCGCGTGCATGGGCCAGCCGCCCGAGACGATTCAAGCCTTTTCTTCCGCTAGGCCGCCCTGGTTCTACCGTTACGTGACCGATACCAAGCCTCTGACAAGGCTCCATGTCCGTACCTCTGGCCTGCATCAGCACCCGGACACCGTCCTTCGTGTCCCTGACGGGGCGCCTGCGACGCAACCGGTTGTCCAGGCTTTCGTGGATGCTCGGGCATACGACTGCATTGTTACCACGGCCTTGACGTGTCCGTCTTACCCTGCCCTGAACCAAACCTACGTGTGCGAGACCCTCCGTGCTCTACCTAGCCTGCTAGCTGAACTTACTGCCATTCGGGATGGTCTGCAGCTGCTTGAATCGACAGTGACTATACTCGGTTACAACTTAAGAACGGCACCACTTCATGTAGTGTATCACTCCGCCAAAGCGCCGGACCCATGATGTCAGTGCGCGCGCGTTTTGAAAGGGGTTTGCTATGAATGCGTGATATCGTCTGCCATGTCTCACGCAGTTTGTTTGTCGTCACTGGAGTCGTTTATAAGCATATTAAGTCCAAAAAATTACGGGAACGGCTCACACCATGTTCAAAATATTCCCAGTAACGCCCTACTTGCGCCGCGCGGAGAAACATCCGGCTACGGTGATAAGGCCCAGCGGCAACTTCTGGTGCCGTTCTTAAGTTGTCACCGAGTATAGTGGGGTAAAGCTGCAAATTTTCGCAGACTCAATGGCAGCAATTCGGGATTTATGTCGCGTTGTGCGGTGTACAAGCCTGGCTGCATGCATTCACGCGATTATGGACACCTACCCGTGCCCTGTCCGTGTGTTGTAGTTTCGGCGGCCGGGACATGCTTCCTGCCCAGGCTGCGGCAGATCGCGCCTGCCACCGAAGAGACCTCCCACGGCCACTACCTCTTCTTCCAGTATCTACCGTAGAACCGCTGTTGGTGGAAAAAGAGAACCTCCGTCGCGCCACGCGTGCTTTCCACCGCGTGGAACTGACCTCCCCAGTGGGCTCGCTCGCTGGGAGGAGGTCTTGCTGCGGAGGCTTCGAGTTGGGGTGGCGTTATTCCCAGCAGTTACTCACGCTTTGCCTGCCCGATACTACGTCCCGTTTGCAGACACCTGCCCCTTATTTGCGACTCCCGCGCCAGAAGCTGACGTTAAACACCTGTTGTGGACTTGCTCAGGTCTCAGACACACCCGAATTCAACAACTTCGAGGCACATGGCTCCATCCTGGGAGACCCTCAGGCGTTGGATATGGGGACCCCAGTATCGGTCTCTTCTTGGATTTTTCCACGAAACTGGTGCAATGTTGTACCAGAGTCCTTGTTGTACCTTCAAAATTTCATGTTATTATGCCGTAGGGCAATCTCTCGCAATAAAAAAAACACGCCGGCACGTAAGCCCTCGCTTCACTAGATCACAGCCTCGACGCTGCGGTACCACGTGACTAGGCGAGAGTGAAACGGCTGCTTTGCCTGCGTTTGACCGCTCAGCGCTGGCTAAACCCCTGTGCGCACGCTTCAGCGCAAGAGAACTACGGCTGCTTCGCCGCTGCTTCGTCCCTCAGTCTCGCCATCGATGGCGCGCCGGCTAGGCTGCCTGTGCGGGCCCTTCAGCGCAATCATCCAGTTGGTATATCGCTTGTATTCACTGGCGAGGCACGCATGCAGGCAATGCATGTGAGTCCGCCGTACTTGTGGCGGTACTTGTCCGTGCTAAGCACATGATTTGTGTTGGACATTCCAAACTCCGCCCCGCCGAACGCAAAGTAATGCCCCGAGTCCAATGTGAGTGCGATTAATAACATTTTTTTTTTAATTTTTGATTGTAGTGTTTAACGCGCCGACGCAACGCAGGTGATGAGGCGCGCCGTAATGGAGGGCTACGGATTAATTTCGACGACCTGGGGATCTTTAACGTGCGCCGAAAGCTCGTACACACGGGCGTTTTTGCTTTTCGCCTCCATCAGAAAAGCGGCCACCATGGCCGGGAATCGAACCCGCGACCTCGTGCACAGATTAATAACATCTCTGTTGACCCCACCGTTGAGAATCGGGTTGGAACGGAGCGGACGACGCACGCCGGTATTTTTCTTTCCTTCGGCATGCGGGCGCAGTGGCACAAGCCGCGCCATGACCGTGGTGCAGCGGCCATGTCCGTGGCCGTTTGCAATGTTACCAAGCGAGAAAAAAAAATTACAGGTAAACTTTTCAATGAATACCATCTATAGGTAGACGCCAAGCTGCAATATCTCAAGCAAAGGCAGACTTTCACGAAACACTGCTTCCAGTCTACGCTTTCGCTCGTTATAACTATATAGGCTCATTAGTGTTAAACCTGAGCCATTTTCATTCGCGCGTGGCGGCGGGCCGGTGCTAAGACGGCTGATAATGCGCAGGCTGTTCCCCATCATGCTGGCGATGTGTGCCTGTTTCTGCTGACTGTTGTGCGTGGCTTCGGTCGTTGTGGCCTCGGATCTCACAGTAACGCAACGTCTCAGCCTCCCAAACGACCCCGGCGGTGACGTGTCCAGGTTTATCGCTAACGTTACTCAACAGTGGTGCGCACTCCGCCTCTCTTCAAGCGATGTTTCAGCTGTAGTTGAGTTCACACACCTCTAGTTCCAGTTCCGCGAACGACTTAAAAAATATATTTTACTTCCGCGCAGCACTTCGGGATCCCCCGCATTGCTTACACATGACGTCAGCTTCTCTGCTGGCAGCTCCCGGTACGATTTCACGATTTCTGGTTTGCACGATGTCGGCGTCTGAGTAGTGAACTGACAGGAGTGAACGAAAATCACGGTGGGCAATGAAAGTACGACGACAACGAAAAGAAAGCGAAGGTCTAGGTACGGCAGCGGGAATGAAGAGGAAAGTGAAGGAGGAGGGCGAACGGTGGTGTAGGCGAGAGCGGTGCCGCGCTCCTGCACCGTACGCCTGTGGCGACTGCTGTAAAAGGAACGGCTGGACACTCTACTTGGTCGACAGAAATCATCGCTGAAGAAAGCAATCCGTCTCCTTAGGCGACCTAGGGTGCCTATAGGGATCCAAATAACGTCCCCAGAAAGGTACCTGGCCATACGATGGCGCCACAGCGCCAATGCGATGGCGCCTTGTGTTTTAAAGGGACACTGAAGTGAATTTGTTAAGCTCCCGTTTTTGCTTGCACTGTGTAGACTGGCTCAAATTAAGACACAATTCATCGTTTATCCGGTTGACAAATCGGTAATTATTTTACAAAGCGCGAAAGAAGAAAAACTACTATGCGCGGTTTGCGGTGGCCGCACCAACCAAAGGCTGTGACGTCAGGAGGGGGGGGGGGGGGGGCACCGTGATTGGACGATGCCCAAGGTTAGCAATCAAAAGTTTCGGTTTCGGTTCTGTAAAACAACATGCTTGACATCTGATGGCGTTGTTGGATGGGCATTCTCGATTTCTCAATTATCGCCGTACCGTTCTTCTGCCATGTTGTCGGCTGTCAAATGTCTAAGATAAACCTCCCAGGGCGGCTTGGAATCGTAGAAATCACTAGACGAGGCCTACGCAGTGGATGAACGCCCTCCGCGTCACCGCAGGCTCTCAAATGCCATGCGCTTTTCCCGCATATTCGGAGCTTGCCTCACTCATGTCTGTTCGTAAAAAGCTAGTTCGCACCAGGCCAAGGGTGTGCTGATTCAGGCCTGGGCCCACTGCCCGCAAGCAGTCGGTGCTTGTGGCAACAGCACGCCAACGAGAACTCGCTAGCGCGTCATTGTCAGTATGCGCACGTTCTGCGATCTCGCTCGTGGAGCAGTGAACTTTACGGCCAAAAAATGGTGAACTCAGTTCAGAAAACATCGGCCGCATACGAAAAAATCAACTTACAAAAAAAAAAATACATGTACCCTCGGGGATTCAAACTTGCGACTTTCAAAACAAATTCCAGCGCCTCAGAACGTTAGGCCACGACCCGGCGCTGGCCGGTTTGGATATATAAGGTTTATAATGTATGACCAGTTTACACTTTTATTTATTTTAAGCATTTTAAGTACTTTATGTGACTATTTGTTGTATATCACTTCTGCAGTAAGTGTCCCCCAAACTTCCACAATATCTAACGTCTAGCAATTGCATTTCTTTGACGGAAAAGCGTTCGCAGATGTGCGGTCGTGCTGCTGACCGCTGTGCTTGTTTACCCAGCGCAAAAAGTGCTTCCTGCTCCCTAGTTTTGCGCTGTACGGTAAAAGTTTCAGGTGATTTTATTTTCTTAGCACCTATATTGACTTCGCTGACTCTTCTCCCGCCTTCAATTGGCCTTAGATTTTCCTACTAGCGTAAAGTCAGCGAAGCATCGCATGTGCACTTGTGCGGCGCTTGTGTGGAGCGACCCGGACTCTGAGTTTGACACAGTGTACAAACTAACAAAGTAAGGAAAGGCACATTCTTTCATTCACAAAGGTGTTGTGGCTTAGTTTCAATTGAGCGAGCGAATAGCGACGACCCGTCGGCGGCCGGCGGACGAAACGCTGGGCCGACTGACTCGATCGGTAGGTCGGCTGGTCGGCGAACCGTGCAGTAGCGCAGCCATTTTCCAGCTCATCTCCTGCTGACGTCACACGAAAACGCCACAGAAAATGGGCGAGCGTAAAGAGAGGAGGACAGCATTTTCGAATTGATTTTTCTACTAAATAAATTCGCGTAAACGCGGCCAGAGTGGTCGAAACAATGCCTACGGACTCCGAACTACAATTTGCGCTAGTAATCCCGCAATGTTTACAAATCACTTCAGTGTCCCTTTAAATGCGAATGCATTTCTTAGTCGGGGGTTGTCGTGCTCCGTCGGCGTGCGCCTGCATTCCTCCAGCGCGAGCGCACGTGAGCGCGCGCCTCGTAGTTCTGCCTTCGTCGTCGTCGTCTCGGCGCGAATGCAATTTCTTAGTCGGGGGTTGTAGTGCTCCGTCGGCGTGCGCCCGCAGGTGTTATCTCTCCGCGCTCCTCCTCGCCCCTAGCAACAGCTGTGGTGCGCCTAGCAACCGGAGCAGGTGGTAGCTCGGGCGGGAGTAGCGGAGGGCAAGGGGAGAGGAGGAGCGCGCTCGGGCGTGTGAGGGCGCTCGCATCACGGAGCTCGGGCGGAGTAGCGGAGAGTGAGTGGTGAGGAGGAGCGCGCTCGGGCGTGTGAGGGCGCTCGCATCGCGGAGCTCGGCGGGAGAGAGAGCTCGCGCGCGGGGCGGGCGTGTTGCGCGGGTCTCTCTCTCCTCTCCGCGTACCCTCTCTCCGCTCGCTGCGCTCAGAAAATGTATATAAATGCAGTGGAGCGCACGCCTCTCTCCGTTACTGCTTGCCGCAGCGCACTCATCGGTGCACCCAATGCATTCGCATCTCCGCCCGATCCCCTTCGGGGAGGTGGGGGGGAGTTTTTTTCGCTCCTTTTGTTTCTTCAGGGTAACTGTCGTAGAATGAAACATTTAACAACTGGCTAAGATTCTCTTATTTGATGTTGAGAAGGGGATCTCACTCATCGCACGATAAATCATTGTGTTAAACACCACTGTTCATCATATGAGAGTAGCATCATGATCCTGCTCTTTATTATGGTCCCCGAGTTAATGCGTAGTAGTCGTATGACATACGAATCTCAGACCAACTAAAGAAGTTGTTTCTTACCTTCCTGCCTTTTTTTTGCAAATCAGTATATGTCTAACCCCCCTAGTTTTCATTCCGGTGTCATCGATTTACTCGGCGCCGCTCCGGGGCTCCTCCTCACCACCGCTGACAACTCTTTCACAACTATTTCCTCCCTCGCCTTCATCGATGTCCCTTTAGCAAGTTGCACAGTCAGCAGCTGACGGCGGTAGTGCGGTTAACAGGGGATTGCGAAACAGAAGCACGCATGGGCGTAAATAGTGCACTGCACTCCCTAATATGGAATTTGTGTGCAGCGCAAGCTGCAGTCTTCTCGATCACGCCGTATTTCTGCTGCGTCTAAGGAAGTGTTGCGTGATCAGCGAACGTACGGCGGCGTGCGCTACTCTGCTGCTACCTCGCAGTGCGCCGCCACCGCCGGCCAGCATGTTGATAGTGTTTGAACCCCCCACGCAAACGTCACGTGGTTTGGATTAGCGGAGAATGGAACAGCGTCTGGGGAAAGTGTCAATGGGAGGGCGCTCCTTGGTGGCGACACATGAAACGTGTGAGGGAAAGGCAATGAGAGAGATGGCGCCGCAGCTGCACGTGTCCTAATCCACTTCACCTTTCGCTAGACGCTCGTCTCTATTTTCTTTCTTTCGTCGCTGCTGCGTTCGCTCGCTCGGTTACGCGAACACAAAAAAAAGCTGCTTCCGCGAAGCCCAGGTAACGGCTGCCAAGGGGATGCCCCCTAAAACGACCGAAACCCGCCGTCACCGTTTCCACTCAAATTCACATCGCCAAGTAGCTGCGAATCCCTCCCGGTAGAAGAGAAACTTCCCCACTTGGAACGCCGGCTTCAGTCCATATTTTTTTTAGCTTGGAAGGCCTTCCGAGCGACATTTTCTCCGGTGTCTTTCACGCCTAAGTATGCGCCGTCACCGGTTGCCGGTTTATGCGTGCACGGTTTGCGGGTAGAAAAAAAGCGGCATTTACGCACGGCTAGGCTTCATGCCACTACCGACAAAATGCCGGCTGTGCTGGTATTTAGATGTCGAAATTACATGGCTCAATGCGGTTGTCGGCTGTCCTTCTCAATCGAGTGGCTCGGGTGTGGGTTGATGTGTTACACAGACATCTTACGCACACAGTAAGACGCATGCGAGGGGGGAGGAAAACGGACAGCTACATGTTTGTACGCGAGAATAGAGCTCAAGGGCTTCCACGTTTTAAATCGTTATGGAACAGATGCATGTCATTCGTTTGGAGGAAGAAGAGCGAGAATTGAAGCTTTGGCCCGAATTCAAACGCGAACGGGCGCAAAAACAACGGAAAGCTACTCGCGCCGGCGTTACCGCCTCAAGTTCAGCTCGCGGAGTAGTGGCGAATCCCTCCCAGATGAACAGCAAATCGCCCGCTTGGAACGCCGGCGTGAGCCAATATCACTTCTTCAGAGGGCTTTCAGGGGATATTTTCGACGGCGTCTGTCACTTCTAAGCACGCGCACATGACCGATTGCCGCTTTATGTGTGCGCAGGTTTGTAGTGGAGAATAGTGGGAGGGAGGAGAGAGGCGTACGCGCGCAGCTATTTGTTTCATGCCCGTACTGATGGATGGCATGTCCGTTGTGCTGATGCAAGAGACGTTAAAATGCCCAGTGAGACCTGTCCGGAGCCCATAGCGGTATAGCGGATTGGGTTTGTGTGTTAGGCTATGTTCAGATTATCGAGACAAAACCCGTATCGTGATCTATGGACGTAAAAAAATGCCATGTCACGCAGTTCGGCTGGCTGAGTCGTGAAATGACGTCATTTTTTAAAGTTATCACTAGGGGTGTGCGAATATTCGAAACTTCGAATATTCGATTCGAATTTTTTGGTATTCGATTCGATTCGAACGACACTTTTATTGTTCGAAATATTCGAACCACCCAAAACTAAAAAAAAATTAAATTCAGAGCGGGTCTGCATCGGTGTTTATTTACAGTGGACTCTCGATGATACGATTCTGGGGGTGCGAATTTCAGGATGATACGAATTTCCGATAAGTCCCGGCGAAATCGCATAGTTTGCAATGAGAAAAATGGCTGTTACGAACGGACCTGCGCGGCCCGGCGGAAGATAAAAACGAGCCGGCGAGGCACCCGACTGCCGAACGAGCAAGTGACGGCTCTCGCGGGCGCTCGAGCGACCGCTTCTAGCCGCTCTTTTAAATGCGGCTCGAGGCACATACGAAGTTGCTTGTTCGGTAAAGGAGCTGATAATGCATGCGAAAACGGTACTATAAAACATCATCTGCGCCGCTAGTGAAAGCGCCCATAAAATATTTGCCGGGGTGCTAAACCTAACCATCTCCGGTGGAGCCAAGCCGGCTGTCTCGATCTCATCGCAAGTAGTCAGGATCCATTCTGCCGCGCGCGTCGCGCGTTATTTTCTGACCGAGGTAGGCGCTACCGCGGGCGCGAAATCGTCGATGTGGGTTGTGAAAATACTGCGCTCGCAGAGCCGAGGCGAGCGAATCGTGTGCAAAAACGCACCATGCGGTTCACGCTTGGCTGTTGCGGCGTGTAGCGAGCTTGGGCAGTGGGCACAGAGAGTGAGGAGACGAGCGCGAAGCTTTACGGGCTCCATAAATGACTGCTTTGCGACACGGGGGTTAAAAAAAGCAGAAAAAATCGCGAATTTCTTCACGCGAAAGTAGGTAAACAAATAAACGAAAACTTTTTTCAGCGCTAAATTTTTTGGTCTGTGTTGGTTCATACGAATTTCGGATGATACGAATATTTTTCGCGGTCCCGCGAGATTAGTATCATCGAGATTTTACTGTATCAGCGCCCGGCAATGTGCACGGGCTCGGGCATCTGGTAAAGTGGTGACCATGGAGGAAAGAATACCTTTTCTTTCCTCCATGGTGGTGACGAGCAGGAGGTTGTCACTGCTCCCCGAACATGTCCAACAGTTAACCTTTCTCCATGTTTACATTTAAGTGAGTGCAGACCTTAACCTGTTGAGTGCAATGGTATTGCGTAATTCCTAATTTTACTTTGTGTGATTTGTTGTGCTATGAAGTTGCAGTTTTTGTGTGTAGATGGTGAAAACATTAATTTTACAAAAAAAAAAAATAAGTATTCGTATTCGAAAAATATTCGAAAAATATTCGATTCGATTCGAACGTTGTTTTTATTATTCGAATTCGCTTCGAAATTAAAAAAATTGATATTCGCACACCCCTAGTTATCACGACAGTTGCGGCAACAGTCTGAACCCGGCCTTACACGAACAGTACAGTGAGAAGCTTACGACGCGGGAGGGACACAGGCAGCTCCATGCTTATCGGCAAGAACAAAGCTTGGATCCGTTAGAGATTAATTGAGCTAATTGGCTAAGAAATATGCTCCATCGTAAATTACGATAAACGTACGTGTTTTGTTTCGTGCCCTCCGCGGACTGCGTCCAGCTTTGCAGGTCATCCTTCTTCACAGAGTGGAAGGACACTATTTTTTTTTATCCTTTGTACATTACCATTTCGTATCTTCACTGCCTAATTCATCATACCATTGTTATGGTCTAAGACATGGTGCTTCAAATGGCTGCAGCTGTGAAACCATGCATCATTCACAATAAAAAACTCACGAAAGTGGAGTAAGTTTAACGGAACAATACTTGCCTCCCAACTGGGGCTAGCTTAATTGAATGCAACTGGGACCAGTTATTGTCCCTCACCTTCTTCACAGTTGGCACCAGTTGCCTCCCAACTGGGATCAGTTGTTCCCCATCTCCTTCCCAGTTGAGACCAGTTGCCTCCCAACTGGGACCAGTTGGAACCAGACGATCCCAGTTCAGACCAGCCGAAAACCAGTTCAAGGTTTTGACTAGGGAATCAAGGCGCACAAATGCTATTTAATTGCCTATTGCGTAAGTGCTGCAAGCTTTCGTCTTACTGTGTGCAGCTGAGCTTCCCTGAAATGTAACAGTAGACACTCAATAACATGTTCCCCAATTTGCGTTGTGCAAAAGCTTTGCATGACAGCAGCTGGAAGTATGTATGCATTACTTCTGGGATGCTGTGCCTGCCTTCTGTATGAACTGGCCGGAACTTTGTAATCTCACTGTTTGCAATTACTTCTATTGAATATGGGCCCGGACTTTAAAAAAATGTAAATGTGCTTACAATGCTGGTAAAAAACTAGCCTGCTTTGTCTGAGCATGGCAATTCCATTTCCCCGAGGGGAAAATGTGAAAGTGCGAATGCACGAGTTGAATTTGCGCGGTTCGGTAATGTTCGCGAAAGAGAGATCACACACACACACACAACTACAAAGAAAGAAAGATGCATTTAAGCGGGTGCATTAGCCCTTCTCACGCCCGATTCCTGGCCAATCCCCCACGTGGGTATGTGCCATGTCAGCGGTCAGGCAGCGCGCGCCCATCTCCCCCCGTTGCCAAGGAAGACGAGGAGATTCCTGGCCAATCCCCCACGTGGGTATGTGATGCGGACATCGCCGGTGGACGCAGGTTCAGGGTCGCTTAAGAAGTGCATTGCACTTAATATTTGCAAAATTAAGGGGCCAAAAGTTATCCCCCCCCCCACCCCCCCAATTAAACTCTATGTGCTGGGATCATTTAAAACAACACTATAGTTCCAATTTAGGCCCACGGTGTTCAGAGGCTTGTTACTTTGACCTGGTGCCTGGACTACCAGTCGGGGCCACCTTTAGTTAAAGGGAGTGGCGATGACTCGTCAATAGTTTGGACATCGAAAGAACCGAGGACAAGGACAGTTGGTAGCATACAGCGACCACCGCTCCCACAGATTTCCATAAAGTCGGCTTCGCGTCGTGCACGAATGCATCGCTCAGAAGCTACCGCTCGCTCATCTCTCGCAACGCATATATATGAATTAATAATGGCACTGTAACCCACCAACCTAGCCTTCCCTCGTCTCCCCTCGTCTGAACGGCGTGCAATGCAGGCTTTTTACAAATTTACCAAGCGTCTTGACAGGATGATCGAGTTTGCTTTGTTCAGTTTAAACTTCCTTGACTTATTTTGAAGCCCATATTGACCTCATGGTCACCGTGCATCATAATTTCGAGAGGCATAAATAGTGTACATAATACCGCCTTCATTCTTAGCTATTAGGTGAAGAAATAAATAAAAAGGTACTGGAGGCGCTGGGTATACACGTTTTTTAAACCTAGCGCAAAAAATGAATAATAACTAGGGGTGTGCGAATATTCGAAACTTCGAATATTCGATTCGAATTTTTTGGTATTCGATTCGATTCGAACGACACTTTTATTGTTCGAAATATTCGAACCACCCAAAACTAAAAAAAAATTAAATTCAGAGCGGGTCTGCATCGGTGTTTATTTACAGTGGACTCTCGATGATACGATTCTGGGGGTGCGAATTTCAGGATGATACGAATTTCCGATAAGTCCCGGCGAAATCGCATAGTTTGCAATGAGAAAAATGGCTGTTACGAACGGACCTGCGCGGCCCGGCGGAAGATAAAAACGAGCCGGCGAGGCACCCGACTGCCGAACGAGCAAGTGACGGCTCTCGCGGGCGCTCGAGCGACCGCTTCTAGCCGCTCTTTTAAATGCGGCTCGAGGCACATACGAAGTTGCTTGTTCGGTAAAGGAGCTGATAATGCATGCGAAAACGGTACTATAAAACATCATCTGCGCCGCTAGTGAAAGCGCCCATAAAATATTTGCCGGGGTGCTAAGCCTAACCATCTCCGGTGGAGCCAAGCCGGCTGTCTCGATCTCATCGCAAGTAGTCAGGATCCATTCTGCCGCGCGCGTCGCGCGTTATTTTCTGACCGAGGTAGGCGCTACCGCGGGCGCGAAATCGTCGATGTGGGTTGTGAAAATACTGCGCTCGCAGAGCCGAGGCGAGCGAATCGTGTGCAAAAACGCACCATGCGGTTCACGCTTGGCTGTTGCGGCGTGTAGCGAGCTTGGGCAGTGGGCACAGAGAGTGAGGAGACGAGCGCGAAGCTTTACGGGCTCCATAAATGACTGCTTTGCGACACGGGGGTTAAAAAAAGCAGAAAAAATCGCGAATTTCTTCACGCGAAAGTAGGTAAACAAATAAACGAAAACTTTTTTCAGCGCTAAATTTTTTGGTCTGTGTTGGTTCATACGAATTTCGGATGATACGAATATTTTTCGCGGTCCCGCGAGATTAGTATCATCGAGATTTTACTGTATCAGCGCCCGGCAATGTGCACGGGCTCGGGCATCTGGTAAAGTGGTGACCATGGAGGAAAGAATACCTTTTCTTTCCTCCATGGTGGTGACGAGCAGGAGGTTGTCACTGCTCCCCGAACATGTCCAACAGTTAACCTTTCTCCATGTTTACATTTAAGTGAGTGCAGACCTTAACCTGTTGAGTGCAATGGTATTGCGTAATTCCTAATTTTACTTTGTGTGATTTGTTGTGCTATGAAGTTGCAATTTTTGTGTGTAGATGGTGAAAACATAAATTTTACAAAAAAAAAAAAATAAGTATTCGTATTCGAAAAATATTCGAAAAATATTCGATTCGATTCGAACGTTGTTTTTATTATTCGAATTCGCTTCGAAATTAAAAAATTGATATTCGCACACCCCTAATAATAACATTTCTGTTTCTGCCTACATCCCACCCCAAAGGAGCGTCAAGCGTGCTCTGCACATCGCTTTCCAAGTTTTAAAGTTCCTATGAGCTGACACGACACTTTTCATCAGCATTTCCGACTTCTTGTGAACAAGCACGGAGCGCGCACGTATTTGCTTTGTAATTCTTCTGTTGCATTTATTCGACTGCTCAGCAAAAGAAGCCGCAGTTCTGCATAATTCTATTTTTGGGGGGCGAAAGATGAGCCCCTACTTCCGGTTGCTATTAAGACGTGATAAAAGGGCCAGATGACAAAACAGCAGCATTTCAAAACATACCTCAGTTACCAACGCACATTCATGGTTGCATATATATTCCTTAAAATCATGATACCAGAGTTTGTCCCATGATGCACATCGTGGGGCTCAAGTGCACCAAATACAATTGGAGCGGAAAAAGAAAGCTCCAAAATCTTCTAAAGATAGGGTAAATGCTAAACGGTAAGAGCTAGCTTAAAGATGCACAGCCTGCATTCGGCGTTACGTTGGAAAATGAGTGGATTAATTGGGAAGCTAAAACTTAAAACTTTGCGCAATATGCTTCTCGGAAGCTATTTTATAAGCAAATTCAGTTTCAGGAACAATCTGTGTGCTTTGTGGGCGTGTGTAATTGATTATTACCTCATCCTGTTTATCCCACTGATGAAATCAGCAAAATATGATTCCCTATGCAAAAAAATGCAAACAATTTATGGCAAGGATAACTAAATTACAATTCCTGTAAGATAAGTTTGATTAAAAGCACCACGATGTAATCTGCTATTTTATGGACAAGGGTAGCTACATGCAAACGCTGCTGCACTATGGAGGGTACCACCATATCCTGGGTTTCTCACCACAGCAAATCGACCACTTTCACCTATGCATACTTTGGATGTGAGGGAAAAAAATAAGGGCGGGGGGGGGGCAGACCGAGAGGCACCAAACCGACCGTGCTACCAAAAATAAGGCCTGTAATAACATAAATTGCTTTCCTCTTCACAGGGAACTGATACAGGTGCTCTGTGCCACGAAAGTTAGCACATTACATTTAAACACTACTACTGTTCAGGGATTTATACACCACCCCCCCCACCCCTCTAACACGTCCCCAAAAAGCTTCCACAACCACGTGCAACCTGCCCAGAGATATATACACACCCCCCCAACCACCCTCCAACACTCCCCCAGGAGGCTTTCGACAATCCCCCGAAATCGAAATTCTGGATAAACCCCTGCTACAGCTATTGCAAGATTTTGCTTTTATTTAGAGGTTTACTTATTTAGACACCATTTATTTGAGGTAATACATGAATACATGTTCACGTATGATGACACGCACTATCAAATAACGCGTATCCATAAATACATGTTCACGTATGATGACATGCACTATCAGGTAACGTGTATAAAAATGCCACCGCAGTCTTGTGATCAAATTAAGGGAGTTTTACGCACTGAAAGCTGGGTACAGGTAATGAGGCATGCCACAGTAAAGTGCTAGAGATATCGCAGCATTGGATGACAACTGTACTGTTGACCATGATGCGTTGATTGTGTCTTTGCTAAAATAGGTTCGCTCTTTTTTTTGCTGAGGTTTTAACAATTAGGTACTTTCAGTTAGTCCATAAACTGATCAATCAACTGAACAAAGACTCGGAGGTTTACTTCCTTGAACATGTAAGTAAACTGTAGAGATTGATTTTAAGTGTGTTAAGCCTTCACACAGTATTTTCGATAAGAGCACTGTATTCTGTTTGCACAGATGTAAAATATACATTGAGATCATGGCCTATAAAGCCAGTCATGGTGAATGTGTTATGAAACTGCAGTCTTAAAATATGCCTTATATTTTATTTGCACACATTTTCCAGTACAAGGACTCACAGCATCTGTACTTGTTCCGAGTATGCATTTGCTTGATACAGAAGGCGTAATTTACAATTTGGCCTGTACATTTCCAAAGAAAAGGGTACACTGCAGAGTTTCCTTCAAAAATTCTTACAATCTCTTAGGAAGGCCATAACCACCATCACGGGGATATTCCTAATGACAGTAAGACGTTTCTGCAGGGCAGTGTTATTTTTGAAGAACGCGACAGTATAGCAAAACTAGGAAAACAGTAGTGCACCTTTATAAAATACACAGCTCACAATGTTATTTATGGAAGTTTCCCTGAAAGATGGCACTCAGTCAGCAGTGATGAGCTTCCAGTTTTTCTCGACGACCCAAACTCTTATGTGAAGCTGCAGAAAAACTTTTATCGAGTGACAACTCAGTTTCCTCTCAGGATATTTTACAAATTAAAATCCCCTACTTTGAAGCGAAGCAGTCTGCACTTTTCTTTTGGTTAGGTATGAAGAGAACAGTATATATACTCAAGTATGAAATGCACTATCAGCCGTTGTGTAAAAGCAAAGATAGTTTTACGCACCGAGGCTAGACATGGCTACGGGGCACGCCTTAGTGGAGTGCTGGGAAATTGCACTGTTCTATGAATTCTACTTTTGACCATGATGCATTGACTATATCTTTGCTAAAACAGGTTCACATTTTTCTGCCGAGGTTTTAATAATTACGTTCGGTTAGTCCATTTAATTAAGTGTAAATGATGCTTTTCAGAGTGTTTAAACAGTAAACAATTCTGTATGAAGTTTCCCACTTGTCGCACACCATTCATACTCCCCTTTAGTTGGACACGTTTGAGGACACTGCAGGTTTTCTGCTAACAGTTGCAGTCTGCATTATTCTCTTCCCACCTGGGCCAACAGGAAATTGAACACAAGAACTCTATTTGTCCCAAGGACTTCACTTAAACCCGCGTATCACCAGCCATTTGTAGCATGGTGCAAACCTAAGTGATGAATGCAAGTCAGCACGTTGTTTAGAAGGAACAGTGCACTGAAAATTGCACTTAATGATGGGAGCAAGATGCGTCTTTTTAATTCAGTCATTTTCATTGTAGTTTTTCTTTTTTTTTTTTTTCGAGTAAACCGTGACTGTTATTTTTTTCTTGCATGCATGGCTACATAATCAGTGGTCGCAGGTTTGTAAGGAAAATAAATACACACAGCTGTCAAAAGATGTGGACACAATTTATTATTAAGTGTACATGGGTACTAGGTTTGTACCTTAAAATTTATTTATATAGTACTCAAAAAAGAATGATTTTACGTGGTGTTATCCTCTTACAGGCAATAGTTCATTGTATCGTTGTCTGCACAACACAATCACAGCGTAGGCCTGTCTGCACACCCTCCCATCATGCTGCAAACCTGCAACGCTGAAAAGAAACAAAATAAAGAAACAAAGAGTTTTTTAACGATAAGTTTATCATTTATTTGACAAGGAAATTTCAGCATGGGTTGCTAAGGCATTTTGCTACAAAAGGCACTGAAACAGGGCAGATGTTTCATGCAGTGTTACTGTGGATCGACCTTTAGAGCACCTTGTGTGAGAAGAGCTGGGTAGTCATGTATACGATGCACACCAACAGCTAGTGGGAAATAGCTGTGTATTCTTTCAAGACATGCCAGGCAGACAGGACGAGAAATAATCGAAGCGTTTCACATTTGAAAACTGGGAGACTATTGTGTTAGCCAAACGATGATAGCGCTTTGCCTTCTTAAACCAGCACATGCCGTGAAATGCGAGTGCAGCGTCGAACTTGATGTTCTTCCTTTATGCAACTCTGTTATCAGCTCGGCTGTGGTCCGTAGTTGAAGCTTCATGTGTGTCAAGTAAAAGGCTTTACGAGTGTTCCCTATGGGGGGGGGAGGGAGTGTGTTCAAGTGGAATCGGAATGCTGTGTTCTCTCTCTTCCCGTCTCTTGATGCCCACGTTTAAATTCCATGCAAATTCCATGATTAAACTAGCTGTGAGTCAGCGTGCTCGTCTCATCTGCTTCCTTTGTCCCCGCTTTTTCGTGCTTTAAGATGACACCACAGCACCCTGTAGCAAACAATATTTTTCAATGGAGCCAAGCATTCATCGTATTGTGCGATAGTGAGCTTGGGCAAGCCAAACAACAATGTGCATAGTGAAGCTAATAAGACTCGAGCCTAGAGGTTGGCTATGCTATGGCTAGCAAAAAATTAGCAACTGCAGGTGAAGCTGTGTGATGAAAAAGCTTTCAAAGTGGGACTTACTGCAATAACTTCTTGTGTCAGAAGTTACTGTGGTAAGCACTCGGAA
Source organism: Haemaphysalis longicornis (assembly GCF_048455015.1). NCBI lineage: Eukaryota > Metazoa > Arthropoda > Arachnida > Ixodida > Ixodidae > Haemaphysalis > Haemaphysalis longicornis. The sequence continues at coordinate 31,823,344 of NW_027526422.1, read as the reverse complement.
CTATAAAAACCAACTTGATGTTGGCCACTTAAGTCCTACCGTAGTGCGGTTGCTTGGGCAAGAAGTTTTCGGCAGCAGGCACGCAGACTTAGGCGGCACCGGGCTGCGACTCATCGCCGACATGGTGACAGCGCTAGAGCACACCCCGACTACCACGCAGGTGGCAGCCCTGGTGCTACTTGACGTCAACGGTGCCTTCAACAACCTCCAGCACCCCACCATATCCCTGGCCATGGAGGAGGCCAGCATTGCGGGCGAGCTGTGGGGCTTCGTCGAGGCGTTCCTCATGGGCGGTGCAGATGCAGGTGGGCAATGCACTGTCGGCACCCCGGCCACTAGATATGGGCACCCTGCAGGGCTCAGTCATTAGCCCCTTCCTCTTCAAACTGGTCACAGTGGCGCCGTCAGACTGCCTGCCCAGGGTAGAGTGGGCACAGGGTGTACATGTCTGTGTGCACCGACGATGTGGCCATGTAGGTGCTGGGCCCCAAGGCGGGCTGCCGAGGCGTCATGCTGCAGCTGCAGGCAGCCCTGGGCGCAGTGCGGGCCAAGCTCGCCAATGTCGGCCTGCAGCTGTCGGCCCCCAAGATGGAGGCGATGCTTCTTCACCCAGACACCCAGGGCGCTGCAGAGTCACATGCCAGCAAATCGACAGCGAGCAGCTCGGGTGGAAGACCAGGATGCACTACCTGGGGCTCTTGCTGGACCACCGAGATGACTTCTGCCAGGCCGCCAAGCTGCAGGGCCAGGATGGCCACCCCGGCTTTGCGAAAGATGGCTGGCCAAGAACACGGCTGCTCCCAAAAGACAGCCCTGTGGCTGTACAATGCCTCGGGCGTGGGTCTGCTGATGTATGTGCTGCGCTGGTCACCTTGCGGAAACCAAACTGGTAGCAGCTGGAGGGTGACCACTGCAAGGTCGTCCGTCCTGTCACCAGAACGAACTGCAGGAAAGCCAACTTTACACAATGTGTTTCACAAAATGATGGTGATGATAAGTGAAGGCACATCAAGCGCCTCAAGAAAAAAAATTGGCTCCAATCCATTCTGTGAAGGTGGTTGGAAATCAAAGCTTTAAATGACACCCACAACAATCGCCCGTGCGACGTGACTTGATATCGAAGTAAACCCTGGACCCAATACAAAAGTGTTGCTGAAAGAACTTTGTGAAGGACAGAAAGCCATACAATCAGACCTTGGGAAACTAAATGACAGGCTTACGAAGTTAGAAGAAGTCATAGAGCTTGCAGAAATCAAGCAAATAGTATAACTAAGTTGCAAAAGACAGTTAGCGATATGAACAAAGCTTTGGAAAAACAAGAAGACTGAATAATTTAGAGGATAGATGCAGGTGGAATAGCCTAATAGTCTTCGGTATTCCAGAGAGTGAAAAAGAAACCCCAGGTGACCTCAACCGGAAGGTCATAACAGAAATTTTTGAGCAAAAACTTGGTGTTACTATAACATCACTTGAACAAATTGGAAAACCACCCAGGAAATGAGCTTCTGCAGAGAACACACGACCACGTCCAGTCATATTAAAGCTTTACGATTACAACGAAAAGCATAAAATATTTTCGAACTGTAAGAAATGAAAAGGTACGAGTTTGTCTGTTGCTGATGACTTCTCTAAGAAAACTTTGTGCAAGTGCAAGCTTCTCTGGCAATCTGCGTTGCAAAAAAAAGAGAAGGGAAAGAAAGTGCACCTAGAGCGTGATTACTCATCGACAATGATCTCTACTGCCGGTACTTTGCTAAGGACACTCGAGTGAAAATTCGCCATGTCAAGAAAGATTTTTCCCACAGCAGACGAAGATTGACCTGATCCCCTCCCACGAGCAATGGATCTGACGCTTATCAATTTTAGCGCGAGAAGTGTAGTAAACAAAATTGCACAAACAGAGCATATACTACTCAGTCATGATTTGCAAATAGTTGTGGTTATGGAAACCTGGTTATGGCCAGAAATTTTGGACCACGAGCTGGTACCACCGGGTCATAATGTAATACGTACTGATCGTGGATCTAGAGGAGCTGGAGTGGCGATAATATTTAAAGAAAATATCGAGTTCATCCAGCTACCGGCATCCCAAACTATGAAAGCGCTTGGTGTGAAATTAACTTTGGAAACACGCTCATTTTACTAGGTGAAATATACAGACCACTTAACTACGTAACTCTTCCATCAAGTACCTTGAGGAACTTCGGTAGTACTTGGATAGCGCTAAAATGCGCAGCCAGCGACTAATACTGGCTAAAGATTTCAACTTGCCACAAATAAATTGGGGCACACTTAGCATTAATTCATACCAACGGGCGGATAGTGAACTTCTTCTCGATTTGGCTTTCTGTCATGACCTAACCCAAATCGTAAGAGACAGCACACGTGTAACAGAAGTTGTGCAATCTGTCCTAGATTTAGTATTTCTTGATGGCCGATTTGCAGATTATGATGCTGTATTAGAAAACGGAGTGTCTGACCATAGACTTGTGTCTTACCATGTCTCTGTTCTACTGAAGACCGATGTACAACAACCAAAAGTTAAAAAAAAAGTATCGCATATGTTCTGGACTTTCAAAATGCAGATGACATGAGTATTATTGATTACCTATCCTTTCACTTGGATAGTATTTGTTCAGGGGATGACGTCGACACTTTATGGTCAAGGTTCAAAAATATAGCATTGCACTGCGTCAGGGCGTTTGTGCCTGTATGGAAGAAAGCAAGAAACAAACAAAACCCACGGATTACTCGTCAGCTCATACAACTTAAGGGTAAAATAAGGCGCCTAAGAAGGAAACCACTAAGGGATCGTCAAAAGATAACTGAGCTTTCTTCGTTACTAAAAACCCAGCTTAAAGAAGCTAAATTAAAATATTATGAAGACACGCTAACAAAATATGAAATCTTCTCCTCCACAGTTTTGGCGTCATCTATCACAGACTGACAAAGCACAGAAAAATATTGTTGTTAACAATGAGGTAATATCTGACTATGCAACAATAACGTCTTGTTACAACAAATACTTTCAATCTGTGTTCTCACAAGAATCACAGCTCAACGGCTGCGCATCAACATTAAGCTTTTCATGTATGTCAGACAAGCCTGAGGTCGAGATAAGCTATGAAGGTATCGTATCGCTTCTACTAAACATCAATAATAAAAAGTCTGTCGGGCCAGATGGCATACCAAATGCATTCTTGCAGAGATATGCAGAGTGTGTTGCTCGGTATCTCGAAATCTTTTATTGCGCATCACTTTCCCAATCTTCGGTGCCGAAAGACTGGCTTGTGGCGAAAGTTGTCCCGGTGCATAAGTCAGGTGACCGCCACAAAATTGAAAACTATAGGCTCGTTTCACTAACGTGCGTGTGTTGCAAGCTTTTTGAACATATAATATCAAGATCCATTGCTATGTATCTTGAAAACACTGGTGCCTTTTTCCAAAATCAACATGGTTTCTGGCAAAAGCTTTCGACTATCACACAACTTACCGAGGTAATAAATGACTTTTCTCTAGCCCTAAATAATAAAAAGAATTCATACACGTGCCTCTACAAAGAGTGGAACGAGAGATTCTGCCAGCCGTTACTTGGAATTTGTGGGGGCGGCATCCCGAACGCAGAAGCATCGGCTGTGGTCGGGCTCGAGCGGCGGACGCCGCTGCTGTAGCCCAGCCATGCGTCGGAAGAAAGAAAATGGATAGGAGCGTGTTTCAAAGGGTCAGACAGAGGAATCTAGCCATCCTGATGTGCTAGCTTGGGGATACACCACCGCGTGACACAAGCGTAGACACCGAAACAATTCGGCATGTGAGCTTAGTGATTCCCATTTATACCAATTTAAACTAGTTAGTTTAGTAAGTTTGAGAATTGTGAAAAAGCTGAACAAACTTTTGTAATCACTATTTATCAGGACCAATTGCTCCTTCCACCTTTTGTAATACCTCCTAAAACACAACCAAATTGGTATTCATCAGGAGTCCCATTCATTGATTGATTGATTGTGGGGTTTAATGCGCCGACGCAACGCAGGAGATGAGGCGCGCCGTAGTGGGGGGCTCCGGATTAATTTTGACCACCCGGGGATCTTTAACGTGCACCGAAATCTCGTACACACGGGCGTTTTTGCTTTTCGCCTCCATCAGAAAAGCGGCCGCCGCGGCCGGGAATCGAACCTGCGACCTCGTGCTCAGCAGCGCAACGCCTTAGCCACTGAGCCACCGCGGCGGGTAGGAGTCCCATTCATGGCAAGCAGTGCACAAAAGGTAGCGTCTTTCTAGCGGCCACATCTAGTGGTCTCCACATTTTGTTTTCCCACCCTTCAAACCCATCTTCAACGTATCTTTGCCGTACGACCACTTAATTCCGTCGGGTCCAGGGTACCCAGGAGGTGCTGTTGAATAAGTTAATCAAGCCGTGCGAAGGAAGTGCACAACAGACGCGAAGCTGCGCCAAAACAGGCCCAAAACAACAAAGCCGTACCACTGACGAGCAGGTACCTCCGCGTGGGGAACGCTGGGTAAATCTGCTGCGCCATCTACAGTGTGCTCCGTGAGTGAAAGCCCCCCGCCCCCGCTGCGTTGGGAGTTTATTGTCCTGCACGCTGCGAAAGAACCGTTGGCTGGTAGAGGCAGAAAGCTTTGCTTTAAAAATGCTTCCCGTGGCAGGCGTCAAACCTGGGTGCTTCGCATTATGAAGCCGACGCCTATCCTATTGCGCCATTCTGACACGGTTGAAGTTGAAGAAGTTTGGATTTTGGGCTTTGACTTTGGCTCAGGTTGTATGGGAGAAAGCTTTGCGTTTTAACCATCTTTTTTTTTTAAGAAAAGGGGCTTTGATTTTTTGAGGAACTCCTTCCCAAGTTTGCATCCTGACTTCACGGGTGATACAACCTATCATTTGTCTCTCTCTCACATGGCAAATAAATTTTACTTGACAGGTCTGTCTTGATTTGGTGCATTTACGTGCACCATAATCTACAAGAAGAAATACCCGACATCAGTATCATGGGGCATGCTAAAAATTTGTGTCCAACTTTGTGAAATGCTCTGGTCTTATGTTTTTGCTCTTATGTACTGTACTTGTTAGTCCTTGACACGTACCGCCCAGGTTTGTATATGAAGGGGATGCGGGACCATTCCTGCCACCCAAGGACGGTGTCCCCATCGAAGGCGCCCGACTGCTGAGCGGTACCTATGGCATTGTTGAGCGGGGCCCCCGTTCGATGAGTGGGAGAAGACTGACGCGCAACACATGTTCTTCATTCGAGGGTGACTGCAGCAGCAGCAGTGTTATCCAGTGTTTGACGCAAGTCTTCTTCCTGCGGGCAGTCAGAAGCTGTAACAAGTCTGTATAGTGTATATATGGAATAAAATTATTGTGCAGAATGTGCTTTGCGTGCTCTTTTTTTTTTCTTCTTATATACGAGGCACCCGTCTTCCTGTAAGCAAATCGTAGCATACTGGAGCATGAAGGATATTTCTTGCCATTTCGCAGCTATTACTGTTACTTGGGTTTGGAGCCACGGGTGCTTAGGGAGGTTTGATTCGGGTTCGCAAAAGCCCGACAGGGGAGGGGGGTGAGGAGCAGCAGCAGTACTGCGGAGAAATTTAAACATTACAAAGAGGCAGTCCCCCTCCTAGCATCCTTGCTGTTACTCACGATTGGGGGCAGCTTTGCTAGTGCACTCGTCTCCAGGTGTAGGCCAGGTGAAAAACATGATGTGTGCATTATACACACAAGGAACTTAAGGTTATTGATTTGTGTTGAGTTGTATTCTGTGAACGTGCAGCTGGGGCGAAATTTTCAGTTTTGTTTGGGCCACGTTCGTGTCAAAATGTCCATTTTGAGGAAGCCCGGATTGGCTGAAAGCAGACGATCTGGATTTAATGCAGCTCAAGCAAGGCAGCAGGGCGTCGGTTTATGCACATGTCATTGGTCAGAGGCCTTGCCAGTGCGCTACGTCACGATTGAAATGAATGTACGATGGACATTTTCGAAAGGGGCACAGCTCAGAATTGAATATTTTAAAGTGAAGGTGCTTTCAGTAGCGTGGAGTTCACATTGGAATAAAAATTTCAGTGAGAAGCGATTCCAAAAATGGTTCGCAGGGGGAGGGTCTTAAATATGCAAGTTCTTAATCCTTGTGGGACTGTCGCGTGGCAGGGATTCAAATAACCTTGCACGTGGGTGGGGTGTACAGATACAAGCTTCAACAGGTGGAGAAAATTTCACAGCAAAGCTAACTCTGAGTGGCGCTTCAACTGGAATCTACTACTACTACTACTACAGTGTAGCCCGGTTATAACGAAGTTGGCGGGAACCTGAAATTTCTTCGCTATAACCGCTTTTTCGCTATATCTGGACTATTATAAGACCGTTATAATTGGGACGGGAAATCAAGATCACTTCGTTATAACCGCTATTTCGCTGTAAGTGGGTTCGTTATAAATGGGCTACACTGTACTACTAGGTGATTTGGGTGAAAAGGAAAGGAAGTGCACTGGGGATATTATTGAGCCCAACTGGGGGCTCACCTGCATACAACCCAGTTCCGGTGGGAGGAGGAGGAGGGGGGATGAAAGATCCGAGAGGAGAAAGGGGGTGATAAAAGAGATAGGTAAGCTAGAAAAGGAAAAGCGTGGAGCCTCTACGTAAAGCTGAGCGACGGACAGCAGACTGCCGTATACAGGTGCTGGCTGAGCCCGGCGACCTCCAGAGCAGGAGGTGGGGGAAGACGTCACGGCGGGCGCCATCAGAGCCCGTCGGGAAGAGCAGTTCATCGAGGCGCTGGTGGGGCAGCCAAAGACGCTGGAGCGAAGTCTGCAGCACTCCTCGCTGTGCTGCAAACTCTGGGCAGGAGCAGATCAGGTGCTCCAGCATCTCGGGCTCGGGACAGTGGGCACAGGTGGGGGAGGCGCAGCAGCTATGGCAGTGCAGCCGGGCTGCCGCGTCACGACAGTTGAGGCACAGCCGGAGCAGCAGGCTGCGGGCGTCTCTGCTCAGACGCCCCGGGAGGACCCGACGGGCCTGGCCACTCACCACTCGGCGGTCTGGGTGCATGGTCAGGGCCAATCGGGTCAGCTGCTGGCGTGCGGCGTCAAAAGCTGTGACGTCCCGGGAGACGGGGGTGTCCTGCTGGTGGGCACCCTTGGCCAGGGCGTTGGCCTCCTCGTTCACCGGGATGCCCATGTGGGACGGCAGCCACTGCAGTCAGACGCTGCAGCCGCCAGAGGCCGCTGCGCGCAGCTTGGCCGCCAACGAAGTCTCCACGTACCCGCTGGAGCTGGATGGCTGGTCTGCCGCCCGCAGTCGCAGCATAGCTGGCCGGGAGTCCGTCAGGACCAGGGCCTCGCTGTCCTGGCCCGCCCGCTCGAGCAGCAGGTCCTCAACTGCATCTTTTCTGGGAATTTCGTCGTCGATGTAGGGAAAAAAAAAAAAAAAATCCTTCCTCTCCAACCCCTCTTGACGTTAGTAGAGGCATTTCTTTTGCACAGCTTCACTTAATGGTGCATCGAGGGTGCCGCAACTAAAAATTACCGTTTGTTGCATTAGACACAGCATCTAATTAAGTAGCATTAACATTTTCATTTTTCCTGTTTTGCTGCTGCCGCGAGTTAGCACATTTGAATTACTAATAAATGATAATAATGCATTGTTATACACGATTTTTAACCTCGATTCTGAACATCACTTCTGTTTTCTCCCTATTTATTTTTAATAAAGCTTTTCGAGTGCAGTTTCTTAAAAGCAAGACAATGTCGGCAGACCTTCGATTGTAATAACTATACTAGAAGAGCGAAAAGTTTCCGCTGAGAAATTGGAAGTGAGGCTACATAATTATTTACAGCAACTGTCTCGTGGGGGTGGGTATTGAGAAGTATGCTCCCCTACGAGACAGTTGCTGTAAATAATTCTGTAGATACGTTTCCTTGCCACACTTCCGATTTTTCAGCGGAAACTTTTCGCTCTTCTAGCATAGTTATTACAATTAATCGAAGTAGCCGCGACAAACGGTAGACTTCCGCTAACGGGACGCCACGAAAGCCAGACCAGCTGACCTACAGCGGCGGCGCCGGCACAATCCGTGCCACCGCCCGTGTCGTCTTTGACCCAGAGAGGAGCACGCGGCCGCACTGCCCGCAACGTTGGCCCGCACCACCTCGAGCCCTTGTCATTCGCCTACTGCTCTACATCCACCTGCGGTCTATTTCAAGAGCGAGCTCCAGACCTGCGTCTCGTTTCGGTGTCGCGGCACGCTTGTTTGGAGAGAGGAAGAGTACATAACGTGTGAGGCTCGCCGACTGTCGCTTGCCGCTGTCCCGCTCCCGTGCTCCGTCTGCTTCGGCCAGCCCCACTCTACCGTATTTTAGAGAAGCAAAGGTCTAGCTTTGCCTGTAGTGCCAGAAAAAGCGTAGTGGCGGCGTCGTGAACTACCCAGTACGCCCGCTTGATGGCGCTGTAAACACGGCTTTGTAAACATGGCGGATGCTTTTTGCACAGGCCGCTTGAGCTCCTTAATAACATGGCTGCCCTCGCACGGCGGCCGCCGGCTCGCTGCTCCACGGCCGGACTCGACTCTCCTCCTCCCGCGCGCGAAAGGGGCGTCGGGTCCGGCCGTGGCTGCTCCTGCTGGCTCCTGGCTGGCACGCTGGTCGCGTGTTTACTTGCGCCGCGCTAGTGAAGTGATGTTACGCCAGGTGACCAGATGGCCTCGACTGGCACAGACCACAGTGAGCAGCAAGTGAGAACAAATCGTTTATTGACATCCGCAAGTTTACAGGGGCCAGGACATCATTTCATTTCGATCGCTGCAATTGTACGTCGCTTTCGTGACAACATTTTTTTTTTTTTTTGCCATAACAACTCGTTCACTTGCGCTAAGATTTCGAACGAAGGGCACAAATGAAGTATTGACGGCGACAACGGTTTCCTTTGCACCGTCTTTCTAGCGGAGTGCATAACACTCACCTTCTGTTGGAAGAATCGAATATTCTGGCCTCGACAGCTGCCTTCCGATGCGGAATTTCCCACATTTGTCATTCCACAAGCACTCAATTCCCGTGTTTTGCCAGTCCTCTCAACAACTGATGGACGCAAAAGCACATAACAGCAATAACAGTCACGAAACCGGTGCTCCGCGCACATTGAAACGGTCGGCCGTTGCAGCGGTTTCAATTTGAATTGGCGGCTTTGTGGTTGCGAATTCAGAAACGAGGTGGTGCACCAGTCGGCTGTTCGTAAAAAGTTGCGTACATTTTTGCTCAACGGATGTTTGATGCGGAACTTGTTAATAGTATTTTTAAATAACACATTGTAAGCGAACTGTGTGGGCTCTTTGAGTCACGGAATGAATGTTTTGTATTCTATACTAAAAGTAACATTTTGCCTGCGCCGTCTGGTGGGCTTGATGGTCGAAAACAGCGCTTTAGGTTGGTCACGTGGGGCGTCGATTTTTACGCCGCCTATAGGGAAGACAGGGAACGTCCAAGCTTGAGAGGCCGACTCTACCCCCGCTCTGTTTGAGAGTGCTCGCGTATTCGCCAGGGGACGCTACCGACGCTACGTTGCCGGCCGTGAAGTCGGAGTCTCCCTTTCCTCTTTTCTCCCCTCTCCTTGTTCTCGAACGCTGTGCGCGGAGCCAGAGCTGGCAGAGCAGCGGCAGTTCGATTTTTCGTCGTCTGCTATGTAGGCCTAACAAAGACACCGTCCGTTCGCCGCTCAGCAGCCAAGCTCCATCGCTCACTCGCGCCATGGCAGGTCGCGTGCTGTCAGCGTTGCAGGAGGCGTGAATCTCGGCGCTCCGTGTGCGGAATTTCGCGATTTTCCATGCGTTTGCGGTTGGTCACCCCTTCTCCGTGGTTCTTCACACGCATCTACTATTCGCAATCGACGTGTTCCGGCGTCATGAAGTGTGCTAACCGCAACGGCAAAGTACGTGCCTTTGCAGCTTTCTGTCTGGTCACCTGCGCCGCTCTCGTGTGCTTCTACTACTACTCGAAAAACGCGCAGGAGTCGTCTGAGCTTCATCTGCGCCAAAAATTGTATGGCGATGCTCGGCGGCAGCGCGATTCGTCGGACGTTGTGGACACCAAGGCGTCGAAGTCGACTTTCGCGTGGCCCTGGGCCAAGAAGGAGGCGGCGTGGTCTGCAGCCGGCGACTGCAGTGCTGTGAAAATGCGACGCGATGTGGATATTTACACGCCCGACGTGTACCCTACACTTAACTTCAAGCCGCAATCGAGGACCTATTGGAACCAGACCTTCGAAGACCGCTATTACGAAACGAGGAGCCAGTGGGCCAAGCTACCGCTAGAGGTGAGAAACCAAACTCTTCAGTTGGATTTTTGTCTTGCAGCGGCGCGTCAAATTGATGCACGATCAAGCAGCCGGGTCTTTCCCGCCGCGCTGTCGCTATCTCTCCCCGCTAGCGGAAGATGCAGCTGCTTGCCTGCTGCGCGAGAAGACGACGGTGCACACATCGCGATATCTCTCTCGAAGGAGAGACGGTGAAATTTCCGCGTACTGATATGGGGATGAGTTAACTGATAATGCAGCACGCAGAAGTAATACCGTAGCTTTTGCGAGCTCGTATGTAGAATGCCGTGTACTTAAGAGCGTCACAAACTTTAAAATTGAAGGCGTCAAAAAAAAAAAAAAAAAAAAAAGGAACGCGGTAGTGCCACTTAAAATGACAATATCGAGTGTCTTATCCTTCCGTTTTACCATATAAACTGTGTTCTTCGGGCGACTGTTTCGACTGGGGATCGGGAACCATTGAGCCGTCACTCACCAGCTGATGGCTGAGTTGAGTGGCAAAGCGGTTGTTTTTCGGCGATATTCTGAGATGTTTGTGTGGCAGCGGCGGATCGTCGTGGGATTCGATTTGGTCAATGTGCATCGGCTGTCGGACCGTGAAAAAGTACACTGCAGTCCTCGAGAGAATGTGGTGGTGGAAGCATCGCTGAAGGCACTTGTGGAGATGGTCCGTGTGCCCTGACCTGTGCGTTGTCGGTGGAGAGGAGCCACGGCACCACGATGGTGGTTCATAACAAAAATGTGAGAAAACCTAAGCACCTCACATGAATTGTCAAAGCGAAATGTCCGATTGAATTCACGCCACGGAGTTCTGCTTGTGATTAAATCGGTGCAGGTTTCTTTCTTTTTTTCTCTTCGCATGTCGGCTGCAGATCGGAATCGTTTCGACCATATTGCTGGGAAATTCTGCTGCAACCCAGAGCGGCCTGACTCTCTGGTGACTGTTGCGCCGGTGGGCGAGGCTAGCGAAAGTAGTGCTTGACGTGTCGCTGCCGCCGAAGGAGGAGGAGGAGCAAAACTCCATTATCAGTGAAGTCGAGCGAGTTCGTTGACGCCGGTCTCTTTTCCACGTGGCTCTGCGCGTGCCCAGGCGTTGAATATCAGCGCAGTCTTTTTCAGTGGTGTGAAACACGCGCTATAAGACGCATCGCAGTCACGTGGTTTTCGGGGCCGTTTTGCTGTCACAGACGCCGTCGACGCCGGCATTTTGCCTTCCGTTTCGATACTTCCGCCTCGAAACTTGAGCTTGAGACTTCATGATGCACACTTGTATGAAACATAGTACTGTTAAACCTGGATATAACGGAGTTGACAAAAATTCCCATTTTTTCGTTGCTTGCAGCTTTCGAGTTAAAGCTCACGGGAATGAAGCAGAAACGAAACCAATATGCCAGGCATAATTGATGCTGAACTCACCCTTGTTCAAGGATATATTTCACGCTGAAAACCGTGATTTGCGCTTGCTGCTACTACATGGCCCCCGAATTCACAAATGTAGCTATATCACATTTGCTTTTTGATATTTTTCGACGCCTTAACGCGTTTCAAGAACCAAACTTCTGCTGAAAGGGCGCCTTTTCGCGAACAATATGCTCTTTTCTGCAGTCAGAATTGTTGAAGGGATGCTAGCTGGGACACTGTACCGGGCGCTGACGTTCTTCTTTCTAGCCGGTGGAGACGGCATTTAAAATTGCGAGCTTGTCTTGAACAGACAAATATTTTCGTATTCAGGCAGCAGAAATCGTCCACAAACCCATACCGCAGATATCAGAGGTCGCACGCGACTATACACGCCGACAGGCAAGCCTAGCACCTAACCTACACCGCACTCACACGTGGAAACGCACGAGAGATTGCGGTACGGGCGAAATTCGCTAAATTAGTGCATTTCACCAGCCGATTTTTCAGAACGTAGGGCAAAAAACCTTTACTCATCAGCGTAGCGAATTCGTTACATCCAGATTAATCGTCGAAACTCATTCGTTACATAGAGGTCGCAAACACGTGGGCTTCAATGAAGGTGGACATGGGGAATCGAAAAACTTCGTTAAATCTAGGAATTCGTTACATAGAGGTTTGTTACATCCAGGTTAAACTGTAAATTCAAGTGCTGTCACGCGATAGATCGGTCCACTGTGTTGGCAAGCTTTGAGCGCAGCAATATTTCCATTCTGGTCGGTAAAGTAATAAAATATGGCGGAAGATGGGTGAATCTTTCAAATGGCAGGGCATAGCCTCCTTGGCAGAGTTACTACCGTAGCGTCTTGCAGAATGCACCAGAGCTAACGAAACACCTTGTGAACACATGTTCCGCTATGCGCTTGATTTTAACATTTGAGCTACTGTCACTCGCTTTGCTCGTCACACTTACAGCGCATACTTGCAAGCCGCTGTCATTACCAGCGCGCCCAAGGCCGCAATTTCTTCCCGCCGCTTCGGGGGGTACTCAGTCGGGTGTCGTTTCCGACACGAGCTGCTTTCTTTGTTTCTTCGCGCCAATTCCCACACCATTGTTCGCAAGTGTTGAACGTCTAATTACCGGCCTGCATTTAGGCCACTTGCTGCTCCCGGGACTGTTACGACAGTAACGTTTTAACCAAGCGGACGCCGCTCCAGCCTCTTTCGAACGACCTTGATGCATACCAGGGCCTCACTCTCGGGCGCAGCTGGAGCGAGTCTGTTCGAATGCATTATCGCCGTACGCAGCTGCTGCTTGACTGGTGGGCACTCGATATCTGTCGGGGCGGTTTTCGTGGGAAAAGTTCCACCGAAGAGCGTTGAATGAGATATGTGCAGTCATGACACGAGAAGCGCGGACTTCAAGCCGGTTGCAAGGGAATGGATGTATGCACGTTTCTGCTTTCCTGCGCATCTTTCTGCTTCGCAGAGAATGGAAAAAAAAAACTGGGGCTGGTTGATAGAAATCGACACTGATTTGTAGCGCGGTCAGATATGAACTCAGTCTGGTAGCAATCCCTCCGAACGTGTACCGCAGAACACGCACGGTGCCAGAGAGAACGAACGCAACGCGGCCGCTACGCTTGTGCCCGTTGTGTTGTGTCCAGCTGTGAACGTTCACTGCAGAGGAATGGTTTCAGAGCGAACGGTCTACTACGCCATGTCTCTCGCAACGTAATTCATCGCGTCGCAATGACCTTGAGTCGCCCAAGCGCAAGTGTGGCTGGTGTGACGTAACGCCACGTGATCCGCAACGCAGAGGGACAAGGGGTCGCAGATGCGGTACCACGTGGTTAGGCGAGGGTCTAAAGGCTGCTTCGCCGGCGCTGATAAGCAATGATAATCGCACTCAACACCTTCCCCGTGGTTCAGCACGTCCATTTTCTCGATTCCCGACCTTGTAAACTATACAATACAGTTCCGCAGAATCTGGTGTTACTGATGGCGACGCACTGCCAAGGCCCGCACTGCGATTTAAGGTGTAGTGCTCTGCGCATGCGATCGGTTAACACAACGAAAACGCCGCCTCCTCCTTGGAGTTGAAGTTTCTGCGCACTAAAAGTGAAAAAAAAAAAAAAAAAGAAAAGGGTGGGGGAAGGTGGGCGGGTGTTTAGCGCGCCGAAGCTACACCTGCGATATGGTTCCGGATTAATTTGGACCACCTGACGGTTTTTACCGTGCGCCGAAATGTCGACACACGGGCGTCCTCGCTTTTCGCCTTCATTAGAAAAGCAGCCTTCGCGGCCAGGATCGAACTCGCGTGCTTGGGCTCAGCAGCACAACGCCACAGCCACTGCAGCCGCCACGGCGGGTAGTTGGAAGCTAATGCAAATGCGTTACCCGAACTCATTCGCGTGGGACGTTATTCGGCATTCTCGTGTAGCGCCAAAGTAATGACATTAACATTTGCTCTAAATGACATCAGAAGGTGATTTGTTTCAGAAATTAAAGCGCATAAAACATTATAGACGCATTTACATTTTTATGCTGCGGTTATGCGAGCTTTCTAATCGTCGCTGTTGTCATTATGCGATGAAATTTCTCTCACCCTGTAAGCTCGCACGGCCATACCGAATTTCATTAACAGGTAATGTCTTTCGCTTTTTTTCCGTGTGACAGGGCTATTCGCCGTGTGAACCCGTGCGGCCGTACCGATCGATTGTCATTAATATCTAAGTTCATTCGCTTTGAATGACGTTTTTATCGCCGCGCAGTTCTCTTGCAGGGTCAAAGCAAATGTCATTAACAACTAATGTCATTCGCTTTCATTGATGTGTTTGCCTTGCGATAGGAGTATCTGTCCCCGGCAAATACATGCCTTTCAAACCGAACGACATTAGTTGTTAATGACACTTGATTTGAACTGCACGGGGAAAGAAATGCCATATGAGAATGATTAATAATAGCAGGGACGATTAAAAAAAAATCTCGAAAAATGGCAAAATGCGTCCATCATGTTTTTATAGGCTTAAAATTTCAAAAACAGATCACCTTTTTCGGAGTAAAAAATGTATCCCTGTTCTGCAAGTGACATCAGTAGGCTTCGCAGGCTGAGACAAGCGGCACATCCGTATTTTGCTAGCCGCGAATACGGGAGAGCGTTTGCGAAGGTGATGTTGGCCTTCTTTTCTGTGTAATTGAAACGCGGGGGGAAATGCTGATTTATTGATCGATTGATTGTAGGGTTTAACGCGCCGACGCAACGCAGGCGATGAGGCGTGCCGTAGTGGGGGGCCCCGGATTAATTTTGACCACATGGGGATCTTTAACGTGCGCCGGAATCTCGCACGCACGGTCGTTTTTGCTTCTTGCCTCCATCAGAAAAGCGGCCGCCGCGTCCGGGAATCGAACTCGCGTCCTGAATGCTGATTTATATGTAGTGCTCTTCGGTTCATTATTAAACTCCCTGTTTAGTGTCGGGCATGCAGCTGCGTGCTAGAAACGACTCATGCGAAACTGAAAATTAA
Organism: Haemaphysalis longicornis; assembly: GCF_048455015.1. NCBI lineage: Eukaryota > Metazoa > Arthropoda > Arachnida > Ixodida > Ixodidae > Haemaphysalis > Haemaphysalis longicornis. Next base: position 31,808,101 of record NW_027526422.1, on the reverse strand, counting down.
TTGCTTCCGACCACAACTGCAGTGCTGCTGCTGCAAAAAAGCGCACGCAGCAACCTCAACACAGCCTTGTCTGAAATCTTTCGCATCAACTTAGTCTGTCAAATTTATTTTTAGCATGGATAAGCATGTTTATTTTGAGATTTCGCGGCATAACTATTACAAAGTAAAGTAGACAAATCTCCTCGCTTTGGTCGCACTGATGGGACATTTCAAGGCAGCATTTTAAATCCGTTTCTCTACATTTGTGTCTCCACCGACTTTTCCAGTATCTTGTCGAGGAACGTAACTACTGTAGGATCAGCGTAAAGTTGCGCATATTTTTCTCATTAAAAGTCGTGTGCGTACGATGCGGTGCCCGTTGGGCAGATTTTGTTGCCACTCTCGCTGCTGTACGGTATTATCTGCTTTTTGTGGTGAAAATTACGTATTTCGTACAAGCGCAGCGACAGCAATGGAAATACTTTTGCGTATTCAGTCCGGCGTGAAGACCGACTTTGGACTTTGACTCGCGCGCAGTTTGCACTTTTGATAGCTGCGGCTTTGACCCTTCGCCATTTGATTTCGCACGAAGAAAGCCTTGCGTTCAACCGTCGTCGTCGTTAGACTGAGGGTCGTATAATTTTGCGTATCCATGCAACCCTCTCCAAATCCAAACTGCTTCAACCGTGCCGGAATGGCGCGGTCAGATCGACGTCGGCTTCATAACGCGATGGACCTAAGTTCGCTTCCGACCTCACGAGGCGTTCTTTTTTTTTTTTTTTTTTCTCTGGAGGTGCTTCCACGATCACCATCATCGTCAGATAAAGTTGGCTTTTCTGTCGGGCGTTTTAGGCACTCATGTACGAATCAGTGAGACATAGAAGCTTCGCTTCAAAACACCGCACCGCCCTCCCCTGTTTTCTTTTCGTTCGGGATTTTGTTTGGGCTCTTTTCCCGGTCGCCTCAAAATATTGGAGACCAAGGCACACTTCGGGAGGCGGAACTGGTGTTCGAAACGAAACTCGCTCGAGGCGGGCAAAAAGTCGAGGCTTCACTTAATCGCTTTATTGTAGTCTCTTGAAGGCAGCGTGCAGGAAAGCAGGTGTATGTATACAGACGGCGTGCCTAGAAAGGCACGAGCTGCAGTTCATAACTCATTTTCCAGCCTTTTTTTTTTCCTTTTTGAAAACGCGTCAGTGCGACGTCACCCTTCGTGACAGTGCCTGTCACGAAGGGTGACGTCGAACGCGCGCGTTTGGCGTGACGTGGACAGACCTATGTTAGCCTGAGCTGTCGCTTGGGCTGTGTGCAAAAGGTGTCAACTTGTACAGCCGTGGATAAAGTAAAAGCGAGCACAAAAATACGAGCATGCAAAATCGAAGAATGGGGCTCGTAGAGGTCACATAATGACGCGGTTGCGGTATGATTGGAAAGTGACATTCCCAACCTTTCGTACTGTTATGAAGCCATTAAGAATTGCGTGAAAAGAAATTTTACAGTTTGGGTGTCCTGGTTCATATTTTGGCGTTCGCATTTCAGTTGTCCATGACTGTACATGGGTGTCTAATGAGAAGTGCCGGTGGATTTGTCGGGAACCGCTGTAATTTTGGTTTACCTGATCAACCACAGGGAACCCCCATGATGCTTCGCATCCTCATCAGGGTTCCCCACGGGAAGATGGTGTAATTTCTTACCGTAGTGACACCTTCTAGTAGGGGTTGAAAACTATACAGGAGACCCTCGTAAAGACGGACTCGGTTAAGACGAACAACACTTTTGCTCTCTTGTAACATGCACAATGCGTACTTTGTTGAATTGGATAATCCGCTTTACTCGACTTTGTTTCGCGCTTCCGCTAATGTTGAATGAAAGAAAATCGAATAGTGAGGAGACACGTTTCGTTGCGTTTGTTCAGTTTTCCAGGGATGGTATACAAAACTTCACATCTTTGTTGATGCTGCCTTCGTAGCCTCATTGACCTAATCTAAGAACACACTTAAGTTGATCGAGCAACTGTGTTTTTTTAGGAGTACTCGAAAGATGCTGGAATAACACCCACTCGTGTATTCAAGCTTTATGAAACGCGAAAAACAAACTTAGTTATTCGTTGCTTTTAATCTGTAGTCACACCTGACGCATCGCTCACATATACGCCTCGAGCTTCGCGATCGCTGCGTTGCCTGCCGCCGCTTCTCCGCGGCGTTGACGGGATTTGCGCTGCGTGGCTGGTAGGGGCTCGTGCAGTGTTTTGGTTCTGTTTTAATTCTTTTCGCCTTTCCACGCACTAAAAAAACCTGTTATGGTGACGTCTATAGGCAAAGAGTACATTTAGGTCACTTAAAAAGCAGCTGCGTCTTCGTAGAGTACCCGATCGCCTGCAAGAGCTACCCGGGGACGCGGTTCTGCGCGCTTCGTCGCCGCTCTTCCGGGCGTCGGCGACGGCAGCAGCATATCACCCATGCCACCTCCAAAACATCACGCACAAATGAATTCTACTGTCGCCTCGTTTAGACCTGATACTGGCGCAATGAGAGGTTGGCTTCATTTTGCAGCGTGGACAACGAACGCGGCTTCGTTTCGAATATATACGTCGCAGAAAAATGTGTTTCGGGGATGTGATTACCCAATCCCGGACAATAACTAATGCCTATATATAAAAAAATAAACCATGCAAAAATGTTAAATAAATTCCAAGCCTGTGCGTCCTTAAATATGTGCCCACACACGCCATATAGCAAGAACCAAGGCAAGTTAATGAAACCACGGGAAAAAATGCTGTGCAAGTGCGGAATTAAGAAACATAATAGCTCTATACGGAAATGAAAAAAAAAAAAACAGTGCTGCTTCTGCCATGCTAAAGACGTTCGTCGAAACTAAAGCCAGGTAGGGTTCACTAGACCAACTATACGCGAAATGCACTGCTTTTTCGCGAGACATCGGTGGGGGGGGGGGGGGGGGGCACGCTGTGTACAAATGCGAAAATGCGAAGCGGAATCAAGCAATGAACGGTTTAGTTTTCCAACACACAAATTTCGCGTTCACTTTCCTTTTGTTTTTCTTCTTAAACGAAGAGCTGTTCGTACTGCGGACGCATTTTTGGAAGTATACAGGGTAGGCTGTTCAACAGTTAAGCGATGAAAGGTGTCGTTGGAAGAGTGTGGTATGGAATAAGGCCCTCTGATTTCCGTTTCTGTTTTATTCTGCAGGCTCCCTGTGCCATATGACGATATTTAGAAGGAGCATTTAGTCGCGGACGCGGATTATATTCTAAGCCTGTCTCCGCGCTGCTCGCAGAGGATATATATGTAGCAGATGAATGTTTGCGGGCGCTCACCTCCCGACAAGACGACTCTGTCGTGTGTTGATCCCCGAGTATAATTATGCATTGTCCATCGTACTTTTGTTTAATATTTCCGAAATTAACACAGACTGGCTTGTAAATGGTGGTGATCAATATATGAGGTATAATATTGGCAAACGTAACTGGCATGGTGTCAGGTATGAGTGCCGGCGGCTGATTATGTAAGCGCACAAAACCGATTTAAATCGTAGTGTATAGCCGTAGCATGAACAACTGAGGAACCGGTGGTTACGGAGACACGGCTAGTAAATTCAGGTCACTGTAACTACAATCGGCTCCATCATACGCCGGTTCCGCGACGCTGGCCTGTGGCACGCACCTGGCGCCTATACAGACCGAATATACCACACTAAGATCGTGTCAGAAACATTTACACTCTCGTAAACACACCCCATTTGCGAACAGAGGGACTGCTCCACATAAATATGGATTTCAAACGCCCTGAAACGGTAAATCTCAGTCGTGAACGTGCCGCAAAAGCAGCGGCGGCACTGGGGATCGAGCGAGCGCGGACTCCCGCGGCTGCTTTCGAAACGGGCCGCTAGGGAGATTTCAGTGGCGCCCCTACAGGCCGCGCTCGAGGCGTATAGCCAGAACATTAATCGACTCTTTTCACTGCTGTAACTTTTGCGCAACTTTAGACGGAGACAGATACAAAAAGGGACACGAAGACCAGCGCAGTCTTTTTGTATATGTCTCTGTCTAAAGTTGCGCAAAAGTTACAGCCATGGATTCAGAATACCAACTAGCCCGCCTAACCGTGTTATTGCAGTTCTTTTCACTGCCTCCCTCATTTCTGCACGCCCCAGCCGTGTTTTTCCGCAGCCTTTTCTCCACTACCGTATGCGCAGATCTATGCACAAGCTATTCCCCAGTGCAGCGGTGGTGTACGAAACCTTTTGAGAATCGCTAGTTTTCCGCACTGCATAAGTGGGTGGTTTCGTGTTCCGGCCGGTGCACGTCTCACGTGGCTGTCGTCGTTTGACGAAGCTTGTACGCGTGCATCGTGTGCCAGCCGCCCAAGCCGTCGCCCAGCGTTTCGAGCGGGCTCATCGGGGCGAAAGGGCTGCGGTCTTCTTCGGGGCGCCGGAACTGTTCCGGCGTGTTGAGTTCTCACTACTACTAAGTGGTTCACGCGGCCTCACGCGATTGGCTGCGCGCGCGAAACGTCACGGATGACTGCGCGCAGAGAGAGAGAGAGAGAGAGAGAGAGAGAGAGAGAGAGAGAGAGAGAGAGAGAGAGAGAGAGAGAGAGAGAGAGAGAGAGAGAGAGAGAGAGAGAGAGAGAGAGAGAGAGAACAGACTTTATTGTCATCCCTTTTAAGACGAATGTACCGTGCGGAAAAGTCCGGTATCTTCGTCCCATTAGACGGCGGTCAGGAACCCGTGGTCCCTGGCGGCGTCCTCTGCCAGCCAATCACATGTAATACCTGTGCCACACGTACACGAAAAATGGCATTAAGTGTTTAAGGCCTTAAAGGGACACTGAAGTGATTTGTAAACAATGCGGGATTACGAGCGCAAATTGTAGTCCGGAGTCCCTAGGCCCTGTTTCGACCACTCTGAGCGCGTTTACGCGAATTTATTTAGTAGAAAAATCAATTCGAAAATGCTGTCCTCCTCTCTTTACGCTCGCCCATTTTCTGTGGCGTTTTCGTGTGACGTCAGCAGGAGAGGAGCTGGCAATTGACTGCGCTACTGCACGGCTCGCCGACCTTCCGCGAACGAGCCCAGCGTTTAGTCCGCCGGCCGCCGACGGGTCGTCGCAATTCGCTCGATCAGTTGAAACTAAGCCACAACACGTTTGGGAATAGAAGAATGTGCCTTTCTTTACTTCGTTAGTTTGTACACTGTATCTAGCTCCAAGTCAAGGTCGCTTCACACAAGCGCTGCACAAGCGCACATGCGACGCTTCGCTGACTGGTACGCCAGTAGGAAAATATAAGGCCTCTTGAAGGGGGAGAAGAGTCAGCGAAGTCAATATAGGTACTAAGGAAATAAAATCAACTGATATTTTTATCGTACAGCGTAAAACTAGTGTGCGGGAAGCACTTTTTTGCGCTGGGCGAACAAGCACAGCGGTCAGCAGCACGACTACGCATCTGCGAACGCTTTTCCGTCTACGAAATGCAATTGCTAGACGTGAGCTATTGTGGAAACTCGGGGGACGCTTACTGCACGAGCGCTATACAACAAATAGTCGCCTAAGCTGCTTGAAATATTAAAAATAAAAGTGTAAACTGGTGATACATTATATAGCTTATATTTCCGTTATCGGCATCGTCCGCCCGTAGCCTAGTGGTCTGGAGCGCTAGGCATATCACCGGAATTGTTTTGCAAGTCACAAGTTCGAATCCCCGCGGGTACATGCTTTTTTTTTATATAAGTTAACTTTTCCGTATTTCGCCGATGTTTTCTATACTGGGTTCACCTTTTTTTGGGCCGCAACATTCATTGCTCCACGAACTAGTCCGCAGAACTCGCGCAGGCTGGCACTGGCGCGCTAGCGAGTTCTCGTTGGCGTGCTGTTGCCATATGCACCGACTGCATGCAGGCAGTGGGCCCAGGCCAGAATCAACAGACCCTTGGACTGGTGCGAACACGCTTTTTACGATACAGGCATGAGTGAGGCAAGCTCCAAATATGGGGGAAAAGCGCATGCATTTGAGCGTCTGCGGGGACGCGGAGGGCGTTCATGCACTGCGTGGGGCTCAGCTAATGAATGCTACGATTCCAAGCCGTCCTGGGAGGCTTATCTTGTGCATTTTACAGTCGACAACATGGCAGAAGCGCGGTACTACGATTACTGTGATATTGAGAATGCCCATCCAACGATGCCATCGGATGTCAAATATGTTGTTTTACAGAACCGAAGCCGAAACTTGTTTGATTGTTACCTTGGGCATCGTCCAATCACGGTGGCCCCTCCTCCCAACGTCACAGCTTAGTTGGTGCGGCCGCCGCAAACCGCGCATGGTATTTTTTCTTCTTTCGCGCTTTCTAAAATAATTACCGATTAGTCAACTGGATAAACGATTAAAAGTGTGCTAATTTGAGCCAGTCTACGCAGTGCAAGCAAAAACGGGAGCTTGACAAATTCACTTCAGTGTCCCTTTAAGATACCGAATGACATTATTTGGGCGGGCCGTGCTACACGCGAAAACGCGAAGGCACTAAATGTGGTCATGATGGTGATCATGACCAAAAAGAGAGATTCACTCATATTTTAGAAGTCTTTAACATTGAGGAAACGTATTACAAGGGTCAAAACTGTTTTTTTGTGAAAGAAAATGTTCTGAGAAATAGTGTTTTAAAAAAACAGTGTGAGCCATTTCTAAAAGTGGCTTCAGCAGCTGCCGTCACCTGCCAGCGGTAGCCAAATCCGTAAATTTTGGAACACCGAGCAACACGATGTTTTGCCTTTTGCTGCTGTTTTAGTGAACTTGGTCTTCTTCAGAACTTCGCCACCAAGAGAGCAGAAAAAATCGTCTTATTTCAAAGTTCAGCCACGTTTCCGCGTCAACACTCTGGTGCTGAGAGTTTCGTTGGTTTCATTTGGTGCTCATCGCGTTCTAGAGTAGGCAGATTTAAGGTGTTCGTCGAGGCGAATGAATTGTGCGGAACTCCTTAAACAAACAAACAAAAAAATACATTAGAGCGAATGGCATTAGATTTTCGCGTATAGCAGCGAATTAATGGCATTAAAACTTAAGGAATTAAGCACTTAATATCATTTTTCGTGTGCGTGTGGCACGGGTAAGACACCATGCCAGAATTGAACGCCGCCAGAACCGTTCCCCGCACCGCTCCCGAAGGGCCGGCCGGGGAAGCGACTTGCTTGTTTGAAACTGCGGCGTGTTCGTCCGGGGCGCACTCGCCATAGTTCAACGTCACTGAAAAATCAGAAACTACGCCAAGCACAACACCACCCGCGGAAAACCGTCTCACTCCAGTTCCTTTCGACCCAGCTGTGGTACAATGAAGGCTTCGCGTTGCCTCGATTCACCACCTATGCGTTGAATCCGCGCCATTTTTTTTTCCTGTGTAATATTTATATGGCGGCGCGCAGGTTCTTGGTACCATCCGCTGTTCACATCGCCGAAATTTGCGCCAAGTAATCTGTATTCATCATCCACTGCCTTATTAGGACCACGGCAGGACGGCGACCTCTCCCATTGACCTCCAACCGCTCCTGTCCTGCGTTTCTCGAGCCCATTCTTGGCCTCCGAACTTCCTTATTTCGTCCCCCCATCGAGCTATTGGCCTATCCCCTTTTACACCCGTCTCTCGGTATATCCACTCTGGTAGCCCCTGGTGGTCCACCAGTTGTCGTTTCGCCTAGCTCAAGTCCAAGTCCATTTTTTTTTCTTGGGGTTCTGTCGGACGCCCAGAAACTCTAGTTGGAATAAACTAAATAACGTTTTCTGCTCTCTTCTTTCTTTACTTGAACTATGATATCATCTACTACTCGAGTCTGTTCCCTGATCCAGGAAGCTCGTTAGGCGCTTGTATTTCGCCGTGCTCGTCAGGCCTGGGTTTTCTCCCGCGTTTCGGAGCGCGTCCAAAGGCTGCTTTGCAGCGGAAGGGAAGGGGTAAGCTGCATTGCTGCCGTTGCAGCGGCTGCATAGAGCAAGCTGAGCCCGCGCGCTTCTGCAATTTGGCACGGGCCTGTCGTGTGGGCCCGTAATATCCATTCTCCGAGTGCGGGTCCCTCCCATGTCCCTGGTAGGCGACGCGGGCGTCCTCGCATTCCGCGACCGCCCACAGATGTCCACAGCCGCAAGTGTGATGACCATGGCTGCGAGGCAGGCCGCCGCCTGGTCGACCGTCGCTAGCCGCATCCGTCTCCAGTGCTCGCGACATGTCTGTGTGGGTGTTGTGCTCAGGCGGAAGGGGCTGCTAATGATGGTGTGTGTGCACGTCCGGTTGGTTTTGCGGCGGGAAGTGCGCCGAGAAAGATTTGCATTCTTCGTGTGTTTGTCCCGTCTTGTCCTTTCTTGTGTCAGCGCTAAGATTATGTCTTGAGTATCATATAACCAAGCAGCCCGACTTTCCGCCCCTAATCCTTCGTGCGCTCGATTATGTAGTCCATGCCATTTCGTCTAATTGACCTGCGCATGTCAAACACTATAATATACGTTTGTTGCTTGCTGCTGCAAGTTCCCGTGATGCACTGTCGTGGAGTGCTTGTACGAAATACGTTAATGGGGGCAAGCTGCTCAAATTAAAGGTTAGACCTAAGTATGTAATCGTGTTACCGTTCGTTAATTCGATGTATACTTTTTATTGCACAATATTTTTACACAAGCGCGGGAATTTTGGAAACTTGTTCTCGTGGACGATGCATGCACATTAATTGTATGGCCTCTAAAACTGCCAACTTTTTATTGCTCAACTCACTTGTACGCACCTGTTCGAGTGCGCTTTACGTTCATGCTCGGAACACTTGAAACGCATAAAACAGCTCTACGTTTATGAGGCGCTTATTTTGGGCCTTTTTTTCAGCTCTTCAACTGTTCTGTCTAACCTGGCACATAGGCAGATTTGATTGCTATCGTTTATCCAGTGCTTATACAATTCTTTGCCCCTATATTTTGTTTTATAGCGAAGCTGTTAGCCTCTAGATGGTCGGAAAATGTCGTGTCAGGTCCCAGCAGTTCTCGCTTAAGGCGCCGAGTGCATGCGTCAAGCTAATCAGGCATGCAGCATAAGCTCAGAATTAGTTTAACGAAACTACAAAACAAGCATCGAAACCTCATGATGGATGATGATAGGGCGTCTGTGAACAATGGGACCCCCTCCCTCCCCATGTGTTCCTGGTAAAGATTATGTTTGCAGGTTATATTTGAAGGCTAGGCAGGACTAGTGTCACTAAATAGAGCAGTTCTTGCCCAAGACGCCGAGAGCACGCGTCAGGCTAGGCACGGCCCAGCATTTGCCGCCAGAGAAGCCGAGCGCAAGCGGCAAGCCCGCCGAGATGACGAGAAACATTTCATACCCACCCCCATCAGCATTTGTAGTGGTTCGCTGGGCATGTACTCTCGCAGGGCGGGATGGCGACCATTTTTTTTTTTTGGTAGACCAGTTACCACGTCAACTTCATCGTATCACCTCTCGCCATGTACACAACGCGTTGAAATAATTCACCCCCCCCCTCCTCCTCTAACTCCACGCGTCTTTGAACTTTCGAATTCACCAAACGGTAAAGGCCCGTTCACACTTGTGGGCATCATCCCATCCTATTCTTAACCCTTTCCACTAAGCAATAGAATAGAATAGAATAATAGAACAACGCGCCGTCGTTATTCTCACTGCTCTCGCGCAGCACCGAACTGCCCTGCCGAGAGACTCTGCCCACAACGGGTTCGAGAGCGAGCCACGACTCTCGCCGCGAGTGTACGTTTTCAATCACTTCACCGGGAAGCGATACATTTCATAGTACAGGGGTTTATTACGCGGAAAACCACGATACAAACACTACACTGCACTACGCACCTAGCCCCTGGGGCATACAGCCGTCAGCGTGTGCCCAGCCCGTAGTCGGGCAGCAGTTATAATCCGCCGGCGTTGGCCGGCCGCAACGCTCGCTGACGTAGGGGAAGGGGGCTCTCTGTGGCCGCTACACATTTCCAAGCCACTGGACTCGACCGCTCGTCCGCTGAGCTCAGACGGCGCAAGCCGTCACATCGCGGATGCGGGGGCAACCCACCAATGAGTGGAATATGCCCGCGGAGACTCGCCGGGCATCCTAGATAAACGCACTGACGCAAATCGAGGCATGCGCTAATCGACACAGTGGGTGCCGTGACCCACGCAAGTGGGAAACAACGGTCAATGCAAGAAACGGCCAGAAGTGGCCGAAGGGCATTTACGTACCGTGCGATCGCTGCGCGTCCCAAGGGCGGTCTCTCCGGGGAGTCTCCTCGCCCCGATATGGGGTGGTTGGCCCCCACACACTTGAAAGCGAGCGAAAGCGACGGAAATTCGGTCGCGCGACGAAAATTGGTCCCGACCATTCGACAAAAACGATCGTCACGCGGCAAAGCGACGGAATTCCCGTCGCTTTCGTCGCAAGTGTGAACGGGCCTTAAAACCTGTCACTCTTTGGTGGGGGATATTTCCAGCTGTTACTACGCGTACGCATAAACCAAGCATACGCGTACCTCGTCCGCTTTCGCTTTTTCTTTCCCCTTGTACATTTTATCGTCACTCGCTAGCTGTGTTTCTCTCGTCCTTGCAAATCGCCATATGTGTGATTCGAACGAGCTACCCCTATATATCGCTGCGTGCGCTCCCGCGTCCCGACTTGCACACACTGCGCGCGGGTGCCGACCTTGCAACGCCCGAGAGGTGCGATAGCTTTGCAAGCATGCGACGATAAGCGCGTGCTGCCGGAAAGATACACTGTAAACGGAAATACTTTGGATGGGGAGTAGATGGCTTGTCCTCTAGCGCACTCCGTATACGTAGTTTTATTTACTCCCCTAATAGGGACTATTTTAAAAACTCCCCTAAGGGATAGAGATTTATAGTGATCCAGTGACTCCCCACACATCACTTGTCACATTCGCATGTCGCCTTGTACAGGTGCCGTAATAAGTAATTAAGCAAGGATTTGTGAATATCACAAAATATTTGTCTTACTGGCTTTATGACAGCCGTTACCGGTTTACGGGAAGCTTTTTTTTCTATTAGGGAGGACTCCTTTAAACGCGCACCAATGCAGCCAGGCAGTTCCCCGAAGAAGAAATTCCTGCATATCTACGAGACCGTGTTCCAATTACTTTTGGTCGCACCTCGACAAATGAAATGAAAGCACGAAAATATGAACCAGAATACCCAAAATCAAAGAATATGAACAGTGGGGATAAAATCATGGGTCGCTGGTGGTATATTTGAAAAGGCGTACGCTTTCAATATTTGTTACTGTAATAAAGCCACGCGACAATATCACCTACACGGAAAGAAGTCGCATTTTTTTGTGCGTTCTGGCTCATGTTTGCTTTCCTGTTTCATGCGTCCATGACTGTACAAATAGTATATAAATAAATGTTTGACTAACAGGAGTATTTAAAGAGCTGCCGAGCAGAACCTACAGTTTCGGCGGACGCATTTTGCAGATTTCAGTTTTCAAATTTACGCACTATAATCACGACGCCCTTATTTGCCCCTGCCGGACAAATTTCGCGAACATCAACGCATGCTGTGCCGGTTGCGAACAGCGGTCATCTGCGACAGTTCAAGAACTTTACAAGTTTGCAGAGCAAATTTAGATAGGAGAGTTGATGGCTGTGAGTCCGTTCGGAAAGCAGCACAAGAACAGAACCGTGCGAAAGACGTCATCTCGCTCTCCGCTTATTTCCTATTCACCACTGTGTTTTCGTGCGGGATTGTGTTTTCCCGGTTTTCCCCGCAAATCTCTAAGCAGGGAAGAAGCTGTACACCTCGCCTCCAAACTGCGTCGGTGCTCACACCGGCGCTCCTCCATCACATGTACTATCCCAGCGCACAGTGCGACATCTGCAAACAAGGCTCGCCATTTTTCGTAATTATTTTATATTTTTATTTTTTCTTTAGTTTTTCTAAACTTCGTTCGACCAACAATGTCCATTTACGCTATTATAACGATTACAGGTAGAACTTTCCCGAAATCTGCAATATTGTGTATATGGCATGCGGTCTACGTTTTGACATTCTCCGTATTTTTAAGTATCTTTCTTAATTTCTAGTTTTTCAAAATTTCGTTCCACCAATTATCTCCATTTACGTTACTATAACGATTACAGGCGGAACTATCGCGAAATCTGCATTTTTTGGGAAATGCAGGGCGTTACACGGTCCTGGCTGTGGGGGTACTCGGCAAAGAATGCTATACGCATCAAAAGTGTCTGCTGCAGGGCAGCTTGTCAAGTGTCGCTGTCGAAACAGACGACCCGAATCACGGGGGCACGCCCCAGAGGCTATAAAAAGCGCGCCTACTTTTCTCGAAAAAAAAAAAAAAAAGCTGGTGAGATTTGAGGCTGCCTGAATGCAGCGTCCCGCTTACCCGGTTTTCGGGGGCGAGAAATGTCGCCCGAATGTGCTCATTCCGCATCTCTCTTTCTCGCTCCTATTTATTTTCTTACTTTATACGCGCGACGTTGCCCCGCGCACCCTGCGACTCCACCGCGATTCTAATTTATCCCGCGGTTCGGGGCGCGGTATACTTTCTACGCGGAATGCGGAAACGCTCCGGCGTGTATGAATTCGCTGCTTTACGTTTCACGCATCGCTGACGGCGCTGCTTTTCCCGAAAGCTTTGCAAGAGAAGAATAACATCTTTGGAGAACGTCGTACGGGTTTAGTCATCTCTTCGTGGCGTATTATTAATGTATGCAATCGAGCTTACTCGCGCAAAAAAAAAAAAAAAAGGGGGGGGGGGAGGGGGGTAAAAAAGGAAGTAGCGGCATGCTCTGTGCGGAGAGAAACAGTTCTTCCCCTTCGCTCTTCCGCGCAATAAGCGTTTTCTCGAGCGGGAATTGGATCAGGGTCCGTGTTGCACTGCAGTGTCGGGTACCGAACCGATGGACTGAGGGGTGTGCTTGTAACGAGCAGAAACAGGCGCACGGATGCAATTGGAGGAAATGCAATGTCGGTGTGCCAAGCGTTTCGTGCGCGACATTTAAAACGATAGATTTTCTCGGAGGTTTTCTGCTGATAGAACTGACTCGATTTGAACGTGCATGCTTTGTTTGACGAAAACTATATTTGGCGCGAAATTCAAACGGGTATGCTCATTACTGCATCGCGGGCTGTCAACAGCACGTCTCGGAGTTTTGCTGTGTCCGCATGCGTTTTTTATATATCATCATTCCTTGTGCATCAGGGGCCTGATTGGCGCCAAATTAGAATAGTTCTGTGTCGCGCCAAATGCGTGGAAACCGTGCCATAAAAGTAGCTTCCGTGTCATCATCGTATAGCCGTCAAGTCGCTGCGCAGCGCTAATGAACACAAGGGAAGTGTCACATATGTAGGCGGCCTTTTATCAATCAATCAATCAATCAATCAATCAATCAATCAATCAATCAATCAATCAATCAATCAATCAATCAATCAATCAATCAATCAATCAATGCTAATGTGTATTCCCCTGCATTCCTGTAACCAAGCGTACTTTAAGAGAAACCAATGTGACTCTCGTATGCACGTGAGCGGGCGTTGTTTCAGGTACAGTTAGGCTTTGAGGAAGTCGTCGCAGAATGTGATGTGCGCCTAACTTTGGTAGAACATTCGTCCGTGTGTACGTAGGGGGTACGGATCGATCGATATACCCTCCGTGTGGGCGTAGTGGCTACAGCAAAAATCAGAGCAAAATACGATTTCCACAAGCTTCTCGGGAATCTCAGATCTGCCCCTAAGTACAGTAAATTTTCGTTGTGCATAGTGTTTCGTAGTACCCGCCGCATTGTATAGAGATCAAGTCATCTATGCTTTTAACGAAGTATCGCTTATAACGAAGCCAGCTTTCTGCCCCGAAAAGTTGGTTCTAGGGAGAGTTCACTGACGTAACGTTCTTGGTGAAGCTCTTTTATCATGGCCGTCTCAGAATTGTTCTCACTAGCTCCTTCCAAAAATAAATTCCCTGTGTTGTAGTTTCTTTTGCAGAATCTCTACTCTCTTGAATTGCGTTAATTCTCCATACCGCCTTTCATTCGCCGCTGGCAGCTGGCGAAAAACGATCCGCGCCGAACTCTACTATACCCTCCTCCAAAAACGAAGGGTAGATTAGGAAATAGCGTGTCGATGGGTTCTTTTTTCTTTTTTCGAACGCCGCGGTCCGGACAGCGGACTTTGCCAGGCCGGCGAAGTCCGCTGCCGGGAGGGCGTGCATTGTACCTGCGCTGTCGTTTTCAGCGCGCTCGAGCCGCGGTCAGCGACCTGAGAGCGGCGGAGCCCAGTGGTGGGGAACGGCAAACGTTTTCCCCCGAAAGGACTTTTCTGGCTTCCAGCTCACGTGGCTCGAGACGAATCGATGACGCCGCCGGCGAGTCTGACTGCGCGCTGCCGGCGCGCAGCGCTTTCGACGTCGTAGACGCGTAGCGGCCTTGTGTGCGCTTGGATGCACGCTGCAGTAGGGCTTTCCCCGCCGTATAATCCACTCTTGGCGCGCTTTCTTTCCGCCGCCGTGACGTAATATGCGAAACCAGAGCTTCTCGGAAGGCGAGGCGAGCGGGGCCCGGCTTATTGTCCCCGCCCTGGACAGGGAACTCCGGCCCCGTATGATCGCGCCACTACGCAAACGGCAGTGTTAAGAGGAGATAAGCGTAAAATTTACGCTTCAAAGCCGCACCGTGTCCTGAGGGGGTTTCATAAGTCCTCAGGAACAATTTAAACCACTCGGAATTGTTATGTTCACCATAAATACGGTAGTCGCCGGAATTGTACCCGCAACTTGGTCCTCAGCTATACCGAAACTTCTGGCTGTTCTAGAAGTGTGCAGTAGCAGCTGCAACGCGGGGAGAGAGCGATATCAGCTTGTTGTCAATCGCAAATATTGCCCTGGGCAGGTCCCGTATATATGCTTGCGGCTAACCGACGATACGCTTTCAGATGTCTGTGGGCACTCGGTCATTGCCGCCAAGTGTTTCCAGAGGACTTCTGTATCGCAAAGCCGCCTGAGGTACAACCGTATATTTCCTGTTCGGGTCAGTAGGACAAGGACCTTGCTTTTTTCCTCGGTGTCGCCTGAGATAACATTGTTATGAAACTGCAAGGAAGCTCCGTAGCAGGTATACCGGCATCCCAGTTGCGTTGTGCTGATAACTTTATCATTTTGTACTCTTAAAAACCAATCAAGGTTTAACGCACCGTATAGCGCTCGGGAGCATTTTAGACCACGCGTGGGTTCTTCGTATAGGGAAGGAATTGTAAGGACGTATACCCGAAATGATGCGTCATGCTGTCCCTAGAGAGGAACCAGAAAGCTGTCGTTCAAATCCATGTGGTACAAAAAACGAACTACAAGCGCTGGGGGCTAAACGGTGATTGGAGAGCATTTGAGCCTGCCTCTAGTGACAGTGCTAGAAGTAAAACGGCAGTATTATGTACACTCATTAGCTTTTATGACGAAATGACACACGCACAAGGAAGTGCCAAAAACATCATCACATCATCATCTTCCCATGCGCTCTTGCATAATCCCGTCGACGGAGTACTGCGTGTGACTGTTTCGTACACCGCCATGATCATTGCGGCTCAGCCAGCTCGTGACACGTACGGGACGTGCCAACATTCTTAATGAGTTGGCTCGTACATCTTTATTTATTTATTTATTTATTTATTTATTTATTTATGAAATACTGCAGGCCATAAAAATGGCCCAAGCAGGAGTGGGAGGTGGTACAACGATAACGATATGACCAATTACACAGTCGTACAGGTGTAGAGAAAAAAAGAAAAAAAAAACGGAAAAAACAGACAGGTGTACAAAATATTCACAAGTAACATTAATCACACTTCAAAGTAATTTTCCAAAGATTTTAGTACATTTCCAGACTCAAAAATATGGTGCGGCAGTTCGTTCCAGTCTGTTATTGTGCGAGGGAAAAAAGAGTACTTGAAGTTGCTAGTGCGTGCAAAGATAGGTGTGAATTTGTAAGAATGGTATCCTCTAGTAGGACATGAAGATAACGGAGTGAGGACGTGCGAAAGTTCCACGATGCTGTTTTTCCTGGATAGTTGAAAAAGAAATTTAAGTCTCGCTAGTTTCCTTCGGGATTCTAAAGTTGGAATTTTGTTATTAATTATTAGTTCTGTCGGGGAGTCAGTCTGGCGGAAGCGATTGTAGATAAACCGAACAGCTAATCTTTGGACTCTATCAAGATTGTTAATATCTTTTTTAGTGTGCGGATCCCAGACTTCAGAGGCGTACTCTAAACAAGGCCGGACTATTGTGTTAAATGCGAGGAGTTTAGTTTTAGCGGGAGAGCTTTTGAGGGTGTGCCTTAGTAACCCTAATTTTCTACGAGCAGATGAGCAAATCTTTTCAATGTGGCAGGACCAAATTAAATTGTTGGTGATTGTGACGCCAAGATATTTATAACTTTGTGTAAGTAAAATGGGAGTTCCTTTTATACTGTACGAGTAAATTAGTGGTTGCTTTTTGTTATAATGCGCATAGATACAGTTTTCTCGGGGTTTATGTCAAGGAGGTTGTATTATACAACCTCCTTGGTTTATGTGCATGTCCCAGCACTCACACCAGTTATTAACTGCATCAATACTTTGGTTCAATAACACTTGGTCATCTGTGGATTTGACTGAACGAAACAGAAGGCAATCATCGGCAAACAGTCGCATTTCAACACCATGTTTGGCACAGGATGTAATATCATTGATGTAGATTAAAAACAGTAGTGGTCCCAGGACGCTACCCTGGGGAACTCCGGAGTTAACAGGAAGAGGATTGGAGTAGGTACCATTTATATCAACAAACTGTGTGCGAGAAGATAGATACGATGTTACCCATTTAACAATGGTCGATGAGGAGAGAGGCAAAGGAGTAAAGTATGCATATATATATATATATATATATATATATATATATATATATATATTACTGTTATTTAGGTTACGAGTCATGTTCTGATAACGAGGTGACAAGCATGAGCGAACTAAGTATTTTGTTGTGCAATCAGTTGACGATGGGGGTAATGTAAAGATGAAACAGACGAAGATTCCCTCCACGCAGCTTGACACTCGCCGCGTAAAATAAACGCGCTGCCGCGGTCACGCAGCCGTAGACTTCAGAGCCAACCCAATACTGATGTGGGGCACATCACATCGTGCGTTCTTCAGGCGCATGCTGACTGCCAGCGTCACACGATCCGGGCCTGCATGCGACGTATGCGCGCCGGCGCCGTCGCAGCCTTTTCTTTCGGCTCGTTGCCCCGCCGGACGGAGGAGGCGGCGCTCTTGTAATTGAACCGTCCGGCCAGCGCGCCTGATCGGAATTTCCCGCAGCCTCCCCCCCACGGCCTCTCCGCTGACCGCTTTTCGCTCCTTGCGTTGAACGAGGGCGCCGGAAGGGTTTCCGTTCGTGTGGCCGCACTTGTCTCTGCTGTCTGCCCGAAGCGGAACAGTTAGTTTCACTTCGATCTGCCGACTGCATTTAAAGGGGCCACGAAGACAAAATGCAAGTTTGGTTCGTTAAAAAAAAAAAAAAAAGGACTGCTTTGTGCCGATAACAACGATACGGATTTTATCGCAAACCTAAATCATTTAAATAATAGAGATATTAAGAAAAAAGAGAGAAGGCAGCGGCGGCTCTCCAACCACTTTCCGCGGTGTCTCTGTGACGTCACAGAATCTCTTTGGTGCTATTGGCGGCCACCGACCTGAACGACCGCCAAGAAAAAGGACTGGCAATTGCAGAGGGGCCTCTAGTTTCGTTTGATCGTATCGCTTGAATGCTAAGGTGTGGTTAGCACACCGATAACAATGCACGTTTTCAGTGCTGGTTTATATATTACGTTACTTGTGCCTATATTACATCACTGTAGCGCGAAATTTGAATTTTTTTTCGATATTTTTGGTGTTTTTTTTTTTTCGGTTACAAAAACTTCTTTCGTGGTTGCAATAGAACTGAGCGAGTTACCAAAGGCTAGACCTTTCAAGTTGAACAAAGTTGGCCTTGAGCGAGTGGTCGCGGGGGGCTGCATGCAGAGAGCAGTGTTGAGCGAAGCTTGTGTCCATTGACACTATCCCGTTAGCAGTGACGTACTTTCTGCAATGCAAGCGTGGTTTATGCGGTATGGGCGTTGGAAATTTCAGGTTTTGTATAGGTGGTATTCATTGAAAAGTTTAGCTGTTAATTCCTTCGCTTGGCAACACTAAAAACTGCCACGGACAGGGCACAGCCACATCACCATCACCATGGCCGATGGCTTAACTGCTCCACTGCGCCCGCACGCCGAAGAAGAAAAAAACACCGGCGTGCGCCGTCTGCTCCGTTTCAACCCGATTCTCAATGGGGGTGTCAACAGAGACGTTATTAATCGCACTCACATTGGACTCGAGGCATTACTTTGCGTTCGGTGGGGTAGAGTTTGGAATGTCCAACACAAATCATGTGCTTAACACGGACAAGCACCGCCATCCCGCGCAGCCTGACGTAAACAGTAACGGCGCACTCACATAGTTGCCTGCATGCGCGCCTCGCCAGTGAATAGAAGCTATTGGTTGTGGGGTTTAACGCGCCGACGCTACTCAGGCGATGAGGCGCGTCGTAGTGGAGAGCTCTGGATTACTTGCGACCACCTGGGGATTTTTGACGTGCGCCTAAATCTCGACACACGGGCGTTTTTGCTTTTCGCCTCCATCAGATCGAGAAGCATTCACCGCGGCTGGATCGAACCCGCGACCTTGGGCTCAGAAGCACACCGCCATCAGGTTTTGTGTTGTCGAATCCCCAATGTGACTTGGTGTATGCGCTTTGGTGTAGCAGAGGATTCATTTGTCGGTTAAACAGCGCATGGTTATTTTAAAGCTGCCGCAACGCAGTCACGCAATGCCCTTGAGAATAATGTCAAACTTAGTGCGTTAATTAGGCACTATCTACTTCACGCGGAGCTTGCGTAAGTCATTTAAACAGTGTATGAGTCTTTCAATGCTGTGCACTCTGTAACCGATTAAAGTAAAAATTCGTGCGTAGACGGTTGCGGAGCTTGTGTAAGTCATTTAAACAGCGTATGAGCATTTTAATAATGCCAACGCAGTGACTTTGTAACCTTGAAGGTTTGATTAATGACACGCTTCGTGCCTTAGGCGATTATCTATTTCACGCGTGCATGTTTTTGTTGCAAAGCGGAGCTTGTGTAAAACAGCGAACAGCAAATAAGTGTTGCAAATCCTACTGAACGCGGGTTCAGTCAACTTTTTGAAGTGCGCGTGCGTCCATGATGTACGCTGGCCGTTTCTAGCTTATTCAATCCGCTGCGGGGGCTGCTCTTCTAATGGGGACGAAATAATTAATGCGCTCACGCATACCAGATGGCTGCGCGCTTTAAAGGTTACCAGCGGGGCTATTGTCTGCATAAAGCGGATGTTTGGGGCGGAAATTCGTTGCCCAAAGCCCCTTTCTTTAATGGCTCTAAAGTTTTGTAACAGCTGCTTTCGGCTTACAAACGGGAATAGTAGAGAACACAGTTGCATAACTTCGAGTATAGAGGAGTAATTTGAGCGAGCTGATTTCAAAAGTTGCAAGGCACGTGTACGCTAATAGCGTATATGTAGGACTAACAAGGGCGATTGGCCGGTCCTCTTATTCATAGTACGACGCATAGAGAAGAAAATGACGCAATTGGAAAAGGATCGGGACGATGGTAATGAGAGGACACAATCACGCCACTGGACGCGTTTCTGCTGCCGGTGTTGCCTCTATACTGCGATGAATTATGAAGCGGCTACATCAGCAGCAGCGTGGTTGCCCGTGGAAATACGCCTCAAAAAGGAAAAAAAAAAAAAGAGTGCGCCAATCCACGCCGTGAAGGTGTTTGTAAAGCAAACCTGTACACGACGCCCACAGTGATTACCCATGTGACGTCACTTGAATTCACACACGTTGCTTTACAAAGAGTGAAACCAGACACAAGTGAAATGCACTTAACCACACTCCTTATTGCTTCATGAGATATTCTTTCTAACGTTAAATCAATGCATGATTCATGAACGGTTGTTGGTTG
Source organism: Haemaphysalis longicornis (assembly GCF_048455015.1). Taxonomy (NCBI): domain Eukaryota; kingdom Metazoa; phylum Arthropoda; class Arachnida; order Ixodida; family Ixodidae; genus Haemaphysalis; species Haemaphysalis longicornis. The sequence continues at coordinate 31,788,040 of NW_027526422.1, read as the reverse complement.
AGCTGTATTGATGAAGCACATGAGTGGAAACTCTTTTTTTTAATTAAATTAAAGAAAGCTCACACCCGGTGTTAGGCGAACTCGCTTCTCCGTCTTTGCCGCCGATCTCGTCGCCTCCTTTCGGCGGCGGCAGAGACGAAGTGCGATGCCATGCGTTGGTGTGAGCTTCCTTTAATTTTCATAACTCATAGCGCATGCGCAAGGCGCGCACACGGCCGTTACATGTGTCGTGGGTGGAGCGCACAGCGGCGCGAGAGGTCGCGTGACGCTATCACGTGGCCTTCAACGAGAACGCAGGGGGTAAACCCTCAGATGTGCTCGGTGAGTGCACCGGCTGCCTCCCCCGTCTCCGCGTGGGCTCGTAGCTCAATCGGTGAGACAACCGACTCTCGCACCGTTTCTAGCTTCGATTCCTGGCGGTGTCAGTAACATGCTTTATTTGTTCGCGGGAGTTTTCTGTTGACGCCAACGGTAGCGACAGAACCCTTGGGGGGGGGTAAGGTAAAAAGCTTCGCTTTAAAAAGGCCTAGGCACGTCGGGAAAAGGGGCAGGCGCTGTAGGCTGCAGCTAAAAACCACCACCGTGCCAACACCACCGCGAACGTTAATCGACGTGGAGACTACACGCCGGACACGTGTAAGACGAAGTCAATGGTCGCAACAGGAGATGACATAGTCACCATAGTTCTGCTATTAGAGATAGAAGATCACAACAAAAACGGGCGCGTTGATTTTGGCACGTTTACGCCGTTCATGTCGGCGAGAGCAATGCTGCGCATCTAGACGGAAGTGCTTGGCCCGTTCATCGTCTGCAACTATTGCGAGACTATAGGAGGGATAGAAGCGATACGCTATGAAAACACTATGAAATAAGGAAGTATAAGCCGGAACCCAGCCATGTATTACGCCAACCTCCTCTCCGTACTCTCGTCCCCTGTGCATCCTGTGCCGCTGGTCTGTGCCTAGCGGCTGCTAGCTACGCCCGACGCCCCTTGTCGGCGCCTAGCAACAGTCTTTCTTGCTCGCTCTGCATTCTTTCGCTCCGTGACTTTGATTAGAGCACCGCTGTGTTTAGCCACGGCCCCTGTTTAGCACTCCCGACGCCCTTGGCGGTGTGTATACCAACGCGCGCTCTCTACTGCTCGAGCGGTAATCTTTGGCTCCGTGATGTCTTCACACTCCGACGGAAAAAAAGGCGCGATTTGACGAGGTAATGCACCTCTTGATATCGCGCTAAACATCAGCTACGGTTTGGTCGACATTTTGAGTAAAAAAGAAAAAGTAAAAGGGTGTGATAATTGAGAGCACTGACTCATAGATGGTAAACGGGCCGCTAAGACAAAAACAAGTCTGGTTGATTAAAATACACAAACTTCAAATGATGGAGATATTAAAAAAATATTAAGCATTTTACGGCGATTTCTTTATGACGCCACTTAATTTTGTTTGAGGAGTGTTAGGCGGGCGACGACGTAAGCCGCCGCCAAGAATCCTGATTGGGCGACTTTATACAGTTCAATTTAGGGTTGCCACCTCTTCAATGAAGGAAGTCCGGGCGAGGGGGTGGTAACCTAACATAGGGAGGCAACAAGATCTGTTTTCTTTATTGTGGTATATGCAGGCCTCACAGGCAGCCCTCGACTTACGCCAAGAACGCCTGCTTTCCTGATTGATGACGACAGTACTGACGATTAAACCGAAACTTTATGATAAACTGAATAAGAATACACATGGTGGTTAAGGTCAACAGTCCATGCCGTAAAAAGGCAGTGGTGTGCGACCAGCTGCCACACCTTGGCTCATTGTCTCTGAAGTGGGCTGCCACACCCGGGTTCATAGTCGAAGCAGGGCCAATGGGGGGAACACGCCAGATGGCGGCAGACAGCCGGAAGGTGGTTTCGGTTTCGTTTGTAGGATTCGGGTGCCCTTCGTAGCGATGGGCAGCACATGGTATCTTCCGGACAAATCCGATATTCCTTTATTGTTGCGGCCTCTTGAAGTGGTAGCGTACTTCAGCTTGCTACATGCTGCTCGCAGCAGTTGCTTTTGCTGGAGAATGTACTGGTAAAAGTCGCATTTCACGTGGAAGTTCAGCTTTTGCTGCAGCTCTGCCTGGACAAGTTCGTTCTAACTTTGTGCTCCGTAGCGCGACGCACGCCTTTTTGAGCGTGCGTTGGATCGCATAAAAAGCGCTACCTGTATACGGTAAGAAACAAATCCGGGACATATAGTTGTCCCGGTAGGGACGGCTCGGGACTCGAGACGCTGTATTAAAAGTCGGAACAGTCTCGCAAAATCCGGGATGGTTGGTAAGCCTAGTTCCGTTTGATCGTATCACTTGAATGCTACCGTGCAGTTAACGCACTGACAACCATGTTTGTAGCTCCGGCCCATATTAGTTACTGTAGCGCGAAATTTGAAAGTTCTTCAACATATGGTTCGTTTTTCTCGATTGAAAAAAAAAAAAAACGCACTTCGGTACTGAAATGAAGCTGAGTGAGTTACCAAAGGCTGGTTCTTTCGAATTAGTTGTCTTCATGGCCCATTTAAGCTGGCAGTGAAAACCCGTGTGCTGGAATGCAGGCGTTTTCGTTATTGTTTCCGTTCCGTTCGTTTTGGCGCGCTTTTGCGTCCTGGCGACTGAACGAAGCCCTGCCAGAACAGCGGCAGCGGAGAAAGGACCCTTCCGTCGTGAGGTCGCTTCGTGAGCGCAGGGTCCATGTCGGCGGCGTGCGTGAAGAGCTCCGTACGTGTGCGCTGTGTACGGAAACGTGCGAATGAAGTCTCACGACGGAAGGGCCGCGCTGACGCCCCCCTCCCCCCTTTTTTCTCTTCGAGAAAGTAACCGGCCTACCGAGAGCGCATACGCGTGAAAACTGACCTCGTGCTGGAGCGCCTGCATGTGCGTCGAGAATGCGCACGCGGAAGACGTAGGAACGAGCTGCGGCGCCTCATGTTTATTCGCCAAGGTGTTGCGACACTGCGCCAAACAGGGTGAACGAAATCGAAACGCATAGGATTTGGGCGTAGTTTCACGGCCGGCCCGTCGTGGGTGTGGCCAAGGAGCAAGGGAGTGCGTGCGCCGCTGCTGTTCACTATAGCTTGGCTCTTCTGGAGTGAAGTCGTGCCCCCGTGTGGTGCGGATCGATCTGATACATGTTCAAAGCGGATTGATTCATACGTCGGGCGCATACATACATACCCTAGTACAATCCGACCGTGTTTCTCTCTAATTTCTTGCGTTAAATTATCCTTTCACTGTCGTGCGCTGCGGGCTTACCTTATTCATTGCTTATGCGGCATCCTCGCGGCTTGGCTTGGTGCATACCCTATATGCTTGTAGTGCCGTTAACTCGAAGCTTCTATTTGGCTTTATCACAACGGCCGTGACCGCTAATGCTGTGAAATCTGATATCTTACCATACTCCTTCCTATCTCGATTCCCCCGCTGTTCTTCTGATATCGCTTAATCGTGTGATATCCGATGTTGTCTGATATCTCGTGTAATAACCACAGCCTTCATTCGACAGAAGCCTTGCGAAGTTGAAATTTCAGTGGCGGTAATTGTCCCGACCCAGAGGTTTTTAGCACCCCCTTCTGTATCGGCGCCATGACGCGCGCGCGCGTGCGTCTTGGTCCGATGCTCTTGCTGTAGACTGAGGGCCTAAAGTTCAGTCCTCAGTTCGCGTGGAGGCCGTGGCTGAGAAGTACGGCCGGGTGCACCAGATTCTGTGCTGGTGACGGAGCGCTCGTTGCGGTTTCGTGAACTTTTCTAACGTGGTTGTGGCTATGTAGTGTATAGCCTCATTTGTATCCGGGGATGGTGCGTTCTACCGTGTGGGGCATGCCTCCGAGTTCTCCGCAGTGTGCCATGGAGTGTTCAGACAGTGCGTGCTGGCAGAGGAGCGGAAGGCGTGGAAACGACGGCGAAAAAATGCCGACACTGGTAGGCAACAGAAAGAGCGACGGGCACCAAGTGCCACTGCTAAAGCGAGCAAACGTAGCCACTGAGGTGATTGTAGTGCAAAGCACGATCGGCGCGATGTGCGACGAACGTGCGAAAAACGCCGCGCTAAGCCGGAGCAAGGCGGGTGCGTCGGGCCGAATCGCGTTCGCGAGGAAGGGTTGACATGCTCACGCATTCGCTCACCACGAAGGAAGAAAGAGCGTCGAGACGCCTCCAGACGAACGCTAATTATCCCAATCCAGGACTCCACAGGTACTTGCATCCGGAAATACGGGACGGCGGAAGTAAACAACAGAAGTAGACGGCGGAAGTAAACACTGCCCCGAGCTTGCAAGCCTGCAGCTCATGCTGCAGGCAATGTCCAATACAGACGCAAGACTTCAGAAAATGAAGGAAGCTCACACTAACGCGTAAGACTTGAAGGTAGCGAAGCTTTACGCAACCTTCACGACCATCAAGTCGGTTTAAGTCCACGATTGCAGCCGATGTGCTGCTTCTTCGCTGCCGCGACGACCTTTACTCCACCGTTGTTGCTGTGAGCGTGAGCTTCCTTCATTTTTTTTGGAAGTGAGAATCATTGAACATCACCTTAGAGGGGCGTATGCTATGACGTGCACGTCTTTCTCGTTCCGAGCAAGTGTTGCCACGATTACGGCGAACGCTGGAGTTCTTTTTTTTTTTTTTTTGCCAATCTTCCTGTGTTGGCCAATCTCCCTCACTGGGTATGCTTAGCTTGACGAACGTGCGCTCGAGATACGCGTGCACAAACTCTCGGCATTTTCTTGGTATTTTTAACTGCGGACACCATACACAAATAATTTGCTTAACAGCTTCGCTGTTACAAATTCGCAAGGATCATTTATTATCACTAGTAAAGAGCAATGGGTGACCGTGCTACACAGAGAAAACCCTGAAATACTTATATGGGTAGCGCCCTGGGCACGTTGGTACTCCATTGCTAAATAAATTAATTGCACTTAATTAATTAATTAATTAACTTCCGTTTTTAGCGCAACTAATTTATTTAACCTGAAATACTGCAGTGGGGCGTCCGAACCGCCGAAGACGCCTCCAGGAGCCAAGGCATCTTGGCCGTCGTCTTACTAAACTAAACGTGGTTTAGTTTGGACCCTTTTGGACAGAATAAATTTATTTCCCCCGTGTCATGCATTCTTATCCCGGTGTTCTGAGTCCTTCCTCCACTCGAGCCTCCAGTAGAGGAGATCCTTGAAATCGATTTCCCCATGCATAAGCATTGCGGAATCCTCCGCGCAGCCGAGTGGATCGAGGGAGCAAATGGAGTGCAGGAGGCACTCGGAATACGGCCCCTGGAGATCCACCAAGTGGATCTAGAAATTATTTGTTTCCGAGGCATTTCTAAGGCGTTGCGCTGCTGAGCACGAGGTCGCGGGTTCGATTCCCGGCCGCGGCGGCCGCTTTTCTGATGGAGGCGAAAAGCAAAAACGCCCGTGTGTACGCGATTTCGGCGCACGTTAAAGATCCCCAGGTGGTCAAAATTAATCCGGAGCCCTCCACTACGGCGCGCCTCATCGCCTGCGTCGCGCCGGCTCGTTAAACCCTACAATCAATCAATTTCTGAGTCATTTAAAGTTGCGCGTCAAAACTGGCTCGGTGCTGACGTGGCAGTTTTTCGAAGAAGAACGGAACTCGAATATGCTCCCTTTAAATGCCACCCAGCGATTCTGTCGTCACTGTCGATGTCACCAAATTGCTCAGCGAGGATTGTGAAAGGGAATCGCCAGTTTTGAACGCAGTTACCACCTGAAGACCTGAAACATATGCATTACGTACCCTTGAGGTATAACATGAACATTGGGCGCACGTTAAAAAAAAAAAAAAAGCAACTCCGGCTGGTTTTAAGATTATTCGGTACGGGACACGTATATACGGCATGGTTCGCGGTGCGTTGGAAAAAAAAAAAAGAAATGCGAAATCATATTGTTCCAGTAAGAAAGGAAGTCCGTCCATAGAGGATACTGCAAGCTCGCAATCACATGCGTTGCTAAAGCCTTTTGCTGCAGCGTGTTCACAACGCATTCCACAAAAGCCTGCGTTTTTCTGAGCGCCTATTCTGCGTTCAGCCTGTGTGCTCTTTCTGTGTCGGCAATGTTCACCGGGGAGCCGACCCTTCGGCGCTCATATCGACCCCGCTCGCATGCGTCTAGCATCGCCGCCGACGCTACCTCCGCATACCAAGGAGCAGCGCGGCCTATTTCGAGCTTGCGCGCTCGCGGGCGCAGAAACACACCGTGGTGTGTCGGCCGAACGTTGCCATCGACGCGGGGCCTCGCCGTTCACGTAAGGGGCCCTTTCACCGGCCTTTTGTGATGGCGGGGTAAAAGCACGTGCGCGGTATCACCACACGTTTCCTGGGCTTTTATTCGCTGCGAATTCGAATGTTGCGCACGGGTACCGTTTCGCTCAACCACGCCTTTAGCGTGGGAATAAGGGCTCTCCCGTCGCACCGCTTAGCAAATAGGCACAACCGAAAGCATGCTTTAGAAATCTGCGGTAAAGTATAGCCCCCAATCCCCCTCTTTCCTTTCCAGCGCCCTTACTGCGTGCGTGATTTAGCGCTAAGCGAGTAGCCAGCTCCCGAAAGCTCCGGACTCAGATTTCTTCCGCTGCGATAACGGCTGATATTCGGCAAACGTTTGTATCAATGGAAATGCATTTTTCTTTTGTATGCGGCCTTGCTGCCTCGGTTTTCCCCCTGTCTTATCTGCTGGCCACTTACTGTTCGGTTGTACGAAACAGTGCCTGCACAATCGGACACTAGATCTCCTGAATCCTTTCCTCTCGGCAGAGTCGTTTAGTGCCTTGGACAGCCAAAGCCGTATATATCCGTTGTCCGTTTTTGTGCATGCGTTATTCCGTGCTGTGCGGACGCCTATGCACGGCTCATGTACACGCGTAAGGGCCGCTTATATGCGGGAATATATCGACGGCGATTGGCGGGGCTTTCGGCCTCGTCGTGGGGCGCGCCTCGAGCTTTGCATACGTAAGCGCGCAACGGGTATTGGCCTGGGTGCACCGAGCTGACGCGGTTGTCTCGCTCGAATAACGGCGGCTTACGTGCGTTCTTATGCGCGGACGGTTTAGCGCCGTTGGAAACTGAGGAGCAATGTACAGGCGTGCACTACGCTGGCTTGTATTACGGCTCCTGTTTCAAAAGTCGCTGAACGGTGCGAGTTAGGAGCGCTGCTCCTGCGGCGGTCGGCCAAGTGCGGTATTTTTTTGCGGACACTCTCTGGGGGGAGAGGCAAGGACACTGCATACCCCCCCCCCCCCCTTTTTTTTTTTTTTTCAGCCGTTCTCGAGCAGGCGAGATTCCAGCTACTGTATAGATGGCGAAAGTTTGTGGTTTTTTATGATTTCGTTTGTGACTGTGGCAACGCAATTTCTTAGCCGAAGATCGGCCACCGCACAGCTAATCATTTTCTGCCTCCAGATTGCGCGTTTTGGGGAACAATGAATGGCTAATCCTAAACCATCTGGCGAATGAACATTCCCAACATTACCATGGATGAATTTGTTGTGAGGTCGAAACGCAAAAATAGAAATAAGAGAGGAGAGAGAGAGAGAGCGATTCCTCTGAGGTTACTCTTGGATCCCGGAGCACATAATGGCTTTATTCGTGTAAAACGCATGCCGTTAGTGATCGTTTGTACACCACGGTGAAAGAATAGCCTATTCATCTAACGTGGTTTGTGCCGTGTGAAATCAAGCCAGCCAGTATGAAGGGCATGTACGTAGTGTGGCGGCGTTTTCATTTCGTAGGGTCCAGGGCAACGTAGATGTCAAACTGCCACTAAATGCATTTCTATTAAACGAAATTGAATTTCGCGGGCTTGTAGAACATTTCCTGTCGAAAGGATGTAAGTTCATATGCGTGCAATCTGTCGCTGTCTTCGGGAAACCACAGGCACCACTGCGCCTCATTTTGCAAGGCTGAATAAACCCGCAGAACTTTCCTCGATGGGCACCTGTCCGAAACGGTGACGCACCTGCCGGCTTTTCCGGCCTGAAGCTGCAGTTACCTCTGACGAGGTGCGTCTATTAAAACTTCGATCTCATGCTTAAATTGTCACCGTAAGTCGGCCGATGCCACGAGCGAAATTCAGCTTCAAGATTCCGCCGCAAGAAAATTGACGCGAAAAAAAAAAAAAAAAAAAAAATCTGCGGCGTTCGCGAAGGCATACCTTGCATGAAAAAATATTGGCTGACTGGTAGACATGTATTGACGGGCTCTCCGTACATATTTTGAGGAAACGCGTGTCATCTCATAAATAACTACAGTGAAACCTCGTTAAACCGTACCTGACGGGGACGCGAAAAAAGTACGTACTAACAGGCACTACTGTTTATCCGGATGCATTAGGTTAAAGGGAAACAGAGACGGGGATTCGGCTTAACTACGTTCAAAAAGAAACTACGGCTTATGCGGGTACGGTTCAACGAGATTCCACGTACGTGAAAAGATTAACCATGCAATCCCGAAGGTGTCTTCAAGCGCTGAATAGATTTAACTTGACCTTTAACCGGCTTTGGAGCCATGATTTATCATGTCGGGCTGTGTCACCTATAAGTTTCTCCGTACAAACCCTGTCTATGCTTCGAAGATGAGCAGGTGCCTTGAAAGAAACAAACGATTTATTTAAACGAGGCGTTCTACTGCCGTACGCCAAGACATATGTTTATTTTACATGCGTGGCGGCGTCACATGTAAAGTAACCGCAGCAGAGAACAGGGCAGATAATGGCACTTACTGAGCGCGCGCATGCGCAGGGACCCGCGTTGCAAATGACACAACAGGCTCAGTCCAATAAGTGCACGAAACTAACGCGTTGCTTGTAATGCGCGATTGATACTTCCCAGTTAATTAACTAGACGAGACTTGGAAGCTCCAGAGATTTTTTTCTAGCGGATAAACATGGGGCTGTCCATTTTCCTCCCGTAGAGGGCCATTTGTTGACAGCAGACGGAAATTCTGTAACCCTTACAACTTCGCTGTGAACTAATTGTGACAAGAAAATAAAATTCGGCATAATGGTAGAGTCGTCTTTTTAGCGGCTTATTTTCACCTAATTTGTTTCGGAATAGTTTCGGTAAAAAACAGTTACAGCCGCCTTCTGTAACCATACTTCTTCCGCAGATGGTGGTGTATTGACAGCGTGCGGGAATGCTGTAACGTTTACAGCTTTACTGTAAACTAGCGATTGAACTCGGTGTAAGTCGTCCTAGCGGCCAATTCTAATATAATTTTTTCTCAAGATACCTACGCCAGATTGAGAACGGCAGAGCGTTCACCGGAAAGTAGGCTTTGCCACATGCCACAAGATTAGATTTTCTCGACGCCCTGTAGACGACAGCAGTTTTGGTCAGACCCCAGCCTATAACAGCTCCACTGTGAAACTGCAACGTGATCCGTGTATCCAGCAGATTAAACGGACTGCCAACGTCCGGAGACAGCTCTTTCGTCATCCCCATCGAAGGAGTACATCTCGCCGACAAGGCTCGCGCAAGCAACCCTTCTCGAAAGCCCTCCCTCCGGGCCTGTCGTCGGTCGAAGCGTCGCGTTTCCTCGTCGTCGCAGCGTTGCGCCTGTCGTCCTTGCGTCAGGCCGTGGTTGCGTTATTTCTGATTGCGCGCAGCCGTCGCCGCCGCGCGGTTTCGGTGCTGCTGTGTTTTTTTTGGTATTTGTTGTTTTTATTTGTGGTTGCATATTTAGCACGCTTCCTTCAGGGACACCGAGCGTGCTGGTCGCGCGATAATCCGGCTCGGGGAAAATTGCGAGTTTGGAAAAGGGAGTGGCGGGGTAGGTTATGTATATATATCCCTGCGCCACAATTAAAAAAAAAGTTTGCCGTTATGTAAGAGACGGTGTTTCACCGGTCACTTCGCGGCCGTTCTGGATTAGACGCGCGTACTCCGGATTGGCGTGGTCACGTGAAGGAAAATGGATATATGGCTTCAAGTTACTACTTGTTACGGCCTACCCGCCCCGGGTGGCTCAGTGGCTAAGGCGTTGTGCTGCTGAGCTCAAGGGCGCGGGTTGCTGGAGGCGAAAAGCGAAAACGCCCGTGTGTCGAGATTTCGGCGCACGTTGAAGACCCCCGGGTGGTCGAAATTGATCCGGCCCAGGCGTAACTTGGTCGCGTAAAGTCCCCAAAATTAAATTGTCAGGACATAGTAAAGTAGGAGTCGCCAGGAGGTCTTCCATACATGTCACGTCCTGTCTTGCGTTGCGGCGTCACAGCCATATACGTAGCACAATCGTGTGAGCCGGGGCACGGCCGTGGCCGGGGCCTCAAACGCTACGTGTTGACGACCGGCCACCGGGAAAGCAATAAAGTTCCTCGCCACATTTTTATTTGCCTCCCAGCCCGATGCGCGGGGATTTGACCCAGTTCGAAGCGACGGCATTTTAAGTGCACCCGCGACTTCCTCCTCTCCCGCGGCTCAATTAAAAAATAAAATCGAGCGACATTTCGCTCCGATCAAGGGTCCGCACAGGCGGAACTGTGAAGGGTGCAGTTGTTCGCGACGGAAACGCAATGTCAGCGCGGCCTCTGTGGAGAGTGTATACCGCGCTTGGAGTCCTACCGCCCCAGTTTTTCGGCTGGCCCAATTTCGAGCCCGGGTGGGGACGGAAGCATCAAAAAGGGGGTGGCCTTTCGTATATTCGCGGTAGCAACAGTCACCACGGCCGCCCTCAGTGCTGCCAGATGAATGGTGCACGCTCGGGTGTCTAGAGCTCTGTCGGCGACCTTGGTCGCGTGCGTGTGCACGCGCCGTGAGCCTTTGTGCCAGCGTGGAAGCCGCTCCGCTGCCAGCTGTGCATACTCGAGCGGGCGTGCAAGGTACGGCGAGGAATTGTCCTCCCTTATAATGGCGCTCGCACGCGCGGCCGTGTGGAGAACGTGTGGCCTATTCCGGTACGTTCGTGCGTGCGTGTGTATGTATGTGTTTGTGTATACATACGTGCAGTACAAACCCCGTTTATAAGGACACCGCTTTATTCAGAGTGCTTCGTGGTCGTAGTGTGCATAGTACTCTCTTTGAACGAAGTATCGCATATAACGAATCCAGTTTGCTGTTCCGAGGGCTAATAAGGCGGTGCCTGTTCCAAGGCAGTCGGGGCACAGCGCCAAGCGAAGACCTTGCGGAGAACTGACCCGCACAGAAGCAGGCAGATTGGCCGATCGCCTGGCTGCGCTACTCCTAGTGAGTTCGTGGTTTTCGCAATGAAGTCAAATTGGCTGCCGCGCCGTTAATATCCAACTCGCGTACAGTTGCCGTCATAAGTAATTGGAACGAGGATTTGTGAGCGTCGCAAAATATTTGTGTTACTGGCTTTATGATACCATTACCAGTTTACATGGCATGAAGCTTTTTATATCAAGGAGGGCTCCTTTAAACGCACACCAATGCAGCCAGGCAGTTTCCAGTGAAAATTCCTGTACATTTCCGAGACCGTGTTCTGATTACTTTTGACGGCACCTGTACTTGCACACATTCCACCGAGCGATCGGGACGTAAGACGCGTAATAGTTTAGCCTCCGCAGGCTGATGCAGCGTAATTCCAACATAGTTTCCCTGGTGCAGCTGCGAGCTCGCGCGATTATCCGCCGTCTCGTATGGTTAGCGTATACGGAAGATGCTAAGTAGAGAAGTGGTTTCAAGGAACGAAATATGGCTACGCCGGTGACGTCACGATGCTTAATCTTCTGACATGTCTGATCACTTCTATTTGGTTGTCCGAATATGTGAAACACTTCGAAGACTTCATGGTGAGCCGAAAGGCGTCATTAAAATAGGAGCCGCCAGCACAAAGCTTCGGGAGGCTCGTAGTGGCACAGGGAAGCTGTAGGAGGTATTGTTGTTCGGAAGGTCGTGCTTTATGAGCCCCCCTCCCCCCCCCCCCTTTTTTTTTTGTTGCTGTGATTTCCCTAATCTCAGTAATGAACTGCATGCATCGGATTAGCACGACTTAGATTATTGATTACTCCGGACAGTCTGACGCCCCCCGTGATACTTGGTTTAGTTATTATGTTCTGCGTTTTTGTATGTCATGTTGTGCACTCTGTCGAAATATTTTTGTGTCCGCTTGGGTGTGGATATATCCGCGTTCGATTGTTCGATTGTGGTTCGACATATATATGCGTTGCCGAGCTGTGCTTCTGTTTTAAAGTGGCGCTTGGCGAAAAAAAGAGCCCAACAAAACGTTTTTACGGGTATATTTCGCGCGCGTACGTTTACCTATACACCTAATGAAGCAGGGAGTTCGATCCTACCTGCATTGTCGCGGAAATTGAATTGAGTAAGGTACTTGATTCCATTCCTGGATTTCTGGTTCAATTCGCGTTCGCATTTGAAGCTGACGGTGACAGCCCTAGCAGCATTTGCGTCTCTGGCATTGATTCACCGCAAGCAAAGAAAGAAAGAAAGAAAGAAAGAAAGAAAGAAAGAAAGAAAGAAAGAAAGAAAGAAAGAAGGCGAATCTAGGACCCTCCGCGGGAACCAGGGGCGGAGAACCCCTAGATTCAATGGTGACGTTCCACACCTACGCAGGAAATATTTTTGTAGCTATCAGATTTTTTTTTTTTCTCTTATATGCACGGATGAGTGGTATACTGGTACAGCTAGAGAGACATCTACCAACTCCGAGCTGCTTAGGCCGTCTCTTTGTCAGAAGGAAGCAATACAATCAAGCGAAAATAGTGCGGTATTACACGTAAGGGAAGTGGAACAGGAGGCTCTCCACGTGGGACAAAGAACAATGGGCAATCATGTGCACAGGAGGGTCAGGACAAAAGGTTTTTTTGTTGTTGTTTTCTTTCTGACCGTACTTCAGTGTGCCTTGCTTTTGTAGTTGTCTATCTTGGCCCGTCCTATGTGCCTGCCTGTCTATTGTCCGTGTGCGAACGCTCATCACAGCTATGGGCGGCCGTCTGAAAGCCACGTTGCGGGATAAGATACGTGCCAGCTCTTCTTTCACATATATCTCGTGTACGTTGCGTACACTTACGAAACAAATTGGGCTTGCTTAGTAAGAGGGTAGAAAAAAGCACTCGCAAAAATGGGTACTTCGGGGAGTGTAGTGTAACAATAAAGCATTGACAAATTCGGAATGCTACATTAATTGCTGTGCGAGCGGCCTGTATACCTACCGTATTATCTCGCCTAGAGCCAGTAAGAATTTTAGAAATTTTTGAGTGGGCATTGTCTTACAGTCCGTATACGCAGTTTTTTCAGGTGCTCGTCTCCGCACGTATACAACTCTGCGTAACTGTGGCTCGGGGGCCCTGTAGTACCTAGGGCATAGGGAATTTTATGTAATAGCGCTTTTGTTAAATAAAGTGTTTTCTATTAATAAAATATCCTAGAACCTTCCGCTAAGCGCTCCGTGCGACGGTCACGACCCATGTGTACCTGTGGAGCGGATTACGTCGCGCTACGGACAGACGAACAGACTTCGGTGGGTAGTCGCTTAACAATGCTTACGCATTAAAAATTCTCCGTTTCCCTTGTTTGCAGCAGTGACTACGCAACGGAGGGTGGGGTCGACGTGGGCTGCCAGGCGTCGCGTGGTTATAGCATAGCGGTGCGTCGTTTCCCGATGGCGGACGAAGCCGTGCCATGACTGTTGTGCACGATTCCCGGTGCCTGCTCGCGGTGCCGCTCGCCTCACACTAATTTCCTCATCCGTAACACCAACTGTTAGTTTGCGCTGCAGAAGTAGCTGGCGTATCAGCTCGTCCCCTTAGCTTTCGTTTCTCAGCTACGCCGTTGTCGCGGCATCCATTCCCACGGTACTGCTGTGCCTGCACGTGCCATGAGCTTTCGGACATCTATCCGTTATCTCGGTTTTTTGCTTGTCCCTCCTATACGCTTTCTTTTTTCGATCGGGTTCGAGGCTATACCGCGAATAGCGGGGGGTAAATACTCGCCGGAGGAGAAAAAGGTTCTTGATTGACAGAGAGGCAAGGAGTTGCCGCGCGTTGCATGTCCAGCGCAAACAAAGAGCCCTGCCCGAGTTCTAAGCGGCTGCCCAGCACATAAGCGTCCATATATAGGACAATTTATGGCAGTGATCAATGTCGGGATGCGCGGCGTTTGTTGAAAGGCCTGTCCGATTGTCAGCGGGAGTCGTGATCGAGCACCGTCTTCATTGTCCGCCGGGCAGTCTGCACCCTTCCTTTGTGTCTGCTTGCGCATCGTAGACTCTTTTGTGACGCGGCAATTCGTTTCTCTTCCGCATCTGGTACGCGAGGCCGTCGCGTATATCATACTCGTGTCGGTACACGAATTCTGTTTTCGTGCGGAAAAAGTAGAACATTTATGGTTGCGAAGTGCAGTTAAAATAACCCAGTTTGAAAATGCCTGTGCCTATTTTTTGCTGAAAAATGTTGGCTTACGTTGCGGGAACGCGTGCCAGCTGTTGTTAGCGCTGGCTTTCTACACCACTCCCCAGACCTCCTTATCTGCTTCGTTTTCGTTGTAATCACGCTCGACTGTCCCTTGGTGCTGCGATTTGTATCACCCAGCGAGGGAAATTGTACTGACAATTCCATTCGAGCCATGTCTGGTAAACGGGCACTCAAAGTAGACTTTCTGAGTGTAGGATTCTTTGCATGCTATCGCATTTGTAATGGGCAAATCAAGCTTTAGCGCATTTATCGCGGCATCAGCGGTACCTCCCAAATCCGGCATGATAGAAGGAGAACAGCCTCTCCTCCCCTACCACTATGTCTACTGCATACTACTGCCAGGCCGCGTCCTAGTGGATGCGTGCTCACGGAGAGTTAGTTGCATGCAGTACAGGACGGAGCGGCGACGGGCGCGCGTGTACGCTCTCGTATACCACCGCGTTCTGTTTTGCACTACACCGGCGCACTGCAGAGACCAGTCTCCACGCTTTCGTTGGCGCCGTTCCAGTCTCGCCTCGCTGATTGTATAATACGGCGACGAGTCTCCGGTCGAATCGGGCGCTCCTCGCTCGGGCTCGACCGCTTGGCCCAAATAGGATCGGAGATCTGCGATGGCCGCAGCACGCATGCACCAGAGCGTGCAGAGGTTCCGTCGCCCCGTTGGTTTCGGCTGCTTCGCGGCTGCTTGGCGTCAGCCGGGGACGAGACCGCGGCTCGAACGACTCCGCATGTCGGATGACGCGAACGTCTACACCGACGCCTTCTCGGCGGACTCGTTCCCGCGCCCCGCATCTATTCACTTCCTTGGGGTGCGTTGCTTGTCTTTTGTTTTTTATCAGCCTCGCTCATATACCGCCAGCCCTTCCGTGGCTCCGTCGCGGAAACGTTTGGAGATAAGCGAAGCATTGCGCGCGCCAGGAAAACGTGCTTGCGATTGTAGCACGATTTCGGGATCTCTACCCGAACCAGCCGCTGGCACTCCGTCAACTCTTCTTGCTTCCTCTTTGGTAGGTCAGATAAAAGTGTGCAGTGGGCGGTTTTTGGAACGTGATTTCTTCTCTTCCGTCCGCCTTCTTCTCCCTGTTTTTCTCTCTTGCGTGTCTACAAGGCTAATACACTGTAAATGCGCCCTTAGCACGCCATGTACACAATCGTGTATCGGAAAAGGGTCATTGGTTTCATTGTTACCCCGTTTGTGCGGTTTATTGCGCTTGGTTATTGGACGCGCCATCGTCCCACTACGGCGGATAGTCGCGTCACGGCTGAGCGTGCAACACGGTGGAGAGTCTCACTACGGCGAAAAGTGCGTTAAGGCTGAACGTCGCAACACGGCGGAAGGGGTACAGTTTCAGCCGTTCAGCAGTTCAAATGATCTGCAGCTAGTTTCATTCGGCATGGTCGCAGCTGCGCGTTAACTGCAAGAGCCTGCATATATATGTTGACGCGTCCTTCCCGCATTTTTATTGTTTTCGGGCACTTGTTTTATTTTTTTGCGTGTTAATTGATAGCTCTCAAGTATATATATATATATATATATATATATATATATATATATATACACCTTGTGGAAACCAGAACAATGTTCAGCGAGTCCGGCGCTATTGTGCGGTACACCTAGAACCATCCCAGTTCCCTCCTCCGGCACAAAAAAAAAATGCCTTGAAATGGTAGAATAAGTGGAATCAACATCAATTTGGAGGGAACAAGGTCAGAAGAACAGGAGGGGACTATTATGTCTTTAACCTTGTATTTAAAACAGTCTCTGAAAGCCCTGTTCTTACTAGGCGTATACTCTGGCGAATTGGAAATTGAAAAGGCTCTCGTAAAATATCCAAAGCTATCTGCAATGTCTTCTGGATCCTACGTAGATATATTTTTTGCCAGGACCGTTCGCTTGTGATTCTCAGCGTTCTGCCGGAAATTATCATAATTTGGTGGGGTTTTATTCCAATCAGAGAAAAGCAGCACCCCATCATCAGTTTTTTTAAAGACGATATTCTTTCTTAGGCTCATTAAACGCGGAAATTTTGATCTGTCTATCTGTCTGTCTGTCTGTCTGTCTGTCTGTCTGTCTGTCTGTCTGTCTGTCTGTCTGTCTGTCTGTCTGTCTGTCTGTCTGTCTGTCTGTCTGTCTCCGTCCGTCCGTCGGTCCGTCCGTCCCAATGCAGAGGTTGAAAGGTAAACCTTTATATACCCAGAGCCATTTCTAAACATCCAAGTCCAGTGGCAATGTCAATGATGTCAATACTTGTCATCATTGTTGAGCCAAACAAGACATTACGCATATTTGGGGCAAAACATCAATACATAACAGATATTTGCATTGTTCTTTTATTAAAAATATATGGATGCTAGATCTTCTGAAAAATACGCCAAGGAAACTACAAAGCGGTCGCCCGCGGAACTCCTAGCGGCATTCAAGAAGTGAAATGACAACGGTTATGAAAGGTTTTTAACCGCACACAATCACTTATGAAAATGAAGTTCGCAGAAGCAGGTGTCGCGAGGTACCCAGATGGTCAAATTCAATCCGGAGCCTTCACTACAGCGCGCCTCATCGCCTATAGCTGCGTTGCGTCGGCGCGTTACAACCTACAATCACAATGTTTCAAGCGTCGTGTTTCTCGGCCTGTCTTGTCGGCCGACGAACGGGCCTGTGCCGCCGACAGCCGAACAACTCCCGTCTTCGTAGAAGCCGCCGGTGGCCACCCGCCGAGCACAGAGATCCGCTCCCCCGCTGCTCTGTTCATCCCTGTCGGCGGTCGCGCTTCGTTCGGCGCGCGCGCGCGCTCCGTCAGCTGTTCGGTACACCGCCGTGGCATCGTCTTCCAGCCCCCGGAACGTTTTGTCTTCACGGCCGCGACAAAGGCCCTTTCCTGCTTGCGCTACAATGGCGTGGTCACGTTCGGCCGCGTCGCCTGTTCACCCGTTCTGTCGCCGGCCAGCGGACCGCGAAGCCGCCCGCAGCCTCTGTGAATCATGAATGGTACGAGAGGCAGCACGCGCAGCCCGCACGCACGAGCCCTGGCTGAGTGAATTATTGCCACCTGCCGCGTATATACAGAGCTCGACGAGTGAATGACCGCATCTGTCTGCTTAGAGAGGGCGTGCTTTAGAGTCAGCTTAGAGAGGGCGCACCCTCCACGATGCTGCTTTTGTCGAACTCGTTTGCGGTGGCGACGAACTCGACAAACTTGATAATGGGCATCCTGTTGTCGTTGCGCCGCGCGTAGGCCCTTGCTCGGTACACCCTTTCGATATCTATCTTTTGCCAGACGGAACACGTATCAAATTTTGGGGCGTTTAACGCATGGTTTCCTCCATGGTTTAACGCGCCGAATCTGGGCTGTGAGGCGCGCCGTAGTGGAGGACTCCGGAGTAATTTCGACCACCTGGGGAACTCTCCATCAGAAGAGCAACCATTGCGGGCGGGGTCGAGCCCGCGTCCGTGGGCTCAGCAGCACAACGCCCTAGCCACCGCGGCGGGCACTGAACACGTTTCCTCAGCCAGTGGGAGGACGGAGGGGAAGAATTTGATTGATCGCCGCCGGAACCTGTTGAAATGCGAATGAAAATGGTACTGCGAAAGGTGTTACAAACGCAATTTGAATCATAAATGCGTATATAGAGGGTGGTGCGACGATAATTGGAACACTTTAAAATTTTTTCCTGGGCGAACCGCCGCTCTGTTCGCGCGCAAACTTGCCGCGAAGGTCGCATTTTGTGGTCTATTTTGTTTAACACCGGGAACAACAACGGTACTTACCTGTTTATCCAGAAAATAAATAAAAACGATTTTCGATTATGGGAAAATGGCGGCTGATTTGGACGTGCGAGCCCGAAAACCGGGTTCTCTGATCGTCTGCTAGCTCATTCCTAGGTGCATTTTCTGATCGTCTGCTGCACTATTTGGCTCCTTCCCACCGTGAATCCCAAACGTGCGTTTCGCTCTGCATACCCCAAGTGGTTCCGTCGTTCCAACATCAACTTGCGCTGGCTCGCACGTCTAAATCAGCCGCCATTTTCCCATAGGCGAAAATTGTTTTTATTTATTTTCCGAATACACAGGCAAGTACCATCGTTGTTCCCGGTATCAAACAAATAGACCACAAAATGCGACCTTCGTGGCAAGTTTGAGCGCGAACAGAGCGGCGGTTCGCTCAGGAAAAATTTATAAAGTGTTCCAATTATCGTCGCAACACCCTGTATACAGAGACTCCCGTTAAGACGAACTCGAAGTGACCGTGAAAATTTGTTTGTATTAGAAATTGGTCTTAAGTGGAGGTTTTTTGCATTGCAGACATTACAAGAGGGCAGAAGTCTTGTTCATTTTAACCATACAGTTCGTCTTAACCAGTCTACTATATGCATGTATGCATGTATGTATGTACGTAGGTACATACATACATACGTACGTACGTACGTACGTACGTACGTACATACATACATACATACATACATACATACATACATACATACATACATACATACATACATACATACATACATACATACATACATACATACATACATACATACATACATACATACATACATACATACATACATACATACATACATACATACATACATACATACATACATACATACATACATACATACATACATACATACATACATACATACATACATACATACATACATACATACATACATACATACATACATACATACATACATACATACATACATACATACATACATTCAGTTAAAAACTCGATCTAATGAAGTCACCGGGAACCGCAAATTATTTGTTAAACCGGGACATTCCATAACGTGGATGTCGGGAAGGATTCGCGTCCCAGCAGCTACTATGACATCGTAATTGCGGCGGCCGCGCGGCGCTCGCCTGCCGATAAATTAGCGATGCTCTAAAAGTCCCCAGGAAGAATAATAAGCCAGCCAGAGCTCATCCTGAAGTCTTCGCAGCCCAGAAGATGCGCGAAACCCGGCGCTTTTTGTTGCACCACTTCCCCGCTGAGCGGAACACTCTTGCTTCTCATATCCTTGAACCACGTAAACAGGGCATGTTCCAACTTCTCGTTTTGGGGTGGTCGTGAGGTTCTTTTCTTCTACGCAATTTAAGACGAAGCGGCATGAATGATCGAGTCTTTTCTCTTCAAGATTGTGGAAAGCGTGCTTGGCGGAATGCCGTAGTTTGCGGCCACGGGACTGTCGAGTTTATCTCGCAGAGCTCCGTAGAAACAAAAACAGATGCCTCGTTTTTTTTCTGACATGGCACAAAAATCTTCGTGACATTCTAACGAAACACATTCGAAGGTGTTCCTTTTTTTTTTTAGTGTTTGTTTCTCGAAAATCTTCGTTAACCCGGAAGGGGTGCTGAATTTATTTCGTTCGAGTTCATAAACCGAGCATTGAGCCGTGTAGGTGGTATTCAACTGAAAAGTTTAGCTGTCAATTTCTTCGCTTGGCCACACTGGAAACGGCCACGGACATGGCGCAGCTTGTGCCACTGTGCCCGCACGCCGAAGAAAAAGAAACACCGGCGTGCGCCGTCTGCTCCGTTTCAACCCGATTCTCAAAGGTGGTGTCAACAGGGATGTTATTAATCGCACTCACATTGGACTAGAGGCATTACTTTGCGTTCGGTGAGGTAGAGTTTGGAACGTCCATCACAAATCATGTGCTTTTCACGGACAAGTACCGCAATCCCGCAGAGCCCGACGTAACCAGTGACGGCGCACTCACATGGTTGCCTGCATGAGCGCCTCGCCTGTGAATACAAGCTATAGGAACCTGCGGGGAAATCAAAATTCCTTCGTTATATCGGGAAATTCGTAATATTGGGTTTCGCAGGTCGAGTGTTTTCCTGTATTGTTTACACGTACCCTGCCAGCGAGACTAATCTAACTTAATCTAACTGAAGCCTAAGCAAAGACCACCGAAGCCGATGCCTGTGTTTGTTGTAGGCACGGGAAAGCGCGCCTTTGTGCGGCTTTTTCTTCGGCAGGAAGTTGCGGCCAGCGTTCTGCCTGCTGTTATTCTATAGCGCGGGACGGTGCCTTCAATCGAAATCGAAACGCGGCACTGCCGAGGCCTGTTTACTCGCAAGATGGGGCTGGCGCATCCGCTTCCTGGAATGAAGCCTCCACCCCCCCCCCCCCCCCCCCCTTCTGGCGCAGGCAGGGGCTGCCGCGTATGGAATATCAGCCGGCCGTTATTCACGTGTGCACGAATCCGAGCAGGATGTTTACAACACCCTGGCCTACGTAATAATAGCTCGGGGGAAATGGCTTTAGGAGCGGTGCTTTTCTTGTTTATTTGTTTTCCTTTCCCCCGGCCGGCAGCAGCACAATAGCCGTCTGACACAGATGAAAGAAGCAGCGCGGAATAAAAGAAAGGGGTAGTAGGACAGCGCCTGCGTCTATACGTTACCCGCTTCGATGCAGAGGCAGCCTATCGCTATACCGGTCCTTTCACCCTCTTCCATGCTTGTTTCGGTATCATTTCTCTTCGTTTGCGGGGTTGTCGCGTTTCCGTATATTGAGGGAGGAAAAAAGAACTGAGCTTGATTCCTCTGTCATAGTAATCGGCAAAATACAAAAGTGAATTGTGCAGCGAAATCTGCGGCTGAGCATGATTTGCGGGTCGACGGCTGTATTGTGGATGTGCTTGGCGAGCGACGTCCTGCTACCGGGTCGCTTCGGCAATGGTGCACTGGCGTCATTTCCGTGACGGATATGATGTCATTGAAATCTTGGCGAATCTCGGCATAAAACACTTTCTTGCTAAAATATAAAACCCGAAAACGAACAACCCTAAGTATAACATACTCTTTAGTACTAAAGGTTGCTTCCCCGCAAGGAGACCCTGTGTGCAGGGGTGCACCCTTTACAGGCCGCTTGCTGCGTTGTACTGGCGTCATATCCGTGACGGATATGACGTCATTGAAATCTTTGTGTATCCGGCAATAAAACACTTTCGTGTTAAAAAAAAAAAGAAACGTGCAATCCTCCGCACCGTTTCGCGCTTGAAGAGTTGATACGGAAGCACATTACACACCAGAGGACCAGTGTTTTGTACGCGTACGATCGATTTGCATTCCTGAGTATTTATTTGCGCGCGGTACGCGCAGTTCCCCGTGCAAGGAAGGCAACGATGGAGTGAATTTGGCGGCATAACTGCTGTCGGTCAAAGGAGAGAGGTTCACGACCGCCACTGACGTTATTACAGTTAATTATAAAATTCACCGACGTTTCCTCGGCGAAGAAGCAGGGGTGTAATCGCGGACTAATCCGAATGTGCAGAATGCTTAGATAGATAAAAATTACTTAGGGTTACCTAGATAAACCACCCAAATAAAAATGAAAGAAAATGCTCTCTGTTGTCGTTCTTATTCTTATTTTTTCTTCTCCTTCGTCTTCTTATTGATGTATTATATAAACTATTGATTGATTGATTGATTGATTGATTGATTGATTGATTGATTGATTGATTGATTGATTGATTGATTGTTGCAGCTAGACGCATGATGTTTACTGCCCTAAATAATGTGGGCGCTGGACGTTCCAGAGGTGACCTACACAAACGCCGATGCGCACAAACGGTTTCTGGGGCCGGTCTCTGCAGTTTCTGGACGTTTTATAGCTGCACTGTTGCTGCGGTGCTTTCAGCCTGGCAGGAGGTGGCTCGTAGAACGCCGATCGCCGCCTTCGCCTAACACGAACAGGTCGCCCTAACCACGAAATGTGGTTCGCAAAGTGACGATCATGGCAAGTATATATACGTGATTGCCTGAACAAGTTCTTGGAAAGAAAAAAAAAAAAATGTTCGTCGTCTCTCCTCTTAATCAGATTACATTTAGCGGTGATTTCTTGTTAACTCCGTCGTCGACGTCGTTAGGTCGAACTGTCAGCGCGCTAACGAACGTGGCTAACCCGTGGTAACGGCCAACGTGGAAGCGCAAAGTATCGACTCCGAGGGGCGAGACTAGATTTGAAAGGGCCCCTTTAGTGCGGCGTGGCGTCCGTCAGCGCGCGAGTGCTTCCACAAAGCCCGCTCTGTCTACAATGGACTGCCCTTTTTTTTTCTTCTTTTATTTTCGGCGAGGACATATGGGCCTTCTGCCTTTGTACTTGCTCTTGTCGGGCGATGACAGCGAAGCGGCGTATATAGCTCGGCTCGGGGATTCCTTTGTTGGGCCTTTTTTTTTGTCCACGCTAAAGCATTTGCGCTGGATTTCGTGTTGTGTGTGGACGTTTATTTTTTCTTACGCGTACACATATAAATGACGGTGACAAGTCCGTGCTTATTATAGTGTACGTGTGGTTGGGCCAGCTTTGCGGGCGGGCCTGCGGTTATTTAGTGCGGACGTTTGTGTTGCCGCGCAATCGACCCGCATGCGTTGCGCGGGGAGGGATATCTCAGGGCAGCAGTCTTTGCCCGTGTTTACTCTCCGCGGTGCTCGTAAATACGCCCAGTTGGGGACCCGCCGGAACGATGAATGGCTCGATCCGTCGTCGAGCCTGTCGTATACCGTCCTGCGGTTGTTTACACCGCCTTGTATAGCTCAACTGGCCGGACAAGTAGACGCGTTTAATCCGTTGCTATGGCATATCACACTCTCTCTCTCTTGCTCACTCGCTCACCCAAATTTAAGTGAGTTGCTCTAACAATTTAATTGTATGCTATAGTAAAGGACTATTCAAAACCAATGTTTACATGTGTGTGCGTGCGTGCGGGCGGGCGTACGGACGGACGGACGTACGTATAGACTGGCCGGGAGGCAGACAGAATCGCTGTGTAGAGAACTACGAGATATGAAGAGAGCGAGAGAAAGAGAAATCTTGTGTGGATAGCAAAAAACCACACAAGCATTAGTTGCTCCTGTTTTGTTGCCTTTGTTTCTTGCTTTATTTAAGCGATCTTGCGGGTGGAAGTAAGCACACGGTTTGCTATGGGTGACGTTCGTGTCACTTCCTTAATTGGTACTGCACACCCGATGCACACGGCCCGCCGATGTGAGCGCCGTTAATTTGGGCCGCGTATTAACGCGGGCAATTATAGCGCTCCAGCGCAAATTGGCCCCAGGCCCTCGGATCGGCCGCCTGTATTTTTCTACTTTTCTTTCTTTGGAATTCCTTATGCATCGTCTCGCACTACCACGCGCCGCCGCAAAATAACTATGACGACTTTGCACAGAACACGAGCCCATCCAGGTCACTTCCCAGAATAACCGAGGATGCGATAGTGTACGGTTCCAACCACTTTCAGGCTTCAGCCTCGTCTCCTCCTCCACCTCACCCCTCTCAGTTTCTTTCCCTGTGAACCTTTTTGAGCAGACCAGGGAATAAGTTGTATCCTGCTTGTGGTGTGCCGCATGCCTTAGTGCCTGCGTGCACGCTTGTATAGCTTTGATAAAAAATGAAAGCAGTGTTTATTCGGCAGCGTTTAAAAACCCAAAAAAGCGTTTTGCCTTGAAGCAATATTTTTCTTGACAATGCTGCGACCGATTTTTCTTGACAATGCTGCGACTGACAAGCGGTACTGCCATTGTATCGAAATCGCTTAACTAAGCGGCATTTTCGTAGAAGGTCAGCTTAATTAAAAGCCCGTGTGTCGATAAACGCCTGCTTCCTTCCCGGCCGGAGACGGTGCGGAGTAAAATGCCATTTTAGTGGAATGAGCGAGCAGCGAAAGCGATTTTCAAATAAAGCGCCAAGTCTGTGTGTAGCTGAGACACTTGGATTCATTTCTTGCGCACGTGCGCAGGTGATCGTGATTCCGCACTCGCACAATGACCCGGGCTGGCTGAAGACGTTCGAGGGCTACTTCCTCGGCAACACAGCGCAGATCTTGAACAACATGGTGGACTTCCTGCAGAAGCACAAGGACTTCTCCTTCGTCTGGGCCGAGATGTGCTTCTTTTCGCGCTGGTGGCGAAGGTGAGTGGCTTGCGGGCACGCGCACGCCTCGTGTGGGGTGACGTTGCCTGTATTTCGGGCTTTCCTGCGCAACTGGCGTGCTGTGCGGGAAAGTTCTCGATTTTCTCAGGATAGGGCGGGGCTGCAGGTTTCGCTTCGTGCGTTGAATTCACGCGTAGCGGCGGCGATTGACCTCCCTGAATATCAGGTTGGTGGAGGCCTATGGTGGTTTTGTCTTTTACAGCTGCCTGTCTTCCCCTCGAAAGCTTACTTGTAGTACTGTTTTTAATCGTGAAAAAATATGCGTGTCCTAGAAAGCGTTCGTAAGCGCTGAGTAATCTCGGCAAAAAGTCCAGATAACCATTTTAACATGATGTCAATCTGTTCTATGCTGGCGTAGTGGGACACTACCCATAGGCCGTTGTATACTACGTTTTCGTCTTTCCATTGGGTGTATTGTGCGGCTGATAGCTCCGAGCTGCACGGCTAACATGATGTGCGCGTCAGCCACGTTCCGCAAGCTGTGCTCACTTTGGCAAATTCGACCCTTGAAAATTTCAGGTAGGCCTTGAAAACAACACGTTGGCCAAAACACCTTAAAAGAACCATGCAGCACTCTTTGAGCAGTGAAAATAGTACAAACAGCGCGACGTTTAGATTAGGCTGCCAGGAATACCCGAGTCAAGTATTGCACGTGCACGTGAAGCGGTAAGCTCGCAAATCTCTGTGAAAGATGCCGGAAAACCAACCGCGCACTCTTCGATTTCCCTCATCATGCACCGCTTTAAACGTCTTTTTGATTTTTATAAATATGCATGGTTGGTGTCAGTTTTTAATTGTTGTCACGCTTTAATTTCCTCTTAGCTGTTGCTGGTCTACGCTACGGTTTATTTCTCGCATGTCTGGTTGCGATCTGCCGTCGTCGGCGCTGTGCACCAACCTCTTTACGCCTGAGCCTGCACGTACAGTTTTGGCGTTTGTGTATGTTTCGAGCGCGCGCGGAGTTGAGTGACGAACTCAGTGCTTTGCTGAGAACCAGACCACTCGTCAACAAACGTTTATTGCCGAGAAAACGCCCTACCAGCCTGAGCGCTTGATAGCGAGCAAGCACCAATGCCTGCTTTGCTTGGCACCACACCGGAAATAGAATACAACACATTGTCGAGAAAGTGGAAAAATTTACCCGCCCTGTGAAATGTCGAAGGCCGCAAAAGGGAATGTCACGAGCCGCTCCCCTCTCCTGGAGAGAGCGCGTTGTGTTCGTCCAACACCACCTAAAGTCTAGGTGGTGTTGGTTCGTCACGTAGCCCACGGTCGAGTTGAGAGGGAACAATTATGCGCGATTTTTCATTGCGCGTAGCTACGGTGATACTGGACGAGTTTTATAATTCTTGCGGGAGGAGGCTGCTGGGACACTGTATCTCAAAATGCATTCCAAATAGTCGGCGGTAAGTGCTGCAGGATCCCTTTAAGAAGACGACTATATAAATCAACTTAAATAAGGCAGAATTAGTGTTTCTTTGATAGCAAAAATCTAACGGCACCGGATGCCCGCGTGGAAAATTTTAGTTGGTTGTATCGCATACACGTGCCGTTTTAAACTGCGTGTTTCTCCTCTTTTTCTTGCACAAATAAAAACGACAGCAAAACCCAACGCATTCAATATTCGCTCCCATTGTGTGTCCATCGGTGCTTGCGATTGTATTGTGGACGAGCATAATAATTTTCCACCTCATTTTTTCCTTTCCGTTTCGACAATGCTATTATTTGAATGGCGCTGTTCGTAAAAACAAAGAGACGAACAGCCGTAAAAATGCCTCTTTTTTTTTTTTTTTTCCTCCATTGGAGCTCTTTGCCGATTCGAAGTACAATGTGCTGCAAGCGGGCTTCACCGTCCGGACGGCATGTGCTGCCACGAAGCTAGCTTTTCTGCTATGCAAAGAAGCCTCCTTGTGCGGCAGATAGCTCGGTCTTCGCTTCGGGGGAAGAATTTTGCGCCGCAATGCAAATGAAAGTTCGTGTTACGAATGGAAAGCAATTAGGATGCGGCTGTCTGACAACAATAGGAAATTCCTCGTTCGTCTTGACGCGCTAGTGGAATATGAGCATTAGGTCCGGAGGGAAGGAATCTCTTGTAGAAACTTGAGTCGCTGCCTTCAAGCATGCCATTACCGCAAGGAAAAATGATACGCTGAATCGATATTCATTTGCAAATTAAACGGGGTGGTCTTGGCACAGCGGCGGAGACAACGGCAGATGCATTTCATATTCAGAGACGCACAGGCAGGCTCACATGCCAGCCTGTCTGTCGCTGAATATGAAATGTGCCATTTACAACGTAGCTGCAAATTTGAAACTCTGTCATTGTTTGTGATCTTTTGTCAGCGAAAACAAGCATTCTTTGGGAACGAAATGGAGTTGAGCAAGCTGTCAGAGGTTAGGTTCTTTCAAATACAACAAGATGCGCATTGTCTTTATGGCCGTTCGGATTGATTGCCGAGCTGTGTTCACTACACTCGCAGACTTGTCATTACCTTTGCTATGCTGGGGCTCGTTGATTACCAGCTGACGTGGAGGAAAGCTTTTCTTTCTTCCATGACCAGTTGGAGACTCGCTGCCGACCCCCTGAGTAGCTAACCACCAGGACGATGCAGAGGCCACGTCGCGCCGCGTAAAAACGTCGTTCTGCCGGCTTAAATAGAGTTTATTGTGTCAAATCAATCCAATTCCAATACGCAATCTGATATTCGTTTTTCACATATATTTTGGTGCCATGGAGGATTCTCACGCCACCTGCGAGCCGTCCACCGTGAGGCCGGGACTCTAAATTGAAGAGCCCTCAGAACAGGGAGCTGGGTCAGTTGGACTACGTTTATCTTTGGAAATGCACAAAAAAGGGCACTGACGAAGGTTGAGGTATGGACAAGCAAGGTGGCAGGATTGTTCATCCCTCAACCTTTGTCCGGGTCTTCCTTTTGCGCCTTTTCCAAGATAAACGAAGATACATGGTATGCAGTGCACGGAATGTGGACGAATTCGTTCCTCCTCGTCCCGCTTTGAAACACTATTAGTACTTGGTCCACAAGAGAACATGACGGGAGAACAACACTCTTGTGCTGTGTTCTTCTTCCTTCCTGTTCTCTTGTGAGGTAAGTAATAATGTCTCACAACTGTAACCAACTAGCCCGCACCGACGCTCTGACGAGGCGCCCTCTTTGAACGTGCAGCCTGCAGAACCGACCACACCTGCGCGACGCCGTGCGGCACCTGGTGCGGCGGGGCCAGCTGGAGATGCTGACCGGCGGCTGGGTGATGAGCGACGAGGCGGCCGTCCACTACCACGCCATGGTGGACCAGCTGGTGGAGGGCCACCAGTGGCTGCGCTCGACGCTGGGCGTGGTGCCCCGGACGGGCTGGTCTATCGACCCCTTCGGCCACGGGGCCGCCATGCCCTACCTGCTCCAGGCGGCCGGCATCCACAGCACCTTTGTCCAGCGCACGCACTTCGCCTGGAAGGCGTACCTGGCCGCCAGGCGGTACGTTTTGTCCCTACGTTTTGTCCGCCCCCCCCCCCCCCCCCCTAATTCTGGCGACCAGGGGTGGAATCCTTGGTTTTGTCCGTCCCCTGCCTGTTTCGGAGTGTTCATTTTGAGCGACCCCTGATTGACAGAAAGAAGACAACCCAGATGCGATGCATGTACATGCCATCGGTCATAGTCCTTGTCGGGAATAGAATGGACACAAAACCAACATTTTCGAAGCGTGCAGAACTCAAAATTTCGCCCCTTCTCGATCTCGCTTTAGAATAGTCTAGAAACTGATAGTTTAGGTGAGTAAAGGGAGGGCTCTGTGACAGATGGCACGTCACGCTAATTGGTTGCTCCTGCAGAAGAGATTGCGATGGTTTACAGCCGAGGTGACAACGAAAAGGAGTGATGAGTTGTAAAACAAAATGCGGAATTCGTTCTTGTTTTCAAGGAGTTGGTAAAGGTAGGTGATATGATGACAGGTGATGTGTGTACCTAGTATGCATGAATGCTAGAGGTGTGCAAATATCAAATTTTGGACTGCGAATTGAATTTTTTTATTTATATATTGATACTGCAATCCCACATTGGGATTTTAGCAGGAGGGTACAAATTATGAGAAGATCACAAAAGGGCAAGCAACAAATACATAGGTACATATATAAAAAAATAAATGGCATAATGTCAGCACTAAGATAAACACGCTGTGAACAAGGTAAGTGAAGGCTGCTGTACTTGGGTGTTAGTAAGTTGCTTCCATTCAGTATTGGTCCGCGGAAAGAAGGAATATTTAAGGGTATTGTTGCGTACATGATAATATGAATAGCGATACGTAATATAATTAGCGAAAACTGACTGCGAACCGAACGAAGTATTTTTGAAATAGTAAAAACTGACTGTTAATCAAATACAAATATTTTTGCTTTCTGTGTATAGAGCTTCTAAATCATAGCTAAAAAAGGAAGATAACGTGAGCCGTCCGGACTTACCTCATCCGAGTATTCATGTACTAGAGTCTAATCATAAAAATGGTAGAAAAACATTACAAATAGGAAGTTAAGGCGGCATGGCGACGCTGTGGAACAATAGTTTAAATAAGTTTCCATAAAGAAATCTGAATTTCTCAGTATGCTATGAATATATTAAATGCGTATGTTTTATTAGTGCCTCCATTCATTGAAAAGAGGCTACTCGCTATATGGTAGTGGCGGGTATGGGCAAACCAAGTAATAATTCTGGATTCCTTATTCATGCTACTATACTGACAAAAACTTTTTTTCGACTTACAAATTTTGCAGAAGTAGCGTTCCAGTTTAGCTAACATACGCTAGTTAGCATACGCTTGTTTCGCGCAAGTCTTACAGTTGTTTGGCTTATTGCATGGTTTTGGCGTCGTGCAGAAAAGCCAACTCAGTGCGCTATGCCGTGCTGTGAAGCTTGAAAGTTGGCATGCCGTGTGGCAGAGCAAAGTCTACTAGCATTGTTTGTGAATTTCGAACTATTTAAAGGGGCCCTGAAAGGCGTTTTGAGCACACTAAATGAACTAGCGCAATCGTTAGATTGGGTTGTCAATGTCATCTGTGCCAAATATTACTCTTTTACGTGCAGCGGAAAGCTCACACTTTTGTTGCAAAGTTTGTCGATTTTTTCTCACCCTTCCCTTCGTGTTTTTGGACGCCGCCATCTTCACATGTCTACGTCATCGATTCCCAGATGTTCATTTCATCTCTATAATCTGTCTCTTTTCTCTATGAATCTGTCATCCTCTGCCCCAACTCCCACACCAGCAGGCGTTCTGGTGTCCACCCCTAGGTGTGACAATTTACGCCTGCTGGTGGTCTTTCCTTTCCTTTTTCTTGACAATAAATTCATTCATTCATTCATGAGCTAGACACCCTGCTATTGGGCGGCTTTTTCACGCACTTCCGTCAAAGAGATGAGGCATCTGCTCAGCGTCGGCTCGCCGGCTGATCTGCCAGCGGAGTGCCGGAGTGCTTGGACATTTTACGACAAACGAAACAAGTGTAAACAAACGCTTAACCGCTTAACCGTTTGTATTGAATGCAACGCGGCCATAACACGACATGGATATTCTCTTACCTGAGTACGTTCCATAAAGAAAGCGTTGAAGCGCTGTGCCACTTCTTTCGTGCAATCGCAGAGAAGGCCCTGAGCCGAATGCCCGGGTTTGACGCATACATTTTATTCAACTTCAAAACAATCCAGAGATGTGTTTCGAATGAACACGACGTCACAACATGCGTTGCAAGTCTGAACCACGACTGACAGACGATGGGTTGCCTCATTGTGCCCGTCGTAAATTCGGCACTCACCTCGCGCACGATTTGCGGGGACGAACAGCAAGTCACTTAACTCTGGCGCACAAGCAGAGATGGCTTTTAGCCACGAACACTGCACATACCCTATGCGAGGTTGAGGCGTACGTCGCTCGAGAAAGATAATCCAGACCATGGGAAGCACTATCCACCCGCAGAAGCACAACGTCGCATTTCATAGCGAAACAAAGGCGTCCACAACACACACCATCGCCTCCTGTAATGCCAAATGCATCTCGCACTTCCCAATGGGAGTGAGTGGTATGCCTGCAGTGCCCACATGTCGCGAGGTGGGGCCCTGAGCTGAACCGGGATCACGCAACCGTAACTAACTTCTGGAGCAGTTTGTGCCTTGTTGCCAAGGCAACCGATGTTTGAGATTGTCAAAGAAATGGTGCTCGCTCCAGCGCTAGAAAGCTCAGAGCCGCGGCGGAGCATGTTTTGCCAACGTTGCCACTCTCCACCATGCGTCACCCCAAGCTGAACTGGTCATATGATTGAAGCGTTTAATGCACGAGTTCTGTATCGGTTTAAAATGTCTTTTTAACATGCCGCCGGCAGAAATTACCACCGCTGCAAAATAGGACCCAGCACCAGTGGGGCTGCATCTGATACGGCGCTTTTTGGATAAACAGTGAGCGGTGCATCAAAGGGAACGAGTGCACGATCCTCCCCGTGCGGCTGCGAGTTCTCCGCCGATAAGAAGTCACATGCCGCCGATAGCAACTGCAGCAACGTACACCGCGAAAGGGCGAGGCCAGGCCGCCGCACACATGTGGCCAGACTTTTTGTTCGCTTTTCCAGCCTTGAGTGGAGTGCGGTATTCATGGTGTCAACAAAGCTTGCCCCTAGCAGACGGCAGTCTAAGGAGCGCAGTTGCGGAAATACGTCACCGCTGAGGAGCGCAGCATCATGGGTAGGAAGGCTCGCGCGCCATCAACAGCGAAGAATAAGTTGAAAGGAAAAGGAAACGCAGCGCGATGATAATGCGCGGTTTTTGATTTACGATTTCTCAGCTAATACTCATCGCTTTAACAAAATTTTTGCGGGAGGAGATTGTTAATACATTGCTTTATTTGGTTACATGTACATCCATGCATCGGTGGAAGGTATTTCAGGACCCCTTTAAGGTTTTCAGATATTCGAAAACTTCTAATGCTACGAAGAATAATACTGCACGGTGAATCCAGCCGAATAGCAAACACTAATCACCAGGTATTCAAATTTTCGAATATTTTCACACACCTAACAAATGCACAGTCACCAGCTATACAATATACTATATAATTTAAATAACTTAATAATGGTTATGATGAGGTGTGGAAGTGAGAACATCGAAAACTATCAAATAGGAGGTGATGTAGCACTGATTGCTTGCAGGTGCTGCCTGAAAATAATCAGTGCATCAGATGTGCCTTTCTGTATGGCAAGCGATAAAGGGAAAAACTTACACAACCTCGGAAACTCCACGCAACAAAAATTGTTCCATGATATTGTGGAGTGCGCATGCTTTTGGATGGCTATAAACGGAAGTGTCGAAATGGAGAGCATGGAAATACCCTTGTCATAGCTGTTAGAAATTTGTGAAGCGATATCTTGCAGTCAACTTTCACTGTAGTCCTGAAGTGTAGCCTGTAATTCTTTTTTCTCTTTGGGTGGGGCACTGGAGTGCAGGTAATATGTAGGGGCAGCTTATGGGGATGGAAATACAGTGTGTGCACGTGCTTGTGTGTGTGCCTGTGTGTCCTAGCTGTACTGAACAACGTGCCACCGTGAGAGGAGTAAGGTATTATGGCGAAAGTGGTGATGCGAACTTACTAGCGGGCAACCTTTTGATTGAAACGCGGCATTATGTGGAACCATGTAGAACATGGCAGTCTGCATTGTCGCGTGATTGGGACCAAAAGATTGGCTAGTCCCAATGGATATGAGTGGACCCGTTGGAAGAGATAAGGTTTTCACTTTAAGTGACCATAGGAAATGTCCTCAACCTTGAGACAAAAATGGGCATGGGATTAAGGAAACATGTTTGACGTGCAAATTCTATGTACACATGCTCAGCATGAACACCTCTTGCACGTTTGTTTATTTGAAAGAGCGTGACAATGGCATGACTTCATTTCTCGAAAGAAAGTTACTTGCACAGTGGCTTCCAAACCTGATCGGAACATCCCAAGCAGCACACTGTGCGCGTACTGCGATAATTAGCTCCTGCACAGTTTGGCATTACATTAAAAGAAAAGTTGCTGAATGAACAAATAAGAAGAAACAAAAACTTTTAGGGTTTGTTTCTCACAAATGCTAAACTTTTCTATGCTACAGGGATCTTGAGTTCCTGTGGAAGACTCCGTTCCCGACGACGTACTTCAATGACTCCGGTGTGCTGACCCACATGGCGCCATTCGAATTATACAGCATCAAACACACCTGTGGACCCAACACAGAAGTGTGCCTCAAGTTTGACTTCCGACGGCTCGCTGGCGAGTACACCGAGAGCCGGTCCACCCAGGTGGCCGAGCACAACGTGGCCACCCTGGCGGAACTGTTGCTCGGCCAGTATGGCCGCATCGGATCGCTCTTCCCACACAATGTGGCCCTGGTACCCTTGGGGGACGACTTCCGCTTCGATCACGAGATCGAGTGGGAGCAGCAGTACGTCAACTACCGCAAGCTGTTCGACTACATCAACAAGAGCAAGCGGCTGCACGCACACGTTCGCTTCGGTACGCTGAGTGACTACTTCGAAGAGGTCTACACACGCATGGAGAAGGGTGTGGCCCGCGAGCACCCGTTCGCCAAGCTCACGGGAGACTTTCATTCGTACGGTGACATGTACGCCGAAGGGAAGCCGTCCTACTGGACGGGCTACTTCACTACACGGCCGTACATGAAGCACTTCTGCCGCGAACTCGAGCACTGGCTCCGTGCAGCCGAAATCCTCTTCAGCGTCGCACGACCTTACCTTAACGAGAGCGGCCAAGAGGACCTCGCGCGGAGGCTGGACGCCGACTACGTCTTCCTCGTGCAGACCAGGGACGCTCTGGGCCTCTTTCAGCACCATGACGCCATCACGGGCACATCCAAGGAAGGCGTCATGGCCGACTATGGTTCCCGAATGTACAACGGCATGAAGGAGGCGATGGGCGTCATTGCGCACGCGGCCCAGTACCTCATGCTCATCGAGCAACCAAAAGTGAACGACGCCATCCACTCGCCCCGGCCGGTGGCATCGTACCTGTTCCCGGATGTGCAGAGGCCCTCGTACGATGTCCTCCCCATCAAGCTGCCGCTCACCGTGCCCCCTCTGCACGGCCGCAAGGTCGTTCTCTACAACTCGCACGCACAGGCACGCCAGGAGGTAGTCCGTTTGCATGTCTACGATGCAGTTGCCAGAGTGCTTGGTCCGAGCGGCGAAGATGTATTGTTTCAGCTCAATCCCGTCTGGACGGAAACGGCGGCTGTCTCCACTGATGTGTTTGAATTGGTCCTCCTGGTAAAGCTCGCTGCGTTGTCACTGAGCACATACACACTACTCCTGGAGCCCGGACAACTGACGACTCCCAAGACAAGGGTATCAATGTTTGTTGCTGACACGTGGTCTGGTGCCAGTGCGCAGTCCGTCTTCAACTTTGAAAGTCCGCACACAAAGCCCATTGTCCTGTTGACACCGTACCTGGAGGCAACCTTCTCGCACGAGACAGGTCTGCTACGTTCTGTCAAAATTCTCCAGAACGGCCTCGAGAGTAAAGTAAATGTGTCCTTTTCTGCATACCGCTCACTCGAGTTTCACAGTGGTGCGTACCTCTTCGAGCCAGACGCCACCGACCCATTTGTGAATGTGACCGGACGTTTCCCTATCGTGCGCGTGGTACAGGGGCCGATCACTTCGGAGCTCGTCACTGCCTATGCAGACGGTCTGACGCACACATTCCGCGTCTACCACGTCGAAGGTCTCCTCGGAGGTGGACTCGAGATGAGTGCCGTGTTTGACTTGTCCAGGCGCTCTGATTACAATGTTGAGATGTTCATGAAACTGGACACAGACGTGAATAATGAGGACCGCACTTTCTACACGGACTCGTCGGGCCTCCAGATGATGAAGCGGGTCACCGACGTGCGGCTTCCTGTGGAGGCTAACTACTACCCGGTCACGACTGCCGCCTACCTCGAGGATGAACGCTCAAGGGTGACGTTGCTTGTGTCGCATGCCCATGGTGCCGCAAGCGTCCAGCCTGGATCGCTAGAGGTCATGCTTGACCGCAAGCTGCGCTACGATGACAGCCGCGGACTGGGCGAGGGTGTCCTCGACGTGCGAGAGACGCAGGCCAATTTTTGGCTACTGCTGGAGTCGAGGGTTCCTGGAGGGACCGGTAAAGAGGGGAAGGGCACCAACGAGGTGCCCAACCTGTCCGCGCTTGCGCACTCTCTGTCGGAGCGTCTCCTCTACCCAGTCGTAGTGCTGGCCACCGAGGGGCAACAGAACCGCGCTCTTCGCCCGGCCCTGTCCTTCCTCCAGGGCAGCTACCCTTGCGCCACGTGGATGATGAATCTTCGCACAGCGCCGCTCGAGGACGACTTCGACCGGCCGTCCAAGAACAGTCTGCTGCTGCTTCACCGCAAGGCAGGCTCGTGCCGTGTGGCAGGTGTCGGTCCAGCTACCTGCTTGCTTGAGATGGCACCTTCTCTGGGCCGTGCCGGTCGTGCCACCAAGGCACCGCCTTCGCCACTGGCGTCGGCACGACTGCAGAACTTTAGGCTTGTCAAGGTCCAGCAGGTGCACAGGACTACACTGACGGGCACCAGGAATGGAGCCAGGCTGCACAGTGTGCACATGGTTGACATACCTCCCATGGAGATTGTGACGCTGAATGTTACCTTTGGGCCGTAAAGGGGACGCCGTGTGCAGGCACTGTCGCAGGCAATGTCGCAGGCATCTGTCGGAGTCGCAGTGCAGCGCTGCAGCAGGCATCTGTATGCAAGCGATGAGGCACAGCGGCAACTTCTGGTCGGCAGTGCCACCTGAACAGCCCTGTTTTTGCTTTTTATGCTCCGACCACAGCGTGTTTCAGCAAGGAAGGACAGCGAAACGACAGAGACAGCGGAGGACAGCCGAAGCTGAGTATTTACCTTCACGGCTTTTTCTCGTTTTGTCGAATTTACCGCCGAGATGACGAACACGCGTAGAAAACTGGTACAGTGTGGTAGCTGTCCGTGGCAAGTAAATGCAGAGGAGCTTCATCAGGGTGGCAGCAAGGCAGACAAAGGGGCAGTTACGTGTCGTTTATGCTTAGTGGTGTCGTGGCTAGATTGCGTAGAAGCGGATAACTTGAGGTTAGCTAAGCGGTTCGCAGAACTGGAGGCAGCGCTAAGTAATGAATGCGACGGATGAAAAGCCATTGACGGAAAGTTAGAAGCAGCTGAGAGGAAGCTGGAAAGGAGCGTCATTTCGCCAACAAATGACGAACACCTTTGCCCATGCAGCGAAGCGGAGGCATGCACCGAGGTGACACATGGAGTGGAAGGTACGAAAGGCAATAGCTAGTCCCACGTGCTGCAAGATAGGCCAGCAAAGCCAGTCGATAAGCCGGGTACCAGTAAAAAGCAGCACGTGGCATGGTAAAAGCAGCATGTGGCGTGATAGCATGGTAATCATTGTGGGAGATTCTAACATGAAGAGGAGCAACGCTGCCATAGTGGAAAGGGTAGAGGGGGATAAGCGTGTGAAGGTGGGGTGTTTCCCTGGGCAAACGATGCAGACGGTGATGACACAAGTGAAGGGGCAGCTGGCCTTGTCCAGTAAAGCTAGAAACCTTGTGGTGATTGCCGCGGGGCTTAACGATGTTCTCAAGGGGGAGGAGGGAAAGCTTGGCCAGGAGATAGCGAAGGGGGTAAAGGACCTGCAGGCGACGGCCCCGAATGTGCTCATTGCAGTCTGCACCGTGCCCAAAGTAGGGCGTGCACACTGGACGGACAGTACTTGCTGCTCACAGCGAGATTGTGAGGCACGGCAGGGAACTTGGGTTTGAAGTGATAGACATGCACAGGGTCGTGGAAAGCATTGGATATAGGCAAGCTTTTCAGTTGGACGGGATTTACTTCAGCTCCAGGCTAGGAAACAAGGTGGGGTGGTGCTTAGGTGGGAGAGCATTAGTTTTTTAGGGGACCCCGCTGAGCTAAGGAAGGCAAACTACGCAACAAAGGGGAAGCGAGGGGCACATGCACACTCAACGCTGGGAGGCAGCCAGGCCTAGAGCTAAACGGAGAACCTACAGACATAACTGAGAACGTTGTCAGAAGTGATTTAAGTGGAAACAATAGAGCGAACAATTTCGTAAAAGACAAAAATAGACCCCGTAAGCGGAAAGAGAAAAACAAATGCAATAAATATTTAATCAGCTACATAAATATGCAGGGAGGCAGAAAGCCAGAGAAGTGGGTGGAAATTCAAAAGCAACTTGAACGGGAAGGAATAGACGTGTACGCTTTAGCCGAGACTCACCTCCGGGACCTAGAAGCCCCACCTATCATAGACAATTATGTCTGGGAAGGTTGCAACAGGACCACAGGAATGAAGAAAGGGGGAGGTGTTGGCATGCCCATTAAACAAGGGACCGACTGGCAGAGAGTGCATGAAAGGTGTAAAGAGCATCTATGGGTTAGAGGCACCATAGAGGGGAAAAATACATGGTTAGGAGTGGTGTATCTGTGGACCGGAAGTAGTGCTAGGAAGGAAAATGAGGAAATGGTAAACTGTTTGAGAAGAGATATAAACGAGTTCAAAGATTCGGGCGAAATAATCATAGTTGGAGATATGAATGCCCATATAGAAGGTTTGGATGGATACACAGACCACAACGGTTCCCTAGTGATATCTCTGTCAGGAAAACCGGCTTGTCATAGTAAACACGGAAAGCAAGTGTGATGGACAAATAACATGGGAAAGCGGTAACAGACAGTCCAGCATAGACTATAGTCTAGTCTCCGAAACAGTATACGAAAGGTTGCGGGAAATGAGGATAGATGGAAACAGAACAGGCAGCTTAGGAAGCGACCACAAGCGACTTACCTTGCACTTTGGAGGCACAACCCAGACAAATTTAGAAATTGGTACAACCGGAGAAACGAATTTGAACAATGAACAGTTAAAGATCATCGCTGATATGATGGAAGACGAAATCAATGAAGACCCAGACAAAGATAGGGAGTACGACGAAATGATCATGGTTATAAGGCATAAGATGAATGAAGCCAAGCAACAAAACTGGTGGGAAGGGAAGGGAAAGCCGAGAAGCTGGTATAATAAGGAAATAAAGGAGGCTATCGACCAGCGAAAAAATGCGTCGAGAGAACATAGAGAGGCAAAAAGAACTGGTATGGAACCGCAGGAAGTGAAGGAAAAAATGGGATATCTACCGGGAAAAGAAACTAGAAGTGCAGAAAATGGTACAACCAAAGATCAAGCAGAAAAGCGAACAATGGATGGCAGAAATACGGAAGAAGGGCAAAAGCGCATCCAAAAAATTTTGGAAGCATGTAAAATTACTAAGCTCAAAAAACGATATCCATCAAAAACTCTTGATTGATGAGAAGGAGAAACATGTAGAAGGAGGGCACGCATTGGCACATATTCATTGAGTGATTAGTGAAATGTTGAGGGAAAATGAGGTAGGGAAGCATGCACCAATAACATCAGCGCCACAGAAGACTGCGGAAAGGAAAGT
Source organism: Haemaphysalis longicornis (assembly GCF_048455015.1). Lineage (NCBI taxonomy): Eukaryota > Metazoa > Arthropoda > Arachnida > Ixodida > Ixodidae > Haemaphysalis > Haemaphysalis longicornis. The sequence goes on along the minus strand of NW_027526422.1, from coordinate 31,750,131 downwards.
AAGTTTGAGCAACCTTGATTAGAAGAAAGCAGAGCAAAAGGTTTCCCCCCAAACAGCACTGGGCCCGAATGGAATACCAATACGGCTGATAAACCTGCCTGGACCTAAAAGTAAGGCATCGTTTATGAGGGCAATAAATAAGGTTGTCCAAACCAAATACCGGAGGATTGGCTATAAAGTAGGATGAATTTAATATATAAAGGCAGAGGCAACAAAGCCAGTATTGATTCATACAGACCACTCGCAGTAATGTCAGTGGTGTATAGATTCGTAATGCAGGCGATAAAATCAGAAATTCAAGCATTGATGGAAGAAAAAGAAATCCTTGGGGAACTGCAGAATGGATTTAGACAAGACAGGCAATTTGATGGTAATTTGTTCATAACACAGTATATTGAAATTGTGAAAGTGCAGAATAGACCATTATGGATTACATTCTTGGACATTAAAGGGGCATAGGTATAACAACGTAAACAGAGAACTGCTGTGGAGAATGCTGAATTTCCAAGGATTAAAATGACGAGTTAAAACAGTTCCTTATAGTGATCTATAAATATAGAGTGCAGCTGATATGGGAAGGGCAGAAATGCGCCTAGCAGGTCAACACCCATCGGGGACTGAAACAGGGATGCCCTTTGAGCCCAATACTGTTTTTGCTTTACATGGCAGGGTTAGAAAAGAAAGTAGAAGAAAGTCAATTAGGGTTAAATCTAGCGCATATGTTGCAAGGCGAAGTGGTTCAACAACGTATTCCGGGAATGCTATACGCAGACGACATTGTTCTTTTAGCTGATAACCATGCAGACCGATATGTGATGGCTCATAAATATTAGTGGTCAGGAAGCCACAGGCCTCAGGTTATATTGTAGCGCAGGAAAATCGGGAATAATGGTTTTCAATGACACTAGCACTGACGCAGTGTCAATCCAGCATGTTGAATTACCCGGAGTCAAGCAATATAAATATTTGGGAGTGTGGATAAACGAAGGCCTTGAACAAAAACTTAGGAACTTACGAGGAGCAACTTAAGGGTAAGGAAAAGCGAAACGCAGCTTTAATGAAGTATAGAGCTCTTTGGGGGTATAACAAATATGAAGTAGTGAGAAGAATGTAGAACGGTGTAATGGTTCCGGGTCTCGCATTTGCAAATGCAGTACTCTGCTTAAAATCAGATGCTCTAGCAGGCCTTGAAGTGAACCAGAGAACGGTACGCCGTTTGGGCTTAGGAGCGCATGGAAAAACAACTAACGAAGCAGTGCAGGGAGATATGGACTGGGCGTCGTTTGAAGTTCGAGAAGTGCAGAGTAAAATATGTTTTGAGAGGAGGTTGAGCGCAATGGATTAACGTAAGTGGACAGCTAAAGTTTTTAGGTACTTATACATTTAAAGCGTGGACATGCAGTGGCTAAGGAAGACTGGAAGGCTAGCGTTGAAATACGGAAAGAACAGTGGAGAATCCAAGACAGCCAAAGTAAACGAAAAAGAGGCAAGGTAGATAGAAACGAATAAATGGAGAGAAAAAATGGAAGCTAAAATTTCGTTAGAGATGTACAGGGCTGATAAATTAAACATCAGAAAGGAAAATTTCTACGATAATTCCAAAGGCAGTGCTTTGCTTTCTGAGGCTAGAGCAGGTTACTTGCGAAATAAAAGCTTTGTGGTGAAGTATAGACAAAATTATTGGGTATGCGTGGTCTGCGGGAAAGAAACAAATTATGCGGCACATAGTGTTAGAATGCGAGGGTATCCATCCAAACTTAGAGGGAAATATTCGGCTTCCAGAAGCCCTAGGCATTAAGGGTAGCACAGTGCTAGTTAACTTCAGGGCAGTCGAGGCGATGAAAAGAAGATTCGAATGCTGGTGGATGAAAAGCAGAGAGGGGAATATTGCCTAGGACAGCTACCACCTGTAACAGAAAGTATTTTGTGCCTAATAAGTTTTTTTTTGTACCTGCACTAAGAGCAGCGCTAGTAATAAACGAAGAGTGTAAAACATAGGTATATTAATTTCTTTGTAGTTTTTTTTTCTGGTAAGATATCACGTCATCACCCCGCTACAAAAGCGATACCACTATCGATCATCATCATCATCATCATCGAGATGGGTACGTTAGGGCGGACGTATTTATCTACAAATGTGCACGCTTATTTATGAGCGTACGAATTATAACTTGGCGGCCATGTTGCATTGATCTTAACAGGATTACTTATAGACTATCACGACATTGCCCCCATGTATATTTTAAGGAATGGGGAAACCTAGGAACAGGCATTTATTCCTCTCATTTGAGTAAATATTTCTGGGAATGCTTAGATAAAACTCGCAATAAGAGGCTCCAACCTCAAGGAAGCTGGCTCGGGTTTTGTTTGTGACTATGGGCATTGCTTGAGGGTAAGCAGACGTGTTTCCTGGTTGGTGCAAGTGTGATTGCTTGCACATTTGGAGATGTGCAGTGTGTACGTTGGTTTATAAGTAGATCAGCTTTGACATACGAGGGCTGATTCTGACCCACTCGTGCACGGTGTTGCGGGGCACTGTTTGTTGGGCGGGGCACTGGAGCACGTGTGTTGGCGCCAAGAGTGCCAGGCTGGAACATAAATGAAAGATAGCACAGATCTCGTAACCCAACAATCTTTACAGTAACAATGAAACCACACATAAGAAAAATGTAGACCACGTAAGTTGTTTCAGACCAGTTGAACATATCGAGTGTGTCAGTCCGTGGATTCACAAGTACTTGAATCAGCCCTGCATATGTGTTCTGATTCGTATACGAGCGCTAGTATACTGTGTTCGGGGCGATGAGATTTGGATAACTTTATTGATGTGATTTTGCGGGTGATGCCACCAGGAATAGTTACATGCCATCCAGTCGCCAATGTTTTTGCCAGTGTTTTGCAAAAAATTGACCAATATTGATATTCCAAATTTAAGGGAAAAGAGGTTTATCCACTGGTTGAGGCCATGCTAGTGTGTTCAATGCCCTGCCTTGGGCTAATCAACTGGAGAAAACAGAACGGCTTACTTTACATGGTAATTTGTGTGATCAACCTGATACATTGTCTAATCTAGAATATCGTGACTTGAAATTAGGGGGACAGTGAGGTGAATAATGAGAGAAAGGATGCCCTCGTTACAACCAATGTTGCTTTTTCACATTTTATCGTACCATGGAGCATTATCTGGAGAACTTTTTAAAACCCTAGCGTGACCATGTTCATTGTTACAGATCTGATGACCTGAACTCACTGGTGATAGTTTTGTGAATAATTTACACCTGTGCCGGTTTTCAGTGTATTGAAGTGAGGTACACTATTAGTTCTTAGGAGTTACGTTTGTCACTGACAGTTTATGTAGAGTTGGGATATTAATGATATCTTGATGACTTACGCAAGGAATTTCGTATAATGCAGAATGTGACTCCACCTTTTTTTTTGAAGTTGTCTTTTTTGCGCACGTATGCGCTAATCGGCGTGCACTGTCGATTTTGTAATAGCTAGAGCACTTTACCTAAAAGCAAACATATGTCCTGCATTTTATGAAAGCCTTTCTGCTGAAGTGTTCAGCTGTAGGCCACTGTGATGCAAGATGACAAAGACGGCTAGAGTTAGCTGTTAGCTGCTTCATGACAATGAGAATGGCCAAGGAAGGCCATTGTTGTTCTATAGTGGCTGAACTTTTTTTATCTGAGAGGCAAGACGGCGTTTGTGGCTTCTGAATGTACATCTGTGCCGCAAAGGCAAAACTCATTTGTAAAAATGGTATTTTTAGTGCTTAGACTTCGTCATCAGGGGCACAAAAGTGCAATCGATAGAGCTACTAACAGTGCAAGATTTATTTTCACCCAAAATGAGACCCCTCCTCGCGGTGTACTGATTGCTTTGGTTGACAGGTATATGTTGAAGCGTCTTTGTAGTTTGTGTTCTTGGTTCAGCCCATTAACAGCCCCGGCTGTGGTTACTGCAACTGTCTTCCATGTTGCTATATCTGCCGCTGACCACCCGAAGTTCTGCGTCAGAGCTCATAGATGTACATACCTCTATGTTGTGGATCGCCCTGATGTCTTCAAAGCTATATAGCCATGTGTTTAATATAATTAACGGGACTTTGCTATGTTGTGGCTGTCACCAAAGACGTGTGATGCACTGTGGCAGATCGGCACAGTATACCCCTCCTTCCAATCTTCTCAAAGCTGGGTACGGGTTATTTATTGCCAGAAGCAATATGGCGCCATAGGCAGGGGAGTGCACCGCTGAAAGTAAACAGCCGTATCCTGAGCTCTTTTGCTTTCAGTTTGTGCTGTACTTATGTTGAATTCAGCGTATTGTCATGGAATGAGAGCATGGTTGCATCGTGGGAGGCCTGTTTGATTTTTCTCGAAGCGTTCACTTCTCTTGAGTGGTGTGATTACATCTTCAGTTCTGCACTGTTGAGCAACAGATGCAATCGCTCTCTAGCACAAGCAACAATACCAGTAACTGTGCCCTATCATCTGCAAGCTTTGGACGTGAGGAGTTAACCATTTCAATTACAGGTGGCCTAGATAGCTACTCAGTGAATTGCTTATTAAAGTGCTTTTTAGTGATCCACTGTGCAAACTGAAAGCACTGATGAACAGCAACAGCTTTGGTTTCGCGGATGAGTTGAGTTACATTTTTCATCACTTCTACAATACAACCAAATTGCTAGTCAGGGTTTTCTCTCTCTCTGTATTTTTTTTGTACAGGTTTGGGGCATTTTGTTGCTGGGAGCTAGCAACATACTAGGTAGCAATGGCTGTCATCCTCACCTTTTGGCCTTTGGATTGTTGCCACAAGGCTACATGTCTGCATGTGTAATGCAGGGATGGATGAGGAGAGACCTTGCATGTTACGCTGCTTGCACAGCGTTTTGTGGAGCTGAAACCCCAAAAGCGGTGTGGCCTAACCGCTCCACACTGATTCACTAACAGGCTATGTGAGTTATCGCCTTGCAGTGCCAGTGCTCGTGCATTTTGGTTGAGAAGCCATGCTCACAGGAGCAGGAAGCAGAGCTAACGAGTGGAGAGGTGCGAAGTGCTGTCATTGTACTTGTAAATTTCACGCACGCAACACTAGTGCCTAGCTATCGCTATAGATTTTTCATCACAAATAGCTATGATATTAAAATCCAGCTATAATTGGGGTCACAGTTTAGGATCTGGATCACACTTAATTTAGAAATTTAATCGTAAAAATTCCTTGACGAGGTGTTGTCTCAGATAGTTTAGATGTTTTTACATGGCTGTTTCTCAGGGCCATTGAACTGAAGACAAGGAAAGCTATTTTCTGGTGGTGTGAGAGTAGCCTTTTTTGTTCAGTGATGCTTGTAGTTGCGTATGCTTGCTGAATGAGCAGTCATTTTCTAATGCTTGTGCAAATGCACATCTAACCTGCAGTGTTAACGCAAGCACTGTAATGGAGCATGCTATAGTTGTCCTCAAGAATCGCAGGAATAGTGGGCACCAATGAGTGGTGCAACTCGGCCGCCTGCTTTTGATGCTGTCATGTGTAGACACTTGTTTCACACTGCTCAGAAAAGCCCACAAGTGAAGATTTCCTTTCTTCCTCTAAGTGCCGATTTCAGAATTCACAAGTTCTTGTTTTTGCTTTCTCTTGGGAAGGGGTTAGGGGCACTGGCAATGATATCGGCACACCCACTTTGCGCTTATGGCTTCACCACATGTTGTAAACAAGCTGCAAAGTCGTACATGTCCTGATCAGGGTGCAACTGAGTTCCTTGTTCTGCTGTCAAGTCGCTATGTGTAATTTTTCACGTTTATCTGTGTGTCAATGTTCATAGATGTGATCCCCAGAAGTAATAATGGTGATAATATATTCATGGCGGTAAAGTAATATATTTTTTTGTTTTGAAGATAAGAGTATTCTAAATGTCTTTGTAAAGTGGTTCGTTGTTGTCTCAAAGCACGCGCACAGGACTTGTGTGTGTGCTTGTGTGTGTTGAGCTCGTGAAGCAATAACGACAAGGCACATGGATGTACTACCCATCTTTGCTCGGCCGGAAACAAGCGCTCGTATCGAGCGTGCAGTGGAACCATTTTTATTTTTCTTGAATCCATGCCAAAACCACTGAAGTGTACCTGTGTTTTATCGTCGTAAAAAAGTAATAAAAGCTCACAGTGATCAACTGTTAACTTATTTTGTCTCAGTGTCCCATTCATGCTGTACATTGCTGCATGAGAAAGCATCGCGTAGTGAGCCACAGTTCAAACGGACGGACCAAGACTTTTCAAGCAAAATGTAGCAGTGCATACTCTGTCATTGAGGATTTATTCAGGAAGCTGCTGTTGTCTAGTGCTTCCAGTGGCCACTTATTTCAGACTACCTAATACTGCTTCTTGCAGTGTAATCACTCGGGACCAAACGCTCCAAACAGTTTAAGTGGTGCTGCATTAGTTCATCAAATCCACTCGAAAACATGATTCCCATTTCTGGGCTACTAACTTTTGATTTTTGAAGGCGATATGTTTTCTCGGGGAATTTTTGTCGCAGCATTCAGGTGTACTGCCCCTTAAAATTCATTTGAAGCACATCTCGCCGCACATTTAGTAATGGAACGCTCCTGCCTGATCAAAATTGTTGTGGCCATTGCAAAGGTGAAGGGTGCTGTTGCCATAGCAACGAGGAGAGCAGCTGCTTTTGGAGAACATTTGGAACAGTGTTACCATGGCAACACGTAAGTGACTGAACTGTCACATTGTAGCCTGTGTGGCTGTTGCAAAAGTAAGTGTCATTTGCAGGCTAGCGCATGCATATAGCAGAACCAATTGCGAAGGCTCCTTGCAGCTCGTTTGAGCTCAAACAAGGTACTGTGTCCTAGAAGCAACGCGTACATAAACTACTTCCAGCTGCTGCTGCATGCTTGCAGCTTTTGCACAATGCAAATTGTGGTGCGTGTGTTATTGAGTGTCTACTGTTATGCTTCAGGGAAGCTCAGCTGTACACAGTGGGACGAAAGCTTTCAGCACTTACAGAATAGGCAGTTAAACAGCATCTGGGCGCCTTGATCGTTCTGTTAAACTTACTCCACTTTGTATAAAGAGTTGTTTTTATTGTGAATGATACATGGTTTAACAGCTGCAACCACTCAATTATGTGAAGCACCATCTGATGGATTTTAACAATTTAATGACAAGCTAGGTAGTTAACATACGAAATTGTAATATAGAAAGGATTTAAAAAAAAGGCAGGAAGGTAAGAAATGACGTGTTTAATTGATCTGAGATTTATATGTCATACTGCTACTCATTATCTTGGGACCATAATAAAGAGCAGAATCATGACGCTGCTCTAATGTGATGAACAGTGGTGTTTAATACCAATGACTTAGCATGCGATGAGTGAGAACCTCTTCTCAACATCAAATAGGAAGAATCTGAGTCAGTTACATGTTGAATTCTGCGACAGTCAGCCTGAAGACTCAGACAAAAGGAGAAGAACACAGAGACAAGACATGGTGCGTATCATCCCTTCATTTTCTTGTCTTGTGTTTGTTATCTGAGGCGACCATTGAAGAGTTGGACTGCTCCTCATGATGGACATTGCAATTTACCCAGCTCCTTGCTAGTATGATCAGGGAAAGAACTGAGAAGCAGGATCTTACTTTTTGTGGTAGACAGTGGTGCTTCATCTTGTTCCTCACTTATGTGAAGAGGGGAATTCTCGTGATGTTTCTCATCGGAAGTGTGAAGAACGGAATAAGGAGAGAGATCATGACCCTTCTCTTATGAGGCACAGAGATCATTCGGTGTGGTAGTGCAATACTCATGTAAAGAACGGGATGATCTCCCTTCTGGTTTGGGGCACGTGCGGATGCGGAGGCATGAATTGAATGAAACCTTTTATAAGCACCATACCCATAAATTCTTCAGCGTCACAAGAGGAAAAAAAAGTCTCAGGTTGTGCATGCTATGTTGAGACAAGTCACTTTAGCCTCTTCGACTGTCTCAACTGTCTACAGTGAAATCTCGATGTAACGAACTTCAGGGGACCGTGGAAAATTGCTCGTTATTCTGAAAGGTCGTTATAGTGAAAATCGCAAAATGTAAGAAAACAAATAGTATTTCAATGCCTAAAACGACCTACGTGTACAGCAGTGCACCCTTGGAGTCATTTTTCACAAAAAAATGCACTAGTGATCATGAAACAATGCACGTTCATTTAAAGTGGTTGGCGATTTTCATCTAGCGCGAGTAGCACAAGCTTCCTAGCACGAAGGACTCAAACTCTTACACATTCCTGGGGAGTGAATCAGTGGCCCTGCGGTTTTTCCCCGGCATGTGCGGAGTTTTTGTATGCTGTCCACCACATGCACAGTCGTCGCGTGCTCGCCGTAGTCTTCGAGTGCTGCTGCGGCACCCTCAGAGGCATCGTTGTTCATGCCATCCTCACTGTCATCTTCACTTCTTCATCCTGAACGCTCACGGTCTGGGCAATGTCCTCTGTTGTCAGCTCCGCTGATGTCCGTGAAGATCCAGCAAGCCACGTGAGCAGCGGCGGAACGTAGAAAAAGTTGGGGTGAGCGCGAATAGCGCGGCCGCGGCTTTCGGGACGGAGAAGGCTACCCGTGCTTCATTTTTTCTCTTCTCCTCACCTTTTTTCTCCCTCTTGCATCGGCTGCCGCATTCCGCGGAGCAAGTTGCAAGACGTCCTCTTCTTCGCTGCGCTTTGCCGTGTCGTCTACTAGCACACTGCTCCGGTTGCCACGATTGTTTAACGGACTTCTAAGAGTCTCCGGCCTTGAAAATATGAGTTCGTAGTACTGAGGTGTTGTTAACATAGCACGTAACTAAATAAAACGATCGTTATTTTGAAACGTTCGCTATTCTGAAGTACGTTGTAGTGAAATAATTTTACATTAAAACTATAAGCAGTCGGCGTGGGATTTCTTAAACGCTCGTTAATCTGAAAAGTTCGTTAATGTGGTGTTCGTTGTACCGAGGTTTGACTGTATAGCTGTGTGAGAAGGCGTTTTTTTACCGGCAAACGATTCCACGGGGGAAGTTCCAAAATCAGCTGTATTGGATTTAAAGGATGTAAAAAAGAAATGGGAAGATTCCCCTTCACATCGCCAAAACTGGTGTTCCTTTCACTTCTTTATGTATTTATTCATCCCTATACAGTCAAAGGGAGCCAAGCAAAAAGCATTCATTGATGGCTTGAGGGGTGTTTGACCCTTCTTCTCATAGACAGCAGTCATGCAAAAAGTCTCCTCGCCGTTCAAGATGCAGAAAGCAAAAAAGGAAAGAAATGCGCACAAAATGCGCATGTTCAATAACTTGAGGATGAAAGCATCTGGAACAAAAATTAGAAGTAAATGTGCCTTCTCGGAATTCCTGTTCCCTCACTTTCGCTCGTATAAAATAGTTTTTATTTGATAATTGCACTCAATTAGCATCAGCCATGGAGCATGTGTCTTACAATGCATCTGTTGTGTGTTTTATTGTCTGAGCACATCTAGAAGCAAACATCCAGCTTCAGTACTGCTTTCACGCTTGAAGGTACAGTTGACTCACGTTAATACAAAGTCCACAGGAATCGCAAAAAACGTTGAATAAACCGGACTTCCAATTGAGCAAAAAGCACCGGAACAGCATTGTCATTAGACCGCAACTTCATTGCCTCTCCATTTCATTTCGTTCATAATCTTGACTTTTGTTGTGAAGTCGAGCTTATATGACATGGGTTGTCGTGATAGTAGACTAATCGCAAAAATAAATTTAAGCCTGAAACGTGCTCACACAGAGCTGTGAGCGAGAAAGAAGGTTGAGGGCCTCACAAGAGAGTACACTGGCGCGAGTCTGCACTAGCCCGCTGCTTTTTCAACTGTGCACTGGCTCAGTTGCAATGGTGCCGACATCAGTAGAGAACAAGTTACAAGGCGATGTTCTGAAAAAAAATGACGGTCACCATGATGTTTTTTATTCAAAATAACTTCTAATTAACCGATTAAATGGTTTTTTTGCTTCAAGCTATCAACAAAGTTCTTCCATTGAATTTCACGTAAAATTGCCGGGACTAGCACACCACTTCCAATAAACCAAAAATTCCAATTAAGCGGCTTCGAATTATCGAGAGCCGACTGTACTCAGTGACTAGACATGTCTGCTTGGGCGTTCAGTATCACCCAAAACTGCTTTTAATTGCTCTATAATTACTGTAGGTGTAGGACTGCAGCGTTATGTTTCAGTATGCATCAACATTAGCTTTAATTGCCAAAAGTACCATCTAACAGCAGCCACTGCTCAACCGTGAATGTGCAAGGAATCCAATTTGTGATGCCGCAAAAAATTTACATTGATGCCTAGCATTCAGTTCTCACAGCATTTGAAGAGTGCAGTAAATGTACCGTATTGATCGACCTTTTCAGAGTGTGCAAGATAACATAAATATGCCCTTGTTGGGGCATGGTGCCTGAAAATGTGCCAGCATCAATGAAAACACGAGACATGAAGGAGGGCGTTGACTACTCAGCATTTTAACATTGATGATGAGGAAGAGGAGATCTTAGGTTATAGTGCGGATGCAAGCCTTCTGGCTAAAAATGCTCCTTTACAAATAATAGAATACACATTCACACATTTCTATAGTTGATGGCAGGTCATTTCTCGGAAAGCTTCACAAAAAGAATTGTTATAACACAAAGCTTCCAAACTCAATGTCAAGCAGTGCTGCCGTGGAACGTTGCCAGTTATGTACTAGTGTACTACATAAACTGATCCAAGGATTTGTGTTTAAGGCATCAGTTCAATAACCACACGGTACAAGGTTGTATGACATGCACTTTGTGACTGATCATGTATGTGTTGTGGCTGACGTAGCCCGCACGTCTGTGCACCAAGATGAAGTTTTTAGGTCTTTCAAGGTACCACACAAGTTTGGGTGAGTAGATCGCAACATAAGAGAATTTTAACAAAAACCTCTATTCATCTAGACAAGAACTTAGATGAAAGAAGGGAGGCGCGTGCCAGCTACTTTTTCAGGCTGTGCTCGTGACGTCTCAATTGCAGCCAACAAAAGGTACCACCAACAAATGTGATTACATGGTTGCAGCGGCGCATCTGGTTCTATTTGATAGCACTGCTTTAACGTTCGCACTATACCTGCAACCCTATTGACATCCTTCTGTGCCAGAATAAAGTACAGCTGGGATTTTTATTTGACATAGGTTTGACATATTTGACTTAGGTCGGCTGGTGGCAATGCAATAGAAACATAAATGCAGTAGTTTGCTGACATGATAGAATAACATACAAATAAAAGCATTGCAGCAGCTCATAGGTTCTCGCAGGAGGGAACTGCATCTCGAGACAGTCATAATTCTACGTGGAGCATATGAACACCCAGCGGGGTGTTCATATGCTCCATCACAGAAGAGACCACAGATAAACACTTGACAGATTTATTGCTAAGTACACCAAACAAGCAAACAAAAATCCATTTAGACACCTCTATTATGCTGATGTGCATCAGTTAATAACCAGGACAATATGCCGAAATCATCATGGTATTCGTGCCTTTGTAGTTCCACGTACTTGGCTTCCAGGGAAGCCAGAAGGGAGTTCAGGTCCTCTGGTGCTAGCACACCCTAATTGCCCATTCTCGTGTAATTGTTCTGTGAACGCGTCAAAAAGAGGTGCCAACTTCATGTAAATCGCCATTTTCCAGCTACCGAGCATGAAATTTGTACAATTCTCTTAAGTTCCGAATTTGTCATAGGCGGACGACGACTGAGCAATTTTTCTGTGGTCGCCCCAAACAAAAGTGCCACTTCGTGCAAACCGGTTTTCAGCCTGTTTTCCAGAATTTTGTGGCGCGTACGTAATACTAGTCGATGGGGTGCTAGCTGTGTGTGCTCCAGGTGGCACCTTGAAAAGAAAGAAAAACAATAAAAAATCACGCCATATCCACGGAATGAATGATGATAAGTGGGGCGAAGCTCGAGAGGGGGAGATCATCGGTAACTGTAACTCTCCCGTGAAAGTTCGCCCATTACATCATTAAGAAAGACGTAAGACTGTGTGCGTACATTGTACAAATCAACTTTTATTTTCGGAGTCAATGCTCCCAGGCCCAGACCTGGTGAAAGACCCCGCGCCATCGAGGACTACCCCGCACCTCCACCACAATTTGTCACGTAGGATGGGACACAACGGTAAAGAAAGAACTTTTATTTAGGGCGAACGTGTGCCCGAACAAGACGAGAGGAAACGAGCAAAGGTCCTTGCGTCTCGTTCGATCTCCGAGAACGAATGCCTGCGTTCGTGGCGTGATCTCTTGCGTGATCTCCCCCTCGCAGTGCACGTGCGCTCGCGCCTCCGTTGGCGAACACAGACAAGCTCGCGCTCCCGGTGCCGAGTTTGCGCTGCCGGTTGCAGCCGGTTCTTGCGCGTGCAACGCGGCCCACTTTGCGACATCTCCGAAAGCATGCGGCGGTCACGTACCACGAGACACAAGGGATGGACAGACCCATGACTTAAGGAGCTTCGCCCCTAAAAGAAAAACAATACTTCGTACACATGAGTGTGAGTGAGTGATTATTGAAATAGGAAGTGGAAAAGAAGTGGACCGGCAATATTTTGAACTCATCAGGGAGTTCACCAGCACACAACCCAGTCCGGAGGAAGGGGAGAGGAATGAATGAAAGGGTATAAGTGAGAACAAATGGGGACAGAGAAATAGGGAGAAAGGGAGAGAACGTGCGTTGCTACAACAAAGGCGTAAGGCTGCCCGGCAGGCGTTGGGCTATAGACGTTACGTTTGTTGAAGTACTTCGTACATAATAAGCAGTTTGCAGCAGCTAAGGCGTTGCGCTGCTGAGCACGAGGTCGCGGGTTCGCTTCGCGGCCGCGGCGGTCGCTTTTCTGGTGGAGGCGAAAAGCAAAAATGCCCGTGTGTACGAGATTTCGGCGCACGTTAAAGATCCCCAGGTGGTCAAAATTAATCCGGAGCCCTCCACTACGGCGCGCCTCATCGCCTGCGTTGCGTCGGCGCGTTAAACCCTACAATCAATCAATCAATCAAGTTTGCAGCAGCGGAGGCCGTTAGCGTGCCTTACCTTGGTTTTCAGATTCTTGCGGTCCCCTGGGCCGTCAAGGGAATGCCACGCGTGACATCCTGAAAAGAACAAATCAATCACCACCACCAGCTTCAAGCATAATGCCTATTTTGAGCAAATCGCTGCTGCGCATGCTTTATTTTACCTCCGTCCTTGCGGGTGCGCTGGGGTGCTAGCCATGGATACTCCGAAGGCACCTTGGAAGGGAAGAAAAAGAAACAACACTTTGTTCACAGCTGACAGTTTGCAGCAGCCCGCGCTGCTAGCGTGCCTTACCTTGGTTTTTATATTCTTAATTGCGGTCGTCAAGGGGACGCCGAGCGGCCGCTGAGGGAACGACACGTGCTACACCTTAAAAAGAACAAGTGCAAAACACCCAAATTATGCAAGTAGCAAAACCATTTCGCCAGGAAGATGCACATTACATACTTTGAGATTGTTGTGCATTTCCTGAAGAACCGCAATTTCATCCCGACAGTGATGACAAAGCAATTTTCATGCCAACAAAAGGGCGCCACTGTCGAGCTGCAGGTCCAGCGCTCACGCGCTGCAAGCAACGGAGCCGAATGAATGGACCGGCCAGATCGGCTGGCTAGCAGCTAGCAGTGCTAGCAGCTCGGCCGTAGCGCTCCCAGATAACGTGAAACGTCCTGAGGACGTCCTCAAATGGTCCAAACGTCCTGGATCCTATTCTGGGCTTCCGGGGGACATCCACAGGATTAGACATCGTAAATGATCCCTCAATGGTCCATCCTAGAGCTTATTTTGGATCACAATGAATTGCGAATGATCCCTAAATGATCCGTTGTATTACTTCTTTTGTATCGCAATCCATATGGCCGTCTGACGCTGCTGTTACCGTGGAGGCTATTGCAGTAATAAATTATGCTAATTTCTTACCAGTGAGGTACAAAACACCCCCCGCTTGTAGAAAATGTTCAGTCCACCTGTGTAAACAGGTAAAAATGTCTCCAAAGTTGGAGGTCTCTTCACCCTTTAGTTGGCGGTCTTTTCTTACACCCTTTTTTAGGCCCTTTTTCTCAGTTTCGAACACCCTAATTTGTAGCTTTACACACTTCTGGGAAAAAAGGGGTTGAAATAATGAATACCCTTTTTGAAGGGTGTTGAGGTGGCGTTAAAGATTTGTTTGAATTTAATAAAATTCTACAAGTTATGGAACACAAAAACTACCTCGTGATCAAAGAGTTTTTGCAAATCCGCGTGTTAATTTGTATATTCTCATAGTAAAATCCATAGTACCAAAATTAGCGCTAAAATTTAGTCTGTCTTTTCGACAAGCCCACCGACTCGACCGGGGCGCTTTCGTCTGCTGGATATAAAAGCAAGAACAGCCCATGTATTACTAAGTAAGTGTGCACTCCCTGTTCCGCTTGCATCCCCATGGTTTTCTTGCTCAGTTCGTTTGTGTTCCAAGTGTAACTTTTGTGTATTGACTGTTTGTGTTGATTGCTGCGCGCTCCGCCGATTCACATTGCCACGCGTAGTTGCTCCCTGGCCACACCCTTATTTTAGGGTGTTAAGCAACCTTACACCCTTTTTTAGGGTGTTCACACGAACACCCTTTTTTCATCTATAGCCGGTATTCACTGAAACGTTTAGCTGTCAATTTCTTCATTTGGCAACACTGAAATGGCCACGGACATGGCCGAAGCGCCACAAATATGGCGCGGCTTATGCCACTACGGCCGCAAGCCGAAGAACACAAATAACACCGGCATGCGTCGTCTGCTCCGTTTCAACCCGATTCTCAACGGTGGTGCCAACAGACTTGTTATTTATCGCACTCACATTTGACTCGAGGTTATAATTTGGGTTCGGCGGGCTAGAGGTTGGAATGTTCAACCCATATCATGCGTTTAGCACGGAAACGGACAAGTACCGCCATCTCGCGGAGCCTGACGTAACCAGTGACGGCGCATTCACATGGTTGCCTGCATGCGCGCCTCGCTATTGAATACCGGCCATACACCTTTTTTTCGCCAAAACACGTTTTAAAGTTGTTCGACATGGGACAAGAATACACAAGATTCTTACACCCTTTTCTGCCAAAAAGGGTACAAGAAAGTTTAGTGTGTAGTGAGGCCTGTTGCCTTAGCTTGTAGGTAACTTCAGACTAAGAAAAGTGGAAGTATACGAAAATTGTCCAGCGGCATCATTTTGACGACGTTCTGAGGATGTACGCTGGACGGACAAACGGACCCCGATTGGACTGGGTGTGGATAAGATCTGGACAACCTGAGGATGCTGAAATGTCCAGAGTCGGACATCCTGAGGATTTACCCAGGTTTGTTTCGCGTTATTTGGGCGATGGTCCCTAGAAATATTTTCAAATATTTATAGGGACCACAGTAGCGCGTTGGCGCCATCGTACAACCAGGGACCTTTCCGGGGACCTCCTTTGGCTCCCTAGGTCGCCTAGGCAGACGGATCGTGACGTCCGCCATCTTGAGCTCATGGCGAATTGGCATTTTCTTGTGTTCTCGGTGATGTGTCGGGGACCATGTACTCCTGTACGCTTGGCAGATTTTCAGATAAAACCAAGATTAAAATTATAGTTAAACCCGGATGTAACCTCTATGTAACGAATTCCTGGATTTAACAAAGTTTTTTAATTCCCCATGTCCACACCCATCGAATCCCATGTTTTTGCAACAAACGCATGTGTTGTGGTGGTTAACCTTGATGTAACGAATTTGCAACGCTGATGAGTCATGACTTTTTGCACTTTGTAGGGTGAGTTCAACCGTCACTGATGTCTATCATGTTGATTTCAGTTCTGCTTCATTCACGCAAGCCTTAAATGGAAAGCTGCATGTAACGAAAAATTGCGAGTTTTTGCCATCTTTGTCATATTCACGTTTAACTGTACTCTAAAAGAAAAATGGTGGGAGAAACTAAGGGCCGTAGTCCCTCCTCCACTTCATTTGCTCCCTCCACTCGGCTGAGGGGAAGATTCCGCAATGCTTATGAATGGGGAAATCGCTCCCAAGGGCCTCCTTCACTCCATGGGGGCTCGAGTGGAGGAGGGACTCATAGTACCGGGGTAAGACTCGAGGAGAGAGGTGACTGATGGAACGAAGAATTATAAAACAGACGAAAGTAAGCTTGAAAGCATGAAATGAAGGTTGGTATGCACGGGCGAACTGTACAGATTCAGCCCGTGTGTGCGGGGACACACACACACACACACCACTCAGATGTACTGTAATGGGTGTGGCTGCTGGGCCATCACAGCTTTCCTCGGTTGCACTAACCAAACAATTCGCTAACCCAACAAACGCGAAGGATCTAAAATCGGGTGTTGATGGCTCATGTTTGCTAAGTTGAATTTTTCATCTTGCGATGACGCAGAGCATGACGCTTGCACAAAGATGGAGAGAAATGAAAAAGACATATCTTGTGCGGCCCTGTGTAATAAAACAATAAAAATAAATGGTGTGTAGCTTGTTTAACAAATATGCGAAAAAAGCAAACAGTTATGTAGGCCTTTATTTTATTTACTGGCTGTTAATCAGGTAGATCTATGCCTTTCTGTTTCGTGCTTGTGTTAATTTAAACAAAAAAATCTATGCATATTTGTGTGTTTTCTGCGTTGCGTGCCTAAATAAGGCAGATAGCCTTCTCATTTTATTTTATCACAGTCTTCGCGTGGGGGCCCCATGTAGCTCTAAGAAAAATGAATATTAGAAGCTGATGACCTCAATATTTTGCTTTGGTACGTGCATTTTTGAAAGGCAGAGGACGAGTAAAAAATGACATAGCAACAAAATTAACCGCATTACAAAACCTAAACACTTTGTAATACACCCCATTTCCTTCCATTAAGGTACACAGGGTGCGGCCCACATTTTAGATGTTCATAGGGTCTACGATGATTCAGGTTGTGGAAAGGGGCAGTTTCTGTGCCAGGCGAAGTGTGCTGCAGGGCGCTTTTTGAACATATTACTAGAAAACATTTTACAGAGGTCTATCAAATGAAAAAGGCCGAGCGAAAAGGACAGGACACCCGGTGCCACACGCAAGATTCTTTCCGCTCTGTGCCCCTCCCTATGCATTGGGAGACGAAAAATATACAGGAATGATTTAGGCACCCAAAGAGGGACCTTCCGAATACAAAACTAAGAGCAAAGCGCCGTCGCCCATCCAGTACTCCAAAACTACAGACCACAAAAGGGACTTCGGTGGAACGTCCATATCAGAAAGCGTGACTAACTGTAGAAAAAGACTCCTGCTTCAGTCACACATATTCAGAAAACTGCAAGAGATAAATCCTTCCCTCTGAACACACACAGACTGTGCTCTAGAGTGAGGCGCTCTATGAGTGACCACCGCAGCACCTTTACAACGTGACGCTAGTCACCCCCCAGGAAGAAACAGTGCTGGTTCAAAAAATGTCGGGTTCTTTTGATTGCAGATTGCAATGTTATTTCCTCGGCTACCAGGCAAAGGTTGATTCATCTAGGGGCGTCTTGAGCTAGTCGGTCGCATAACGACGTGAATGAAATCGTCAACAAAATATTAGGAGAGGCGTGACCGAAAGGTCATTTATCCCTCATCATATATCGAGCTGCATGGCTCTCAAGTCACGGCTGCTATCCAGTGTAAGACAGGTGACTCTTAACTCGTGCGGCCTCTCCTCCATTGCTTCGGAAGCTCCTTCAATCCGCATTTGTTCCATTGGTTGGCGGCAGCCGGTGGTGCTGCACCTGACCTCGACAACCCATTCCTACCCCCTTCACCGGTACGCCCAAACTTCAGATTTTATACTGTGTTAATTTTCACAAAATAGTAATGTCAACTTAGCTGCAAATATGTAATGGAACACTTAAAGTGACTATGCAAAACTTCCGACAAAAATTTTCACTCTTTCCTTCACATCTTGAAGCATTGTGAAAGCTATAGTCATCAGTAAGACAGAGTGGCACGGCCTGATTCGTGTGTTGCAGAATATCCGCCTTCTGTTTCTGCCTTGACTTTGTGGCTCTTTTTATCAAGGGGCTATCGAGGGCGTTTATCGTTTCAACTGAAGGAAAGCCGGCCAATAGCCGTTACATCGCTGTAATGAGGTAATTAGAGCGTTTGATGAACGCCAAGAACCGAAAGCGGAGAGAATGATCTTTTGAGCAAGTTTCTAAGTTATCTGATGTTCAAGAGCAGTAATTTTTTGGCTGAGGTACTTTGCGACCCACTATTCTAAGTATTGGATGTGTTGGTTGACTACGTTATGAAAGCACTCAAAATTTAGAAGAAAAAAATTGCAGGCCTCCTTTACCTATAATGTGCAAAAGGAAATGACGACATCGTTGCAGATAAACGCTCTCATGACCAGCCGTACACTGGTCATAGTGTACATGTGTTCGCCCAGTCGTCGCTTTCCGCGTTAAATGCCATATATCTATCTCGTCCTATTCTCGATAAATAGGTAGCTATAATTGAAGAGATAAAGAGAGCTTACAATTTATCTATTTCAAACAATACTCACAGTAAAGCAGATGCTGGCTTCTAGAAGCCCAGCATTTTAGATGGGCATTCTAGAAGCCACCTTCTAGAATGCCCATCTACAACTAGAAGAATTTCCAGCAACACGGATTGTCGGTGGGCCAGTTGGTACATAACTAAGGTACAAACAGTACAGGAACAGGACGATAGGAGGATCACACAAGCACTGCGCTGACAGGTCACAGTGTTGTGTTTTGATAGGACGATAGGAGGATCACACAGGGTCACAGCGCCGTGTTTGTGTGATCCTCCTGTCATCCTGTTCCTGCGCTGCTTGTAGCCCAGGAATTTCCAGCTTGTGGTTGCTTCCAACGACGCTGTTTTTAGGGACAAACCAGCATAATGCAGGTGTCCTTTTATCTGGGGCGCTCATTTTCTCTCACCTTTTAAACCACCCACCACGCACAATATTTCGAAATAGCCTTGTTCTTAAAGGAGCCATGAAGACAAAATAAAAGTTGGTTTTATTAGAAAGACTGCTTAGTCTCGATAACAATGATACAAATATCATCGCAATCTTCGAACAAATAACGGAGATATTAAAGAAAACGTGTGAAGCAGCGCGACCCCCTAGCCAATTTCCCGCAACTTTTCTATGACGTCACGGAACCTTGTTTGTGCGATGGGCGGCCGCCTAACTGACCTGTTGCGACAACACATGACTGGACGTCTGTAATAGGACCTCTAGTTCCATTTGACCGCATCACTTGAATGCTAACGTGCAGTTAACGCACTGAAAATTATGTTTTATTGTTGGCCCGTATGACGTCATTCTTGCTCATAAGACGTCACTGTGGCGCAAAATTTGAAAGTTTTTAAATACTTCTTGCTTTTCTTTCTTTAAAAAAACATCTTTTGTGGCTGTAATCGAGCTGAGTAAGATACTGAATCTATAGTTCTTTCAAATTAAACGAAGTTGTATTTTCTCTTCATGGCTCCTTTAAAATCCAGTCACAATTGCGTTTAGTTGCTGCGACAACTTTTATTTCTCCCCCAGCGTTCCTTCTCCAGGCCTCCGTCTGTGGCTGCAAAGCTTTTCTAATGCCTACGCCTGCCATAAACATAAGTGCCGTTGCCTGACAGGGCTTGAGAGTCTCTCTCTCATCAACAGTGCTCTTGCAAGCGTATCTCTCGCTGCCACGTACCGCCTTCAGTTTTCACCTACCCTGCTCTGGTCTGCCACATTACGCCTTGTGCCACCATAAGGAGCTCTTGTCCACTTGTTGCTCGGCTGATAATGCATTTTTTCGCGCTCTCGAGCGACATATTGTAGCGTAAACGTAGCAACTGGTCAACAGTAAGGGGTATAGTTTAATAAGAAAGAGACCAAAAACCCTAGAGCAGACTAATGGCGTCTCTGCTTGTTGAGGGAAGCCGGCGCGAGAGAGAAAAAGTCCTCTTCCTCCTTTAGCCGGGGTGTTCCCGTGCACACCCAATCTCGCGCGAACGAGGGATTGACGGCACCGCCCTGCGCTTCTTGAGTACCTCAGAGTTGCCTTCTAATGACTTGACTGTGGCATTGCCCCCCTCTTCGGAAGATGCATCGTCTCGATGCTCGAAGTGCGGGTCACCAAGAAGTAATAGATGACGGCCCCGGAACGAGATAATGCAGTGCTTCATCGCCGAAGGGTAACCATCACAGGGATTCGGCAGGGAAAACGTTCAGTCCATCAGCACTGTAGAAGACATGGCTAGTCTCTGTCGTAGTACGGTTTCATTCGGACCACGTGCACAACCTCTGGAGTTAGCCTGACGCGTCGGGAGCAGGGTGCCCTTCCATAAGGTGCCACTTCATAGTTGACGTCGCTAAGGCGGCGAATAACTTTATATGGCCCGAAGTACCGACGAAGCAGTTTCTCAGAACGTCCACGCTGTCGAACTGGTGTCCAAACCCAAACCGCGTCCCCTGGTTCGTAGAACACGGCCCGCCTGTGCTCGTTGTAGCGAGCAGCATCGGAACTTTGCTGACGTTGAATTCGCTCCCGTGCTAGCTGGCGTGCTTCCTCGGCTCTTTGCACGAAATAGTCGGCGTCGCCGTCTTCATCCTCATGGACCGGAAGCATGCTATCAAGTGTCGTAGTGGCAGTGCGACCATAAACCAGCTGAAATGGAGTCATGGCTGTGGTCTCCTGAACTGCGGTGTTGTACGCGAAAGTTGCGTATGGCAAGATCTCATCCCACGTTTTATGCTCGACGTCGACATACATTGAGAGCATGTCGGTGAGGGTCCTGTTAAGTCGCTCAGTCAAGCCATTCGTCTGCGCATGGTAAGCAGTTGTCCGCCTGTGAGATGTGTGAGTTAGTACCATGACGGACTGCATGAGGTCAGCTGTGAAAGCAGTGCCCCTGTCCGTTATGACAATCTGGGGAGCTCCATGTCGTAAAACGATGTTGTGGACGAAGAACTGAGCTACCTCAGCCGCAGTTGCCCTTGGTACAGACGCTGTCTCCGCGTACCGCGTGAGGTAGTCGGTCGCCACCACGATCCACCTGTTCCCCTTCGTGGAGGTAGGAAATGGGCCCAGGAGATCCATGCCTACTTGCTGGAAAGGGGACATCGGTGGTTGTATTGGCTGAAGAAGCCCTGCTGGTTTCAAAGGCGGAACCTTCCTCCTCTGGCAGTCGCGGCAGCTCTTGACGTAGTGCTGAACTGTTCGCAATAGCTTCGGCCAATAGTATTTCTGGCGTATCCTCGCCAGTGTACGGCTGACACCCAGGTGCCCCGCCGACGTTTCGTCGTGGCAGGCGTATAGAATTTCCTGCCGCATCGCTGTTGGTACAACGAGTAAAAACGCGTCCGAGCTATTTCCGAAATTCCGCTTGTACAACACTCCGTGCCGGAGGCTAAAGGACGAGATGTTGCGGGCAAAGGCCTTCGGAATTTGGGCATTGAGACCTTCCAAATACTGGATGACAAGAAGCAATTCAGGGTCCTCTCGTTGTAGTTGGGCCATTTCAGCAGGAGTAACGACTCCGAGAAAGGGGAAGTCTTCGTCGGTGTCTGGGCTTGCCGACTCGACAGGTGCCCGTGACAAGCAATCAGCATCGCTATGCTTCCGCCCGGACCTGTAAACGACCGCCATGTCGTACTCTTGTAGGCGGAGACTCCATCTGGCGAGGCGTCCAGATGGGTCTTTTAGGTTTGCCAGCCAACACAAGGAATGGTGGTCACTGACGACATTAAACCGCCTGCCATAAAGGTACGGCCGGAACTTGTTGATGGCCCAGACGACGGCAAGACACTCTTTTTCAGTGGTGGAGTAATTCATCTCTGCCTTTGATAGAGTGCGGCTGGCATAGGCTAGAACTCGCTCGGCTCCGTCCTGCCACTGAACGAGGAGTGCGCCAAGACCGACGTTACTGGCATCGGTGTGGATCTCCGTATGTGCGTGTTCGTCAAAATGAGCTAGTACTGGCGCTTTTTGTAGCCGGTCCCGCAGGTGATTGAAGGCGACTTCTTGCTCTTCTTGCCATGCGAAAGGTACGTCGTCTTTTGTCAGTCGCGTCAATGGTTCCGCCAGGTCAGAAAAATTCTCTACAAAGCGTCTGTAATAGGCGCAGAGGCCTAGGAAGCGCCTAACAGCTTTTTTATCGGCTGGTCGGGGGAAGGCTGCTACGGCTGCCGTCTTCTCAGGGTCTGGTGCGACACCGTCTGAACTGATGACATGTCCTAGGAACCGCAGCTGTTTGTAGCCGAAGTTGCACTTTTCGGGTTTTATAGTCAGACCAGCTGACTTTATAGCGTCGAGAACTAGTCGAAGTCGTTGTAGGTGGTCATCAAAGGTGGCAGAAAACACGACGACATCGTCCAGGTAAACCAGACACGTCTGCCACTTTAAACCGGACAAGACAGTGTCCATCATTCGCTGGAACGTCGCGGGTGCCGAGCAGAGACCAAACGGAAGTACTTTAAACTCATAAAGCCCATCGGGTGTGACAAACGCAGTCTTCTCGCGGTCTCGCTCGTCAACCTCAATCTGCCAGTACCCACTTTTGAGATCCAGAGAGGAGAAGTACTTTGCATTACGCAGTCGGTCTAAGGCGTCGTCTATTCGTGGAAGAGGGTATACGTCTCGTTTTGTTACACGATTTAGCTTCCTGTAATCGACGCAAAATCGTAAGGTTTTGTCTTTCTTTTGGACCAGCACAACAGGGGATGCCCACGGACTTGTCGACGGTTGAATCACGTCGTCTCGTAACATTTCCGTTACTTGGGTCCGGATGGCTTCTCTTTCCTTATAGGACACGCGGTAGGGATGCTGGTAGACTGGCTTGGTCGTTTCGTCGACGATGATGCGATGTTTGGCCACAGGCGTTTGTCGAACTTTCGATGAAGTAGAGAAACATTCGCGGAAATCCTCGAGGAGGGCTGTCAGCTGCCGTTGCTGCTCTGCCGACAGGGCAGGGCTGATGTGGATTAACCCGACAAAGTCTTTCGGAGCCGATGCGTCATGCCCACCTTCTCCCACAGTGCAAACTTGTGCCGCTTGAACGAATTCATGCGAGGAGGCGATGGCGGTGCCTTTTGGGACGTGTTGAAGCTCGTTCCCGAAGTTTGTCAGCACCACATTCGCACAGCCGTTATGCAGGTGGATAAGGCTCCTTGCGACACAAATTTTTCGTTCTAAAAGCAAATTCATGTTGCCTTCCACTAGCCGTTCGCAACTTTCAGCCACGTCCCCCTTAACAAGGATCAGTACGCTGCTTCGTGGCGGTACCACCACGCTGTCGTCCACTACGCGGAGGGCACAGAATTGCCCTGCTTCTGAATCGTTTCTGGCGATGGCTCGTTCGGTGGAGAATGTAACGGTCGATGTCTGTAGGTCGATGATGGCGCCGTTCGTTTGCAGGAAGTTCATACCCAGTATGACGTCCCTCGAGCATTCCGGAAGTACGATGAAATCGCCCACGTAGGTGTACCCCCGTATAGTAACCCTAACCGTGCATTGGCCTGTAGGGGTAACCAGGTGACCGCCTGCCGTGCGAATGTGAGGCCCAGTCCACTGCGTCAGTACCTTCCTCAGCTCTCTTGCCAGATTGCTACTAATTACCGAGTAATCTGCACCTGTGTCCACCAGCGCAGTCACGTCGTAGTCGTCGATACTAACGGCAAGGTCACATGTGGCTCTTTTCCCATAACGTTCTAGATGCGTCGGTTCCGATGTACGTCGTCGTAAACACGATGGAGGATCTTCGCTGACGGTCTTTTCAGCGGCCCCACCTCCAGAGGTCGCTGGTTTCAGTTTTCCCGATTGGGGCTGGGCGAGCGCCGCCCAGGCGAGCTAGAGGAGAGACGAGGGCTCGGCGACCTGTAACGTCGGAACGATGCTGGCGTAGTTTCCGGGCGAGAGGGAGCGCGCTGCGCGAACAGATACTGTTGGATTTCGGCTGGTCTTTCACCGTTCCGAGGGCAGGGCGCGTTTGGAGGGAAACCTCGAAGGCCAGCACGGCGGTAGGGGCACGACCTGTACAGATGACCAGCCTCCCCGCAGTGGAAACACAGTGGTAGCCCGCCCGGCGCACGCCACACGTCCGTCTTGCGTACGGCGCTCCGTCCAGCAGGAGGGGCTGGGCAGTTTCCAGGCTGGCGACGAATAAAGACACCAGCAGACGACGGGGCGTACGCGTCGGTAGTAGCAACGGCGACGTTCGAAGCAGCGTACGTAGGGGCTTCTTGCAGAACCGTGGAGTATGTCATCGCGCTCTCCGAGATGCGTGAGGGCGGTGGCATGTCGAGGTTCACCGGTGGTTGAACCGCTTGTTTAACCTCCTCTTTCACGAGTTGGGTCAGAGAAGCGTACGTCGGTGAGGCCTGAGGCAGTTGTAGGAGGTGAAGTTCCTCCCTAATCACTGAGCGATGAGCTCCCGCAACGTGTCACGACTGGTCCCCGAGGCCGAAGCAAACACGTCCACCGACGCGCAAGCAGGGTGGCGGTCGTATTGTCTGGCACGCTGTTCTAGCGCCCTTTCCATCGTCGTCGCTTCCGTAAGAAACTCAGTCACGGTACGTGGGGGATTGCGCACAAGCCCAGCGAAAAGCTCCTGTTTCACACCTCGCATAAGGTGACGAAGCTTTTTATCCTCAGCCATGCTCGGGTCTGCACGTCGGAAAAGACGGGACATCTCCTCGTAGTACATCGAAACGCTTTCATTGGGGCCCTGGTTTTTGGAGCGCAAAGCGGCTTCAGCCTTTTCTTTGCGGTCACCCCGGGCAAAGGTCTTCAGAAATCTGCGCCGGAATTCATCCCAGCTTGTAAAATCTGCTTCGTGGTTTTCGCACCACGTCCTCGCACCGTCTTCCAAGGTGAAGTGCACGTCATGCAGCTTCCGCGCTTGATCCCATCCATTAAATCTCGCGACCCGCTCATACAGCTCAAGCCAATCCTCCGCGTCTTCGAAGGCGTCTCCATGAAAACTTGGAGCCTTTCGCGGCTGTTGGAACACGCACTGACATGGCGTAAGGTTGTCGCTTGCCATTGTTGGGGCCGTAGGGTGTGCCGCTGCTGCCCTGGATGTCACCGCTGCTGCCTTGGATGTCGCCGCTGCTGCCCTGGATGTCGCGGGCAGAAGTCCGTACTCAGGCGATGCACCTCGAATCCGACGACTGGTGCGTTGATGAACGGGCGTCAGCTCTGTTTCACGCGCCCGGTCTTCAGAGGCGGTGTCCTCGCTGTGCATGCGAGATTCGCGGCTGGTACCCCGCACCTCCACCAAAAATGTAGCGTAAACGTAGCAACTGGTCAACAGTAAGGGGTATAGTTTAATAAGAAAGAGACCAAAAACCCTAGAGCAGACTAATGGCGTCTCTGCTTGTTGAGGGAAGCCCGCGCGAGAGAGAAAAAGTCCTCTTCCTCCTTTAGCCGGGGTGTTCCCGTGCACACCCAATCTCGCGCGAACGAGGGATTGACGGCACCGCCCTGCGCTTCTTGAGTGCCTCAGAGTTGCCTTCTAATGACTTGACTGTGGCAATATCACGGAGATCTTTAGCTTGAATGCTTATCTATACCTAATTGGCCTTTATTTCAGGTGCTGCATATTTCATTCAAGGAGAGAGTGTTCCATCATTTCTCTTTTTCTAAACCGGGAGTCTGCCACTTGGGGTCACAGAAACTTAAATATCGTCGCGAAGGCCGTACACATGCAAATTATTTTGTGTTAGCTTTTCATAGCTTTTCAAAAGCATGATAGCTTTTCTGTTGTGCCTATAGTTTCTGCTCTCTTCGTAACTTTTTCTGCATGGAAATAGTGTAGACAGGAAGAATCCCGTTTCCAATTTCTTCCTTTTTGCTATCCACATTTGCAGTTAGTCAACGCTTCCCAATTTTGACTAGTAGGAAAGAGCAAGATTCTTTTACAGCGAGTTTTGTGGGGGAAACATGGTGTTGGAGATTCACGACTACGAAGACTACTCAAAGCCTATGACATGCATCAGCATGGAAAAAAGTCTTCGGACTGTACTAAACTTCCCATAGTATGCTGCTAAATGAAATATTCGAGTCTCCTAAACCTAAGCGTTATCACTAGATTGTTTTACAATATTTGCATCGGTGGCATCTCGCGAAATAAGGTTCTGTAAAGTTAAGGAAATTATCTCTGTGACCTAACATGACTGACAATTCTTACCTGCCATTACTGTCGATAGAAAGGCATGACATAAAAATAAATTTTGACGTTATAGCAAAAAATAACTTGCTGAAATAAAGACGCACAGGTGCAAGCAGGTCAATTTTGGCTTTCGTTGCACCACAAATCACGTTTTGTTTGTTTCCATTGAAAACCCTGTAGCCTTTAGCTCTCCCGTTACCTCTTTACCCTTTTTTATTGTAGTGGTAAAAGCAAGTTTTGACATGTTTTTAAAATCTCCATTACGCATTCTCCATTTTAGCGTTCGAACGTTAAAATTTTAAACATGCCAATTTTATGTTTCCATCAAACAGTTACCGGTGGTAGTCCTGTGGTATCGGCATGCGACCTCTCTTTGTCTTTACTCACCACCAAAAAGGTGTTCAACAACCGCTACGACTAAGGTCGCCGGTACATTTTTTTTATTTGGTGCAATAATATGCTGGTTTACGTGCCAAACTAATCTCTTTTTTTCTTTTCAGCACCGTGCCATTTCGGTGGGTGCGGCCATGTCTTGTTTATTTTCAATGCTAAGTCACCCATCATGCCTATACAGATATACAATGATACAATGATATGTAGTTCCAAACCTCTTGCTCAGAAAGTCTGATTTGTACTATGTACCACATTGTACGTTATTGTCTCAAAATACCCACTTGATAAATAAACGAACCATAAAGAATATTATCCACTGAAAACGTCCGTACTCGTGTATTGGTGACTTACACCCCAGCCGGCCTCTGGAATTCTCTAAATCGAGCTCGTGTAGCTAATATAGTATATATAGCCTGCATAAATTATACATGGCTTCGTATTCTGTTACTTCATTTTCTGATATACTGCGCATTGTTTATAGATCACCAATACATCATTTCTTATCTTGAAATTTTATTTCGCGTCGCATGTTGTATATTATGTATGCTTGCATTGACATTTCGAAACCCACGCACATTTTCAACGCCTGTGAATAGTCGTTCGCACGTCTGAATACGCATTTCTTCATCCCTGCCCTGTTTTCTTTGATATAATAGTAATAATACAGTAACAATACAATACATTACAATTAGGTAATAGTGATAGTAATAACAACAATAATAATTTAATTTAAAATTACACCATCTTCCCGTGGGGAACCCTGATGAGGATGCGAAGCATCATGTGAGTTCCGTGTGGTTCCATTGTGTTGCCGTTATGTTGAGTGATCTGGTGTTTAGTAGCGCCAGAGGGAATTCCGCGTCCGGGTACACACCGGTGGCAAAGGCACGCAAGTACTGTGTTACGGTGAGTAGGTGGTGGTTCTCGAGGCGCCGAAACTCGTCCATCATGTTCTGGTCGATGTTGTCGTCTCTGTGATAGAATCGGTAGTCTCCGCCAGCGTTGGTGAGGTAAAGGTTGTTGACGTTGGTGCACCGGCTGAGGTGGTGGTGGTGGTGGCCCGAAAAATGGCGCATACCCACTTAAAGGAGCCATGAAGAGAAAACACAAGTTTGGTTCATTCGAAAGATTGCCTCGTTAGAATCATAACGACACCACTTATAACGCAAACTTCGCTCAAATAAGCTACATAATTAGGAAAAACGGGAATGGTCATGCGACCCACCAGCTCATTTCCCGCAACAGAACCTATGCCGTCACATGGGCTAAGCTCTGCGATTGGCGGAGGCCGGCAAAAGCAAACGCATGTTAGGCAGGGCTTACAGCTTGCATAGCGAGCTAAATGCCCGTGAAACATACTGCACATTCTTTTTATGACAAAGAACGGTGGAGTAAACGGTTGAAGGTCCGAACGAACTCGCAAGCGTGTGCGCCAATGCGTACGAAACTAGCGCGCCGGCCGAGCTCGACATCTCGCCGTCGCGCAGACGAATTTTCGGGTTCGAGGCTCTTCGGGGCCAACGAACCGTTCCAGCACGCACAGCCGCGACCTTGCTTCGTATCGTAATCCCTTCACAGGAGGTTGGCCGTCATATCGCCAACCAGCAAAGGTAAAAATAGAAACGAGGGGTGTAAGGAACAGCAAGAAGCGACGAGATAGTGCCAGTCGTCGCGTAAGTTTCGAATGGTGTTGGTTTGCTGCTGTCGTTACGAGCTCGTTTCCAGTTTACAACCACTGAAAACTTCAGTTTGTTCAGTTACGGCAGGGACCCTTACGTTAGCTCACTCCTGGAACATGCTGGCGCTCGTTGCCGACTTCGTCAAATCGCTCTGACCTTGGGGAAAAAAAATGCCGTAAACACCGCGCATTGACGCTCGTATCTTTCTGGTCGAAGCAGAGAGCTCGCGCGAACGGCTTTCCATACACGACACCGGCCAACTGGCATAAGTGATACTGCTACTGAAATTGAACTATTATTAACCGTAATCAAAATACGGCACATACGTACCAGTCTATATTCGTCCGTCGCGACGGGGCTGACGAGGCAGCGGTGCCGACGGCTGGGCGTTCGTCTGTTGTGGCTATCGCGGAATGGTCGCTTTCCCGTCCACCGCGTATCCCACAACTCTTGCCGCTCGTGCACTTAGAAGCATTGAGCGTTATTGTGGTGTGAGGTTGTTAAATGCAAGCCCGAGCTCCTCGGCGAGAGTTTTGTTCTCCGGATCAGGCGATTCCATGACTAGGGCTGCGGGTGCACTAGGTTTTACTAGTATTTTTAAAATGGCCGCCGTCTCGATCGACTCCCGCGTGTGGGTGCTATATGGAGTCGACATACTAAGTATCTGTTTCATGGACCGGCTCTATGACGCCATTGTACACGTCACGGAATGTTCAATTTTAGCGGGAGATTTAAAATTTTGGCTTAAATTGCCTTATTTATCAGTGAATAAAGCATCATTTGCTTCCGGGAAAGCGCTTGGGGTACTATGAAACACCTAATCTTTCGAATAAAACAAACTTTTGTTTTCTCTTCATGGCTCCTTTAAGGGGATTGGCAAAGAAGAATTATGTTACAATCAGTTATGCGAGGCAAAATAATGGAGCAGAAGAAAGAATTTCGTCTAGGTTAATGGGTGAGAGAGAAAAAACACAAAAAAAAAGAAAACAACAGAGAGAAGAGTATGAAAACTATAGTAAAAGTCAGCCTAATCGGAATGTTTTTAACTCTGCAGACGAGCTGTCTCCGAAATGAAGGAGTGGATGGCGTTCCACACGTCCTTATGGCATCGACCCAGCCTAGTCCCCCCAAACGACAAAAGCACCGGTACAGTCAAAGGAAGTCCAAGACGTAGCAGGGGAATCTCCAGCAGCCTTCTCCGATGGCTAGAAAATCGGCGGCAAAAAAGAAAGAAATGCTCTTCAGCAACGTACACGCCCTCCTCTTCGCAGCTTTGTCTTCTTCAGCGGTTCCCCTACGAGAAGATGACGACGGTGGTTGAACGCGAAGTTTTCTCGTGATGGATTCTTTGGTTGGCCAATCCCTAGGGGCATCCTGCCACAACCATCATCAGAGGTGCTGTGGACGGGGCGAGAGCAACGTACACGCCCTCCTCTTCGCAGCTTTGTCTTCTTCTCCTTCTTCTTCAGCGGTTCCCGTACGGGAAGATGACGACGGTGGTTGAACGCGAAGCTACCTCGCGATGAATTCTTTGGTTGGCCAATCCCTAGGGGCATCCTGCCACAATCATCATCAGAGGCGCTGCGGACGGGACACGGAAGCGGGACATCCCCCGGGGCAAGAGATGCTTCGCATCTAATAACATCAATAATTGTAATATTAGTAGTAATCGTGTCGTGTTTGGGGGGGGGGGGGGCGGCAGGTGCAAATTGTTTTGAGCCACAGGTGGAAGTTGTGGGGATCGCGACTTTCACGCGAACCCTGTTCTGGCCAGTTTTTCATCATGGCTGGCGTTGCACAGCACGCCTCGCTCGCGCGACAGGGTTTGTTGTCGCCGGGGTGGAGTCGACCCTTTACCCCTCTGCCTTACCCGAGAACCAGTTCACCCTCTTAGTTCTTCCTCCTCACTAGCGCCACCATTTGGCGAGGTCTGCAGGATGTAGCATGACGAGAGGACGCTCTATTGTCTATGCTCTTGTCTTGGGGATGCGGTATCGCACGGACGTTTTGACGCGCTGGTCCGGACCTGGGGAATACGCCACAAATGGAGTGCAGTCTCCGGGTGAGCTCGGAGACTGCACTCACGGAGACTGCCCCTCGGAGACTGCCTGCCCCGCTTCTCCGGCATTCCATTGGTGAGTCGAACCATCTCGATCTCTAGCGTTGTTTAATGCCTCGCTCCAAATGTTACCATTATGGCCTACGATTAGTCTGTATGCAGTATATTTGATTTGCACGTTGCAATAAATGCTGCCATTGATGTTCTGCCCTTGTCACCTACTGCCTTTGTCTGTCTCCGCACGTGATGGACCCATCCACAGCCGGCGTTTGCAAGGCATGTTTGCTGAGTGCGGATGGCTGCGGGCTGGGGAATAAGTAGTGTGTGAAATGTAGAATCCCAGGAAGTTTAGCCAGCAACGCCACTGCGTTGAAGTAAGCCCCATTGCAAATTTCTAACAAACGTGTTCCGTTTCGCGCGCTAGTCTTGAACTGCGTCCAGTTTTGCTGGTAATCCTTCTTTACAAAATGGAAGGGCACCGTCACTTAATTATTTCCCCTTCACTTGAGCGCACCCACTTTCTTCGGCAACCTGTTTGCCTCTGGCGCTTCATATTTTGATGCAAGATGGCTTATTCTGCACACGAAAGATGTCTTCCGAGAAATGCACTTGTGTTTAAAAGCGAAGCCGACAAGCGAATACGCTTGTAGCGCCCCTTCGTCGGCACTCTCAGCCGGCCCCTTGGCGCCGGCCACGAAAGATGAGGAAAATAAAGAGGCAATCGGTGTGCCAGAATTTCTTACTATTCTTCTTGCCGTCCTGAAACTTGATTTGGCGCAATCTTCAGTGATGGTACTCACGGATTCCCTTCCCATGTGCAGGGCCCTTTCCTCAAAAAATTGTCAGTTCTATACGTAAAACTTCTTATTTCTGCGTCCCCACTCATGTGCGGGCAATTAGACTTGTTTGGCTGCCTGGCCAGTGTGGATTAGCCCTTAATGAAGCCGCTGATATGTTAGCAAAAATGGCACTGGCTTTGCCGATTGTAGAGGTGCTTCCCCCTTCTCTTGCATCTTGCTAGCCTCTTATCGCCAATGCCTGTTGACCCAAGATGTGCCTGATCACGGGCTGCACACTTCTCCTGAATTCAAACACCTTAGGTTCCGGTGGAAAATAAGTCTCTGCCAAACTCGCTCGTGCGAAGTGTCGCTGACCCCTTTTCGCTGTGGTGTGCCTCCACTTAATCTATGCTATATCATGCAGATCTAACAAGCTCTCCCTTGTGCTACTTTTATAGAGAAATCGAATCTGAAGAGCATTTCTTCCTTTTTTGCCGTCGATTTTCTAATCATCGAAGAAGGTTGCTGGAGACTCCCCTGCAATATATTGACTTTTTCAGCGCTTTTATCTTTTGGGGGCCCAAAGTTGGGCCACTGCCATGAAGATGTTTGCCATGCCATCCATTCATTCATTTCGGAGATGTCTCGTCTGCCGTGCTAAAATTATTCCCACCAGGCTGACTTTGGTTTTGCTTTCTCGTTCCTCTTTCTTTGTTTTATCGCTGTCTCTCGTGAATATACATACTAAATCATTTCTTCTGCTCCCCTATTTTGCCTTATCTGATTCTTTTTCATGAAAAAAAAACTCTTATTGGTCAATCCCCCTAAGTGGGTATGCACGCCAGTTTTATGGGCCACCACCACCATCACAGCACGGGCAGTTCAATTCTGAAAGCGTGCCAAGCTAGTTCTCTGTCTCAGGCGCTGCGCTGTGACCCCACGATTCCCGACAAGCTGCTGTTGATGATGATTGCTATTGCTATCCCTTTTGTAGTGGGGTGATACCGTGTCTTAATACCAAAAAAATGCATACACCCATGTTTTATACTCTTCGTGTAATTCTAGTGCTGCTCTTAGGGCAGGCACAAAATACTTATTGTGCACAAAATACTTACTTTTTCTGTTACAGGCGGGACGGTCGGGATTCTCAAAGTGACCCTGGGTCCAAACTGATGGAGGCACAGACACATGGAAGTTTTTATATATTTAGTAGGATCAACTGGCTCGATCTCGCTTACGGTTCGGCATCACTGGGCTGCTTCGGCGTGTTGCGGCACGGGCTTGTAGGAATTAAGTGCCGGACGTTCGCCGCAACCAAGGAGGTTAAGCCGCACCCAAGCTGCTGCGGCGCGGGCTTGAACGGTGGCCTGGAGTGACTCCGGCTCAAACGAAGGGCCCGCCACGATGAGGCCGCTGTTGCGCGGGTTAGAATGAAGAGGTGGCGTACGCAGCGATCAGGCTGCTCCGGCTCGGGCTCAAACGAAGGGGCAGAGGTCCACCGCATTGAGGCTGCTGCTCCGCGGGTTCGAATGGTGGCTGGAAGTCGGTTGGAGGCGAGTGATCAGATAACGCACTTGAGCCATGGCTAGACTCCGGAACCCGAAACCCCCTGGGATCTTTAACGTGCTCCAAAATCTTGTAGACATCGGCATTTTTGCTTGTCGCCTCCACTAGAAAAGCGGCCGCCACGGCCGGGAATCGGGCCCGCCACCTCGTGCTCAGTAGCGCAACGCCTTAAACACTGAGCCACCACGGCGGGTTCTGCACTTCCCATGTCAGGTGCACTCTATATCTTTATAGATTGCTTTAAGGAACTGTATTAACTCATCATCTAATTTCTAGAGTTCCAGAATTCTCCACAGCAGTTCTCTATTTACGTTGTCATATGCCCCTTAAATTTCCAAGAACGTAATCCATAATTGCCTATTATAAGCTTTCGCAATCTGAATGCACTGTGTTATCCCGAACAAATTATCATCCAAGCGCCTGTCTTGTCTAATCTTATCTAAGCTTAATCTTTGTAAACTACCTTTCTTTCCCACGTTGTGTGTTTCGCAGTGATGCCCACTCAAAAAAAAAAAAAAAAAAACACGTGGCAATAGGCACGGCCCGTTCTGCATGGTGCGAATTTCGTCTGCGTATTCGCAGCTGCGACGCCGCTCATGCAGCAAAACTATCTGTTCTTGTTGCTGTGACAAACTGCCAAATGTTTGGAACAGTCGAAATTTTCTTGCGAACGTCGCTCGGCATTTGGCCATTTGTCGCAGCACTAAAAATAAGAGAATGGATCGTTTTACCGCATAAGAGGTGCTGCAGCTCCAAATTCTCTGTCAAAATTCGCAATAAAGAGACCACCGATGACGACCGGACCCCACACGCCGTCGGTGCTCATTGGGACTGCGAATACCGCGAGGCAAAAACCCAAGACGTGGCTACAATCCTGCTGAGTGCTTCCCCGGCGTCGGTGCGATTTTAGGAGGAGTTTGGTTAGCCAATAACCCACAAGAAGCTTTGATGGTCATTCACCTTGTAGAGTGGGAGAGGAAGTCTTTTTTGGAGTCACGGCAGGCTCTAGGCGTGTCGGAGAATCGGTTTAAGTATAACGTAAGATGAAGTGGCTTCTTGAATCAGGGGATCTTCGTCTTGCTGCGAGTATTCTGGGTGTGAAATGCACTATTAGTCGCAAAATGTCAGAATATATACCCTCATTACACTAAAACTGAAGCACCTGTGGTTGAGGTCTCATAAGACAAAAGACTGCCCCAATAGAAAATATACTATCAACAGCCTGGCCCAAGCCCAGACCGGCCCCATGCAGTGCACTACCTTGGGGTACTGTCGATGAAGCCTTTTGGTCTCCTCACCTAGCTATTTCGATCAGTGTGGTATACTTTCTTCTCGGTCATGAACAAGTCTTCGCTCCTGTATCTCCTTGCCGGTAAACACCTTGCAAGGAGCTTTCATGAGCGGGAGGACAGATCAGTACCAAAGAATGATCTATCCTCTCGTTCATGAATCTCTAACCAAAGGGCAGGAGCAGCTGCCTCTGGGCTCTTCAAACAAATACCTTTCCTCATCTGACCAAGCTCTACTTGCTTCATCCAACGCAGTACTTCCCGCTGTGCAAATTTTGCGCTGCCCTGGGCACCCTGTAACCACATGGTATGGAGTGTTCAGCAAACCCCAAAATTCAAAGAATCGCGCACCCTTCCCGTAAGCAGTGGGAGAAGGAGCTGTCCAGCTCTGGTCTCGATTCCCAGCTTAGGCTCGTGGAAAGGGCCGTGGCGGCAGGGGTTTCTAATGGAGTCCTGGACTGAGGGCCCCACACCACGTTACGATGCTCTTAATAAAGTTTATCCTCCTCCTCGCAATTGATTATGTTATGCACATGCGTGCTAGCCTGCCAATGACACTTCCATTTGCAACGCTCACACAGGCTACAATTACACAGTTCAGTCACTTATGTGTTACCGTAGTAACAGCGCTCCAAATGCGTTCCAAAAGCAGCTGCTCTCCTTGTTACTATGGCAATAGCGCCACTCACCTCTGCAATAGCCACAGCAGTTTTGTTCAGGCAAGAGCTCACCGTTACTCAATGTGCGGTGAGATGTGTTTCAAATGCATTTTATGGGGCAGACAGACACACCTGAATTCCTCAACAAAAATTCCCCAAGAAAACGTATCGTCTTCAAAAATCAAAAGTTATTGGCCCAGAAATGGGAATCATGTTTTCGGGAGGCTTTGATGAAATAATGCAGCACCACTTGGTCCTGAGTGATTACACTGTTTGGTCCTGAGTGATTACAGTGCAAGAAGCAGTAGTAGTCTGAAATAAGCAGTCACTCGAAGCACACAACAGCAGCTTCCTGAATAAATCCTCAATGACGGAGCATGCACTGCTACATTTTGCTTGAAAAGTCTTGCTCATGGATGGGGCACAGAGACAAAATAAGGTAACAGTTGATCACTGTGAGCTTTTATTACTTTTTTTGCGATGATAAAACACAGATACACTTCGGTGGTTCTGGCATGGATTCAAGATAAATAAATCTGATGATGATGATTGTTGATTTTTTTTGCCGCAAGGCCAGCTAGGTGAAAGAGAGAGAGAGAGAGAGAGAAACTCTTTATTAAAGAGGAAAGTGCAGAGAGGTTTGCCGACATCAGTTCGCCGGCATGCTACTCTGCGGGGAAAGGAGGAGAGGGAAAAAGGTAGTAGGTGTAGTGAAGAAAAGGAGAGTAGTAGCAGTGAAAAAAAAATAAAATATGATCCTTCTTCAGGGTATTGAGTTTAAAGGCTCTTGAGATGGAGGAACGACTACAATTTCGTCGACACACCAATGTCCTGGAGGAATTCGAATAGCGCGGACAAGATTTTGCGCTGAGCGGAGGGAGAGGGCCATGGTCCAAGTACCAATCTTAATGTCAACGGTCCAGGGTGGAGGCAATCAATTTTATGTTGTAAACGGCACCTTGAGTCGGCATAGGCAGAGCATTCCAGTAATATGTGTTCAACAGTTTCAAGTGAACCACAATTGTCGCAATATGGGCTTGAAGTCTGGCCGATCCGATGTAGATAGGAATTTGCTAGTGCTGCATTAAGACGAAGTCTATGCAGCAACGTCTCCAAGTGGCGGGGTAGACGCTCTGGCAGCCGCATTCTGACATATGGGTCTATGGAATATAAAAAGCCGTAATGATGCTGCTGCAAGGACCATAAACGGTTTCTTTCCGACAGAGCTAGTGCCTTCGTCATTGTGGCGGCATCATGCTTCGTGAAGAAAATCTTCTTTCTTTTTCTCATTTGTAGGCCCCTGCGGGCAGCCTCGTCCGCTTTCTCATTTCCCATGATGCCGCTGTGGCCTGGGAGCCATTGGAAGGTAACGCGATGTCCAGCGACGTATGCCAGATGGTGCAAATACTTTACATCGCGCTGGACATGTTCGTGAAAGCTGAAACAGCTAGCACGTTGTAAGCTTTGAAGTGCTGCTCTCGAATCAGAGAAAACGGTCCAACATGTCGGCGGCTGGCGTAGAATATATTGAAGTGCTTCTTTAATCCCGTAGAGCTCCGCCGACGCAGGCGAAGTCGGTCGCTCAAGCCGATATGAAAATGCTTTTTCATTTGATGGAATGAAAATTCCCGAGGAGCTGCACTCAGGTGTTGCCGATCCATCGGTATAAATGTGAGTAGTTGCCGAGTAAAATCTGTTAATGTGTGCAAGCGTCATCTGTAGCAGGCCAATTTGAGGGATATGTTTTTTTGAATCAATTCCGGGTATGAATGATTTTATCCGTAGAGGCGTCAGATTCCAGGGCGGGAAGTTCCGTGGCATGGTCGGCGGTGCTTGAGATGGAATTGGGGCATTAATACTTTTTATTGTTTGTCCAAAGCTAGAATTCGGATTTTGAACCGCAATACGGGACAGGAAATGGGTTCGTGCATGTAGCGTATGTCTCAAATGAACGCGGAGCGTTTCTTGGAGCCGTAGCACGTCCAAGGGGAGGCAACCTGCTTCAGCAGTTGTCCCAGAACATGACGAGCCTTTCGGAAGTCCGAGGCATTTTCTGGGGCAGTTATTTCTCGCCGCCTCCAGCTGTCTTTTGCTTGTAGGTGTCAGTTGCTGCAGGACAGGAAGGCTATAGCGCAACAGGCCATCCACATACGCCTTGAACAGCAAAACCATGGAGCGGCAATCGCTACCCCAGTGGCTGCCAGCAAGATACCCAATAATTTGCGATGCTGTTGATATTCGCTTCCGTAGCCTCTGCACTTCAGGGGCCCAGGAGAGGTTTCTGTCTAAGAGAATACCAAGATATCTTTGGGTCCATCTGTAATGCAGAGGCCGACCACCCAGGATTAAGGGATATCTATCCATGCATTTGCGAGTGAATGCCATGGCGACGCTTTTTTCTGAGGAAAGATGGAGTCCTTTAGGCGCCAGGTACGCAGATATATTTGCAAGCGCCTTCTGAAGTTTGTTTTGCGTTACCCTCCGGGATTTTGATGCACTCCAAATACAGATGTCGTCCGCATAGAGTGATCTTGACGCCACGGGGGAGAACACGCTTCAGGTGGATGAGCGTGAGAGTAAAAAGTAAAGGGCTTAATACAGCTCCTTGAGGTACTCCTCTTTTTATTTCATGATGTGATGTTGGGCCTTCTGCCGTGCACATGAAGAGTTTTCGTCCTTCAAGGTAATTTGAAATCCATACGTATAATCTTCCGCCTAGTCCAAGTGCAATAAGGGATGATAGTATGGCATCGTGATAAACGGAGTCGAACGCTGATTTAACGTCTAGAAACACTGCGACGGGTACATCTCCAGAATGTAGTTCTTCTTCAACAGACGATACAAGAGCAATGATGTTGTCAATAGCCGATCTGTTTTGCCAAAATCCATTCATTTGAGGTGGATAAAGCTTTTTGGTTTCCATGTACCAAGTGACCCTCTTAAAAATCATTTTTTCCATTAATTTTCCAACACAGCTGAGCAGGGCTATCGGTCGAAAGGAGTTGTAGCTTGTCGGTGGTTTTCCAGGTTTTAAGACAGCAGTGATTTTCGCCAGTTTCCAACCAGAGGGGACGATGCCATGTAGCCATGCTCTATTGTAATATTCTAGAAGACGTAGACGGGAGTGCTGAGATAGATGAGAGATTGCGTCGTAGGTGATTTCGTCATAACCAGGAGAGGAGCGTTTTCTGACGTCGAAAATCGCTGCGTTGAGCTCCTCTATTGTAAACGGAAGGTCCAAGGCAGGTGAAGCAGCTGGCGGAGGAGCGATATCGTTGAACTGCGAGCGCATGTGCGTCGACGAGGTTGCCGAAAGGAGCTTGCAATACTGTTCAGCTGCTTCCATCTGAGAAATGTTTTCGTGCAGCGATAGCGCCCTGAATGGGTGCAGCTGCGAGATATTGTTGCGCATGCCCTTTACAACGCGCCAGATGTGCGACGAAGGTTTGTGAATGTCTAAATTTGCGCAGAAGTCTTGCCATCGCTGCCTTCGTAACTTTTCTAAATGGCGCCTCACATGTCTCTGTGCCTTGCGGGCTGGTTGCAGGTCTTTTAAAGTTCTGGTGCGCCGCGCCTTGCGCTCCGCACGCCTGCGAATGGCTCGTAACCTCTCATATTCCTCATCTGTCTTGATGTTGCAGATGATAGGGCACAGTTACTGGTATTGTTGCTTGTGCTAGAGAGCAATTGCATCTGTTGCTCAACAGTGCAGAACTGAAGATGTAATCACACCACTCAAGAGAAGTGAACGCTTCGAGAAAAATCAAACAGGCCTCCCACGATGCAACCATGCTCTCATTCCATGACAATACGCTGAATTCAACATAAGTACAGCACAAACTGAAAGCAAAAGAGCTCAGGATACGGCTGTTTACTTTCAGCGGTGCACACCCCTGCCTATGGCGCCATATTGCTTCTGGCAATAAATAACCCGTACCCAGCTTTGAGAAGATTGGAAGGAGGGGTATACTGTGCCGATCTGCCACAGTTCATCACACGTCTTTGGTGACAGTCGCTACACAGCCAAGTCCCGTTAATTATATTAAACACATGGCTATCTAGCTTTGAAGACATCAGGGCGATCCACAACATAGAGGTATGTACATCTATGAGCTCTGACGCAGAACTTCGGGTGGTCAGCGGCAGATATAGCAACATGGAAGACAGTTGCAGCAACCACAGCCGGGGCTGTTAATGGGCTGAACCGAGAACACAAACTACGGAGACACTTCAACATATACCTGTCAACCAAAGCAATCAGTACACTGCGAGGAGGGGTCTCATTTTGGGGGAAAATAAATCTTGCACTGTTAGTAGCTCTATCATTGCACTTTTGTGCCCCTGGTGACGAAGTTTAAGCACTAAAAATACCATTTTTACAAATGAGTTTTGCGTTTGCGGCACAAACGTCCAGACAAAATAAAAAAAGAGGGAAGGAGCTGAAAGAGGGAGTGTTTTGTTGTGCTTTCACACTTAACGGGAAAGCCACAAACACCCTCTTGCCTCTCAGATAAAAAAGTTCAGCCACTGTAGAACAACATTGGGCTTCCTTGGCGCATTCTTTTTGTCATGAAGCAGCTAACAGAAAACTCTTGCTGTCTCTGTCATCTTGCATCACAGTGGCCTACATCTCAACACTTCAGCAGAATTTAAGACTTTCAAAAAAGGCAGGACATCTATTTTCCTTTTAGCTAAAGTGCTCTTGCTACTACAAAATCGACATTGCACGCCGATTAGCGCATACGTGCGCAAAAATGTTTTTAACAAAACAACGTTGAGTCACGTTCTGCGTTATACGAAATCCTTTGCGTAAGTCATCAAGATACCATTAATATTTCAACTCTCTATAAACTGTCAAGGACCAACATAAGTCCTAAAAACTAGTAGTGTACCTCACCTAAATACACTGAGAACTGGCACAGGTGTAAATTATTCATGAAACTATCGCCAGCGATTTCAGGTAATCAGATCTGTAACAATGAACATGGTCACGCTAGGGTTCGAAAAAGCTATCGAGATAATGCTGTATGGTACGATAAAATCTGAAAAAGCAACGTTGGCTGTGATGAGGGCATCCTTTCTTTCATTATTCACCTCACTTACCCCCTAGTTTCAAGTCACGATATTCTAGATTAGATAATGTATCAGATTAATCACACAAATTACCACGGAAAGTAACCCGTTCTGTTTTCTGCAGTTGACTAGCCCAAAATTAGGAAGGCAGTACCAATGAACAAACCAGCAGGGCTTCAACCAGTGGCTAAACCACTCTTCCCTTACATTTCTAAGATCAATACTGAGCATTTTTTTCCTGGTGGGTAAACAATGAACAAAAAATAAACTGTCTGTAGCGATTTAAAAAAAGCAAAGAAAGCAAGCACATTGGCGGCTGGACGGCATGTAACTATTCCTTGTGGCATCACCCGTGAAATCAAATTAATAAAGTTAACCAAATCTCATCACCACGAACACAGTATACTAGCGCTCGTATACGAATCAGAACACATATGTAGCGCTGATTCAAGTACTTGTGAATCCACTGACAGACACACTCGATCGATATCTTCAACAGCCCGAAACAACTCACAAGCCTCATGTGGTCTACATTTTTCTTATGTGTTGTTTTATTGTTACTACGTATAAAGATTGTTGGGTCACGGAATCTGTGCTATCCTTCATTTATGTTCCAGCCTGGCACTCTGGACTGCTTGGCGCCAACACACGTGTTGCACCAACACACAGTGCCCTGCAACGCCGTGCACGAGGGGGCAGAATCAGCCCTCGTATGTTGTAGACGTAGCTAGAGCTGATGTACTCTAATATAAACCAACATACACACTGCAAATTTCCGAATGTGCAAGCCATCACACTTGTACCAACCAGGAAACACGTCTGCTTATGCTTACGCAATGCCCGTAGTCCCAAACAAAACCCAAGCTAGCTTCCTTGAGGCTGCCGCCTCTTATTGCGAGTTTTATCTAAACATTCCCACAAATATTTGTCCAAGGGACACTGAAAAATGCCTGTTCCTAGACTTCCACATTCCGTATAATATACACCAGGGAAAAAATGTGGTTGCTTCCTCTGTCATAGGAATTAGTAAAACACGAAAGTGAAATGTGCAGCAAAATCTGCAGCTGAGCATTATTTGCGGGTCGTCGGCTGTCTTGTGGGTGTGCTTGGCGAGCGACGTCCTGCTCGCGGGTCGCTTCGGCAAAGGTGTACTGGCGTCATTTCGGTGACGGAAATGGCATCAGTGAAATCTTGGTGTATCCCGGCATAAAACACTTTCCAGTTAAAATATAAAACCCGCAAACGAACAACCCGACGTATAACACACTCTTTAGTACTAAAGGTTGCTTCCCCGCAAGAAAACCCTGTGCGCAGGGGTGCACCATCTACAGGAACCTTGCTTCACTGTACTGGCATCACTTCCGTGATGGATATGACGCAACTAATATGTTTGTGTATCCCGGAATAAAACACTTCCGTGTTAAAATCGTGACAGTCCATAAATATGCCAGTTAAGATCAATAAAAGGTGGCCGCCAAGTTAAAATTCGTACGCGCATAAATAAGCGTGCACATTTATAGATAAATACGTCTGCACTAATGTACCTGTCCCAACAGTGCCTGCACATGGCACACTCATCACGGCCCAAAGGTAACATTCAGCGTCACAATCTCCATGGGAGGT
This sequence comes from Haemaphysalis longicornis, assembly GCF_048455015.1. Classification (NCBI taxonomy): domain Eukaryota; kingdom Metazoa; phylum Arthropoda; class Arachnida; order Ixodida; family Ixodidae; genus Haemaphysalis; species Haemaphysalis longicornis. Next base: position 31,708,790 of record NW_027526422.1, on the reverse strand, counting down.
ACGTCAACCATGTGCACACTGCGCAGCCTGGCTCCATTCCTGGTGCCCGTCAGTGTAGTCCTGTGCACCTGCTGGACCTTGACAAGCCTAAAGTTCTGCAGTCGCCCCGATGCAAGTGGGGAAGGTGGTGCCTTGGTGGAACGACTGGCACGGCCCAGGGAAGGTGCCTTCTCGAGCAGGCAGGTAGCTGGACCGACACCTGAAACACGGCACGAGCCTGCCTTGTGGTGAAGCAGCAACAGACTGTTCTTGGACGGTTGGTCGAAGTCGTCCTCTAGAGGCGCCGTGCGGAGATTCATCATCCACGTGGCGCAAGGGTAGCTGCCCTGAAGGAAGGACAGGCCCGGGCGAAGCGCGCAGTTCTGTTTCCCCTTGGTGGCCAGCACAACGACCGGGTAGAGGAGACGCTCCGACAGCGAGTGCGCCAGCGCGGACAGGTTGGGCACCTCGTTGGTGCCCTTCCCCTTTTTACCGGTTCGTGCGGGAACCCTCGACTCCAGCAGCAGCCAAAAATTGGCCTGCGTTTCTCGCACGTCAAGGACACCCTCACCCAGTCCGCGGCTGTCGTCGTAGCGCAGCTTGCGGTCAAGCATGACCTCCAGCGATCCAGGCCTGACGCTTGCGGCGCCGTGGGCGTGCGACACGAGCAACGTGAACCTTGATAGTTCATCCTCAATGTAGGCGGCAGTCGTGACCGGGTAGTAGTTGGCCTCCACGGGGAGCCGCACGTCGGTGACCCGCTTCATCATCTGGAGGCCCGACGAGTCCGTGTAGAAAGTGCGGTCCTCGTTATTCACGTCTGTGTCCAGTTTCATGAACATCTCAACGTTGTAATCGGAGCGCCTGGACAAGTCAAACACGGTGGTCATCTCAAGTCCACCTCCGAGTAGACCTTCGACGTTGTAGACGCGAAATGTGTTCGTCAGACCGTCTGCGTAGGCAGTGACGAGCTCCGAAGTGATCGGCCCCTGTACCACGCGCACGTTAGGGAGGCGTCCGGTCACATTCACAAATGGGTCGCTGGCGTCTGGCTCGAAGAGGTACGCACCACTGTGAAACTCGAGTGAGCGGTACGCAGAAAAGGATACATTCACTTTACTCTCGAGGCCGTTCCGGAGAACTTTGACAGAACGTAGCAGGCCTGTGTCGTGCGAGAAGGTTGCCTCCAGGTACGGTGTCAACAGGACAATGGGCTTTGTGTGCGGATTTTCAAAGTTGAAGACGGACTGCGCACTGGCATCGGACCACGTGTCGGCAATAAACATTGATACCCTTGTCTTGGGAGTCTTCAGTCGTCCGGGCTCCAGGAGTAGTGTGTACGTGCTGAGTGACAACGCAGCGAGCTTCACCACGAGGACCAATTCGAACACATCAGTGGAGACAACCGCCGTTTCCGTCCAGACGGGATTGAGCTGGAACAAGACATCTTCGCCGCTCGGACCAAGCACTCTGGCAACTGCCTCGTAGACATGCAAACGGACTACCTCCTGGCGTGCCTGTGCGTGCGAGTTGTAGAGAACGACCTTGCGGCCATGCAGAGGGGGCACGGTGAGCGGCAGCTTGATGGGGAGGACATCGTATGAGGGCCTCTGCACATCCGGGAACAGGCACGACGCCACCGGCCGGGGCGAGTGGACGGAGTCGTTCACTTTTGGTTGCTTGATGAGCATGAGGTACTGGGCCGCGTGCGCAATGACGCCCATCGCCTCCTTCATGCCGTCGTACATTTGGGAACCGTAGTCGGCCATGACGCCTTCCTTGGAGGTGCCCGTGATGGCGTCATGGTGCTGAAAGAGCCCCAGAGTGTCCCTGGTCTGCACGAGAAAGACGTAGTCGGCGTCCAGCCTCCGCGCGAGGTCCTCTTGGCCGCTCTCAATAAGGTAGGCCCGCGCGATGCTGAAGAGGATTTCGGCTGCACGGAGCCAGTGCTCGAGCTCGCGGCAGAAGTGCTTCATGTACGGCCGTGTAGTGAAGTAGCCCGTCCAGTAGGACAGCCTCCCTTCGGCGTACATGTCACCGTACGAATGAAAGTCTCCCGTGAGCTTGGCGAACTGGTGCTCGCGGGCCACACCCTTCTCCATGCGCGTGTAGACCTCTTCGAAGTAGTCACTCAGCGTACCGAAGCGAACGTGCGCGTGCAGCCGCTTGCTCTTGTTGATGTAGTCGAACAGCTTGCGGTAGTTGACATACTGCTGCTCCCACTCGATCTCGTGGTCGAAGCGGAAGTCGTCCCCCAAAGGTATCAGGGCCACATTGTGTGGGAAGAGCGATCCGATGCGGCCATACTGGCCGAGCAACAGTTCGGCCAGGGTGGCCACGTTGTGCTCGGCCACCTGGGTGGACCGGCTCTCGGTGTACTCGCCAGCGAGCCGTCGGAAGTCAAACTTGAGGCAAATTTCCGGGTCGGGTCCGCAAGTGTGCTCGATTCTGTATAATTCGAATGGCGCCATGTGGGTCAGCACGCCGGAGTCATTGAAGTACGTCGTCGGGAACGGAGTCTTCCACAGGAACTCAAGATCTCTGCAGCATAGAAGAGTTAAGTACTTGAGAGAAACAGGCCCCAAAAGTTTTTCTATCTCCTTTTTTGTTCATTCAGCAACCTTTCCTTTAATGTAATGCCAAACTGTGCAGGAGCTAATTATCGCAGTACGTGCACAGTGTGCTGCTTGGAACGTTCAGATCAGGTTTGGAAGCAGCTGTGCAAATAACTTTCCGTCAAAAAATGAAGTTATGGCATTGTCACGCTCTTTCAAATAAGCAAACGTGCAAGAGGTGCTCATGCTGAGCAATGTATACATGGAATTTGCATATAAAACTTGTTGCCTTGATCTTATCCCTTCTTTTTGTCTCAAGGTTGAGGACATTTCCTGCGGTCACTTAAAGTGAAAACCTTATCTCTTCCAACGGGTCCACTCATAACCATTGGGACTAGCCAATCTTTTGGTCCCAATCATGCGACAATGGAGACTGCCATGTTTTACATGGTCCCCCATAATGCCGCGTTTCAAGCAAAAGGTTGTCCGCTAGTAAGTCCTCCGCATCACCAATTTCGCCATAATACCTTATTCCTTTCACAGCGGCATGTTATTCAGTAGAGCTAGGACACACACGCACACACACAAGCACATGCACACACTGTATTTGTGCTGCGCCGAGTTTCCAGGGTTATAGAAGTTTTTCCCTTTTCTCTTGCCATACAGAAAGCAAATCTGATGCACTGATTATTTAGAGGCAGCACCTGCAAGTAGACAGTGCTACGGCGCCTCCTATTTGATAGTTTTCGATGCTCTCACTTCCACACATCATCATAACCGTTAAGTTATTTAAATTATATATATTGTATAGCTGGTGACTGTGCAGTTGTTATGGGTGTAAAAATATTTTGAACTTCGAATGCTTCATGATCTAAGTGTTTGCTATTCGATTGGATTCACATCACAGTATTATTTTTCGTAGCATTGGAAGTTTTCGAATATCTGAACATCTCAAATAGTTCGAAATTCGCAAATAATGCTACTAGAGTTCGCTCTGCCAAACGGCATGCCAACTATTCTAGTTTCACAGCACGGCATAGCCTGTTGAGTTGGCTTTTTTGCACGACATCAACGCCATGCAAGAAAGCCTAACAAGTGTAAGCCTTGGGCAAAACGGGCGTATACTGCTCTATGTTAGCTAAAGTGGAACGCTACTTCTGAAAAATTTATAAGCCGAGAAAACGTTTCTGTCAGTATTGTAGCACGAATGAGGAATCATGAATTATTACTTGGTTTGCAGTAAGCCCATACCTGCTGCTACCATATAGCAGCCTCTTTTCAATGACTGGAGGCACTAGTCAAACATACGCGCTTAATATTTTCATAGCACACTGAGAAACTCAGATTTCTTCATGGAAACGTATTTAAATTATTGTTCCACTACTTTGCCATGTTGCTTTAACTTAATATTTGTAATGCTTTTCTACCATTTCTCCGATCACACTCTAGTACGGGAACACTAGGATGAGCTATGTCCGGACTCCTTACGTTATCTTCCTTTTTTAGCTATGATATAGACGCTCTATAGACACAAAGCAAAAATATTCGTATTCGACGAACAGTCAGTTTTTACTATTTGTATTCAAAAATATTTCGTTCGGTTCGCAATCAGTTTTCACTATTTACATTACGTATCGCTATTCATATTTCGCTATTCATATTATCATGTACGCAACAATACCCTTAAATATTCCTTCTTTCGGCGGGCCAATACTGAATGGAAACAACTTACTAACACCCAAGTACAACAGCCTTCACTTACCTTGTTCACAGCGTGTTTATCAGTGCTGACATTATGCCATTTATTTTTTATATATGTACCTATGTATTTGTTGCTTGCCCTTTTATGATCTTCTCATAATTTGTACCCTCCTGCCAAAATCCCAATGTCGGATTGCAGTATCAATATATAAAATAAAAAAAATTCAATTCGCAGTCCAAAATTTGATATTCCCACACCCGTAGCATTCGTGCATGCTGGGTACACACATCACCTGTCATCATATCACCTACCTTTACCAACGCCTTGAAAACAGAATGAATTCCGCATTTTGTTTTGCAATTCATCACTCCTTTTTGTTGTCACCTCGGCTGTAAACCATCGCAATCTCTTCTGCAGGCGAAACAAACTAGCGTCGTGCCATCTGTAACAGAGCCTTCCCTTTACTCACCTAAACTATCAGTTTCTAGACACTTCTAAAGCAAGATCGAGCTGGGGCAAAATTTTGAGTTCTGTACGCTTTGAAAATGTTCATTCTAATCCCGACAAGGACTATGACCGGTGGCATGCACATGTGTCACATCCGGGTTGCCTTCGTTCAGCCAATCAAGGGTCGCTCAAAATGAACACTGAAACAGGCAGGGGATGGACAAAACCAAGCATTCCACCCCTGGTCGCCAGAACACCGAGATCTCAAACAGCACGGACTTGGGGGTCGACAAAACGTACCGCCTGGCAGCCAGGTACGCCTTCCAGGCGAAGTGCGTGCGCTGGACAAAGGTGCTGCGGATGCCGGCCGCCTGGAGCAGGTAGGGCATGGCGGCCCCGTGACCGAAGGGGTCGATGGACCAGCCCGTCCGGGGCACCACGCCCAGCGTCGAGCGCAGCCACTGGTGGCCCTCCACCAGCTGGTCCACCATGGCGTGGTAGTGGACGGCCGCCTCGTCGCTCATTACCCAGCCGCCGGTCAGCATCTCCAGCTGGCCCCGCCGCACCAGGTGCCGCACGGCGTCGCGCAGGTGTGGTCGGTTCTCCAGGCTGCACGTTCAAAGAGGGCGCCTCGTCAGAGCGTCGGTGCGGGCTAGCAATTGATTACAGTTGCGAGACATTATTAGTACCTACCACACAAGAGAACAGGAAGGAAGAAGAACACAGCACAGAAACTAGTCCAGTGTTGTTTTTTCCGTCATGTTCTCTTGTGAACCAAGTACTAATAGTGTTGCCAAGCGGGACAAGGCGGAACGAATTTGTCCACATTCCGTAACGCTGCATACCGGGTCTCTTCATTCATCTTGGAAAAGATGCAAAAAGAAGACCCGGACGAAGGTTGAGGGTTGACCACGGAGCAAGAATTTCTCCGTGGGGATGACCAATCCTAGCGCCTTGCTTGTCCATACCTCAACCTTTGTCAGTGCCCGTTTTTGTGCCTTTTGAAAGATAAACATAGTCCAACTGACCCAGCTCCGTGTTCAGAGGGCTCTTCAATTTAGGGTCCCGGCCTCACGGTGGACGGCCCGCAGGTGGCGTGAGAATCCCCCACGGCATAGAAATTTATGTGAAAAACGAATACCGGATTGCATATTGGCAAGTACACAGCGAGTCTGAAACTGGAAATCAAAGAGCCCCAGCATAGCAAAGGCAATAACAAGTCTGCGAGGGTAGTGAACATAGCTCGACAATTAATTCAGAGTGAGAGTCAGGAAGGATTTTATGAGGCAAGAGCTAAATTACAAAATTTTTGTACACAGAAGGAGGTCCCATAGTCATAATTAGAACAACCATAAAGAAAGGCACATCTTGTTTTGTTTGAAAGAACGTAACCTCTGACACGTATTGTTCGGCAGGCATTCTCAGATAATGACTGGCAGCCTACCATTGTCCCTGAAGAGGGAAGTGTATAACAGCTGCATCTTACCGGTACTCACCTATGAGGCAGAAACTTGGAGGCTCACTAAAAGGGTTCAACTTAGATTGAGGACTACTCAGTGAGCAATGGAACGCAAGATGATAGGTGTAACGTTAAGGGACAAGAATAGAGCGGAGTGGATCAGGGGACAAACGTGTTTGAAGGACATATTAGCAGAAATTAAGAAGAAATGGGCATGGGCAGGGCATTCACATGAAGGGAAGATAGCCGTTGGTAATTAAGGGTAACAGAGTGGATCCCTGGAGAATGCAAGCATGGCAGGGAGCGGCAGAAAGTTAGATTGGCAGATGAGATCAAGAAGTTTTCAGCCTCAGCACCGCACCAGGATAATTGGAGATCTATGGGAGAGGCCTTTGACCTGCAGTAGGCGTAGATAGGCTGATTATGAGTGGAGGAACGCGAGAAATAAAGCGTAGCGTTGACCAGCAACAGTCAATAGGAAATTCCCAGCAATAATGCCACAATTAAAGCGTGACTACAATTAAAAACTGACACGAATCATAAATGTTTATGAAAACCAAAAAGACGTTTAAAGCGCTGCACTATGACGGAAATCGAGTAGGACACAGTTGGTTTTCGCGCATCTTTTAGAGATTTGCGAGCTTACCGCTTCACGTGCACACGTAATATTTGGTTCGGGTATTCCTGGAACTTGAAGTATATAAAAGTCACGCTGTTTGCACTTGTTGCAATGCTCAAAGTGCGCTCCAGTGTTCCTTTAAGGTGTTCTGGCCAACATTTTCTCTTCAAAGCCTACCTGAAAATTTCAAGGGTAGCATATGCCAAAGTGAGCTCAGCTTGCGGAACGTGGCTGACGCGTACATCATGATACCGTGAAGCTTGCAGCTATCAGCCGCACAATATACCCAATGAAAAAACGAAAACTTAGTATACAACGGCCTATGGGTAGTGTCCCACTACGCCAGCATAGATCAGATTGATATCATGTTAAAACGGTTATCTGGACTTTTTGCCGATATTTCTCAGCGCTTACGAATGCTTTCTAGGACAAACATTTTTTTCGAGATTAAAAAAAGTACTACAAGTAAGCTTTCGAGGGGAAGACAGGCAGCTGTAAAAGACAAAACCACCATGGGTCTCCAGCAACCCGAAATTCAGGGAGGTCAATCGTGGAAATGGAGAACTTTCCCGCACTGCACGCCAGTTGCGCGGGAAAGCCCGAAATACAAGCAAGAGCAACACACACGAGGCGCGCGCGTGCCTGCAAGCCACTCACTCTCGCCACCAGCGCGAAAAGAAGCACATCTCGGCCCAGACGAAGGAGAAGTCCTTGTGCTTCTGCAGGAAGTCCACCATGTTGTTCAAGATCGGCGCAGTGTTCTCGACGAAGTAGTCCTCGAACGTCTTCAGCCAGCCCGGATCATTGTGCGAGTGCGGAATCACGATCACCTGCGCACGTGCGCAAGAAATGAATGCAAGTCTCTTAAAAATGGGTGTCTCAGCTACACCAGGACACAAACTTGGCACTTTATTTGAAAATCGCTTTCGCCGCTTGCTCATTCCACTAAAATGGCATTCCACGCCGCATCGTCTCCGGCCGGGAAGGAAGCGGGCGTTTAGTCCGTTTAAAATAGCGACACACGCACTTTTAATTAAGCTGACCTTCTACGAAAATGCCGCTTAATTAAGCGATTTTGATACAATGGCAGTACTGTTTGTCATTCGCAGCATTGTAAAGAAAAATCGATCGCAGCATTGTCAAGAAGATTAGTGCATCAAGGAAATGCGTTTTGGGGGTTTTTAAACGCTGCCGAATAAACACTGCTTTCATTTTTTTATCTGAACTATAGAAGCATGCGCACAGGCACTAAGACATGCGGCATAACCCAAGCAGGATAGAAACTATTCCCTGGTCTGCTCAAAAAGGTTCACAGGGAAAGAGACAGCTGTGGAGAGGCAGGAGGAGGAGTACACGACGCTGACATTTGCTTTGACCCTGCGAGAGAACTGCACGGTGAAAAAAGTGTCATTCAAAGCGAATGAAATCAGATTTTAATGGCAATCGATCAGTATGGCAGTATGGGTTTGCACGGCGAATACCCCTGTCATACGGAAAAAAAGCGAAAGACCTTTTAATGAAATTCACTATGGCTGTGCGACCTTGCAGGGCGAGAGAAATTTCATCACATAATGACAACAGCGACGATTAGAAAACCCGCATAACCGCAACATAAAAATGTAAATGCGTCTATGTTTCATGCGCTTTAATTTCTGAAACAAATCACCTTCTGATGACATTTAGAGCAAATGATATTACTTGGGCGCTGCACGAGAATGCCCCACGCGAATTATGGTATTCGGGGAGCGAATGAGTTCGGGGAACACATTTGCATTAGCTTCCAACTATACCCGCCGCGGCGGCTGCAGTGGCTGTGGCGTTGTGCTGCTGAGCCCAAGGACGGGAGTTCGATCCCGGCAGTGAAGGCTGCTTTTCTGATGAAGGCGAAAAGCGAGGACGCCCGTGTGTCGACATTTCGGCGCATGGTAGAAATCCTCAGGTGGTCCAAATTAATCCGGAGCCCTCTACTACGGCACGCGTGACGCCTCATATCCCAGGTATAGCTTCGGCGCATTAAACACCCTTGCTCTCTCTCTCTCTCTCTCTCTCTCTCTCTCTCTCTCTCTCTCTCTCTCTCTCTCTCTCTCTCTCTCTCTCTCTCTCTCTCTCTCTCTCTCTCTCACACACGCACACACACACACACACTTTTTCATTTTATGCACAGAAACTTCAACACCAAGGAACCGGTTGCATTTCCGTTGTGTAGCGCGAGACACATGGCCGATTGGTGCATGCGAATCGCATGCGACTGATCGTTACGACTGTCGCCACGACTACTGTTCATTCCACAAGCTACGTGCAGCACTGCGGGGGCTACATTGTTGTCAGCAGTCCGCCCACTGAGGGCGCCTAACTCACCGTGAAGGGGGCCTTGAAAGGACATTTCCTTCTCCCCTCTCGGCAGGTGGAACCGCAAGTCCCCGGCGCCTTTTGTTGCTTCCTTCACGGTGAGTTAGGCGCCCTCAGTGGGCGGACTGCTGACAACAATGTAGCCTCCGCAGTGCTGCACGTAGCTTGTGGAATGAACTATATTTATAGACTAGTCGTACGCGTGAATCTGAGACACATGGCCCGATGCGCGCGTGCGATGCGTCGTACCGCGGCGCCGCTCCGCCCACCGTTTTTGCTCCATGATCAACTACGGCGATCGCTGAGCTGAATTTGTAGATTCCGCGCGTCGTTCGCAAGAAATGTATAAAGCAGGCAATCGTGAAGCGTTTTCTGAATTCGGAAACAGCCCGCGCACACGCCGGCCGCGCCTGCCAGCTCGGCACACTCAGCAGCTGTCGCTGCTCTTCCGAATCAATCTGATCGCTAAAAAGAAGTTCCACATGCGAGAAAGTAGGTGTTAGTGTGGTGAAAAATTGTGCTAGGGATTGTTGTCAGGGCTTATTTTAAAAGCAGCGATCAGATATCTGCCGCGATGCTAAGCCTACGCTGACCGACCGTGGAGGTTCGGCGGTCGGAGCGGTCGCCGCGGCGCGCGGTGCGCCGAGCGGCCGAGAGATGGCGACACCTGCGCGGAAGCATCGAAACAAGCTGCGCAGACGTCTTGGTCGCCGATCCCTCAAACGGCAATTATAGCTGAAATAAAGTTCCACATGCGAGAAAGTGGATAACAGTCTGGTGAAAATTTGTGTTACGGATTGTCATTCACAGTTGCACAGATAGGGGCGACCAAATGCCCGCCAGGATGCTAAGCCTGAAGTTGCTAAGGATGCTAAGCCTAATACAATTAATCTGGCAACCTTGGGAATTGTATCATGTCAGCGCCCACGATTCGTACGGTCTTGGAGCTCGCTTTACCCCCCTGACCTGAGAAACGCAAGCCGGTTGCGGGCTCTCATTGGCTGTGGCCTCACGAGGTTCGCAACGAGGGCACGACTGCATCTGGCTTGCCAGTCGCACGTCGCCTCCTCCGACCAGCGAACGACGCCAAAACAGGTCCTAACGATCAGTCGTAACGATCAGTCGCATGCGAATCGCGTTCACCAGTCGTCCATGTCTCGACACATGGACGATTGGTACGCCCGCGCTTATGCCGCGCTTAGACAAGCAACGCCATCTGGTTGCTAAGCGTGCAACCAGAAATGCGTGACCGTGCCCGTGGCCTCCGCGATCGGCTACCGGCGGCGCGCCGTTCCGCCGGCAGCAAATCGCGGAGGCCACGGCGTGACACGGCCTCCGCGATCGGCTTCTGGCAGCGCGCCATGGCCTCCGTGATCGGCGGCAGCCGATCACGGAGGCCATGACCGTGACGTTCACCTAGCTGTGTTCTTATTGGCCGCAGGTCCAGACCCTCTACGCCACACCAGCGGCGTTCGCGGGGCATGCTCGATCGTTCTAAACATTTGGCACTGTGCCGCAGCAACGAAAAAAGGTCGTTTTGCCGCACGCGCGGCGCCGCATCTGCGAATTCGCAGGTAAAATCGCACCATGTAGAACGGGCTCCACTGTCCCAGCAGCGTACGTACGTCTGCATGGCTGGGCGCCGGTCTCGGCGAGGCCTAGCGGGGCGCAAAGGGCAAAGGGTGCGGGTCCAGCACGAGAGCGGCGGGAAGAAGCGAGGGGAGGAAAGCATCAGGCCCTCCCCCCATTGTGCGCCTCCTCGCGGTGTTGCCATGACAATTAGTACGCCTCCAAGCTCAAGATGGCGGTGACGCTGCTGTTCACTTTTGCCCGCCCAGGCTCGCCAGGGGAGGATTCGGCGCTACGACCACAATTAGCCGGGACGCTGCCCTGAAGGCTAAGATGCCGCCGATTGGTTTCGCTCCGAAACCATTCCTCTACAGTGAACGTTCACAGCTGGACACAACCCAACGAGCACACGCGTAGTGGCTGCGTTGTGTCCGGGCTTTCTGGCGCCACGTGTGTTTTGCGGCACACGTTCGTAGGGGATTGAGAGAGAGATGAAACTTTATTCAGTGGCCCGATAGTTCCTCAGAGGGTCGGCGGCTGAGTCCAGCTTGGATCCGACGGCGTAGGTGATTACTGTGGCGGGTGCAAGGCAGACAGTTCCCACCTGGCCAGGCAACAAATTAGTGTCCATTTCTATCAACCAGCCCCAGTTTTTTTCCATTCTCTACGAAGCAGACAGGAGCGCAGGAAATCAGAAATGTGCGGAAAGCTAATCCCTTGCCACTTGCTTGAAGCCCGTCTCATCGACCGTGTCATGGCTTAGGCACGTATACCGCCCCGACAGATATCCCACCGAGTGTCCACCAGTCAAGCAGCAGCTGCGCACGGCGATAATGCATTCTAACAGACTCGCTCCAGCTGCGCCTGAACTTAGTGAGGCCCTCAGACAAGGTTCGTTCGAAATAGGCTGAAGCGGCGTCCTCTTGGTTAAAATGTTATTGTCGTAACATTCCCGGGAGCAGCAAGTGGCCCAAGTGCAGGCCGGTAATTAGACGTTCAACGCTTGCGGCTGGCGCGAAGAAACAAAGAAAGCAGCTCGTGTCGAAAACGACACCCGACTGAGTAGCCCCCGAAGAGGCGGGAAGAAATTGCGGCCTTGCATGGGCGCGCTGGTAATGATAGCTGCGGCTGCAAGTATGCGCTGTAACAGCTGTGACGTGCAAAGCGAGTGACAGTCAAGCGCGTAGCGGACATACGCTCACAAGACAACTGTTAGCTCCCCTGCTTTCTGCAAGACGCTACGGTAATAACCCTGCCGTTTGAAAGATTCACCCATCTTCCGCCATATTTGATTACTAGAATAGAAACAATGCTGCGCTCAAAGCTTGCCAACACAGCGGACCGATCTATCGCGTGAAAGCACTTGTATATACTACGTTTCATACAAGTATGCATTATGAAGTTTCAAGCTCAAGTCTCGAGACGGAAGTATCGAAACGGAAGGCAAAATGTCGGCGTCGACCGCGTCTGTGGCAGCAAAACGGCTGCTAAAAACCTGTGACTGCGATGCGTTTTATAGCGCGTGCTTCGCATTACTGAAATACAAAAAGGCTGCGCTGCTATTCAATACATGGGCATATGCAGAGCCACGTGGAAAAGAGACCGGCGTTCGGTGGCAGCGACACGTCATCAAGCACCCTTCGCGCTAGCCTCGCCCAGCGGTGCAACAGTCACCAGCGAGTCGGGCCGCTCTGGGTTGCAGCAGAATTCCCAGAAATATCGCCCAAACGATTCCGATCTACAGCCAACATGCTAAGAGAAAAAAATTTAACCTGCACCGATTTAACCACGAGCATGCACTCCGTGGCGCGAATTCAATCGGACATTTCCCTTTCACAACTCATGTGAAGTGCTTATGTTTTCTCAGATTTTCGTTATGAACCACCATCGTGGAGTCGTGTCATGCTCCTCTCGACCGACAACGTACAGTTCAGGGCACACGTACCGTCTTTACAAGCGCCTTCAGCGATGCTTCCACCACCATTGTCTCGAGGGCTGCGGTTTGTTTTTCGGTGGTCCACACGACGATACGCCACTGCCACACAAACATCTCAAATAATCGCCGAAAAACAAAAAAAAAAAAAACTGGGGAAGCTTGCAACAAGTTGGGCAAAGCTTGAACTGTAGCGAAGCTGCAGGAATTCTTTCTACGTGAGCAAAGGACACATCACCACACAAATGTAGCAGTTTAAAATTATTTATTGACATGTTACGTCTTCGCTTTGCACTGTGCTAGTTGTAGTCATCGACAAATGCATAGAGGGACGTGCCTACGAGCGCTCGGCATTTTCTCGCTCTTCAAAGTTTTCGATTTTTTTTTTTTTTTTTTTGCAAAAGCCACTGCACGTGCCAGGGACGCTCGGCGGTCCACAAGGCACGCGCTCGCGAGCGTTCAACATTTTTTAAGGCCAGAATGAAGTTCGCGCGGCGGAAAATCCGCCGCGGCAGGACGCCGTATCATATGTTCGTCGGGCTGAACTACATAAGCGAAAACACGGCGTCCGCCGCCACGTCATCGCTGGGTTGATCTCAGCGTGGCTAACTGAACCTCCATGCCCAGAATGAACGGCGGCGTTCAGTAAACAGACCCAGTGAAGAAGCTTCCCGTTTGGGTTGTATGTCATTTGACGATTCTGCGTGACTCGAGGGCGTTCCCTCTGCTGAAATATGCGTTTTAAGTTCGCATAAGCATTAAAGGCAGTTAATGAAAAAAGAAGTACGAGCGTCTCCGGAGAGATCCGAACCAGCGACTCTCAGAACATGGAACCGGCATTCTACCTCCACTCCATCTCGACAGATGGCGCTGTGGTGCAGAAGGGGGCCACAGTCTGGGCAGTGACCACAAGCGCATAAACCTGAGTTTTGGGAAACTGGGGGGCGAAAAAACGGGTCGACCGGGGCAGCGCACAAAGTTAAACAGCAAACAAATTGCGGATATAGCCGAAAGCATAGAGGCTGACATAGAAAGAAATCCTGGAGAAGAGTGGGAATATGACAGGCTCATCAAGACTATGCAGGAAAAAATAGTCAAGGCAGAGGGGGCCAATCGATGGAGAGGAAAAAAACACCCAAAAGCTGGTGGAACAAAGAAATAAAGGCGGCGATAGAGAGGCGTAAACAGGCGTCTGGAGAGCACAGGCAGGCCAAGAGGATGGGGAGACATCAGGAGGAGGTGGACCTAAAATTGGAGCAGTATAAGCAAATGAAACATGAAGTGCAGCAGTTAGTGCAGGTGAAAATAAAGGGGGACAGCGAGCGATGGGTAGCGCAAATACGAGGAAGGGGTAGAGACGCGCCGAAAAGGTTTTGGAACCATGTGCAGGCATTAAGGAAACGTACGAGTCCCACAGAAGGCGGTACTATAGAAAACGCGCAGGGGCAGATACTCAAGGGAGAGGAAGCATTGGCATACCTACACAAAATCATCACGGAGAAGTTCGGTAAGGTGGATGAAGAGGCCCCGCAGCGACACAGAGATGTCGCTGCGGCTAGGCCGGAATGTCTGGAGATAGATGGGGACAAGCTACCGAAATGCTACCCTTCGAGGCACGGGCAGGGTGCCTGAGAACCCGGGCATACACGGGTAACTACAGGCAGCAGGATGAAACGTGTGCAGGCTGCGGCAGTGATCGGGAAACTATAGACCATATTGTCAGGAGCTGCACAGAGATACGGCCACCGCGCGGTGAGGGGGAAACGACGCTGGCGGAGGCTTTGGGATTTGGGGCGAGGGGGAACCTCAACTTCAAGGCCATAGAGGTGACGAAGGGGCGACTGGAGTGGTGGTGGAGGAAAAGTAGGGAAGGGATGGGTACGCAGGCGGAGTAATCATGCGGATGAGAATTTAGAACAGCGAGTGGAGAAAAAAGGGGGGTTGGGGCGATGAGTTTAAAACAGAAAAGAGGGAGAGATGGGAGAGAGGAAGCAAATCTATAGGTTAGCTGGGAGTAGGGCAAGTAAACGTAATAAAACAGGCAAGTCGGTTGCTGAAAACCGACGCCCCGATTCAAAGGGAAAGCCACTAATGATCATCATCATCATCATCATCAGGGCCCAGAGACAAAGGTGCTGCACACGCCTGTCCGGATCCCATTCTAGCCACCTTACCCAAGCCTCCGGATCGAGCCACCGAGCTCTGGCGAGCACTCCTCCTGTTTCTTCAAGACCCGGCGGCGCCACCGGTTGGTTATCGGCTCCTCGACAGCCACAAGATTCAAGCGGCCCCCACTTAGCTGACTCCAATACGTCCGTTAAAAAAACGGAGGCAGCCCAACCCTTTCCCTCTTCTATAACACTGTAGTCCTTTCCACCGCAGTGCCCTCGACACATTATAATGTGGAATAAACGTGATTTCATTCGTTCATTCACTGTAACACTGACCCATAGGGAACCCCGTGATTCGTGCAGACACTGCTTGCCCTATGCCATATGCCTGTCCTTCCTGTAGATATAGTTTGAATCAACGGCTAGGGTGCCAAAGTTGTGCCCACCCGATACAAAGGGGTTAGCCACATCATCATCATCAGCTTATCAAGCCCGGCTCTGCATACTAGAGTGAACTAGAATACCCAAGTATTCTAGTTCACTCTACTGCATACATGCAGCTGGCTGCTCCTAGTATTTTGCTGTAGTTGAGAGGCTCTCGCAGTGACACCGCCTGTTCCTCACACGCCGATCTTCCAAACGGGCCCCCTGTAGCCAGATGTAGCCTAATTACAGCTATCGTACATGCTTATCTCGGCGACACGAGCCACGAGCTTGCGGCTTGAGCTATCAGAAAAGCGTGGACTTCACTTCTTGCAACACCATTTTACTCAGTCGATCTCAGATGTACGTAATCCGCTTTTTAGCTCGAGCACGGCGCGGGACAAGCGTACGTCTATCGTAAACGCCTATCGGATATCGGAAGACCTGTCACATGATTGATTCCTTCGGTTTGCCGCTCGCCGCCGCTCCGCCGCCGACGAACTTTTCTCACCCGTTTTTTCCGCCGCCGGGCGTTGTTCGTCGTCTTCTCGTCGTATATTCGCTCCATGTGTTCTGGCCTTCACGCGCCACACATTACGGCCAGCTACAGCAGATCCGCTGCTAAAAAATAAAAAAGAAAAATACCGGCCAGGCGCACGTGAGTGTGCGCCTCGTGGAGAGCGCGCGGCGTCGGCCAGCTCGACCTTCGAGATCTGCCCAGCGTTCGTGGCGCTATCTCTCGCGAGCTGTTCTCGCCAGTTCACATAAGTTCGCGCCTGAAGTGGGGAGCACAGACGCCGAGTACACGCTATAAACGCAGGGTTAGCGACCCCGGTGAAAAAAATGTTTTCTTTCTAGCTGGATTATCGAAATATTCTAGCTATTAATAGGCAGAATTTCTATCTAGAAATTCAGTTTCTAGTTCATTTATAGCTAGATTGAGATTTACTTCCAGCTAGCATTGGTCAGTCCAGCTAGAAGGGAAAAGAAAAACCCGCAAGCTGGAAATAATCGTTTCTAGCTAGACGAAGAATTTTTCTAGTTAGAAGCTGTCGATTCCAGCTAGAATCTAATAATCTATAGTCATAAATGAAGCCGGAAATTATGATTTCTTCCTATAGTTCATATCACAAGCTAGCTGCAGCACTGTGGAGGCTACATTGTTATCAATAGTGCGCCCACTGAGGGCGCCTAATCCGCCGTGAAGGGGGTCCTGAAAGTACATTCCCTTCTCCCCTCTCGGCAAGTGGCACCGCAAGGCCCCGCCGCCTTTTGTCGCTTCCTTCGCGGTGAGTTAGGCGCCCTGAGGGGGACAACAATGTAGCCTCCATGTGTGCTGCAGCTAGCTTGTGATATGAACTATACAAATGCTCTTTCCATGGAAAGAGCATTTTTAGCAAGAAATAATTTCCGGCGCTAGAACCCGCGGCAACCTTGAAAATGCATTTTCACGGTTGCCGCGGGTTCTTGTGCGCACGTGCTAACGCGGTCCACTTTGGGAGACATGTGAAGCCTGCGGAAAAAACAACCCGGGACTGCCAGCCTCCAGCCTTGCACCACTATAGTGGGAGCTGCGCCAATTTTCATAACGAAGCCGGCCGGAACCGCGGCAGCCGTGCGCGATAACAGCCGTAACGATGTTTGGTCCGCGCTGCCGCGCAAGACTCAAAGCTCCAAAGTTATAGAATAAAAGTAACACAACCATTTTTCACATCACATCTTTCTTCAAATAATGCAGGCCTGTTTTGTCAAAAAAAAGTTTGTTAATGCCACGTTCTCATGTAACTGTCGCATTCATTTAGTTTGAAATGCCGCACGGAGGCAGGCAAGGATTACATCGTACGTAGGTTCGAACCCTGGAATAACGCGTTTTTGTATCTAGCATGGAGGAAAGAAGAGTTTTCGCGCGAGCCAGACTGCCGATTTGCTAGAAACGATTTTTACCCCTACTGTTAAAACGAGTATCGGATACGAGCTAATTTCCGCGATACCACTTCATTAAAACGAAGTTCGACTGCAGTGCTGCGTTATGACGTGCTCGTAGTTCCGCTCAGCCTCGTACATGGCTCGTACCAAGTGATGAGGTGTTGCGATTCTAAAAAGTTCTTAAAACCCAGCGACGCGTAATGTGTAACAGTGCTACAAATAAATTTAAAGCTAGACAAGCACCGACGATTAACAACGAAGAAACGCACAGCGAGCAAAACACTTCTTTCGCCAAATTTAGTCACTGAGTGAGGAAAATTTTTTTCATGCTGCTGCTGCGGCTGCTGCAGCGGCTGCTTGCTCCGCCGATCTCAACGCGACGCTATCTATAGAGAGAGAGAGGTGATTGGATGGAAGAAAGGAAAGGAAAGTGCACTGGGGATATTATTGAGCTCAGTAGGGAGCTCACCTGCATACAACCCAGTGCGGTGGGGAGGGGAAGAGGGGATAAAAGACTTGGGAGGAGGCTAGGGGTGGAATAGAAAAGGCGTGAAAGAGAAAGACAAGAGAAAGGGAGCTATATAAAGTAACTCTACGCGACGCCTGATGCCAGCGACGCTGCCGCCGGGTTACGAGTTGGGGTCCTCCGGCGGCGGTGTTTTCAAACTGACCTAATCTAAAAACGTTGGCCTGAAAGAGCATCGTTTACACGGAAAAACGTAAGGATAACACACTCGATGGCGTCAAGATCTGTTAAGTGGTACTTACCCCCGAATTCATAGACCTATCTTAAACTTAAGCAGCGAGCGTACTTCATGAAGTCCGCTCCAAGACAGCAGGCGGCTTGAACGGGTCTACATTCCCTTTTTTTTTTTTTTTACGGCACTCTACATACGAGCTCGCAAAAGCTATAGTATTACTTCTGCGTTCTGCGCATTATCAATTAACTCATCCCCATATCAGTACGCGGGAATTTCACCGTAACGTGTATTCTGAACGTAATTCCCAGTGCAGAAAACAGAAAAAGGTTGATTGATTGTGCGTTACAAACCCTCGCAGATACAGCGCACACTGCTAGTACCAACTGGTGTTCCTCCAATGCACCGTCGTCCATCCGTCGCCTTATCGCGGAGCAGGCGAGCAGCTGCATCTTCCGCTAGCGGGACAGCGCGGCGGGAAAGACCCGGCTGCTTGATCGTGCAGCAATTTGACGCACCGCTGCAAGATAAAAATCCAACTGAAGAGTTTGGTTTCTCACCTCTAACGGTAGCTTAGCCCACTGGCTCCTCATCGCGTAATAGCGGTCTTCGAAGGTCTGGTTCCAATAGGTCCTCGATTGCGGCTTGAAGTTAAGTGTAGGGTACACGTCGGGCGTGTAAATATCCACATCGCGTCGCATTTTCACAGCACTGCAGTCGCCGGCTGCAGACCACGCAAAAGTAGACTTCGACGCCTTGTGGTGCAACACCTTAGACGAATTGCGCTGCCGCCGAGCATAGCCGTACAATTTTTGGCGCAGGTGAAGCTCGGCCGACTCCTGCGCCTTCTTCGAGTAGTAGTAGAAGCACACGATAGCGGCGCAGGTGACCAGGCAGAAAGCTGCGAAGGTGCGTACTTTGCCGTTGCGGTTAGCTGCAAAAGTACCTACTTTGCCGTTGCGGTTAGCACACTTCATAACGCTGGAACACGTCGATTTCGAGTTGTAGATGCGTGTGAAAAATCACGCGGAAGGGGTGACCAACCGCAGAGTCATATGGGAAATCGCGAAACAGTTCTGTCCACGGAACACTCGAACGCTGACAGCGCGTGACCTGCCATGGCACGAGCGAGCGTGGAGCATCCGCTGCTGAGCGGCGACTGGACGGTGTCTTTGTTACATAGCAGATGATGAAAAATCGAACTGTCGCCGCTCTGCCAGCTTTATAAATGTTTCGATGCCCAAGCAAAAAAAAAATTTTTTACTTTAATAAATCAGTTGTTGGTTCGCGCTCGTGCTGTCCACGTCGTTCATTTGTTTTCCTTTAAGAAAGTGTGTCCTTAGTAAACTCAATCGCAGTTTACGAACATGCAATACCTACTTACTGACGTTCGAGAACAAAGAGCTCGGGAGACGAGAGAAGGGAGACGCCGACTTCACGGCCGGCAATGATGATGATGATGCTTATCGGCCTCCCCTTTGTAACGGGGTGGCGTTGCACAGCAACCTTAGTCTTAACGCCACTGTACAATCACCTCGCCAAAAAAAAAAAAAAAAAGGAACTTCATGAAACTTTTGTGCTTGTGTGACCTTTGTTCGCATGTCTTCCAAGAATGTTCCCCGCTCTTTTCCCACCAACATTCTAACCTTCTTTTACTAACCTCTAGTGCGGTCCAATTCACTTTTCCGTTTACCTTAAAGCCAAGGGCTTCCGGAAGCTGGATGGCTTCCTCACTGAGGACTGGACAGATATACCCTTGCACTCCTTTACAATATGTCGCATGGTTTCTGGCTCCCTGCCGCAGCCTGCACACAGTTCTTCCTGTACTGGCTCGCGGATAAGCGTTTTTGTCCGCAAGCAATCCGCCTGGGCTTCAAAAAGCAATGCACTACCTTTGGTATTATCAAAAAAACTTTTCCCTTGTGATCTCCTGCTTCCCGATCCTGTAGATATCTAAGGAAGCTTCTGCGTCCATCCTCTTTCTCCAGGTCGTGGTCTCTGCCTTGGTCATTTCCCCTGCACTTCCAGGTGTCATATACTTTGTCCTGAGCCTTCTGGTTCTTTTCCTCCACTGTGTGTCCACACTTTTCATGTAAAGATACCGTAACACTTTGGCCGTCCATCTCTGGACATCAATATTTCTAAGTCGTTCTTCAAAGCATATTTTGCTCTGCCATCCCATGTTTCCCTGCACTGCCTCATTTGTTGTTTTACTGTGTGCTCCCAATGCCAATCGACCCACCACCCTCTGATTTACTTCTAGCCCCGATTGAATCTCTGATTTGACACACACTACTGCATTTCATAAGGTGAGTGCTGGCACCATTAAACACTTCCAGATTCCTCTCACTACTTCATATCTGTTATATCCCCACAGTGCTCTGTGATTCATGATAGAGGCGTTTCTTTTGCCTTTCATTTTTAAATGCTCCTCATGAGTTTTTAGATACGTCGGACCTTCGTTTATCCATATGCCCAGATATTTGTATTTCGTTACCCATGGTATTGTTGCTTGTTGAACGAATACCGATTCGTTACGGGCGTCGTCATTAAAAACCAGAACTCCCGACTTTGCTGTGCTAAACTCTAACACCAGTTCAGTGGCTTCCTCCCCGCATATATCTGTGAGCTGTTGCAGACACTGTTCGCTATCTGCTAGTAGTACTAATGTCATCTGCATGTATCAGTCCCGGGATATGTTGTTCCACTTCCTGTCCTGTGCGGCTATAACACAGATTGAAACCTATTTTACCGCCTTCAAGCTTTTTTTCTAGTCTTGCCATGTACAGCATGAACAGCAATGGTGACAGAGGACAACCCTGCCTTAAACTTCTATTTGTGACTACCGGTTCCGTGCACTTCAGGTACTCCTAGATAATTTGCACCTCGCTCTCATTGCAAATTCCCTGCAACAGCTGTATAAAGTCCTGGCCTAATCCCTCCTGCTCAAGTATGAAGTCCTGCCCTCCCGCATCCTCAACTGTATTAAACCTTGTATCCTCGAGTGGGTACTCCTGCTTGCACCTCAAGCACGCAACTCCCGGCATCTTCTTCAGCGGTATGTTTCGGAGCTAACTGACTGCCGTCCACAAAGTTAGTACTGCCGCTTTCTCCCGCACGTGCTACGCTCGAAAAAAAAAGGACAAACAACGATGCTTGCCTACAGCATCTTCCTTTGTTGGTGCGCGTTCAAAAAGGTGCTTAAACTCACTACTAACACTAACTAAACCTTACTTCTATTTGCTCTACAGCATGGCCTCCCTAAGAGAAAAAGAAAAAATCAAAGACTTTCGCCGTCTGGGCCGTCGTCACTGCGCTGGGGAAACACGTCCGTCGTCGCTCCAAGGTGGCAAGCACAATAATCTTGCACAATAATTTTATTTTATATATACACTGTACAGACACAGTCCACCTGCTGACAGCCCACAGCAAAAAGACTTGTGTCCAACATTCAATAACACTGCTGCTGCTGCTGTCAGCCTTGGACCGTGAAGAGTGATGCCGGAAACCCTCGAATGAAGAACGTGTGTTGCGCGTCGGTCTTCTCCTATTCATCGAACGGGGGCCTGCTCAACTATGCCATAGATACCGCTCAGCAGTCGGGCGCCTTCGATGGGGACACCGTCCTTGGGTGGCAGGAATGGTCCCGCATCCCCTTCATATACAAACCTGGGCGGTACGTGTCAAGGACTAACAAGTACAGTACATAACAGCAAACACATAAGAACAGAGCATTTCACAAAGTTGGACATAAATTTCTAGCGTGCCTTGCAATACTGATGTGGGGTATTTCTTCTTGTACGATTAAATCTAGACAGACCTATCAAGTAAAGTTTATTTGCCATGCGACAGAGACAAATGATAGGTTGTTGTATTACCTGTAAAGTCAGGATGCTAACTTGGAAGGGAGTTCTTCAAAAAATCAGAGACCCCTTTCTGAAGAGAAAGATGGTTAAAACGCGAAGCTTTCTCCCATACAACCTGAGCCAAAGTCAAAGCCCAAAATCCAAACTTCTTCAACCGTGTCAGAATGGTGCAATCGGATGGACATAATGCAAGGCACCCGAGTTCGGCTCCCACCACGGGAAGTGTTTTTTTTCTTGAGGCGCTTGATGTGCCTCCACTTATCATCACCATTGTTTTGTGAAACACACTGTAAAGTTGGTTTTACTGCATTTTGTTCTGGTGACAGGACGGGCGCCATCAGTGAGGCATGCAAAACATCGCTTTAACAACTGGGGAGAGGGGATCATACCCTTTTTTTAGATCGAGATAACCTAATGAGATTTCTTTGCAGGCAATGTGCACGTGGCGTGAGGTTAACGCAGCGATAACAGCTGTAGACATACCCCATAGCAAGGCATTGCAGACATTCACTGGCACAGGGTGTAGGTCACTCCTGGCTTTCAAATGACAACAGAAAAACTTCAGACAATCCAGCATTGGTGGCAGTAGCAAATACCATAATTAGGTATCCTGGCTTTGAACACACCTAAAGCTTCCCGGACTTTGTTTACAAACATGGAGTAGGTCCATAGGGGTTGCTGAAATATGAACACACTCATGCACTCTCCCCCTCCCCTGGAGTGCGCCCCTTTATCAAGCCACGGAACTCATTAGGCCGCGAAAAAATGACGAGTCAGCAAAGGATACGGCAGCCGCAGTACCCAGTATGCCGACTGGGACAGTCGAACGGGCTCCTTGTTTCCGGGAAAGAAGATGGGTGCTGCGTGTCCCGGCTGCACGCGTGGGTTGAGGGTGACGTGCACGGGCGCCTTGGGTGTCACCACATGCACCCGCATCAGCTGAGCCACCTGGGGCTTGGCCGCACTGCAAGGTACACGTTCCACGTTCCCAGGGGGGTTAGCCTCTTATTGTTGGCATTTGTCCAGGAAAGGTACAGAAAGGAGGCATAAATGACGCCTGATAGGGGCGTCTGTAACCATCGCTGACAGTGCTCAGAGCACACCCAATGAAAATACCTTACCAGGTCTATTATTGCTAGGCCACCAAGAAAAGCATCCCGGTTGCTAAAGAAGTGCCTGCGTAAAGCCTCCTTATCTCATTCTTCAATAATGATCATGGGTGTTTCAGTCAGAGACACATTATACTAGCCTTGGGAAAACAGTTATACATATTGTTACGGGAAGCTGAAGTGGATGCTCACACATAGCTCACGGGCACCCGTGCCAACGACGACGAAGCACTGGGTGGCATGCACTCAGCTCGAGCTGTCATGGCTGCATTGTATATAGATTCGTTCTCTTTGTAAATAGATCGCTTCACCACAAACCATCGCCCGTCTGATTAGTCCTGTTGCCACGTAACAATATGAATGACTGTTTTACAAAACTCGCCGTACCTATGACTGTATTACAAAAGTCATAGGTATTGCTCATTTGAAATGTATTGCACCCTCAAAAAATAATGGAGACAAACATAAAAACAAGTGTCTCCAGCCAACACATTAGCAAGAAAGATGCCCCAAGACTACCACATTTTGAATGTAATGTGCCTTTTGGTGTTAAGGTGCTCTACTAATGCCAAAGTAAATCTGCCGTTCCAATCCCATGTTTGCGATAGTGTGTAAGCATATTGTAAAATTCTCCCAGGGGTGCCAGTAGGTTGTCACCGACTTGAACCATAGGAGTGGCACTTAGCACGTTAGTTGTAAATATTCTAGCTTTCGCGGAGCTGTGATCCAGACACACTGCGATATTTGTTGCTGTAAAACGCTGCAAGCACATGACAACTTTGTAACGCAGTAGTACTGCACAAGACACGAACCCTAGTGCTCTACTTGAACTGGCTCAGCTTTTCAACTCACCGACACAGACAGGGAAAGTAGAGTGGCATGTGGCTGTTGGCAATCTTGTTGGCGTTGTCCTGGAATGGAATATCAAAGAACCTGCTTAGCTTGCTGACGTCCAAACCAGGCAGCAAACTTATGTTGCTGCAACCATATACCCTGTCATTTGAAGATGAATGAATATAAGGTGAACATGATGATACTGAGGAAAAATAAGCTATTAGTGGCTACACATACACAAAAAGTTGATGACTAGCAATCTCAAAGTGGATAGCACTGTATAGCTATCACATCAAAACAATTTGAAGTACTCTTTGGCAACCTCAGTGTGAAGTTCTAAATGGGATAGCCTTTACTGCCACGCAATTCCACTAGATTCCCACTGGGGGAATGCAGGGGAGTCAATAGGGGTGAAGAATTCCTATAACTACTATGAGGCGAACTGAGGAGGTGAGCTCCTAGGAGAGTTCAAAAATAAACAAGCGGGACAAACAGAAAATCTTGGAAGCATGGCCCTAAAAATGGGATAGCATTTTTAGGGCCAACAGATGGTAAACCAATGAACAAAAAGCCCAGACTTTCTAAGAATGCAACAGAATTTTTAGAAAGCCTTGGCTTGCTGTTCACTGTATGCCCCCCTCCTTCCCCACAGCCCACCTTGACAAGGCCGGTGCTTGTGGTGCGCAGCATCCTGTCGGGCGAGGAGCACATGAAGCGGTGGCCGTGCGGGCACTCGTATTCCACCCCGATGAACACCTTCACCGTGAACTGCATGCCGTCCCCTGGGTTGGACACACAGCAGTCTGCTTGTGCAAGGGTCGTATTCTAGTACCCCAAACCCCTTATTGGTGAACGCATTCCTTTCAAACTATTTTAATTAAAGGGGCCACAACGACAACACGCAACTTTGCTTCATTTGAAAGACTGCACCATTCATGCCACACCAGATTTTAAGTGCAGAGCACTTTAGGGGCTCGCCTCGTCGTCGTAGCTTGCTGGACCCAAGTAGAGCCACACGGCATTCGATCATCGCGGCGTAACCCAGAGGCTTTGAAAGCCAAGCAATATTTATAGTGATAAGCATTTGAAACTCGGGAACCGCTGGTGCTTGTCATACATCTCCCCGTTGTTTAGCACAAAGAAAACTGCGGGTACATTTGAGGCAAAACATACATACAAGACTAACCGGTAGTGCCCGCATTCATTTGGTTAGGAACGCTCGTTGGGTTGGTTTTGGCGATAGTAAGCGAAAAAGAGTGGCAGCGCAACGCTGGCATGTGCAGGAGGAAAAGCAAGCACAAAAAGAACAGAACTCCCGTTGGCGCAGTTTCAGGCAGGGGGTGTGCGAGCACTATGAAGGCGGGAAATTTGAATTGCAAGGGGTGGTAGCAGTGAGCGGATAACGGTGCTACAGCCCATTAAGGCGAATCGCTGCTCTGCACTTCCGACAGCTTTCACATTGAGCGGAATGGCTTTAATTTTTTGTTCGACAGGAGACAATGTTGCCGCCACTCGGCAATTTGCCATTAAAAGGACTGATTTCAAATCACTTGCTTTTTCCACCACAATTAGTGATGTATCTAAGGGAGTAGTGAAAAACTCCATCAAACAGGAACATGAATTAAAGCCATTCTTAGTGAAGTGAAACCTAGTGGGACACATCACCCATGTAATCATGGGTTCTGCCCTTGCCTTAAGGATAAAGCTCTTTCAACTCAACCTTTTACCCGCTGCTTCTGAAGTAACAGGCAACCAGAGTTTGGGCATCGTTCAAAAACAATGAGGCACATTACAAGAGAAATTGCCACACTGTTATGTGAGCCACTCGGACATGACACCGTATTTACTCAGCTTCTGGAGTTATAAACAGTTGTTCAGATGCATAGACATCAAATTACTGACAGGGTGCCTGTCAGTTTCACGGTGTAGATAGGTTAAATGCTTTGCCATAAAGAAAAAGTGGTATTTATTGGATTTCAAGAGCGACTTTCCTGCTTTTGTCTCAAGTAGCGCCAATGTTGCGTTCTTCCATGTGTTATGTCTATTTTGCACAGCGAACAACGAACTTTGCCTCAAGTTTGACACAGTGCTCACAGCAATGAAACCAGACAATCCATGCAACCATGCGCAAACCAACCTTTTCTTTCCCTGTAACCTTGTAGCCACGGACGTCCTCAGAAACTTTGGAGTGGCCAAGCGTTGCCATTTATCAAAGGGACCCAACTAAAACTGTCTGTTCAGTTGCTAGTTCGTTACCTCATCTGGAAGGGGGACACGTTACCTGGGCACTAAGCGTGCCGTTAAGGCATTGTTCACGCAGTTAATTCCCACTGCCGCACCTTTTGACATCGACCTCTCCCTCTGAAACCTGATTTTTTAAGAACAAATTTGCCTGCTTTCTGCAGTTTTTCACCAAAAATGAAGAACCCTACTTACGTTAAGCGTCTAACATTCAGTTGCTAATGTAAAAAAAAAAAGAAGGATAAGATTAGAGGTAACGATGAGCACCTGTCCCACGTTTAAGTTGGACGACAGCGAAACCCGCCCAGGGTTTTCAGCGCCTATTTCAGTTGAACCCACGGAAAGAGGGCACAACGATTGTGAATGGCCCCCCACCTTTTCCGTTCTTCTTGCCCTTCCAGGTCTGAGCCCTCTTGCCCTCCCAGAGGGATGGCCATCGCTCCTTGTCCACCTTGACAGCCACGTCCCAGGGCAGGAGGAAGTTGGTGCCCGCCACAAAACCCGGCTGGTCCTGGATGCCTGCACAATAGGGCCCGCTCACATGGTCAGAGACAACGCATCACAGTGCGGCCAATATCTCTACAAAACGTACCTGCACACAACTGCTCTAAGCTGTCGTCAACACCACACAGGAAGAGGGAAGAAACAGAGAGGACAATGATGGGTGAGATACATGGTAAAAAAAAATACTGTGGTTGATTCTTCTGTCATAGGAATTGGTAAAACCTGAAAGCGAAATGTGCAGAGAAATCTGCAGCTGAGCATGATTTGCGGGTTGGCGGCTGTCTTGTGGGTGTGCTTGGCGAGTGGCGTACTGCTGGCGGGTCACTTCGGCAAAGGTATAATGACGTCATTTCCGTGACGGATATGACGTCAGTGAAATCTTGGTGTATTCCAGCGTAAAACACTTTTGTGCTAACATATAAAACCCGAAAATGAACAATTTCAAGTATAACGTAGTACTTAAGGTCGCTTCCCTGCAATAAGACCATGTGTGCAGGGGTGCACTCTTTACAGGCCGCTTGCTCCGTTGTACTGGCGTCATTTCCGTGACGGATATGACGTCAGTGAAATCTTTGTGTATCCGGGAATAAAACAGTTTTGTGTTAACAAAACGACCAGCAAGAAGTGTAACTGTGCGTTTGTTGTGGTAGCTCTAGTTTTCTTCGATCATGCCACTTGAATGCTAACGGGCATTCAATACAATGTGATACCCCTGTCACACAGCAAATCTAATGTCATTCAAAGTGAATGACATTAACTGTTAATAACATCCGGCTTGGCAATGCGGGTCTACAAGGTGAAATAAATGCTATTTGATAGTGATGGCGGTGATAATTAGCGAGCTCGCAAAACCGCAAAATTATATTTCAAGTGCATCTAGAATGTTTTCATACATAAAACTTTTTTAAAAACATAACAAGAGATCTTTTTTTAAAATAAGAATAAGGAAATCACCGGTTTAGGTGACATCAGTAGACAGCACAAGCCGAGACAAGTCCGCAAAAACAACGCCGCCTGTATAAACAGTGCCTAACGCGTGAGCGAAAAATGGCCAAACAGCCACTCTCCTGTTGCTCTCTCCTACCCTTCCCCGCTCCGTAGCCTTCCAGCGTGCTTTCATGTCCGCCAGCCAGCGCCGCTTCTCGGAAACTATGCAAAATAGTGGAAAGTTTGTTTAGCGTTCCCGAGGCGGCGCTCCTACGCCTTCTTGTTTTTCATCATGCCTGTCTGTCTTGGTCTGTCACTGATAAAACTTCCTTTGTCACGAAGCAAAATCCCTTGCGCTGCCGCAGGCTGATGCTGGCTTTGCGCGCTTATCTACTCGGATCACAGGCCCTGAAATTTTCTGAGTGGGGCATCCCCCCTCTATCCCCTCCGCATTTAGGTATTGTTTTGACCCCCCTGTTCGCACTCCGCATCGGTATGCACTTCTAAAATTGAGGACTATACTGTAGCAGCGCCCGGACAGCGTGGCGGGATCGCAGCTGCTTATCCTTTTGTTTCCTATAATTTTCTTTAATTTACAAGCACGTGATATTATTGGAAAGTAATCGTAGAAGTAAGCGCCTGAACAAAAAACGTGCACGCAATTTTTTCTTCTCTAAATACTCCAGAAAGAAAAATATCAGTAAAATAAAGGCTGCCCCATCCGAAAATATCATTTTTCTGTTAGCTATATGTCTACCCGACAATCAGTACGTTCTTAGACTATTTCAGTCCGCCTCCGTCTTTATCTTTGGAAAAATGCAGCAAGTATGAAGCGAGCGACACGTTGGACGAGATCCCCAGTGCGCCACAGAACTAGCGCCCCGTCACGGCTAAGATGTAAGCGAAACGGCCCTTGAAGCCCAACAGGCAAGCTGACAGACACACGTTGTAGAAGTGGGTGCAGCGTTCGCGACTCACGAGCAGTGACGTAAGGCGAAATGTCCGCCGGCACGCGCCACATAGCGGATCAGTGCCTGAACTAAGCGTCCCTACCCTTCCCATTGAAAAGCGCGCGACGCGTCAGGCAATGTTAATACAGGCGGCGTTGGCAAAAAATATGCATTAGGGTAGTGCACGCACCAGGGATGAGATTTTCTTTTTTGTTAGCACTTGTTTGTCTTTATTTATTTTAAAAACAACATGAAGGGGCAAATATAAGTTTACTAACAGCATTTAAAAACAGCATTCTTTGGTTTATTACTGAACTTTCCTCTCTAATGACTTGCCACTGCTGTCGAGACTACTCACTTGGCTTCTGAATGAGCTCCCAAACTTCAGTTAGCCGCATGTCATTCGCCTGAAATGTCATTCGGTATTCTCGTGTAGCACCGAATTAATGACATTTGCTCTAAATGTCATTGGATCTGCCATGTGACAGGGTTATAACTCTGTTTTTAGTATTCCTCTTATTATGTCACTTCTGACACTGTTTAGCGCAAAATTTTAGCTTTTCAGCATTCCTTAACTTTATTCAGTTAAAAAAAAAAAGGCACCGTTTGGGGCTAGAATGAAGGTGAGCCCGTTACCAAAAGCTAGCTCTTTCAAATTAAAAGCGGAGCTGTATTTTGTCTCCATGACCCCCTTAAAGATGAGGAAAAAGTCTCAAAGCATCCAGGAAGCTTGTGTGCAACTGACCGATGTTGTGCGAGTAGAGACTCGATGGTCCCAAGCAGACTAGTGACCAGGAACTGTAGCTGGGAAGAAGCCCGGGAGGACTCAGCGAATGCAGCATCCCCGGAAGGTACTCGGTGCCAGGAGGGACGTAAGACGCCTTGCCTGCATCTGTAAGAGGCGTCGGTATCAATGCGGTGTCCTGGGCAAATACCTTTCTACGACACCTCGTAAATTTCAGGAGCCTTTGCCCCCTCTTTTTTTTTCTTCTTTCTTTCATCCTCATGTCATCAAAGCAGTCTCTCTCATAAAAATCTGTGCACAATCTTCGGAGTTTGGACTCTCGCAAATCGCTAGATGTTATTCCTTCATATCAATGCTCCAGCTACCTGGACACCTTTTGTGAAACGGTAAGCCGAGTGTCTGGGAAGAACTCCACAGTTAAGGGGGGTCACTGCTCTTAAAACAGCTTCCTTTAATTGTTATGTAAACTCTGTGAAACTTGTCAGTCCTGCTGCTTTTCTTCAGATTTAAAATATGACATTATTTTTTGAGTAAGTCAATTAGTTACCAAGATAATTAGAGATTAGTCATTTTTGGAGGAACACTAGACAGAACAGTGTCAGCCATAAAACTGTAATCTTTATATTTTTCAATACTATAAACCTTGGTGAGTGCAATAAGAGAATTGGTTTTCTGATGCACCAATTGGAACTAATTTTACAGCTCATTAAAATTTGATGGCACCAGTGGCAAGGAACCATTTCGAATGCCCATTTCAAACACGAAAGTTTAATGAGCTGTAAAATTAGTTACAAGCAGTGCATCAAAAAACCAATTCTCTTATTGCACTCACCAAGGTTCATAGTATTGCAAAATATAAAGATTACAGTTTTATGGCTGACACTGCTTTGTCTATTGTTCCTCCAAAAATTACTAATTGTCTCTAATTATCTTCATAACTAATTGACTTACTAGAAAAACAGTGGAATATTTGAAATTAGTGGGAAAAAAGCGGCAAGACTGACAAGTTTCACAGGGTTAACTTGACAATTAAAAGAAATTGTTTTAAGAGCCATGTACCCATAAAGGGCCAAACAGCCAGGGAATGCCTGAGAAAATTCACAGTGACAATCCTATGTGGCACAACTTTCCACTATTTTAAAATCAAGCTTACATGCCAAAACTTGAACACAGTAGGGAGACAATAACTTGAAAGCTATGCACAGAATCAACTGATAAACTGGAAAGAAAAAAAAACTCCACAAAAAGATGTCTGATACAAAATATCCCTTCATTTATTGGAGTATAAGGGCATTAAAAATCAACACCATGTACGCAAATACAAACTATGAACAAATGAAACAGACCATCATCATCTGGATCTTCTGTCCGCTGCGTCGTCCGAGCATCTGACAATGTTATGCTCTTTTCACTGTCATCACTCGACGACTCGGAATCTGCCAGAGGAGAAGGGAGTGAGAATAGTTTGAGCGCTCTCGTCTCAGCGGCGTCCCATGCAATCTTACTAGGCTTGCATTCTGCCTAATATCGCTTCCGACAAAAAGACAATCAGAAGGCACTGTAGTGGGTACTTTCACAACGTACGCACTCCCACGACATACAGACCTGATTCGTTGCTGCTGACCGGTGACTGTGAGCTGAAGTCTGACTCCGAAAGGGGCGTGGCACTTCTTGAGCTAGAGTCGCTGTGAGACAGGCTCTTGGCCCTGCTGCGCGCCCGTGGCTCGGGCTCCAAAGGTGGCTCGTGAGCTTCCTCAGCCGACCCCTCGTCTCGTTCAGCAGCGCTCGGCTCGAAGGCTGGGAAGTTGATTCTCTCCAACACGCCGCAGCAGTCAGCACTGACCCGCAGATAAAAGTCATAGTTGGCAGCCTGAAAATGGCATGTTTGTGGATCAGTCCTTGAGCATACTAGTCACCAACGAGCTATCGGCAAACACACCTAAGAGTAAATTTCTACCTTAATTAAACTCCACTTGTTTTGCTCTTGAATTGAGCCAGTTTTATTGAATATATTGTGAGTCTTTACTACTAAAGTGAGGGTGACAAATTTGCAGTGTTCTGATTCAATTCATATGACACCAGGACACAACACTGGGCAAACATGAATAAGGGGAGCTCAGTGGCTAAGGTGTGCTGCTGAGCACGAGGATGAGGGTGCGATTCCTGACCGCGGCGGCCGCTTTTCTGATGGAGGCGAAAAGCAAGGACGCCCACGCGTACGAGATTTTGGCGCACGTTAAAGATCCCCAGGAGGTCAAAATTAATCGGGAGCCCTTCACTATGGTGTGCCACATCGCCTGCGTGGCGTCAACGCGTTTGACCTTACGGTCAATCAATCAATAAATAAGGGGAGTCTTATACTAAGCACTCACAGAGACGTACCAAAACTTCAAGAGACCCACTGTCAAAGAGAGATATGCTTTAAGAAATATATTGCTGTTCAGAATTGACCACACTGCAAAGAAACTAGAAGACTGAGCACATCAGAAAGAATTAAGGACACAGATGTTTGCACAACTTTAACTGTACAGTACTACCGCAAAATACCGAGCAAGTGCCCCCCCCCCCTCGAAGTGCGGATAGTTCAGGCAACTTTGGGGAGGGGGCCCTTGTTCGGAACTGCCCCGTGATTTAAAATGGTGGCGTGTAAATGTTAACAAACATTTAATCCCCCCCCTCCCCCCCACTTTTCGTGAAAAAAAAAAATCATGCAGTTCATTGGAGAGAAACACATTTTCAGCAAAGATAAAGGAGACTGTGAAGCCCTTCTTGGCACAACCAGTGTTAGCAATTCATACAGTCTTCTTGTCAACTGCGTTGTTGGTACTGTTAGCCAGGGAATCCATTCTTGCCATCACCTGGTCCACTTTTGAAATGCTGAACAAGGTTGAACAGAATGTGTTGAACAAGGTGTGCTCGTGACAAGATTGGAGGGCATTCACGGCGGTGCAAAAGAGCTTTGGTGCCTTTCAGAAATCTTCCAGTGTCTTCTGGCTTTCGTACGGATGCATGTCATGAACCACCGTTGTCACAAAGTCACAAGCACATTCGGCTATGCCATATGACAATAACAAAATGGCGAGCGTGCACGGAATTAATAGCTTCCCTGTGTTCTTGGATTGGATTCTGGTTTAGACAAGAGCCCAGTCACAAGTGTTCCTAGGCGGTTTTGGTTTCACTGGTTTGGGCCATCAACGGGTGGTTGGGAAAGGGGGGGGGGGGTTCTTGATCAGTATTTTACGGCAGAAAGCTCACATTTAACAACAGTGATAAGCTGAAAGAGGAGTTGCCTTCTTTTTCTTATTTTTTCCACAGCCCTGGCACAAGTCAAGAGGGGTTGAGGGGGACCAGCAAGGAAGGAAAGTGCCCTTGTGAGCACTTGGCTAAGAGGGAAGAGAGTACTATCCCCAACTAAAACTCCTCTTGACTGGGTAACTGGTTGGCAGTTAGCAGCTTCCAGTTTTAAGCTCATTGAAAGAATATTCTTTAGGAAGATTATGGGTGGGCAACCCTCTTGAAGAATATTGCCCCAAACGTTGCATTGCCTTGAACTCAAAACAGCGCAAAAAAGACAGGACAAGAAAAGACGACACACAGCGCTCAAATGGCGGCTCCGTGTGTCGTCGTTTCTTGTCCCGTCTTTTTTGCGCTGTTTTGAATTCAAGTTAGTATGCACCAACTAGCCCAAACCACCGTTCTAACGCAGTTTCATCTCCTCTTGAACAGGAATACCTTCACTGGTGGCTAGTTTCCCTTAACCGCAAAGTGGTAATGACGTGACTGCATCCTTCATAAATACTGCATCATCTAGCTCCCTCTTCAAGCCCCGTTTCCAGCGAGAATGGCTTTCTTTCTGCTGGAACCCACGCATATGGCAACAAAGAAATGGAAAGGAGCACCCCCCCGCCCACTAACCTTGAGGATGAAGGGGTCCTCGCGGGTGCACTGCTGCCGTCCGCAGTTGCAGGTGGAGATGTGCATCACCTGGCTGCGGTGGGGCATCAGCAGGGGACACTCCTCCATGCTCACCTCATCTGCATTCTCTGGTGTCCTATGCAGCTGGGTATTAATAAAAGGGGAACGATGAGCGACCCCGCAAGCAATCCCCCACCCCAGCACTAGTGTAACAGTGAGTGCACCCACGGGGTTGATGCAGTGGTTGCCCGTGAGGCTGAGCACCTCGCACATCTGCCGGCCCGACTTCCAGATGAGGTTGCAGTCCTCCTGGAGCTGCTGCGCATACCGCTGGAAGGCCGGGCCCCGGGCGTGCGTGCTGAACATCTGGTACGCACGTGCCAGCTGGACGAGAGAAGGGAGAGAGAGATAGATAAGAGATCGGCTAGCGTCCGGACAAGAAATGACTCTTTGGCAGTCCAAAAACGGCACCAGATTTGAACGTGCCAATTTGAGATTACTGTGGAAACACAACCGGGCATGCAAGGACTGCTGACACTTCGAGAAAGATCCTCACTCATATTGAGTGAGTTGAGCGAGGCATCACGCGGCATGTTGGAAATTTCAAAATAAGCAATCCCTCGTCAATCGATCAGTTACAGTCTACCCACCTTTCTTTCGTGGTACTCAGCCGTGTAGTGAGATGGCAGCCCCTCCTGGTATGCTGAAGACGCCAGGGGAAGAACCTTTCCACATCGCCTGAGGGTAAGAGAAGGGAAACAACGCAGCAGTCATGAGAATCACACATCCTGGCTGGAACTGTGATGTCTGCTAATGCTGTGCGAGGATTGATTACATCTTTCACTGCCCTTTTGCAGTCAGCAACCTGCTTACATTTCTGGTTTTTTCATAAGCAACGAAAACACACAAAAAAAAAACCATTAATACAGCGTGTGGCACAGTACGTGTTCAGGTAAAGATAAATAAAAGGAATTAATTTAAGAGATGGTCTGCACTTCTACGAGCTCTATTTTCTTTTTTTTTTCTTTTTGTAATCACTTGGTGTAGCGTTGACAGTCACTGTTCACCTGAATATACTAATAAGATTACTATAAAGAAATAGCATGTGTTAATGCTATTTGCCACCTGAATATACCAGAGTAAAAAGATTACTACATATAAAGAAATAGCATGTGCTAATGATATTTTCTAACAAAAGAACTTACTAGAACTTCCACTGAAGCATTGGGGTTCCGATTAGCCTCTCAAAAGATGCTCAATACAACACTGAGAACATGGGTGCACGTGACACATCATTAACTTGTTCAGAGATGTTGATCATCATCCCCTCAATACAGCCATAAAAAGTGCCACATTTGGCACATTAACAATACTTACCCTTCTGAAAACCGCACATCGATGTCAAGTGCCGCCTTGATGGACGATGCCATCGAGGCTCCCGCCATCGTGGTTGTTGACAAGAAGAGGTCCCGAAGCTTGACAGCCACCTTGAACCAAGTTGACACGGTGGGGAGCTGGGGAGAAGTTGGCAATTACTCATGGTTGTTACAGCCGCGTAGCGCACTTTTCAAACATTACTTAAGCCAAACAATATTCTTGGTGTTTTTGGACATTGCGAGGGCAGGCGTTTGTGTAACAAGTTGGGCAAGGTAAAGCAAAAAACTACCAACACCTTGTACCTTCCTTGGCGATTTGGCCAAGCAATGCTGGTAGAAGCTGCTGAAACACTGCTGAAAATGCACATGATAGACAATAAATTTCTTCATTCTTTTAACCAACATGTACGTCTGCTTTGCATTTCTAATGCTTTGTTCAGCTGCCCCATCGGTCACCCACCAAATTTGTCATACTACTGTGCATAGCAGTGGAAGCACATTGATGCCATTCCCGCTGAACTCTCATTTTTCATTGCATTTTTCCACAATACTGCTCTGCACTTTCTACCAGGAAAGAGCGAAACGTCCCATGACATTTTAAACTTGAGGGAAAGGGCCTAGTGCTACCAAAAGTGCAGCTGTTATGTTGGCTGCAGTTTCATCTACCTGCACTCTGCCGACATTGGCCAGCCCCTAAGAGATGCCAGTGTATTTGAAAGAAGCCACAAACCTCAAAGTCAGCTGGTACCGGGTGCCTGCCGACATTGTCGTCAAAGCCCTTGGACAGGGCCAACTCGATATGCTGCCACAGGAAGGATGGGAAGGAGTGTTCTTGGGAGCAGACATCCTCAGCACCGCCCAGTGAGAGTGACAGGAAATCATCTGGAAGGCAAGCACTACCATGGGGCACACTGGTTGGCTACCAGTAAGGTCAATGAAACCTGAAGCTGTTTGCATGACTTCTTTTATTACGAATAACCACTTACTAAGTAACACAATTAGTTCAATAAACAGCATGGTTTAGCCTCCGAAATTCTCATAAGGAAAATTCCAACAGGACCACTTTGCACGTGACCAGGTCATTGGCATTAGAATGTGGACAAGCATTGATACCTCAGAAATTTGACATCTGTCAGCTCTTAGAACAAGCAAGGCTACAAAGCGTGTAATCAGCAAAAGGATCTGATACCCAAATGCCATGTTTACGTGTGTACCTGCTGTGACAATTACATAACAAAGTAAATTGTTAAACACTCATTTTTGACCCTTCTTTTCGCTGCATAACTGCATTAATGTAGGTCACAGGCACCTGTGGGCCCCACTTGCTCTCTTGCAGTGCTTAATCACAGGGCAATACAGTACCTGAAGCTTTGGTGTTTATCGCATTCTAATTGCAGCACCTTGGTTGCATGCAAAGTGGTCCTCTTATGATTTTTCCTTGGGAACATTTTGAAGGTTAAACTAATTTGGTCACTTAGTGGAGGGAGGACAGGGGGTTATTTAAGTCCATCACAGAAGAAAAATTAAAAAACTGAAAATTGCAACGTACACAATAGAAGTACAGACGACAGTTAATATTTAGCACACATTTTCACACCGAACAAGAAATCTGTTCAGTGCATAGATTGAGCTTATCCAAAGACAATAAAAAAGTTGCCTTCATAGATAATGCTGGATCCCAGAAAAGGAACATACATGCAAAAAGTTCAATGCTTTTTTTTTTACTGTGCATTAGTGTGACCAGCTGCAATTTCTTTGGCTCCATGAATTGGTCAAAATTAAAAATGGCCACCACACAAGCTGTAAGCTAGAAGTTACAAGTTTTAAAGAATCATGCATAGGAACACAAATCTTATTTTGTATTTTTAACCCTGTTAATTTTACCCATAGTGTATTTTTGTTTCATTTAGGTCAGAATCTCAAGTGATCAATTATACAGCCTTGTAGTAGAAAAAAATGTGTGCACTACAATGATCAGTACCTGTTGCCACAATTTATTATCTTTTTAAAACAATCCAACGCACCCTTGGAACTTCTACAACATATTACACATTTAGTCCCAAGAAAAATTTGGCAAACCTGAGAGCCCATCTTCATAGTCAGGAGAGCAGAAATCCTTCAGCTTCTGCAGAAAGAAGTCAACCATATCCTCGCGGACAGAGGATGTCGTTCGGACGTAGACAAATTCTTGGTTGGCAGGCACAGCAAAGAGGGAGTTGTTACTGGAAAAGGATGCAGCCCCATTGGCTCGTCATGAGGAACAACGAATCACACACTTTAACTGAAAACACCTAACGGTGTTTGAGGCCACAGCTGAAAACTGCTCTCACATGTGCAACAGAATCGACAGCTGGGCCAGTTGGTATCCGTCCATCCTAAACAGCGCTTAACAACACAACGATGAGGTCAAGCATTTTTATATTTCGCCAGCCTGTCTGCTTTTGGGAGCAATTATAGTGCTCCTGCTTATGTGCGGGACAGCACTACAAGATATAGGGGCAGTGAAACAAATATGACAGCTACGTGTACAGTGGTGCTTGTGATCTATATAATGCAGTAGGATAAAATACATTGGCAATGGGTGTTAAACAGTTCATCCTGTTATACAAAAACCAACATCAGAAATACGGCCAAAACACAAAAGCAACAGATGAAGCTGCCCAAGCATAAACATTTCTGACATTATAATACCCCAAAGCAACGATTCAACCCAAATACAATCCAAAGCAACAATCAACTGGACTTCTGCCGGGGTGGCATGATTCTTGCACTACAGTCGAACCTCGCAATAATGAAACTGCTAGGGAAAGACGAAAAATTAGCCTTTGCGGGAATTTCGTTGCCTTCAGAATGAAGCATAAAACAACATGAAAATCGCCTGCAAACCGAAAATTTATCTCAGAAAGTTGGTTACATCACTTTGCGAGCTTTAGCTTGCACCAACTTCAGAGCTCAGCTCTCACACTACAGGAAGCGGTTCATTGCTAGTCGTTGTGCCGCGTGCACGTCCAAGAACACCCAATCATGTCAAATGTATCCAAAACATCCCGCGGCTTCACTTCTCTGCACGTTTTTCTCCTTGATCTTCAGCACCGAGCATGTCCAAGCATGCAAGCAAAGTCCAGCTTCTTCTGTTGACGAACTTTTCGAAAGAGTGGAATCTTGTTGTTCTAATGCTGTTCCCAAAACTAAGTAAGCACCGTTGACGTCCAGAAAGGCCACAGCCGTGTCTGTTTTGTTTTGCACACGTGTGTTAATGAGTGGCGTCCTTGCTTTTCAAAATGATAGAGCAAGCTGCAGGCGGTTCCAAACGCATTGGCCCTACCTTACCTTCTTTCGCTCGGGCCACTGACTTGGGCAATAATGGCTGTCTTATCTTGTAGCGATAAAGATTTCCGCTTTTGGGCTGGCGGAGGCCAGCATATTATGAAAGCAAACATGTGCCTGTCACCACACACACAACAAATGCACGCGCGCTGTTCAGCGGCAGCCGGCTAGCGTAGCCCGATCCAAAGCTGTGCCGTAAGTCACCATGTGTTGCCCTGTGAAGGTGTCGCTGCAAGGCTGCCTCCACGGCCACCGGCGGCGCGCTTTTTATTTTTTTTTTGTAAACAAATATTACAGTGGCTGTGCTGTGCCAGTTTACACACTTTGAGTCCAAAAAAAAAATGCATTTGAACACTTTTTGGACACTGTGAGCCTAAATGGGTAGATAAAATGCCGACTGGACTTGGAGCAAATTTCGCTAATGTGGGATCCCTTTCTAAAAACATTTCGTTGCCACAAGATTTGAAATACATGGGCTTCTATGGGCACTCGCTGGGGACCCAAAAATATTTCGTTGCCACGGGAATTTCGCACTTGTGGGAATTAATTATCGCGGGGTTTGACTGTATACCACCAACTTTTTCCACAGCTTGAATCAACAATGTTAAGTCTACAAATGCCCAGAAGCTCAACAAAAGTTCAAATTTGAGTTTCATGCCCCAAAACTACCCTTGGTTTCTGAAGATTGCTCTGTCGTGGATAGGTACGGACTGATTTCAACCACATGGGGATCTTGAACGTGTTGATACAGTAGCTAATGAAGCTGTGTGGCTGGAAAAAGTACACCATTTCTGGCTGAAAGCACTGCCAACACAAAATGGTGCTTCTATGCTTTCATCTTCCAGAATAAGCTGCTATTGCTAGAGATACCACCTTGTTGTGCTGCAGTTAGTAAGCATTCACATCCCAAAATTGCGTGATATGACCCAGGACATGGCCCCGCAAGCAATGGTGTAGCCAGTGGAGGTAATACATGCTCTCATAAAAATAAGAGAGCTATAGAGAGAAAATTCGCATGCTAGATCATACCATTCAATAGCAGCTTTGATACTGCAGCTTGATGCAGTTTCCAATTATTACGAGGCCCACAATGTGTGGCACATGCATGAGGATCACAAGCTGGTCCCACCTGATGTTTGTGATGACCCGACTTTTCCTCAGGATTCTGTACACTTGGTCTTCCAAGGAATGCTCCAGCTTCTTAATAGGAGACAGCTTCTGTAACAGCAAATGAGCACGGATGCAGCTCCTGGAGATGTGACAATGACGTGCCATTACACTTTACTGTCGACCCAAGCTGGCACTGCACCTTAGATTCGGTGAGGTCGTAAACTCGATCTTCTCTCGTAGCATTAGTAAGGATTAGGACAAGCGGCCACTTTGAGCCAAGCACGCATCGTTGCGTTATTCTACAATATGACTTAAAAGCAACGTGAGAACTCCCCATCATAAAAGAACTTGTCATTTGCCGTGCAGGGCGAAAAATGACAGCAGCAGCAAGGAATGTCACAGGCAAACTGCTTTCAGCTGCTTAACGTCCAACCCGATTTTGTGGGGAAATTTTAAGCAATGTGGGGACAACAGCTGTAGTGATTTGACAAGCTGTGTACATGATCCAGCGTCCTATTTCTGTCTAGTCCTCCGCAGGCTAGAGCCACGCATACAATTCGCCACGAGATCGGCCTATAGGTGGCGACAGCGCCGCAGAGCTAGTGTGAATGCTTCGCTGAGCAGTAGCGGGTGAATGCACATTGTGGGCGTGCGTCGTGTCTCTTTTGCATCGTATGTGTACATGAAATGCGTAGATACGGGTGGTATGCTCTAGTTCGCTTACTCAACATTCGATCTATTGCAAGGAAGAGGCAATAGGAAGAGGCAAGGAAGAAGGCAATAGGCAAGGAAGAGGCAATACGTCTGGAATCTCTGAACGGCTGAAATAATTACACGGAACCTGTATGCCGTGATTTGTAGCAAGCTTGTTCCCACCTATGATGGTGAACATTGAATGAAAACAGAAAATAAAGACAAATCAGGAAGCCCCAATTTTGGGAATTAAGTTGACAACAGCAGAGGCTTTCATTGGTAACATGAATCATAATATTTGTAGAGTGCCCTGACTAGAGTCCAGGAATTATGGCTCGCCTTTTTAAAAATGTTTTTTAAAATCGCTCCTTCTTAGACTCAGGTCCACAGTTTAAGGCCCCCACAAGCCTAGGTCTAGACTTAAGATACGACTTTATTAGGCATACAGTTATGCTTAGCAAAATGCGTTTTTGGACAAGGTAATTCGTGTCGTGGTTTAAAAATGGGATACATAAAATGAGAGAATAAAAAAAACAGCACAGATGCAATCTTACAACTGTCTAATTCCACCAAAACATCCGGATGAAATACTCTGGCACATCCAAAAGAATATATTTTAAATTATACATAAAGATTACCAAAAACATTGTTGCATAGTATCAGCAATGACAGTCCAAAAATACCATTCATTTTAGAAAAGGAATGTGGAGAATTCCCTGACATAGGCTCTTTAGCATGCGCAAAATACATCCCCGCTAATGTATGAGCGATAGAACCCAGGTCGTGCACAGAAAAATTGTTTTTGTTTGCTTCTAATTACTAAAAAGACACAGCGTAATTTCACAGTGGTGTGGCAAATGCACGGGTCTCAACGTCTCTTGCCCGATTCATGTAGCTAACTTATGTCCGTTAAATAACCACCATGCCAACTTCCACAAAGCACCTTTTGATGTTCCTAAGACAGCAGACGACTGCACTCATGGGTAAGAAAAGTGCAAACTTTTGGAACAATGCTTTTAAAACGTCTCATGCTCAAGCGATGGCCACGGCGATGATGTTTCGTGGAACTAACGAAGCGCGTTATCCCGCAACTACCGCTGATTATTGCGTTCCTAGATTAAATTTTCAAGCAGAGGCAACTATGTCATTGTTTACTGCCAAACAAGAACACATATTGTTTTTTTTTGTTTTTTTTTTTCCTTTTCAACATGCGTGTTGCGTCGTGCACAATTTGAATGAGCAGCTGACGTGAGAGCGGCATCCACACTAGGAACAGTTCATCCCTCCACCGCCAGGGGCCGACTGTGTTCGATCTCGGGGCGAACAGCTGGTGCCACTAGAAACTGATATCCCAAGAACAGTTCTCCCGCTTTAGCACTAACTATGCTGTTTGCAGAACACAATCAGAAGTAAGCTTGTAAGTGACAAATGATGACTTTTCGTTCTCGATTGATAGTGGGGTTTAACGCACCGATGCAGCACAGGTGATGAGGTGTGCCGTAGTGGAGGGCTGTGTATTAATTTTTACCACCTGGGGATCTTTAACGTGCGCCGAAATCTTGTACACACGGGCATTTGTGCTTTTCGCCTCGATCAGAAAAGCAGCCGCCGCGGCCAAGAATCGAACCCGCGTCCTTGTGCTTAGCAGCACGCCTTAGCCACTGAGCCACCGCGGCGGGTGACTTTTCTTTCTCACTGGCAGTCACAGCTTAACCACCTTTCATTTGTTTATCCTCTGAGGATGACTGTGGAAATCATTTAGCGCAAGCGGCAATGCATTGCAGGCAGCGGTTGGCTTACCGATGATTTGGACTTGACCCGCACATCCAGCAGCTCAGAGCTGCTCCCTTCTAGGGGACAAGTCAGGAACACAAAGAGAACCCTCGGCGAACACGGGCGCCCATTCTGGATCCATTCGGCCGACACCGGGCAATTCTTTAGGGCATCCGTGACGTTTTGCTGGCAGTTCACCCTGTGAGGTGATGGCCAAACATGTTAAAGATCAACAGTCAAACTGCACGCAGCATATGCAGCAGAGGCTACAGCGAATGTTTTAAGACGCTTCTGGAACTATGTTGCACGGGCGTTTACAGAAAAAAAAGCCTGAAAAAGAAGTCCTTTATGTTCCTCCACTATAAGCCATTAATTATAATGTATCGTCAAAGCTGGGAAACACATTTTTTTGCGAAAGTCTACAATGGGCGTTAAGTTACAACCAGACATGAAAAATATTTGTCATAAATCTATCAAGTAAAGCACAAATACAGCCTCTGCATTGTAAAAATACAACCTTCATCCCTCCACAAACAGCGTCTGTTCACAAAACTTTTTTTGTGTTAAAATACCAAAATGGTTACTTTATAAGAGTAGGAACAGGTGGGAAATTTTCTGTTGCCTTTGGTACTGAGACATGCTCACCTGATGTTGTCCAGTGTCCGGAACAGGTGCACGTAGCTCACGTCAAGGGTTGCGGTAGGGTGCACTACCTGCACAAGAAGTTCCACAAGCAGGGGTATTGCCAGTAGGCAATTAAATATACACCACCTGTGGAAAGAGGGCTAACCAAACAGCAGTTCCACACTAGCACTATGATCTATGTACTGATGCAAAAAAATTATTATGTAGGGGAATAATAAGAAGAAGGTGGAGGAGCAGTTTATTTGTCATAGAAGAAAAGTTACTATTCATTAAATATACAAATATGGGTCCCAAAGTCCCCAGATGTTCAGCTGTGTCTAAGCTATCCCTGAACAAAATACGGTTATACTTCAAAAATTCTTCACAACTGCTTCACAAAGTTAAAACCCTCACTTCCCCTTTTACTTGTGTAAACAAAGCTTTATTAGACCACTTAATTCACTTTTGGCCGGCTTGTGGAAAAAGAACAAGCCTATAGATGGTTGCACGCAAATATCCTTTTTTGAGTAAAATGACACACAAAAGTTGCCATGCATGACCAGTCCTTTAAGGAGCCATGCAGACAAAACACACGCTTGGTTCATTCGAAAGATTGCTCGTTAGAATCATACTGGCACAACTTTTAACGCACACTTCGCTCAACTAAGCTACATAATTAGGGAAAAAGGGAATGGCCATGCCACCCTCTAGCTCATTTCCTACAATAGAACCTATAATGTCATATGCACCGAGCTGTGCGATTGGCTGAGGCCAGCAAAAGCAAACACAAATTGGGCAGGGATTATAAGCTTGCTGAACGAGATATTTGCGCTTAAATGTAATGCACATTCATTTTACGGCAGTAAGAATGGTGCGGTAAACAATGAAAGTTACGAAAATACACGTAAGCATATAAGTACTGATGCGCACTGCTGTTGGTACTGGGCACACTATGCTTGTTTAAGCTGCATAGCAGTGCGCCGCTTTGTAGTTGTCTTACACGACACTGGCCCATTGGCAAAAGCAGCGTTGCCTTACGTGACCCTGTTTGTCGAGGATACCCCATGTTTCACGAAAAGATTACTTTCTACAGTAACAAAAACAAGCCAAGTGCAAATACAGTCAAAAACAAAGCAACGGCGGACAACAGTCCACGGCTGACTACGGTAGCACCATCTGGGAGGACTGACGGTACGCCAGGTTGCAGAGCCTAATGACGGACTGGAAGTTTGTTTGAATACGGGCACTCATGACTTCAATGCTGATGTCCCGAAAACACACAATTAGGCAGGAGAATCAAAATTTTAACCTAAATTGATTACTTTCTCAGTGAATACGGTATAATTTGTTGCCGGACAAGAGCTAGGGGCACTATAAAACACGAAACCTTTGGAATAAAACAAACATATTTTGCCCGCATGGCCCCTTTGAGGATAACTAAAAAATCAAACACGTACACTAGTCATTCAGGAGCGTACACAATAGTTTCACCAAAAGTCACCTACCACAACAAGATGCGACAAGTGGAAGAGATACAACATCGTCTGGGCGACTGTGCAGTGCAGGTCATTCCACACTTCCAGGAAGCTCTGTAATTTAAATGCAAAGCGTGCAATCATCACGTTCAAGCTAAACCAGTGAGTTGAGGTGCAGATGTCTTGCAAGATTTCAACACATTTAAAATGACCTCGAGACAGCCTTATTATACAGCCCTTTGCTATGGTGAGCCTTTGGGTATTGCTTCGACATGCAAAATCCTAAATTTTATTTTCAGCCTTTTTGCAAACCTTTATCGACTTTGTATTTTCTGGCTCAGCATGTGTGCACAGATTTATTTGGTGTTATGCAACACTTACACCGACTTTATCTGCACCATGTATTGCAGCATTATTTCATACTTATGCACAGTTTATGTAACCAATGTATTGTGCTGCACTGCACAGTGTTGCAACGCTCCCATGCCAGAATTTTTTCTCCTTGTTTACACTGAATCATTGCACATGAATTCAATTTTGTGGACTACATTTTTTTTTCAAGTTTTAACACAAAACCTGCTTACTTTGTTTACTCAGATGAATGACCTCGTTGTATTAAAGTCCTTTCAAGCCGAGATACGTTTGCATTCATGAAGTAATACACAGTTTAGAGTATTTTTCTATTGCGTCTTTCTTTTTTCTTTTATCATCACTCTATTCAAACTAACGGTTGAAAAGGAAAGACTACAAATTGAGATCTCCGTGCACGATACAAGCTCATAAGTGAGCAGTGAACAACATTCTTGCTCTTGCCCTCAATTTAAAGCCCACCTGAGTTTCATAACTAATCACAACAATTAAGTGCTAGTCTGCAGTTTTTGTGAGAATGCAATTAGACATGGCCAGCCAACTTGGTGTCTGAATTTAAAACTTGGAGTGCTTGATTTATATCATGTTAAATGTTAAAATTTAGGAGTTCACATTTGGTTTCTTGATGATAGCACCTGCACGAGTTATTTACAACGTATTTTGGAACTGCAAGCTACTTTATCAAGCATGTTCGTATGGAGTATAAAACACATCTAGGACACTCAGGTAGTGCACTCTGGACCACATAGGTGATATTCATTGGTGACATCGAATTTGAGGTAGCAGCCTGAAGATGCGGGGCTCCATTGATTTGATCATCTGGTCTTCCTTCCCCCTTTCCACCTGCTGCAATTTGGACAGCTGCTTTTGCCAGCTTTGACAGCCCAGCATACACAGCACAAATGTTTCACTTGCAGAAACTTCCCATCGTGCAGTCAGTTGCACCATCATTCCACTGACTTGCTACATATGCATGAAGCGCACCCCACACAAAACCAACTTTATTCTTGAACTCTTAAGGCAAAGCGATTTTTGCCACTGTAGTACACTGCATGTCTGACTAATGCCCCAAGAGTGCTGAAATAATTAACAAGTCTATTGGAGTTCTTTGAAAGGCCAAAGTATTTATGCAGGCAAGCATCTTCAATTCCCCAATGGCACTGCAATGAGT
Organism: Haemaphysalis longicornis; assembly: GCF_048455015.1. Classification (NCBI taxonomy): domain Eukaryota; kingdom Metazoa; phylum Arthropoda; class Arachnida; order Ixodida; family Ixodidae; genus Haemaphysalis; species Haemaphysalis longicornis. The sequence continues at coordinate 31,664,011 of NW_027526422.1, read as the reverse complement.
ATGAATTTTTCGCATTTAGACCACAATGAGCCCAGTCACCTTGATTTGAGTGTTTGAAATCAATTTGTCCTCCTTCTGTGTGCTTCATAATAGAGGTTATATTTCCTAGTTGGAGTTATGGTAAACTTTTTTATCAGCATGTTTAGAGCATTTACGTCAGCTTATCTCAGACAGCGCAACCTCAATTTAAGATATTCTGGTACCTTTTTTTCCCGTGTGTGTGAAAACAAAGATAATTACACTCAACTCCTCTGCCCATGCAGTTCAGCAGGCCTATTACCTTAATACACGACCTTTTGAAAAAACGAAAGAGAGTTCTGCGGATTCTCGTGTCACTGACGGTGACACACTACCAAGGCTTGCACTGCAATGTGCAGTGCCATGCACATGAAATCACTTAACAGAACGACAATGCAACCTGCCACTTGGTGTCAAAGTTTCTGTACGAGAAAAATTAAAAATGAAATTCTGGGGTTCAATGTGCCGAAGCTACACTTGGGCTATGAGTCGCGCCACAGTGGAGGGCTCCAGATTAATTATGCCCACCTGGAGATTTTTAATGCGCACTGACATCTCGACGCACAGGCGTTTTTGCTTTTTGCTGCCACCTGAAAAGCGAACACCATGGCTGGGATCGAACCTACATTCTTGGGCTCAGCAGCACAACGCCTTAGCCACTGAGCCACCACGGTGGATTTCAGAAGAAATTTATGCAGCATGACTAACTGTGCAAGCTCCAGTTTTGCTTCAAAACTCGGTACCACCAGCAGATTTTTTCACGGCAAAAGCAACTTCCAGAGCTCCGATGACCAGCAAGGTGAGAAAACACAAGTCTTATCAATGTGGCCCCATACGCTCAGAATTGGTTGTTATGAATATATGTTCTGTGCAGTGCTTGAGTATTCCAGCTTGAGGGCCATATCTAGGAGCTAAATTCCAATGCTTTACCCTAAAAAAACAAGGGTAGTATGTATTATCACATCAACCTCGAGAATTACCATCATAAATTTCTCACGGCAGTTGCCTTTGATTGGCTAGGACACACGCCACTTAGAGATTCTCTGGAACAAACGTTCCCCAAAAACTCGCTCTTAGAGCTGCTCTTGTGGCGCCATGGTAAAACACCTGCCATGAAATGAGAAGGCTCAAGATCGAGTCTGACAGGGGAGGAGTGTGAATTTTTTTCTAGCTCTCACAATTTTTGAAGATTTTGCTCATCATCATTTTGTTAATGCTTTTTTTTTTCAATTCTGGTTATTACTATATCAAGCAATCGACGCACAGGACTTCTGCATATGCTGGATTGTGTTGTGTGCCATTGGGCTGAATTAGGTAGGTTATGATACATTCGGTAGGGTGTTGAATAGGTTAGGTCACATTAGGTTAGGTTCACTGAGGTAAGGTTATGTTAGATTATGTTGAGAGGTAATGTTATTCAACAAGTTTTAGGCCAGCCGGCTTTTGTGGAAACTGCCGTAGGAATTTCCTGGAGGTAATTCTCACGCCTGCCGTGAGATTAGACGCAGTCAAAGCAAAATAAACAAAAAAAGTTCTCGTTAACCACGTGTTTTTCAGCTCTAAATATTACTTACGACCTCCAATGACTAATAACGAGACGAGCAAATTCGTGAACTTACTTTTTCTTTGAGATCTTGCTCCATTCTTCGACATGCTTGCACCAAGCACGCCGTGTCGAACATTCCAAAGCAGTGGAGGAAAATCACTCGCGTTTCGCGATGATAAAATCCTTCAATCTTGAACTACGAAAGGAGAGAGGGTGATGGGCACAGAATCAATACTATCAGCGCCTAAGATACCTAGTGAACGACGGATCCGCTGACAAATACTTACGTCGTCATTAATAACTTCTTCAACTCCCAACTCAGGCTGCAGGTTGTTTATGCGAAGAATAAAACGCATAGCGAAATTGATTACGACGCAAAAACGACCACTTCAAGCCGTTTGACACAAGTTTCGATTTGCAAGTTTCCATCTCACCTCGAGAACATTATTGCCCAAGGTATCATCAATGAGGCTTGGCTTGACACTGCCTCCTTTGAGAGTAGTTTTTCCTACGAAAGACACGATGCACACTTTCTCTTTTAGCGCCGATGTGAGTTCGGGCCTGAAGCAAAGAAAGAAAACGAAAGATCGTGATAAATATCGAACGGAGCTGCGCACTTTCGACTTTCCTTAACGACGTGCTATGTTCTCCCAGTAGGAAGGAATACCCAGTAATTGTTAACCTTGCGGCCACGGTAATAAACCTGAAACAAAAATACTAGGTGACTCACAAAATATCTTCTATACTTGAGACAGCAAAGCGGTGTCCATACGGAGGTGGCTTCCCGTGCTTTGAGGACGGCGCCATCTTTAAAAGTCTATTATGGATTTAAGTTGGCCTGGATTGGCTTGAAGTAACATCGGTAACATTTTCATTACGTCCGTAAGATTGGATTCTAAAACAGAAGCCGTATCAAGCCGAGACAAAGCGCTCTGGCTGATTCACGTGGATTCGATATCGTGAACGATTGTTTACAGCGCAGCATTAAAATGAGTTCTTCCTCTGAAGATGAACTTGAGGAAGATCAAAAAGCAGAGGTGAAATAAGTACTTTGTTATTTGTCTCCCCAGTAAGATAAAAGATGAAATAGACCTCACGTTTTTTTCTCTTCTAGCGTGTTGACGTGGGTACGTCGTCGGACGAAGAGTTTGAACTCGAAGAAAAGAGTGAGGTAAGATAATCATTTCGTTATCTACCTTTGCCAGCAAAATATCGATTGACAATATCCTTCGTTTTCTTACTTTCTAGACGGAAATTCGAAATGGTAAGTTGCGCAAAAGTGTGCTGGCCGCACGCAAATCGGTTGAACTTTTCCAGACCTGTCAACTCTGTCTTTCGAGGAGCTTCAAGCCTTGAAGGAGAAAATCGGCCTAAAAATGCAAGTTTGCTTTTTCTTCTGTATTAAGGCCTCTTTCGCGCAGTTTTAGTATTCATTTATACAAGACTGTGGGCTTGTCATGAGTTTGCCATCGTTACAATGTCTGTTTCAAGGCTGTAGTTATTCAACGCGCAGCATGCACTTCGCAGGCAGCTTAGGAAGCCGAGAGTTTCACCAAGTTGCGCTGCTTGTGATGGTAGAAGTTGCACCTGTCGGCATCCAAAATGTTTTGTGGACCCTTCAGCCATGCTTCCTTTTCGTGTTCCGTCAGTTCGTAAACTACGCAGCAGTATTCGGGGGCATGGTTTCACACGACATACTGGTACACGTCCATTTTATGTGCGTTTATTTGCAGGTACAAAGAAGCTGTTTTTGGCGAGGACCGCAAGAAGTCAAAGCAGAACTTTACGCGGGACAACAAGAACAGGTAAATAACGCAACTTTCGTTTGGTTACGCACAGAAACGGTATCTACTTTGAGGGTGGTGGAATAGTGCTGTGAGCAAAGGCTTTGGTTAGAAGTGAAGGAAGCAAAAGCATGGCTTATACATGCATGCAATAACTGTGCCGCTGACTTGTCAAATGCCGTTTGTTAAAAGGAACAAAGCTAAGGTATCTGGGCAGACTCCTTGACAAGATTTAGCTTAAATTGCTTCATTGTTTTGCACGTTTTCGGTGAAACCGTGTAATCCCCAGTGCCCCTTGAATATGAGGATTTTTCTGTTGTGGCAATGTTATTTTAGTATTGAAACTATGATGCCTACAGGACATTTTTTGTGTGCATAGCATGTTTTAGTGGTTTTAATGGTGTTTTTCAAGCCACATGTCGCAAATGGCTTGCTGTTACACGTTCGTTGTAGCAGTACGCTTAGTGACATCTCTTCTATTCCTCGTCTATCTATCCTCTGTTGTGCTGTCGTCTATTTCACCTGTGTTTGCACTTTTGTTTAAATCAGTGAAAGGTTTAAGCCAAGAATGTTGTGCCGGGTAAAATAGTGACTGCTAACGCTCCAGCTTCAAAGCAAAGGTGGCCGTGTTTGTGCTGATTTCCAAAGCTGCTTTATGACTAGTGAGTTGTCCCTTCTACAGCATGTGTGTGTGTACTATTCACAGACCACGTGAAATGTCTGCCAAGAGGCAAGTCCCAGTCTACAGGGAGGTCTTCCAGGTGAAGAAAAGGGTAAGGCGTGCCAACTGTGCTTATGTAGTTCAAGAGGACTTTGATTTGGGCGAGTTGGTGAACGTTCATGATTGAAAATCAGCGCAGAAAAAACAGCGCAAAAAAGGAACGAGAAGTAGACAGGACAGCGCTGCACTCGCAACTAGAACTGCCTGCACTTCAACTGCCTTATCTCAAAAATATATCTCTCATTTAAAGTAAACGTGGCGATGAAATGAAATATTTTTATAGTTGCTACGGTTGCTTCAGTGCACAGTTGAGAGTCAAACATAGGGGTAAACAATTTTCTGCATGGGTCTAGCGTTTATTTTGGACCATGATTTGAGGTGATGTGGTTGCCATGCATTTTAAATTGGAAGCATGTCTCTCAAGGAGCATCCTGAATACTAGGAATGTCCGCAAAAACTAGTCTTTTAGAGACTATAGTATTTCTTGGGCTACTCAAACGCAGAAATTTTGGTCTGTCTGTCTGTCTGTGACTCGATTCAGCCACCCAGTAGTATGAAAGTCTAAGTCCAGTGTCAATGTTCATACTTGTCAACATTGTTAAACAAGAACAGGACATTACGCAAATATAAGGCAGAAAATCAATGCGTAAGTGATATTTGCAGTGTTCCTTTATTAAAAAATTGACTGGCGATTACAATACACTCTAATGCGATATTTGGGCATAGCAGCAGTGCGCTGAGGCAGCACTCAGTGGTGGGTTCTCTCGACGGCAGCTATGGTGAGCCTCTGCGGCGGCTCAGGAAGGGACCGTGAACTGCGTCTTAAGCGAATGCACATCATAGTCACGCTCACGCCCCTCTCATGTTTCCGCCAAGCGTCGCGCCGTTGAGCGCCTCGTGCAGGCACAGCATACTGCCCCCTCCTCTCCCCCACTGCACCCTTTCGGAGAGAGCTGACTCACGCCACCTCAGTGACGTGGCTCAGCCCACCAATGGGCAAAAAGCAAAGAGCTGCGCCCTAAAAATTCCTGGATGCTTGGTTTTTGCAATAGCATATGAAATACTACATCAACTGCAGAACACTGTCGCCTGCTGTTGCCTGCGCTTCTATAGCTCCTGGTGGCATTTAGGAAATCAAACGGCAACAGCAACGAAAGGTTCCACTGGATAGGTTCCTTGTTCCGCTTCGAACGCTCGTGGAGTAGGGCAACGTGGTTCTATAAACGTTGCAGTAGGGTGCCTCAATTCACGCGCATCTCCGCCGTACGGCAGCGCTGGCATTGAGGCACCCAAATTGGAGAAGTGGAACGCGGTAAATTTAAATTAATTTGAGAAAACCTCAAGCGTGTTTTGGGAGGAATGACACGGAAGAGGAACAGGATGAGGGGTGAGCGGGAAAGAGAAGGGAGGCATTGGTTTTGCAGGGGCTTTAGTCGACTATCTTCTTTTGTCGACATTTGCAACGGAAGGAGCAGATATGCAGGCATTTTTTTATTAAAAAAAAATCCCGGTCTTGTAAGGTTTTGGTTAATGAAAAAAATATATAAAATATTTTTAGACAAATTTATTCCCATTGCTGCCTCTAGTCAAAGCCCAATCATTATAGATCACTGAAATAAAAAAAATAAGAAAATGTGTTCAGGTGTTCTGTGATTCTTTAAAAAGTTTCGGTTATGGTTAAACGCAAAGCGTGGGACATTTGAAATGAATTATTCAGTAGCATCGTGCCCTGGTTACAGTTGTTAGCACGGTTTCACTTCGGGGTTCACCAGATGAGCGATAAAATATTGCTTGTGTGTAGGACAATCGCAGTGGCTAAGTAGCATCCTGATTTCCTCATCTTCCTTTGTTCATCTCCTTTCAGGTTCAGGAGGATCCACGGTTTAACGCCAGGTGTGGGGAGTACAACGAAAGAGCTTTCAGGGAGAGCTACTCGTTTGTGAAGGACATTCGTGCAAAAGAGCGGGAAGAGTTAGCCGGGATGGTGCGACAAGAGAAAGACCCCGTGAAACGGAAGACACTGAAGGGACTTTTGCTGAAGATGGTTGGTGTTCTTTGCTATGCTTGCAGTTTCCACTCTTGCAAAATGTAGCTCTGGATCATGAGCTGTCGCGATTTATACACTTGTGGAAACTTCAATTTCTCGCTAATGCGTTTTATCCAGCATCTCTCCTTCGTGGTTATTGACTGCTTCCTACTGTTTTTCGTTTTCAGAAAAACCAGGAAGCCACTGAAAAGATGAAAGACTTGAAGGCACGTCTGGATGACCAGTACAGCGAGTTCCTTGCTAGCAATCGGGACAGGAAGCCAATCTACTTGAACAAGAGTAAGGCATACGTCATATTATTTCCATGTGACATTTTTGACAGTTACGCATGTACAAGAGCTGCAGCTAGCGTAACTTCCATTTGTTTTCGTTCATATCAGTTTCACCAAAATTGAATTCTCCATAGTAGATTGGTTACCGCGGGCAGTGGTTCAACCTGTAAGGCCACATCTTGCATACTGCACAGTGCAACTGTTTGTTCTCACACTTTATTTCTTCAATTGTCTTGTAAGGTGTAGCTTTAAAGTTTAAAAAAAAATGGAGGAGGCAATTGAGCGGAAAGGTGTTAAAAAAAAGTGTAGTGTGTTTTAGTGCGTGTGCCATATTCTCGCATTTTGTGCAGGAAATGGCAGTCAAGGCACGCAACTGCAGGCTGTGTCGTTGGCACCACAAAATATAAAGTTGTACATTGTTAGAAGGAATTCAGTTACATCAAAATTTCTGTGCCGTTACTTGAACCACTGTCTGCTTTGTTTATTTTCACCACTCGCCTCAGAATGCTTCATTTGAAATGCATTCTGGATAGCCCAAAATTTTCATGGCAACGTCTTTAACTGTTGAGGTGCCAGCTGGCTTGCATAGAGATTTAGATTATGAAAAACTGTGACTGAAGATAAGTACAAGAAGCATGCTTGAATAGCTAGTTGCTCAAATTTTTTTTTCTACGAACTCTTCGGTATTTTTCTTTTCTTTTTTGGTGGTGGTCTTGCTTCATTGGCACGTCATCGTTTGCCCTAATTATGTGGGTTACAGCTTACACTTATATGTATGTAACAATACTTTTTCTCAGCTCCTATTAATGTCTACCAGTCTAGTTCTCGTCAGTAGAAAAGGGTTGGCACAGGTTAGTGGGTAGGCTCTGGTACCAGAAACCTGTGTAAAAAGAAATGCACAGCAATGAATATGAACACAAAATTCTGCTGAGACCTACTAAGTATGTGATGCGAAGGAGACGCTTAAAGGAGCACTGACACAAAATTTTGAAGGCGAGATAACTTCGGAGATAGATTGGTGGGAACACATATATATCATCTGCAAAATATTAGCGGCGAATAGAGCCTAGAACATATTTAAAATCAATTTTGAAGTGTGCGAAACGCAACCGAGCAGCCAGCAGAGGACCATGCGCAATTGTAAATAAACAACATCCAAACACGTCACGAGTTTGTGTTTGCCGCTTCCGCACTACCGGCGTTTTTTGCCGGTTCGCCCGGCCCGCCGCTCCAATCGGAGGGCCGGAGGGCGGAGCTTCTGCTCTCGAGAAGGAACGACCCGATCGTTGGCGGCGGAGGCGCCGTGATTTCGTCAGCTAATCGGGCAGCTGGCCGCGACCAAAGTTCTACAGCGATTCCAGGCTCTCTATTTCTATTACTGTTTATTACCATTGGATGCGAAAACGCGCCGGAGGCACGAAAAGCTCACTGAGCTAGCCGCACGGTCGCTGTGCAGGCGGCGGCCACGGCCGCGAAGTGGCCCAGGCCGGCGCAGGTAGCTCGAGTGATAGCGGGTGATAGCTTGTTACCGCTGCATGAAATTGTCCCCAAGTCCCGACCATGGTGGCTTACATGAGAAAGAAGTTAATGATGCGATGGCGGGTTACATTAAAAATTGTCATCTGCACCGCTTACGAGAGCGGCACTTGAATATCCGCCGCAGTGCTGAGCGGAACACATCTGTAGGCGGACCTGTAGGCAGACCGGCCGGCTGCTCCCAGCGCGCGTTTTGCCACCCACCGTCTCGAGCGTCGCGCGTCGTTCTTTAGCCGCGGTAGCATTTGCACTCGCAGCGCCTACGTCACATCCACGGTCGCTTTTTAATTAAGCGCCTCACGAGATCAGTACGTGGGGGCATTCGCAGAAACTGCCGTCGATGCAGATTCGACAGTGCTACCGCGGCTCTGCTCTGTGATATCCCTCCGACGGTCACGTGGTCAGCTTTGTTCACACAAAATCCATCGTTTCGCGGCACTCGCTGAAACCGAAACTGCGACTGGCCGCATTGAAAATGCCTCTAATTAAACAACCGTCGCACGCTGAAGCAAATGAGGTTTCTACAGGTTATAAGTAGGTCACTAGCTACTTATCGCAACAAAAAAAACAAGATGCAAAATTTTTGTGTCAGTGCCCCTTTAAGCTTGAGCAAGTCTTTGCTTTAATACAGAGGTTTACCATAGCTCATCGCAGAAACCATTAAAGAAGTTGCTAGGTTCATATATATGCAAGAGTGTGTTGGTCTTCATCACTGGCCTGGTGTCACAAATTTCAATGTTAAAAACTGTGTGTAAGGGTAAAGCATAGACAGACTTTGGTTGGCATGAGGAAGCCACTGCTCAGTAAAGTTCTCTATAGCTTTCTCATGATAATTAATTTGCCAAGGCATTCTGCCACCGGTTACGGAAGTTGCGAGTTGGCCCTGTAAAACGGATTGGGAGATTTTTGTAAGAATTTCAATCATCAGGAACTTACAGAAGACTGTAGGTTCCTGATTACTGAACATCAGCTGTGGTGTGTGCACTTTGGGGGCTCATAACTATCGTGCACCCTGTAGGAAATTAGACATTACCCTGGCTCATGCAGGGTAAGCCTTGGCTCAAGCCCTGTCCCCCACATTGAGCATTGGCCAACATTGAGCGTAGGAAAAATGTTAAGGGTCAAAATAAATAAAAGTTGTAAACACCTGGCTCATTCAAAAGAAAGTGCTTCTGTTCAGAGCAAAAGGCTTAATTGTAATTAATACACAGGGGTCGTAAATTTTCAAATGGAGATTTTATTGCAAACTACGGGCGTATCTTATGTGCCACTGCAGTTGTCAAGTGGCTTTACATTGAGCCTGTTAACAGATTTAATAGAGACAATATCATTGGTACGTTATGCGGTGCATTCTGGGAATGCTGTTAAAGGCGCACTAAAGGGCAGAAACAAGCTGGCCTGCATCAATAGATCAAGGTGCCGGGAATCTAAATACGCCATTTAGTGGTTTGATAAGGCAGAAAACGCCAGAAATGTAAAAACAGGCGACAACGCTTCGTACGCTTTCGTGTTCTACGGTTTGCGACGTCACAGAAGTTGTGAATGGCGGGGCTCATTGGGGAAGCATCTATAGACGTTTTCCTCGAATAAAGAGTTTTTAAGTATTTGAGCACGTGAAATAAACGTAAATCAAAACTTTCCATGAGCTGATCTAATTTTAAAAACACAGACTACAGCTTTTATACATTGCAAGACAGGCTGCCTTCCTCACACTTAAAGGCCAACTGCACTCAAAATTTCGACTTCTTGAAAACCCTATTTCCGTATAGTCTGCTTAAAAAGAAAGCAACATGCAAAATACAACAGCTGAAATACGCACGTGGACGCCGCAAGCGGCCAGCAAAAATCGGCGATTTTGAAACCGAAACCGAGGAGAGCGCGGCCATTGCAGTGACGTTGCAGCCGTCCAGCGAGCGGCCGGACGGTCACCAGTTCGGGAGAATGTCTGCGCGCAAGCTCTGCGCGCAAGCTCTACGCGCGCACGGGGCAGCAGAGCTCGACCGGTTCTCCCGCTGCGTGGCTGGCCAGAGGAAAAAGCCACCGTCGGCTGGAACGTCACAGGCGCGTCATGGCTGTTTACGCGATCCGCCGGCAGGTGCAGAGTGGTCTGCGGCGGAGCCTTTTTAAACGCTTCTGACTGATTAACGAGGCGTTTCGCGGGGCTACCACTTGTGTCTCAGCTTATTTGGGGGTACTTACTACGCATTAAAAACAAATTTGGCCGAGGTGAAATTTGAGTGCAGTTGGCCTTTAAGGGTCGGCCATCATGCTTTCAGTTTCGTTTTGGGTAAGCATTGGTGCGCCATTAGCGAATTCAATAATCTAGTACCATGGTGATCGCCCGAGTGTCTGCAAGCAATATCCCCAGCAGGAAGCGGCAAAAGGAACAAGATGCACTGCGGGTGATTAAGTGGTCCGCCTGAGCTTCTGATTCATTCTCCATGCGCAGATGTTGCTATCGGGTGCTATAAAGCGTGCCCGCACCCAGTTCAAACATTATTGCCCACGAAAGGTTAGGGTACTTACTGCGGGGGGTTATCCGAACGATCTAAACTTGTGCTTTTCCGTTCACTGCAAGCCGCTGTTGATGAATAATGTTTGGGCTGGGCGGAGCCTCAGTCACGAAAACTACTGAGGGGGGTCCGGGAAGCGAGTGTGTATTTCATGCCAGGTTGGCGCATTGTGTGGGAGAAGAGAATACGAGATGGACGTGATCGCCAGACGAGATGAGATGGAGGCTCCCACTTGAGCGACGCATAGCGGGGGAGTCGTGCCAGTACGATATTTGAAACAGCGCTTGTCGCTTCTTCGCTCGCTCGCGGTCGGCGTGATGGTGTCTGGTGTAGGCAGGCATACCGGCCGGTTCCGGCGGGGAGGAGTAATAACACCCCAAGCCAGCCTCCTCAGCCAGACAAACGTTGTCAGCGTCATGGTCGGCGTCGGCCATGGCTTGTAGACCTAAAACCTATTGCGGCCAGCGTGAGAGTTCGTGTGTGACTGTATGGCTACGTCACGAAAAAATGAAAGGGAAGTGGGTGAGAGAAAGGCCAGCTCTGTTTGCTTATTTCTCAGCAAATAACACATTGTTGCTCATCAAACAAAAGCCGAGAGTGTTGCGATACGTATGATATTTCGGTTGAAACAAAATTTAATTGAGCCTTTAGTGTTCTTTTAAGGTGTGATCTAAATTCCGAGTCTTTCAGGCGTTTTGTGCACCTTCTTTTCAACAGAGATAATACTGTCGGAGTAACGGAATCGTTTTACAAATTTTTGAAAAGCAGTGCTGTATTTGCAGCTGAACAGACAACTAGTTGAAAAAGCTTAATTTCGGTGCACAAAAACAATGCTACATACAAAAAAGCATCTTTGTGCAGCTATTTGGTTTTGAAAGCGCTTGCTTGATGTACTGGGGATGCCTGATTTCCATGGACGCACGGTTGTTTTTCTTTCACAGCTGCAAAGAAGAAAATTGAGCTTGCTGAGAGATTCAAGGAACTAAAGAAGGCTGGCAAGTTGGACAAGTACTTGGAGAAAAAACGCAAGAAAAATGTCCAGAAGGAGCGAAAGAAGCTGCCTTTGTGAGTCCTGTAGGATGCACAGCATTCCTGCCCCCTGCATTGTACATAAATTCAAAATAAATGTATTATTACCCGCTGACCTGCTGTTGTGATACTGTCTGTGAGATTTCCATGATAATGCTGCAAAATGAAACACAGTCGATTTCAATACAGCTTTATTGGATTGGATGGGTGGTTAGGGGTCCTTTTCTTTCAACTTCTTCAGCATTATAGGTTTTTGGGAAAGACTAGGAGAAAAATAGTAAGTTATTGAAGTGTTTACAGACTCGTTGACCCATGTATTACGCTAAAAACATTTACAGTGAACACCATTAACACATGTTCCTGACCTGCCCTTGGCACTGTGGTGCAGGTAATGGGGTAAGCCTTTAAAGGACTTTTTTACGCCTAAGGCCTTACAGAAAGCATACAGACTAAAAGAAAACTTCGCAGATTATTAAAGAGGCCATGAAGGGAAGATAGAAGTTTGCTTCATTAAAAAGTCTGCTTTCTCCCAACAACATTGATGCCAGTTTTGACCCCGACCCCGACCAGCCACTTTCTTGCTAGCAGCTTATGTTGCAGGGATTTGTTTGTGCGATTAGCGGCTGCCAGCAAGAGGCAGTGCACGTGCGATTGTAGTGACACCTCTAGTTCCCTCAGTGGCTAAGGCATTGTGCTGCTGAACTCAAGGACGTGGGTTCGATTCCTGGCCACCAGGGCTGCTTTTCTGATGGAGGCGGAAAGTAAAAACACCCGTGTGTTCGAGATTTCAACGCGCGTTAAAGATCCGCAGGTGGTCAAAATCTGGAGCTCTCCGCTACGGTGCGCCTCATCGCCTGTGTAGCGTCGGTGCGTTGAACCTCATAATCAATCAATCAACACCTCCAGGTATGCTTGATTGTACCACCTGAGTGCTAATGAGCACAGTTACCACGCTGATGACTTTGTCTTTAGTATTGACCCACATTACATCACTACTACTTCATTTGGAAGTTTTGCAATATTTTATACTGAGTTTCCAAAGGCTAGTTTTTTCAAATTAGACGTTTTTTTTTTTTTGTCTATCGTAGCGTCTTTAATCAAATGCCGCTCAAAGCACAGCTTAGTCATTAAAGGACTCTGGCTTAGGTATGTGCTGACCGCACTGAAGCTGAGCATTAGCTTTCACATTGGATTCTCTGCCACTTGTCAAAAACAAGTGTTTTAATAAGTGTGCAAGGAAGTCCTTTGGCTTCCAGGAGTCGTATTTCATCGCAAGACCATGAGGGGTGTCGTATGCCCCTCACTGAAGTCTAATTCGCACAGGCGACATGCGACGTGTTTGCAGTGCAGTTCATGTCCAATGGGACGTGGTGCTGCCTTGGCAGTACCACATGTCGCCATTGATAAGAAGCCTAGTAAAGCTTCTAGCATTAAACGGGTCATTTGTTACTGCACAAGCACCAAGAGAAACTATGTTTACAATCATACTGCGCAATCACATGAGCAGGGTTTCTGTCACGTACTACCTTGCATCAAACAGACTATTTTATGAATGTGTCAGGCCAGAAAGGAACTTCACTTTGGCAACTTCCAATGGATTTTCTGGCATATTTCATAGCGCTGTCCTTTTAAACGATTCGTGGCACGTGTGAAGACAATTCCCAATTTCACATGCTTGCTGTAGATGTTGCAAGCAGTTCGCAATTAAATGACAAGGAAAATGTTCCTCATGTTTTTTCGATGTGGCACAGTTTGAAGTGGGAATTCTGTTACATAACCAAAGAACAGGTGAAATATTTCACCATAATTGTGTCGATCGCTATATATGGGGAAACGCCGAAGTAAAACCATTGTGAGTTACTGCTGAACAGGAAGCTAAAAGGTCAGTTTTATTATATTTCCTTGACACGCAATTCTTTACTCTCTATTGCTTCAATGACGGGCTCACACAACGTACCAAAATAACATCGTATCACAAGTAACGCATACATGATCACCACATCCTTGGCTTAAACTGCCAGTAGCAAGCAGCTGACCAAGGCGCAACCATGGAGCATAATCCTAATTAAATGAACAATATGTCCACCGTGTACTTCCGCGCAGGTGCTTTCTTGGTGTAAGCAGGAAGGAAAAGATCCGGGCGGTGGGGTTAAGTGAGAAAGCGCCAGACTTGCAGGAGGAAGTAAGGGCGGGGTGTTTGCGCTCTCACCGAGATTCCCGTGCGGCCGCTGCACACTCACCCAGAGAACATAAAAGAGCGGGAACTCGGCTCGTCGCGCTGCTCCTCAAAGCCGCACTCGGACCCCACTGCTGTCGGGCGTAGGTTACACCTCAAGCGACAAACCTTCATTGCATCAAACATGAGGGAGGTGGCCTACGCCCATACTGTGAATATTGCAACTTCCCTCCCAATTCCCTCCCCTACATCAGTGTTTGACCCTGCGCTTCAATGAAAGGATCATTTCGAGGGGTCGATCATTTCGAGGGGCTAGTTCACTGTACCCCTCATGTTCCCCATTCCTTGTTTACTGCCTAGACCATGCTGCTTCCGCTATCTACACCTATGGTAGGGTACTACGTGTTGCTTATCTTTTATGCGAATACTAAGTACTTATGATGGCACTAAAGGAAAGCTCCAACCGCCCAAACTCTGTTCTAAGCTGTGTGGTAGCTAGCTGCGGTAGCTACAAATTTGGCGCCTCCCTAGGTGGCCGCTTTTTGGCTTCTACTGGATTGGATTGGCTCTGACAACATGCAATGCTTGATCGTGTTGTTGTGTTGTTGCAATCGACACCTCCCTCAGTCTTCGAGAGATTGCTCATTAAAAAGTGGTGAATCGTGCTTAACACTGGCGAAGAAAACATGTTCGGAATCGGGATCGCGGACAAGAAACTATCCAGTGGCTGTCCGCGGTGTTTGTGTAGCATTTTAACGACCATGTTCTGAGTCCTACGAACCGCAACTAACGGTTTCCATACAAAACCACCGTGTTGCTCCTGTGATAAAATGGATCCAACAACTTCCCACGTTACAGTAGCTCACAAGGTGCCGTTCGGCGATCTATGCAAGCTCTGTGACCGAATATCCGCCAAGCAGGACAAAAGCGACAAACAGGGCTTGCTCGGCAAGTTCGTCGCACACTGGCGCGAATTTCACAACAAACTGCACGCCGGGAGTGGTACCCAAGTCGCAGCAGAGGACTCCTTCTTTCCCGCCATGCGCCTTCTTCTACCGCATCTGGACCGGGAACGGCCAGCGTATGGCATCAAGGAGGCCACACTGGCTAAACTGTACATCGACGTGCTCGCACTGGGCAAAGACAGTCCGGATGGCCAAAAGCTTCTCCGCTACCGAACCCCGCACGTTGCCAAAACGGAGGCCGGCGACTTTGCCAGCGTCGCATACTTGGTTTTGCGAAATCGGTGTCCGAACAAGGGTACTCTTACGATCGCCGACGTCAATCGGCATCTAGACGAAGTATCCGACGCCCACGCACTCGGGGGTGCGGAAGGCAGTCGTCGTACGCGGGAAGCACTGTGCACGCTTCTGCGCCAAACCACTGCCTCCGAGCAGAAATGGCTGGTTCGAATGATCCTGAAGGAGATGAAGATGGGCTTGAGCGAAAAGAGCGTCCTTTCTAGCTACCACCCGGACGCGCAGGACGTTTTCGACGTCACCAGCAGCCTGTCCAGGGTTTGTCGGGAGCTCAAGGACCCCAGGCTCCGCCAGCACGAGATTCAGGTTTCGCTCTTCAGCGCCGTGCGACCGATGCTGGCTGAAAGGGCAGAGCCTCGCGTCGTAGAGCGCCGGTTCAACCACGAGACCTTCTATGCTGAAACTAAGTTTGACGGGGAGCGGCTGCAAGTGCACAAGGACGGCACTGACTTCAGGCATGTTCGTTTCCCTCTAATCAAAACAGCCCCAGCCTTTTTTTTTCAGAAACTATCATATCCTTATAACTAATCTTTAAAGGAGCCATGAAGGGAAAACACAAATTTGGTTCATTCAAAAGTTTGCCTCATTAGAATCATACTAACACCACTTTTAACGTAAACTTCGCTCAAATAAGCTACATAATTAGGAAAAAAGGGAATGGCCATGCATCCCACTAGCTCATTTCCCGCAACAGAACCTATGATGTCACATGTGACAGCTCTGGGATTGGTGGAGGGCGACAAAAGCAAACGCAAATTAGGCAGAGCTTATAAGCTTGCCAAACGAGCCATTTGCACTTGAATTTAGGGCACATTCTTTTCAAAGCCGTAAGAATGGTGGGACAAACAGTGGAAGTTACAAAAGCATTTGTAAACAGAAGTGCCGATGCATACTGCTGTTGGTACTGCGTGCACTATGCTTGGTTTAGCTGCACAGGACTGCGGGGCTTTGGGGTTGTCACAGACTACACTTGCTGATTGACGCAAGGAACGGTGTCTGACGTGACCATATTTGTCAAGCGAGCACTATGTTTTACGAAACGGTTATTTTCTGCGTGAACAAAAACAAGACAGGCTTAAAGGGACCCCTAAAAGCTTTGCGAAGGTGGCAATCAAATGCATTCAGGTGGTAGAACACATAACGGGGGATTTTTGAGCCAAGTGTGAGCCCCATACGTTGTACGGATAATTTGTAAACAATTTTTGAAGATCGCCTTTCTCAACCGATGAGTGCGACGCCGCAGCGAGGCGACCGCGGCTGACGCAACGGCGATCGCGGCTGACGAAATGGCGAAGGCGCCCCCTGATTTGCCCAATCGCCGGCGAGGTCGGCCGGCGGCGGCGTCACTGCCATTGGCTTCCGGCTGCTCTTCCTCCTTCCTGCGCGATCCCGAGGCAAAGGCGGGTCCGCAGCGATTGACGCGTGCCTAGGCGCAGGAATGTAGCTAGCGCAGAACGGAAGTCCAGCGTCGCGATGTCACATGGCTATTTCCAGTGTTTCCAGCTGCTTTGAAGGAAGCAGAGAGGGAGGAGGAGTCGATCGGCAAGTGGGGAGAGGTGCATTTAATTGCTTCTGGTGCAGCTAATACTGAATGTAGATCAATAATTCCAATGGCATCGCATCGCTATATTGGTGCTACGTGACAATACAGGCCTTTTTTAACTTTTACAGAAGGCTTTTCTGGGTCCCTTTAAATACAGTCAAAAACAAACCAAAGGCCATGGAGAAAGAAATTCTTGCTCCGTGCCAAAGGCAGAAAATGGCTTGCTACAGTATGGTGACGCCATGTAGGTTCACTAACGGCAAACAAGGTCTCCGAATCGCTGCAGAGCTATGGTCCCTAGAAATATCTTTCTAGGGACCATAGCAGAGCAGTCGGTTCCTGTGATGTCATTGCAGACCACGAAAACGCACGAGTTAGCGGGAAAATCAAAATTCTAACTTAAATTAATTTATTTCTTTATGAATAAAGCATCGTTTGAATTTGGACAAGTGCTGGGGATACTATAAAACAAAAAATCTTTCGAATAACACAAATTTGTATAGGGCCCTCACACGATCCAAAGCTGCAACATGTAATGGGCGAACAGGTACCCAACTAAAAATGGCCGTATCTACTGTTCCGTCCAGACAGAACAATAAGAAATGCTTAAGTTATGTGCAGATGGAACGCCAACCTCATGCCTACTTATCAACTTGCATGAGAGTGGCCTGTCTTGATTTTTAGTCAACCGGTGAATTTGCTTTTGCTCACCAACTAGCGAGTTTCACTGTCAATCGTACTGTTAATAAAAGATGATCAGATGAAACTCTAGCTTTGTCCAGGCGGAACTCCAAATAGCTACCTCAGACCTACTTCACAACTCACAATAAAAGTCCGTCTTGATTTTGACCTAACCAGACCTACTGCTACCGCTTGTTGACTAGCCAGAGTCACTGTTAATTTTGAATTTCTATTAATAATTACGGATGAATCTTACATGCTGTTTGTCACTGAAATCAGCTCCCAGGTAATATTGTCACCCAACTTATTCATCAGAGTTACAATTATTCCTCAGTGTGTAAATCATTTTTCTATGTCTGTGTCATTTTCGAACCTGTACATGGGCTTATTGGAATTGGGTAACTATTGCCTCCCTTTCTGTGTACCCTCATTGTGCAACTGTGCATTTCAACATGAATGTGTTTGTATTTGTATTTCCATGAGTGTTGCTGTTTTTTACGCTATTTGTTTTTTCTTTCACCCCCATCCCTATGTAATGCCCGTAAGGGCCTGTGGGCTAAATGAATAAAAAATGGTGGCTGTATTCAGTGTGGCTTAAGCGAGCTGTAGTGGTTTGGCCAGTTGGGTAAAATTCAAGACAGGTAGCCCTCACTGTGTGAACTGTAAAGTGGACGTGAGGTATAGCAATTACAAAATGCTGGCCACGGGCACAAATAAAAATAAATAAATAAAAATAAAGCAAAAGAACGTAAGGAGATTCGAACCCTGTATTATAGCGTTCAGAAGTGGGGGCGTAATCACTGCACTGAAGCCCACTGTGGCAGAGTTTTTGATGCGTTAGCAGTTGTTGGCAGTTTTCATTTGGTAGGGACTTAACTTCAGACGTTTCCCGCTTTTTGTTCCATCTGGATGGAACTTGAGTGACATCTGCTGTCCCCTCCGTACAGAATGCTAGACACTGCCAATAAAAAAGTACCAATTTTATACGCCGCAGTCAGTGAAGGCGATCGACTCGCGTGACACTCTGCACTGCTGTGGCCATCTTAGCCTTTCCTATTTTTTTGGTTCTGCACCTTACCTTCTCCAGATGGGTCCTTTAGTGACATATTCGCTGTACGTGTTTTTGTATTTCCGAATCATTTATGAATGGGTTTAAGCCATAACCACACAAAACATTGTGTGACCCGTAACAGCAGCGCGACGGCCAGGTGGCAAGTGAAGTTATTTTAGCCAGCTGAGTTCCGGGCGATGCGACGAGGAACAGCAATAGACTGTACAAACAAGAGGCTCCAGTCATTACCAGTTGTTTTGTCACTGAGGTTTAAGGGCTTGGTTTGGTTTAGAGTTTCACCCAACGCACAACATGCATTAACTGAAATTTACTGAACCTTGGGCTTTTTATCAAACCGCAGCATGACCAGCCTAGCATTGCACTCACTCCACCATGTTTGGTAGTTCACAATACCAGTGCTTGTTGTTAGAAGTTCAACTGCATCAGCATCTACTGTTTTATTTGAAGATCTTCCCTGCAGCAATATAAAGATAGAACAGCAGGCAGTGGTGCAACATTTTGTCACACTTGAAGAGTTGTCCTTGAGTTCTGCTCGGGAAATATTTGCCTATGGCATTGTACCGTATTTTCGCGCGTATAACCCGCCCCTGCATATAATCCGCACCCCCACTTTCAGCCCGCCTGAAAAGAAAAAAAAATCCTCGCGTATTGCTCACACATTTGATGCAGGAAAGGCTGCACCAAAGCTAGTGCTCAAGCAACACATCACATACTATGCAGTCAGAAAAAGGGTATTAAAATTAGAATACAATTAGAGCAATTAGAATACACTGACTTCAAGGCAAAAGTCACAGTTCACTCAGCGGCACTGCTCTATCTAGAGCTATCACTTGAGCCGCAGTCCTCACTGTTGTACACAGGGTCATCTTGTATGTTTTGCGCGATCGCTGCCATAGAAGGCTTCGTCAGTGTTACTGCGTACGAGCTTCACGGCACCACACACATTGCCATGAGGCTGCACTAAAGGAAAAACCCCGCGTATTATCCGCACCCCTGCTTTCCCAGTGAAATTTTCGCATTCTAGGTGCGGGTTATACGCGCGAAAATACGGTATGCATCACAGGCTGTTGGTGTCTTGGTACTAGTGTTTAATGTCAAGAGCACAAACTGCCTACAGCAACTTGAAAACAACACCTGAAAACAATTGGGTTCATCATCATCAGCAGCATGTCATTATTCATTGCAAGAGAAACTTTGCAGGGCTTGTACCCACATGGCCTTTGGTCATAGTCTGCACCAAACTGCTGCTATGTCGTAGCTCGACCTAATTTTCGTCTTTCCTTGACTGCCTGTCTCACCCAGTCCAATCATTGTCTTAACCTGAACTCCTAGTGACAAAGCTGATTTTCCTTGCCCATTCGTGTACTCTTGGATGAAATTCGGGTGTAGATTTCTTCACTAACTTCCTGAGTACACTTTAGTAACAAAGTATGTTTGTTTTTATATCATTGCAGATACTTCACACGGCGCAGCCACGACTGCAGTTCAGGTTTTGGAAACACCGCTGACGAAGGCTCATTGACGCAGTACATTACTGGCTCTTTTCGGAGTCACGTCCAGAGCTGCATCCTGGATGGAGAGGTGATAAGCTTTGACCCCCGGAACGATCGTTTTGTCTCCAAAGGATCTCACGCTGATGTGAGAAGCCTGAATGAACACTCGTCACTACAGCCCTGTTTCGTTGCTTTTGACATCCTCTTGATAAACGGGCAAGTTGTTACAAACAAGCCCCTTCAAGAACGCGTTAAACTTTTAGAGGAGACTCTCAATGAGAAGCCCGGCAGAATACAGATTTCGCGTAGGCAGACTGGGTCCACACGAGAAGATGCCATTAGGTTTCTGAACCAAGCGATCGAGAACCAAGAGGAAGGTATTGTCCTGAAAAAGATCACATCCATCTACAAACCGAACGAAAGAAGAGGTGGCTGGTTGAAGCTCAAACCTGAGTATGTGGACAATTTGGTTTCAGATCTGGACATGCTCATTCTCGGAGGGTATTTTGGAGAAGGACACCGGAGTGGCGTCGTGTCCCACTTCCTTCTGGGTGTTGCGAGCGGGGACTGTGATGACAGCGGCGTTCCGTCATCATTTTGGTCCGTCGCAAAGGTAGGCTCGGGATACAGCAAAGAAGAACTGGACAAACTTCTGCGTCAGTTGACTTCAAAGTGGAAGGTTTATGACCCCAAGAAGCCTCCCGGAAAGCTAGTATTAGCCCAGGGACACAAAGAAAAACCTGACTTGTACCTTGAGCCTTCCGACTCTGTTGTGCTTCAAATTAAGGCCTCCGAGCTGGTGAAGAGCAGTAATTTTCGGACGGGGATAACGCTGCGTTTTCCGCGGGTGGTTGACATTCGTTATGACAAGCCGTGGCAAGACGTGCTGTCCTATGCTGAGCTTTGTGAACTGGAAAAAGCTGCAGGTGGAAAACTGGCTACATCCACCGTAAGCCTTGACGACGAGGACGGCGGTTCACCTTCGAAAAAGAGACGTGTCGGAGGATACGTCAAGAGCTCCATAGGAGCACACTTTCAGCCGGCCGACTTGTCTGGCGCCGTAAAAAAGTGCGACATTTTACAGGGGAAAGAGTTGTGCATCTTGACACCGTGCGGGAAAGATCTCACAAAGCACCAGATGGAGGTGAAGGTAGTGGAACTTGGAGGCACTGTCGTGCAGAACCCAAGCAAAGACACATACTGCGTTGTTGCTGACAAGCTAAACTTTAGGGTGCGCAGTGTAGTGGGCACCAAAAAGTGGGATGTTGTTAAGGCAGAAAAGTTTCTTTCACAGCTTGATGCTGCACAGCTCAGGCCGTGGGCACCAGCAGATTTGTGGAGTGCAAGCGCAGAAACTGAAGAGCGGCTAAAGAAATTGTACGATGAGTACGGTGACAGCTACACCACTCCTGTGACTCCAAGTTCCTTGCGAGAACTGTTCGAAACCATTCCAGAAGAGAAGTGGAGCGCTGTTCGTAATCTGCCCGATTTTATCTCAAAATTTGAGCGGGAAAATTTCTCTTCCCCTCCAGAGTGGGGTTTGTTTAGGAACCACAAGTTTAGGATGGCTGAGGACAGGAAGCTCGATAAGTTCATTGTTCAGCTTCGTGGAGGGGAAGTCGAGCCCAGCATTGGGGAAGGGAGGTCAACTGATGCACGCAAACAAGGCAGTTGGAATAGAGTGCTTGAAGTGGACAGTGACTGGATAGATGAATGCATTCGCACCGGTCAGCTTCCAGATGGGTTCTGATTTTCCATGTGCACATTAAGGTTCCTGACTCAGCGAAAAAGCTGCTTGTGTCAACCAACAAGAGAAAAACGTTGCTGCATTTGTGGACAGAAGCCTGTGCGAGATGAGATGGCCAAAGAAAACATGCGTTGGAGTTGAGTGTAGGACTGCAGCATGAAGTAGGTGCGCATTTTTCTCCAAGTATCATTGCTACACACATGCATGACTTATCTTGTAGTGTCGCAATGACCAAAGCAAATGAAGGCATGCTTTGAAAGTGCTTTTTGATTTAGACTTAAGCATGTGCATGTGTTTCTAGTAGCCTCTTTGGCATCTTAACTTTGAAACTCTTGACATTGCTAGATCAAGCTTTGACTACTGCTGTAGTTTTTACTATGATAGTAATTTTCTACCCCTTTTTAGAATTAAATTAAAATACTATTATGCTGCCTTTTACACGCTGATAATTTACAAATTATGCATTGTGAATAGTTTTTCCTAGTTTTAAATAGCATGGCGGTGCCCTTGTTGTGCTTTCAAATAATATTTTTAGGGACATTTTAGTCGAAGAAAGCAAGTGTTAAATTTAAGTGTTGTTTTCTGCACTGTTTATTACTCTATTTTTACAATTTTAGATCTAAGCATTTAAAATAGTCTTTCACAGCAAATTTGCCTTGTGGTAGTATCTTGTGATATGCAAAATCTGTATTTTTCTAAACTTTGCTGACAACATACACTCTTGCGCATCTTACAGCACCAGCTGTCTGTGTGGCACTCCTGGCGTATTGTTAGATAGTAGCATTACTGTAAAATGCCAGGAAAGCGCCCATCTGAAATTTGTTCTTAATAACGCACTTAATAAAGCGCATATATTCCAGTAGATGGTGTGAAGGTCTCCTTTACAAACCTCTTGTGATTGTTGTAATCGTCTTCATTGCCCTGAGGGATTGTCCAAGTAGCTTACTGCACGCTAATGTAACAAGACGGTCGCTGTCTTTGTAAATGGCCAAGCAAGCCGGCTGCATTGAATAGCAGTCAAAGGTGCAAAAGCTCATGCAAGTGCTTGCTTGCGGTGAACTGGATTAATGTGTCTGGATTACTGGGTATGTCCGGTGAACTGGATTAATGGATTACGATTGCTTGCGGTAGCTGAAAGACGTTTTGTAGGTAATTCAGGCAAATAACAACGTAATGTACACCTCGCTGTCAGTGCATCTGTCATCCACATGGTCATGCGTGTCACATAACCCCACTTCCATCAAGGGCACCGTTAAATGTTACTAATTTTACAAGTGTCTACTCTGGGCCAAGTGAACTTATGTGTATGCTTAATTGCCCTTTACAAGCATAATTTAGCGCCGTGTGCTGTTTGGTCACATTCATGACTAGGCGGTACTCTAGTCATTTGGCCTTCCGCCTTACTTGTACAAAGCATGATGCAATTAAAACAACTTCTTAGCACACTTAGAGCAAAAAGTCTGCACATTTTGTTTTTAATGCGAAACTTCGTCATGGTGTACAAAAAAGCACCATGTGTATGGGGAAGCATTGCTATGCTTTTTTGCCACTAGTTTAATAAAATTTATAAAACAGTCTACAATTGTGTTCTGTAACATTGCAAAGACACTGGACCGAGGGTCAAGGCATTAGTCAATTGCAAATGCGTATACGTCTTCAATTTGTGTGCGCTAGTCTAATGAAATACACCTTGCCTCCTCACCAGTTATGGATTGGTGGGGCTGCCTAGTGAAATTGTACCTGGTTTCATTTTTTATCCGTTCAATGACTTTTCTGAGCGTCTTTCTTCGCAACTCAATTATCATAAACAAACAGATAAGGGCGCATGATGGCTTTGATTCGATAAGCTGGTATCGCCGTTATGATAAAGCAATTAGTGCTGAGTGTCCTGTAATTAGTGCAACTAATTACTATAACGGGCCTGCGGTGTTCATGTATTACCCGTTCACGACCATTTCGGTAATTTTCTTTTTCGGAATAACGTCACAAGAACACACTGAGCAGAGGTCGTAGTTGGCGAGACAAATTTTCAACGAAACGTAATAACGCTTGCGCTAGTCCAAGCAAGTGCCGAAAAGAGATCCGTGCAGGACATCAGCGCTGCGTCCTGCTACGGGGTCATGCGGGAGAGGCGATGTGGTTGAGGCATTACGGAATGCAGCGCTAGTTGGCGGACGTGGGTGGCCCGGGTTGCGTGGAGGAAGGCTGTCCACCGGCCGGACCAGCCTCTGGCGGCATGTGCAGCACCATGAACGGGGTCCGCAGAACCGCCACTTCGTAAGGGTGCACCACCGATGCCCTCCTGGCCGACGCCATCGCTGCAGCTGGTGGGAACCCTGCCGATGGAGGGAACTGCAGGGGCACTGGTCGGAGCGGCCGGTGGGCCGGTGCTGCGGTGCCGGAGGTGCCACCAGTCTTGCCGGCACCGCCCGCCGCCGCCAATTTCTTCTGTGGGTGGGAGAGCAGACGATGAGATAGCACATTAACAAGTAAAGGAACAAAAAAATAATTCGTAGCAAGTGGTAAGCAAGGTTCAAGTGAGGCTTTCGAAGCATCTCTGAATGATGTGCAAGACGTGCTTTAATGGCTGTGCGAAATGCGGACGTCTGCAAAGGAGGTGTAAAAACAAAGGCTAATTTATTTCTCTGTAACCCTCAAGGTTTTAAGCTTTCTTCGTCTTAGCGCACTTAGTTACTGCTTTTGAGCTTCGCGATCGCTGCGCCGCCTGCCGCCGCTTCTCCGCGGTGCTTACGGGATGTCCGCTGCGCAGCTGATAGCGGTTCATGTTATGGTGATGTCTGTAAGCAAATAGTACGTTTAGGGCACTTCAAAAAACATCTGCGTCCTGATTAGAGTGCTCAAACGCGAACAAGAGCTAACCGGGGACGCGGTACTGCGCGCTCCTTCGCCGCTCTTGCGGGCGTCGGCAGCGGCATATCACCACTGTCACCTCCGAATATCTCAGGCGCTAGTGAATTTTATTGACGCCTCGTTTAGACCTGATATTGGCACAGTGAGAGGTTGGTTTCCTTTTTCAGCGCGGACAACGAACTCGGCCTTGTTTTGAATGTATACGTCGTAGAAAAATATTCAGGGAGGTGATTACCTAATACCTGACAATAACTTGTGCCTTTTATACGCCTCGAGCGCGGCCTGCCGCCTGTAGGGGCGCCACTGAAATCCCCCTAGCGGCCCGTTTCGAAAGTCCGCGCCCCGCTCCCCTGTGCCGCCGCTGCTTTTGCGGCACGTTCACGACTGAGATTTACCGTTTGTGGGCGTTTGAAATCCATGTTTGTGTGGAGCAGTCACTCTGTTCGCAAATGGGGTGTGTTTACGAGAGTGTAAATGTTTCCGACGCGATCTTAGTGTGGTATTTTCGGTCTGTATAAGCGCCAGGTGTGTGTCACAGGCCAGCGTCGCGGAACCGGCGTATGATGGAGCCGATTGTAGTTACACTGACCTGAATTTACTAGCCGTGTCTCCGTAACCACCGGTTCCTCAGATGTTCATGCTACGGCTATACACTAGGATTTAAATCGGTTTTGTGCGCTTACATAATCAGCGGAGCACTCATACCTGGCAGCACACCAGTTACGTTTGCCAATATTATACCTCAGATATTGATCACCACCATTTACAAGCCAGTCTGTGTTAATTTCGGAAATATTCAACAAAAGTACGATGGACAATGCATAATTATACTCGGGGATCAGCACACGACAGAGTCGTCTTGTCGTGAGGTGCGCGCCCGCAGACATTCATCTGCTACATATATCCTCTGCGAGCAGCGCGGAGACGGGCTTGCAATATAATCCGCGTCCGCGACTAAATGCTTCTTCGAAATATCGTCATATGGCACAGGGAGCCTGCAGAATAAACCAGAAACTGAAATCAGAGGGCCTTATCACATACCACACTCTTCCAACGACACATTTCATCGCTTTTTGAACAGCCTACCCTGTATACTTCCAAAAATGCGTCCGCCGTACGATCAGCTCTTCGTTGAAGTAGAAAAACAAAAGGAAAGTGAACGCGAGATTTATGTGTGGGATTACTAAAACGTTCATTGCTTGATTCCGCTCCCCATTTGTACACGGCGTCCCCCTCCCCCCCCCCCCCCCCCCCCCACCGATTTCTCGCGAAATAGCAGTGCATTTCGCGTATAGTTGGTCTAGTGAAACCTACCTGGCTTAAGTTTAGACGAACGTCTTTATCATGCGAGAAGCTGCACTGTTTCGCTGTTTTTTTTTTTTTTTTTTCATTTCCGTTAGAACTATTATGTTTCTAAATTCCGCATTGGCACAGCATTTATTTTTCTGTGGTTTCATTTCCTTGGTTCTTGCTATATGGCGTGTGTGGGCACATATTTAACGACGCACAGGCTTGGAATATACTTTACATTTTCGCATGGTTTATATTCTTATAAAAGGCATAAGTTATTGTCCGGGATTTGGTAATCACATCCCCGAAACATATTTTTCTGCGGCGTATATATGCGAAACGAAGCCGCATTCGTTGTCTACGCTGCAAAATGAAGCCAACCTCTCATTGTGCCAGTATCAGGTCTAAACGAGGCGTCAGAAGAATTCATTTGTGCCTGATGTTTTGGAGGTGACATGGGTGATATGTTGCTGCCGTCGCCGACGCCCGGAAGAGCGGCGACGAAGCGCGCAGAACCGTGTCCCCGGGTAGCTCTTGCAGGCGATCGCGTACTCTACGAAGACGCAACTGCTTTTTAAGTGACCTAAACGTACTCTTTGCCTATAGTCGTCACCATAACAAGTTTTTTTAGGGCGCGGAAAGGCGAAAAGAAGCGAAATAGAACCAAAACACTGCACGAGCCCCTATCAGTCACGCAGCGCAAATCCCGTCAACGCCGCGGAGAAGCGGCGGCAGGCGGCGCAGCGATCGCGAAGCTCGAGGCGTATAGAAATAGAGGCCACGCGAACATGTTCAGTATATTCCAAGTCTGTGGGTCGTTAAATATGTGCCCACTCCCGCCTGATAGAACGGACCTAGGGGAGTTAATGAAACCACGGAAAAATAAATGGTCTGCCAAGTCCGGAACTGCCAAGTCCGAAAACCCAGTGCAGCTTCGGAAATCCTAAAGTCGTTCGTCTCAGGCAAGATAGGACTTACTAGACCAACTATAGATGCGAAATGCACTGATATTTTCCAAGACAGGAAGGGGGAAGAGGGGGGCGCTTAACTATCGTGTACAAATGCGAAGCGAAATCAAGGAATGACCGTTTTAGTAATCACACACAAACTGCGCGTTCCCCTTTATTTTGTTTTTCGACTTTAACGAACAGCTGATCACTCTGCGGACCCATTTTTGAAGTAAATGGTAAGGAAGTTCACATGCGATAACAGGTGTCGTTGGAAGAGTGTGGCATTTGATGAGGGCCTCTGATTTCACTTTCGTGCTAAATTCTGCAGGCTCCCTGTGTCATATGATGATGTGTCGAAGAACGTTTAGTCACGGCCGCGGATACAAGCGGAGGATATATGTAACCGATGACTGTTTGGGAAAGCTCACCTCGCGACAAGACGACCCAGCCGTAAATTCCTTGTGCTGACTCCCGCATGTAATTTTGCATTATCCATCGTTCTTATTGCAGAATATTCGTAAAATTAATGCCACAATGCATATGCTTGTTTAGGGTAGTGATCAATATCCGAGATATGAAACGTAACTAGCGGGCTGTCGGGTATGAGTCCTCATGAAAGCACACGAAATCGATTTACATCGCAGCTAGTGTATAGCCGTAGCATGAGCATCTGAACGAACGCTGCTTACGGAGGTACTGTTAGTAAATTTCAGGGCAGTGGAATAACAATCAGCTCCATGCATATATGCCGGTTTCGTGACGCTGGCTTGTGACACACACCTGGCGCTTATGCGGACCGAATGTACCAGAGTAAGATCGCGTCAGAAGCATTTACACTCTCGTAAATACGCCACATTTGGGAACGGAGTGACTGCTCCACATAAATATGTATTTCCAACGCGTACAAACGGAAAATATCAGTCGCGAACGTGTCTCAAAAGCAACGGCGACGGTAGTGAGTGGGCCGGCGACTCCCGCGACTGCTTTCGAAACGGGCCGCTAGGGGGATTTCAGTGGCGCCCCTACAGGCAGCGCTCGAGGCGTATACGCCTCGAGCGCGTATACGTATTAATCGTCCCCCCCCCCCCTCTCCTTGTCTCGCGAGAGAGAGAGAGAGAAAAGACTTTATTCATAATTCCTGCGTGCGGGAGCACCCCAAAACCGCGCAGGGCAGGGGGTCCCTGTCTTGCTAGACCTCAGGAGATGCCGGCCGGGCTCGAACTACTAGGAGTTTCCTCCGTTCGCTCTTGCCTAGCCAAGGCCCTCTCGAGCCGCTGGATGGCTGCACGTTGCAGTTCGTGGTTACCCGAACGGAGCAAGCCCATGAAGTCCACCGGGATTTCATCCGGCACACATGGCCTCACGCCATCACTGCTGTTGCTAGTGTCACTATCACTACACTCACTCAGTAGATGTCCGAGAGTCGCGGGAACCGTCTTGCATACACTGCACAGATCACTCTTGTAGAGCCCGGGAGCGACGTGTCTCGCAAGGGCCGGGGTAACGACGGAGTCCGTCTGTAGCCGGCGTAACGTCACTTCTTCTTGCTTGGTGAGCTTCGGGTGCGGAGGGGGGAAGGTCCTCCTCTGTTCCCGGTGCCACCGCAATAGTTCACCGTAGCTGAGCACAGGGTCTTGGTCTTCTTCTGCATCTTCCTCGTCATTGGGGGAGAGGTGCCCGTCCCGTACTTGAAGATCGGGGGGTGTCGCCACTCGGTGTGCGAGCTCACGGGCGGCGACGTCCGCGAAATAGCAGTGCATTTCGCACACTAGTTGGTCTCGTGAGTCCTACACGGCTGAAGTTTAAACGAACGTCTTTAGCATTTCAGAAGCTTCCCTGAGTTTTTTTTCATTTTTTTTTTTCATTTCCGTATAAGCTGTTCTGTTTTTTCCGGACTTGCAGACCATTTACTTTTCGTGAAAGATGTGCACTCGTGCATGCCTTATAGCAAGGACCAAGAAAAGTTAAACCACGGTACCGTGGTTTAACTTTTCTTGTACCGTGGTTTAACTTTTCTTGGTCCTTGCTATAAGGCATGCACGAGTGCACATCTTTCACGACGGACAGCCTTGGAATATACTTAATATTTTCGCGTGGCTTATATTCATATAAAAGGCACGAGTTATTATCAGGTATTTAGTAATCATATCCCTGAAATATATTTTTCTACGACGCATATATTCGAAACGTGGCCGCATTCGTTGTCCGCGCTGCAAAACGAAACACACCTTTCACTGTGCCAGCATCAGGTCTAAAGGAGGCTGCAATAAAATTCACTTGTGCCGCACGTATTCAAAGGTGACAGCGGTGGTATTCTGCGACCACCGCCGACGCCCGTAACAGCGGCCAAGAAGGGCGCAGAACCGCGTTCCCGGATAGCTATTGTTGGCGAGTAAG
Source organism: Haemaphysalis longicornis (assembly GCF_048455015.1). Classification (NCBI taxonomy): domain Eukaryota; kingdom Metazoa; phylum Arthropoda; class Arachnida; order Ixodida; family Ixodidae; genus Haemaphysalis; species Haemaphysalis longicornis. The sequence continues at coordinate 31,635,066 of NW_027526422.1, read as the reverse complement.
CACCCTACCAAGACGCAGCGGCTTTTGAAGCGCCCTAAGCGTACAATTTACTCACAGACGTCACCATAACAGTTTTTTTAAAGCGCGGAAGGGCAAAAAGAAGCGAAAGAGAACCAAAACAACGCGCGCAGCGCTAATCCCGTCAACGCCGCGGAGAAGCGGCGGCAGGCGGCGCAGTGATCGCAAAGCTCGAGGCGTATAGCTCCTCCCTACTGCCGAGAGCAGCCGGTGATGGTCGTTAAAGTTTCCGCACGTCTGCAAGATACCTCACCCATTACCATAAGCATGCACGAAGTGAGTCCACCATCCCAGAGGGCGTGAAGCTAGATTCGGAAACAAAACAAACGGCTCTCGATGATCTCCGCCGCGGATGTAACCGCACTTTATGATGGAAGGGCAGAGACAGTACGTTGTAGTCACTGCAGAGCAAGAACTCCTCGTCAGAGCCACCGTAATGACCGCATGCCCACCAAAGATGTGGAAGAGCAGTGGCACTGTCGTTACGCTGAAGGAAGCCACGACAGATGCAACTCCCGGGAAGCATAGAGTTTCATGCTAATATGTACAGAGTGATCAAAGTTAAGTCGAGAGGTTTTTTTTAAGCTAGGCGTTTAGATTTACGTGAAGACCACCTCTACAGTGAGGTTATGCGCCCAGGCGGACACATAATAAGGTGGTAATTATTGATATCAATGGCTTTAGTACCATACCTGCCAACCTGGTGACATGGAAATTCGGAATATCTGCGGACTGGCGGAAGTGGCGGGCAGCACACTAATTTTTAAGTCTAAAAGGATTCACGTTTTCTGACACGCGTTCTTACGTTTTCCAAACCATACGTGAAAACCGTCAGTGTTGAAGAGTAATGAGCAGCAACTCCATTGGGAAGGGCAGCAAATTCGGATATGTACGATTTTGAGAACACTTGGTAGTGCTCTCGCGGCACAGCAAAGCAACTACCGCGGTCGTACCACGGGTCTTACTGCACAGGACGCAGGAGTCCTACAAAGAGCGCCATGAACACTGGATTTGTAACCGGCACGTGAACAACATGCTACAAGCAGGCTTGCCGAGGTAGCAGTGAGTTCTGGATATGGATGCGTAGCCCACCCCGAGAAGGCGACAGAAATCGCAGCTTCGCAGATGGTGATAACAACACTACGTATTGCTTTCTCGTGGCGGAGCAGGTACCACAGTGTCATTTAAATAGATGGTTCCATTTTTTCCAAAAATTCGTATAATTTCAGGCACGATTCGTAAAATCGTAAGACGGGTCAAAATTCGTACATTTTACGGAAAATTCGGAAGAGTTGGCAGGTATGGCTTTACTAAAATTGAATAATTACTTTTTAGTGGCTGCAGTAAGCAGGCATGTTTGTACTGAAAAGATGGACGCAATCGTGTTTCTATGCAGTTTCATTTGGCAGAATTATTCTAGCGCATCCGTGCTCCGAGATATCGAACTGCGAAGTTCAATTTTGCCGTTGCATGATCACGCATGCTAGACAGCGAAGACCGGCGCAAGGCTCCTCCCTTTTGTGACGTGTCTGCTGTGTACGGTGTTTAGTTTGACGGCGGGGTGGAGGCATAGGCAAAAGTGATAACTGGCCCCCTTTCAGTCTTGGCTGGCGTTATCACAATCTGCAGTACTCGGAAGCGCTATCGAAACACAGAACAGGAAGGAGCTTTGCGCCGGTATTGGCTGTCTAGCATGCGTAATCATGTGAACGGCAATTAAACTTCGCAGTTTGATATCTCGGGGTATAGATGCGATAGAAGAACTCTGCCAAATAAAACTGCGTAGAAACACGATTGCGTCCAACTTTTCAATACAAACGTATGACTGCTTACTGCAGGCACTGAAAAGGTAATTATTCAATTTTAGTTAATTAAGCCACTGACATCGATAATTACCACCTAATTGTGTCCCTCTGGGCGCATAACTTCACTGTAGAGGTGCTATTCACGTCAATTTAATCTAAGCTCCTAATTTTAAAAAGACCTGTCGTCTTAATTTTGATACCTCGGCAAAACTTGTCGCCACTCACTCGCACTCACCCGTCGCCCTCACCACTTGCACTCACGCTCACTACGCGCCCTCCACCACTCGCACTCATGCTCACCACTCGCCGTGACCACTGGGACTCGCTTGGGGTCATTCTCACCGCTCGCCGTCACCATTCGCAACACTCGCGCTCACGCTCACCACTCGCACTCACTCACGCTCACAATTCGCCGTCACCACTCGCACGCGCTCGCGCACACCACTCGTTGTCTCCCCACGCGCGCTAGTGTGGTCAGCATATCAGTGCATTACGGCGTCAGAAGGCCATCCAAATCACAGCGGGCGGTTCCTGCAACAGCGAGTACAAGCGAAGCCACCCAAATGGCGCAAGTAGCGCGAGTGCACTCGCGACTGGTGAGCGGGGCTCGCGGCGAGTGGCACTCGCAAGTGCCACTCCTCCCGGTATTTTCTGTGGCGATGCATACCCCTCCCCCCTCCTTTCGGCCCTTTATCCGCTCATGCTTTTTCACACTTCATCTATAAATGTAGGTGTGAAAACAAAAATAGGATAAGAGAATGAAAATACGATATTGGACACCGGCTATCTTTTTAATTTTTTTTTTTACCGAAGGGGTATAACACCCCCGGAAAATATTTCTGGCTACGCCACTGAGCCTTTAAATGGGTTGGGTGGTACCAAAAACGCATCACATGCTATAAAACCCGAATCAAACTGCCGAATAAAAAATGAGTGACGCTGTGCTCACACCTTTGTCTCTGGTGGCATGAAGGGCACCGGGGCGTTCGGGTCTGCCGGAAAGTAGAAGGCCGTCGGAGACTCCACGTCGCCGCCCTGCTCCACCCTCTTGTAGTACATGTACAGGTTGTACACGATCGAGCCCTGAAAAAAGGTCCATAGTCGTGTTCAGTCCACGACGGGTACAGACCCCTTCTTGGGCACTACTATATTGGGCAAAGCGAATTGAGTTTTCTTTTTGTCCGAGCCCTTCCATTAGCACCGGCCGCGTAAGCTGGGCCTGGCTAGCCTGACACGCGCCTGGACTACGCGAATAATTTTCGTCCGCGGTGAACAGCCGGCTACGCTCGACGAAAAGGGCGCCGCCGCCATCGTCGACGCGCCGAGCGGCTTCCCTCGGGAGACTCGCTACATCGGCCGAAACTGACCGCTTCCAGAATAAATCGTTTGACAGCGGAGCTGTTGTACATTGCAAGCCGTAAGTTGGCCATTGCAGGAAAAAATACCAACAAAACGCCAAGCGCTCGTGAGCGCGTCCCCCGCGGCGACCGCCGAGCGTCCCCGGCACGCGCCGTAGCTTTGGCGAAAAAAAAAAAAAAAGCTCCAGCGCTGTCGTCTAGCGCTACCGCGTATGTACAAAAGAAAAACTCCAGCGCTAATGCTAAAGCTGAAAAGACGCCCTTCTTGGGCCCAAGATGGTGTACCAACTCGCCCAATTAGCTTTCAGTTTTGAAGAGGGGTGGGGAGTTGCTGGCTACCACTTCCCAGAGCGCTACCCAGCTTCTTCATCGATCCGCTCTCACACGAGCACGACCCACGCAAGAAAACGTCATCAGCAGCCACATTCGGCGACCCCGCCCGCGCGACCGCGCATCTGAAGGGCCACGCCCACACTAACGAACAGAACATGAGCGGCCGCCATCACAGCCAACGTGCTGAGCGGCTACTCTTAGAGGACTCGCTGCTGAAGCCACGTGTCGCTGTGCTACAATAAATAAAATCGCTAACTGAACCCCGCAAAGGCTATGACAACCGGTCATCGCCGAGTGCCGCATTTAAATCCGCATAATGGTTTTTCTGAAAAAGGAACGTCCTACCCGTCCAAACGACCGACTCGCGGAAGCACTGAAATTACCTCCTTAATTGTGGTTCTCACGTTGCGGGCCCCACGCACGCGCAGCACAGAACAATGGGTAGTGCCGCGATTTCGCACTAATTATAAACATCAGGCTCTATACTTCAACATTCCCACCACTCTAAATGAACACAGCCATGCATACGGGTCACTTTTCCCGCAAACAGTTGCGGCAATACTTCGTAAAGTTGTGGTTTAAATCACTGTTACAATCATTCCTGATGTTTAATTTTTGTATTTATGTGATATTGCTGTTGTTTCATGTCTTCCAGTGTGTATAACTGTCTTTCTGTGTTCACTTGTAGCAATTGTGAATTTTAAAACCACAATTCTTGCATAATTTTCCGAATTCAGCTTATTGTGTTGTATAATTACGTACCAAGGGTGTACTATTTTATTTGCTTTCGTTATGAGGGATTTTTTTTCTTGATCCCAGCCAAGTGAGAGTTTCCGGGCCACTGTCAAGCTGTCTTCAGCATCTTTTAGCCCGCAGGATCTTCCAGTTTCTTCTGCAGAAAATAAAGGTTATCTTATCTTATCTAACTAACGCTAGTGACGGTATCTCGCTATTCGACCTGAACCTCTTCCCAGCCGCAAACCTCTGTCTGGCCTGTACGCGAGACCCCGGAGCTAGGCAGCGCTGCTTTTCTGGCTTCGTGCGCTGGTGGTTGCACTTGTTTTGTCGGGCGGCGCGGTGTGCAGGAACGCAACAAAGGTGCGGACTAGGCGTGTACAACTTTAAAAGACTGCTGGAACTTAACCCAACGACTGTGCACTGCAGCAGCAACTATCGAAACTCGTGGCGGAAACTTTCTAGTGCGCTGCGAACATCTTCCATCTTGCGAGTCGGACTTGGACCATTTTAAATGCGGAGCATTTCAGTAACTCACGATGTCACCCGCGTTGACGTCCGTAGTCGTAGTCCGCACCCCTCCCCCTACACTATATATAAAAAAATATTATCCGGCGCCTGGTTTCGATCCCTCGACCCTGCGGGCGGAACGCAATGTACATGGTGCTCTACCCACTGCGCCACAAAGCCGACACAGAATTGGAGGCTACGAACGCGCCTTATATCCTTGACTCATTCAAACTACGTCAAGAAGCTGCTGATACAACGCATTCACTACCACCAACTCCCCAAACACTAAACGTTAACGCAATACACGCACCCCCTATGCGACGCATTTACTCGAGTCCCCCTCGCGGGGAGATGGGCCCAATTTTTTCTCGACTCCTTCAAGAGAGCCGAACCAACGATATACAGGCAAACCCAGGCAGGCTCCTTTCCCCACCGCTGCCTCCAGAACAGAATATACCCAGAAAGATACTGTAACACATGTCCAACAGGGATTTATACCCCCCCCCCCCCCCCCTCTAACACACCCCAACACTCCCCAGAAAGAATTCGACACCCCCCAAAGAAGATTCCACAACCACAAATACTGGGCCCAGGGATTTATACACACACACACCCCGCAGTCCCCCAAAACCCCCGAGGAGGGTTTCGACACCTTAGAAATCGAAATTCTGGATAAACACGTGATGCCCAACGTCTATAAACGCTGCACATGCCCTCACTGCATGCAATGCACTGGGCACCTTCCGGCACGTCATGAGAGAGCGCAATTTCTCTGACGACTCCCCCCTCTTTACGAGCGATGGGAGGTCTTGTTATCCAGCCCCGCTCTGGAAAACCAGCTCCGACTGACCCACAGGGGCCAGACGACCCTGGCACGGCCGCTCCATCTCCCATCTCCCAAAGGGGGAGATCGAGCGGCCGTGACTGTGGAATCAAATGGGACCCGTGAAGAGGGAGCCACCCGATAGGGCACCTAACGCGCTGCATTTCGTTATGGATCAATAAAGTTCTCTCTCTCTCTCTCTCTCTCTCTCTCTCTCTCTCTCTCTCTCTCTCTCTCTCTCTCTCTCTCTCTCTCTCTCTCTCTCTCTCTCTCTCTCTCTCTCTCTCTCTCTCTCTCTGAGGGACGCCACTCTTAATAACGAAGGACACCCGTCACAGACGGCGTCACTTCAACGATAACGAGTCATGCATACGAACCTTGATAACGGCCATCAACGTGAACACGGTCAGGGTTGTCATCATCATCTGCTTCTGTAAAGGGAAAAGAAAGCACATGCTTTATTTACACTGCTGCCTAAAGTATTGGCAAATTCTGTTTCACAAGTAGAAGCCGATTTCGCGTTGTACAGGTCTCCCTTATACAGTAAGGCTATACTAATAGGCGCAGTGCCCCACATAAAACGGCCTGCTTTAGAGTGACAGCTCTTCTGGGCCTAGCAAATGCGTTAGATATGTCTTGTCTTGGCTGAAGGCGTAGAAAGTGATGCAGCATTGAAAGGGGGATATACATGCACCGAGAACGAGGCAACATTTCATTTCAAGAAAGACGAAATGAGAACCCTGCTTTTTCTTTCTTTGTGCTTCCACCGGACATTTATTTTCTTGAGTGGGTCTTTTCTGCTGTTGGAAGCTATGAGCATTCGGCGCTGCGGGGAGTCAGGGCTGTTGCGATCCGAGGCTACTACAATATAATGTAACAAACAAAATACGTGCAATTTGCAGTCTATTTGATGCTATACTACTTGCGCATATGCTGTACCAGGATTCAGGAAGAAGATTGAGAACGGCGTAACTGCTCTATGTCTTGTGTTTTTGCATGCCCCCTCTCCACCCACGTTCTTGGGTATACATGGACGTCGGAGGCTCAGGTTGTAGCTTACATCCCTACAGTCGGGGAGTGAGAGCGAATTGGACGAGGTTACGTCATGTGTTGTACGCTTTCCTCCCCCCAAAAAATAGAAAACGAAAGTAACTGAACACCGCTACCGCTTCGTCGGTTTTATAAGTAACGAAGATCTGTTAGTCATTTCCTCGCGGTATTCCGGACTCGTTACTTCGGTGCACTTGAATAGTACAAGGAACCCGTTATTCTAACGCGTTACGTATAATCTGGGCACTATACCACTTACGCGGAAATTCGCTTCGTCCACGTTCTGTTCCTTCAATTCCTGAGCAGCTTCTTTCAGGTCCACCTGCGGCAGTTGAAAAATATATTCTCGCACTCATGGTACGGCGTTGTAGGAATCTCCAAAGCAACTGGGTGTCTGGTAGTAACGCAGTGCATGAAGAAGAAATGCCCTCTGGCTTAAAACTGCATGCAAAAAGAAAAAAAAATTGGCCGCGTATCTGCTCCTCTCGTTGCACATGTCGATGCAAGACGATAGTCGACTGGCGCCCGTAGCGAGTAAACGCATCCCTTTTCTTTCCCGCTCACCTCTCATGCTGTTCCTTTCCCGTCTCGTTTCTTCCAAGATAACACGCTAGAGGTTTGCTCAAATCAATTTAAATTTACCGCGTTCCACTGCTCCAAGTCGGATGCCTCGGCGCCAGCGCGTGCTGCCGTACGGCGGAGACGCGCATGAATCGAGGCACCCCACTACAACGTTTATAGAACCACGTTGCTTTACTCCACGAGCGTTCCAAGCGGAGCGCGGAACCTATCTAGTGGATCCTTTCGTTGTTGTTGCCGTTTGATTTTTTCGAATTCCGCCTGGTAGCGCGGGCAACAGCAGGCGACAGTCGTGTGCAGTTGATGTATTTTATTTGCTATCGCAAAAAGCAAGCATGGGTAGATTTTTTAATAAAGGAACACTACAAATATGACTATTGTATTGATTTTCTTCCTTATATTTGTGTAATGTCTTGTTCTTGTTCAACAATGTTGACAAGTATGAACATTAACACCGGACTTAAACGTTTAGATTTGGCTGTAAGTATATACGACTATTGCGCAGCATGTTTCACTTTGGCCGGCTGGCTGAGTCGAGTGGTCGACAGACAGACAGACAGACGGGCGAAAATTTTCCCGTTCATGGAGCCCAAGAAAGACTATCGTCTTTAATAACCGTGATGACGCATCACTTTCGTCGTGGTTGAAAACTGGTTGAAAACTTTGTATTAATTGAAACCTTAAATATTCACGTCCTGTATATGTAACGGGGCGGAAGCACTCGCGCACGCGTACACGTAAAATCTCAGCAGATGAGCGCGCAAAGATAGCGAGAAAAAAGTTTGCCGTGTTTGAGCGCAGTTAAAGGGGCCCTAAATAGGCTTCCGAAGGTCGCCATTTCAATCGCGCAATCGCTAGAGTACCCCTTCACGACAACGTGTACCAAATATTACACCTCTGCGTAAAGCAGGGGCCGCACAAACACGAAAAAAATTCCCCCGCATTTCCCCGAGGGGGAGAATGTGAAAGTGCGAATGCACGGTTGTCGGCCCGCTTGCGGCGCTTGCGCTCGGCCCCCGCAGCCCACCGCCTCGCCGCCTTCTCTTCCATCTCTTCCATCGGGTTTGTAGTATCACGTGTACACCACGCAGTTATCAAGCCGCTATAACGCCGCTGAGTCGCCAACGCACGCCGCTGACGACGTAGTTTGAATGCGTTAAAGATATAAGGCGCGTTTTTCACACTGATATCAGCGTGGCTTCCGTGGCTTAGTCGGTAGCGCGTTGCGCTGCGGCCGCAAAGTCCTCGGATCGAAACCTGGCGCCGGATGCTGTTTCTTTTTTAAATGTAGAGGAGCACTGCGGACGCCGCCGACGCCGCCGCCGCCGCCGCCGCCGGCGGTGGATGGTTTGGGGTCGCTTATAAAGAGCATTCGCTCTTAAAAAAGATTTCACTTTCTTTCCTGGCTCACCAACCATACCTTGCCGCCACACTTGTGCGCTCTGACGCAGTTCTTTCCGGCTCTGACGCGCCTCTATGACGCACGAGACACTGCCCAGTGCGGCGCCGCGAACGCGAACCACAGCAACCGCGCTCACCGTGCAACCGGAATCTGGTGGGCGGAGCATGCGCGTCGAGTGCTAAAAAAAAAAAAAGCGCGCGCAGGGCTTGGCACAGCCAATGACTGCACGTACATCAAGGAGGGTGATGGATTGCCCTGTTTCTCTCGGTGGTCTTGCGCCGGGTCGATGACGTCGCGGCTTCCACAATGCTTCGGAGGAGCTACTAGAGGAGGAGAGCCCCAGGCCTTATGGGTGGCCCCTTTTAATGAGCGATAACTCGGCTAATACTTAACGCATTTAAACCATTTTTGCGGGATGACCTTCCTTGGATAGTACTCCAGTGACTGCGCACGCAAAATCGTAACATTTGGAAGCCTATTTAGGGCCCCTTTAAGCCAAGTTTGTCAAGCGAAAGGTCGTGTTTTGCGCCAAAAGCGAGCAGGAAGAGGAGAAGACACGAACTTATTGAAAAACAAGACTTTTGGTGTCGCTGATGGGTGGGGTCCCTAGTCCAGGACTCCACTGAGTCTGGCCTTCTCCCGGGCCAGGTTGACCAGATGGAGCTGGTCTTCCAGGCTCGAGCTGGCCAGGGCTGTCTCCCATAGCTCAAGTTTTTTCTCTGGTGTTGTGTCTGCACTCCCAGGTGATGTGGTATAGTGTGGGAGTGCTGCTGCAGGTTGGACATTCGGGTCGGTATTTTCCTGGGTAAATGAGGCTTGCCTGTGGAGGTTTGGATAAGTATTCGTTTGAATCTGTCTCCAGGAGGTGGCTCCCATTGCGTTTAGCTTTTTGTGAGGGGGCGGGTAGAGTGGCCTGGCTGCCCTGGGTGCTTCCAGTCTTTCCCCATAGCCGTTGAGAAGTGGGGTGAAAAGCGGTGTGCTGTCACCCGCCCGGTTCGTCAATTCTCGGGCAGTGCTGTTAGCCGCTTCGTTCCCCGCCAATCCCTCGTGACCGGGGGTCCAGGTCAATCAATCTGTGCGTGCCATGGGGTCCTCCCTTGACCTTGGTCAGTGTCTTTGCGGCCACTCGTGGTATTCTTCCTTTAACGAAGTCGTAGCATGCTTGTTTGGAGTCAGTAATTATGTGCAGGCTCTTCTGTTGTCTTTCTCCGTGGGCGAAACCAAGGGCTATTGCTCTGGCCTTCGCTTCCTCGGGATTTGTGTTCTTAATGGTCAGAATCTATGACAGCCGCCACCGCATCTCTGTTGTTTTTGTACATTGCTGCGTCGGTGTAGACTGTGTTAGGGTCTCCATGAAGATTTTTTTTTTTCTAGATATGCTATACTTGCGTTTCTTCTTCCTTGATGGGTTGTCTTGCCCTTGTGTCTTGGTATTGATGATACAAATAATTTTCTGCGTATGTCTTTGTGAAGGTAGACTTTACTTGCGATGTTGATTTTATCAGCGGGCGTGCCTACTCTTTCGAGTATGGCTCGGCCTGTTTTAGTGAGTTGCAGCCTTTGTTTTTGAGCGACCAGTGTGGCTTCTTTGATCTCCTCAAAGGTGTTTTTTATGCCCAGTTTTTGCAGCTTACTCGTGGCCGTGCACTGAGGAAGTCCGATTGCGGTTTTATAAGCTCCCCTTAATATCGTTTCTATTTGATCGTTCTCTTTGTTTAGCCGGTGATATGGTAGGCTGTACGCCACTCTGCTGACCACCAGGGCTTGTACCAGACGGAGAGTGTCTTCTTCTATCATTCCTGTTTTGTTCCTTGTTATTCTTCTGACTATTCGTGTTATTTGCTGTGTGGCCTTTAGGTTGCTCTGTATCCAGAGTCCGAGTATCCTGATTAATGAGACTTCTTTGATTTTTCGTCCTTCCAGAATGACATTTACCTAGGTCTCCCGGGCTTTTGTATCTGCTGTTATAGATCCTGAATATTTCTGACTTCTCTGGGGCACACCGGAGGCCGCTGTCCTTGGCGAGAGATTCTACGCAGTTCGCCGCCTCTTGAAGTGCTTCTTCCTTTTGGGCCAATGAACCTTTAGTTGTCCATATGGTTATATCATCCGCATATAGCGTATGGTTGATCTTTGTTATTTCCTGGAATTTTTGTGCTAGCTTTATCATTGCTACATTGAAGAGTAAGGGTGATATTATAGATCCTTGAGGTGTGCCTTTGTTTGACATTTTGAGCCTTTTGAATCTGACTTCCCCTATTCCTATGCTTGCAGTTCTGTCTGAAAGAAAAGCTTTTACATAGTTGGAAATTCTTTTTCCGCAATGGAGGTTATTGAGCTCTTTTAGAATTGCGTAGTGTGACACATTATCAAAAGCCCCTTTTAAGTCCAGGGCCATGATTATGTGTTCACTTCTCTTGGGAATGTTGGTGAGCACCTCTTCTTTCAGGAGCAAGAAGGCGTCTTGCGTCGATAGGCCTTCTCTGAAGCCTACCACGGTGTACGGTAAGTGGTCATTGTCTTCCAGGTAGTTATGTAGCCTTCTGAATATTATTCGTTCGTAGACCCTCCCCAAGCATGATGTCAGTGAGATTGGTCTAAGCGCTTCGATTCCTGGTTTCTTCCCTGGCTTGGGGATCGCTATTATTTCGGCATGTTTCCATTCCTGTGGGACTTCTCATTTTGTCCAGAGTTCTTCATTTATGTACTCTGCTCTTCTTCTATATGATCTTCGCTTAAATTTCTAATCATTGCATTTGTTATGCGTTCCGCACCCACGGCGGTGTTTTTCTGTGCCGCTCTGATTGCTGCCCTAACTTCTTCCTTAGTTATTTCTGCGTCCAGGGTTTCATTCCTGTTTCCCTCGTATGGTAGCTTGCAGGGTGCCGTCTTCTGTGTGCCCAGGAATTTGTCTTTCAGGGCTTTCAGTAATTCTTTGTTCGTGCCTTGGTAATGCGCACACAATCGCACCGTAAGACAAAACACAGACGCTGCTCGGCGCAGCCGCCGGTCTAGGCGCGAACGGGCAGTGAACTTGGATGCCGCCAGCGCCTCCTGGTGTCATTTTCTCACGGCACGCGCCCTTACTCTTTCCCGCACCTCGCATCCCTCCCCTTGGAACGAAGGAGCGCTCAGAGGCTTTCATTGCGCAACCGTACGAGGCAGTGGCTTTACCTTGGCTGAGCTTTAAGGTAAGATTGACGGAAGGAGCTGTTTTCTGGGTTTGTACCTGGAGCAATTGAGCTTTGGCTCTAGCTAAAAGTGTAGTGGCAGAAGAAGAACGCACCGTGTTGGCGAAGTGCACAGCGAGAACGGCGCTGGATATGTAGCAGATGCCGACGCTTGTCGCGTTCCAGACGATGAAGGCGAACAGGACGAGTACGTCCCGCCCCAGCAGGAACGAAGGTAGTGGGAAACCCTGGGTTGTCGGCACCATGGCCCGTAAAACAGGGAGAGAGAGAGAGAGAGAGAGAGAGATTTGTTGAACGAAAACGATTATTTGTTTACTGCTTTCTTAAGATCATGAAAATTCGTTAAGGTTACAACCATTTTTTTTTTTAGTTATGCAACACAAAATTTGAGTGGCAAGTGATGCAGATTAGACATATTGGCCCAACTCTTCGGAAGTCTAATTGTACCTCCAAGAGTGATAGCATTCAGGGATAGTTGCACCGTGGGTTAGGCGAAAAGGGCGGAGGAGAAGGAATTCCAATTTTGTCTTGCCTTTACGACTCAAAAGGGGTCCAATGCAAACTGAGTGATTCAGCAGCGCACGAATACGGATGGACGGGTTTACATGGACAGTTTATATCTGTTATGATATCGCTCTTAAAAAAAAAGCTAGCGTTTTAAAAACAAAAGTTATTTCTAACCGCCGCAATGAAGCCACATGTATACATCAACAGTTGCGCGTTCACTTGACCACAGAAGCGTTAGCTCCCCATGGCCATGCCGTTGATTACTTCCCTCTTCAGGGAGCTTCACCTTTATGCTGGCGAGGAGGACATAGTCTGACAGCAGGTTGACGAAGCACTCGAACCCGAACGCGGTGTCGAAAGCCCAGCCATAGGCTGCAAAGAAACAAAGGGCGTGTCGCTCGAGCGAATCTTCTGTGTCGCTGAGACGCGCGAAGAGGTAGCTTAAAACTTACAGACGCTTCGCCTGTAGAAGCCGTACAAGTACTTCAACACGTTGAAAGTATTCAGCGCCTGTGGAGAGAAGTGGGAGGCATTTTCTTACGGAAATGATTAGGTCATGTTCTCTGACTTCAGCAGCAGCAATGGCTGCCTGCCTGCCGCTCCTTTTGTTGTCCACCACTCTCGGAGTGAGCCACCAGCGCTTCAACTTGACGTTTCGTAGGGAAACGTCAAGTTGAAGCACCATAGCAACGGTGCGAGCGGCGAAGAGCATCCGCTATCCGGCCGAAAAACTAGGCTGGCAGCTGCGCGAAGTCGGCGCCCCCGCTGTCAGCTAAGCTCGACCTCTCTGCGTACGTGCCCTGAGGTTCTCTGTTCCTCTGCTCTTCTGACGGATCGATGGTGCAAATTTTTTGCCGACATGTGCCGTCTATTGCTCACGCAATAAAAGGAAAATGGAGGGAAATGTGCGTCGGACGATTGAGATACGAGCCCCCCAGTATCCGGGTTTTCCCGATACGAGTGTTTTGGGTTATCTGCCACCAGTGGGCTGAGGCCGAGGCTATGTCGACGTCGCCCGGTGGAATACAACATGACAGTGGCGCCCTCAACTTAAGAACGGCACCGGAAGTTGCTGCTGTGCCTTATCACCGTAGCCGGATGTTTCTCCGCGCGACGCAAGTAGGGTGTTACTGGGAATATTTTGAACATGGCGTGAGCCGTTACCGTGATTTTTTGGACTTAATATGCTTATAAACGACTCCAGTGTTGACAAACACACTGCGTGAGACAAGGCAGACGATATTACGCATTCATAGCAAACCCCTTTCAAAACGCGCGCGCACTGACGTCACGGGTCTGGCGCTTTGGCGGAGTGATACACTACATGAGGTGCACGGTGCCGTTCTTGAGTTGTAACTGAGTATAGAAGCCCACAACCTCCTGAAAACATCCGATGCGCTTACAATTTAGCCACATGAGATTGGCGGCTGTATTCCGCTCCATTTCCTGTTGCATTTATGAAGGGGCCCTAAATAAGCTTCTGAAGGTCGCCATTTATTCTTTCTTTCCTTGCTCACCTACCGCTTCCTTGCCGCCACATTGCCGCGCTCTGACGTGCGACAGACTGCTTGTGACGCACCCTGTGACGCACGAAGCTCTGAACAGTACGGCTGCGCTATTGCTGTAGCCAATCAGCGTTCGCGGCTCTGGGGGAAACACGGTTGCGCGCGGCGCTTCTGCACTGGCGGCACGGCGTATTCGTCCTGCACCGGTGGTACGGACGAATGTAGATCGTCGCCATCCCTTACACGAGCTTAGCTGAGTTTGTAGATATAGCGCGTCGTTTACCAGGTATGAATAACGCTGAAAAACACGGAGCGCCTCTGCGGGCACAAACGCCCGCTACATGCGCGACCGCGGCAAGCATCTGCCTGCACGGTCGACAAGCAGCCCACTGTGTGGTGTATGCACGATACGGCATACACCGCAGCAGCTCCGCCCGCCAGAGCGGGACTACTGCTGAAAATCAGTTTGCTAATACGTGAAAGGGGGTGATAGTGCAGTGAAATATTGCGCGGGGGATCGTCGTCGTCGCGGCCACGCAAAGCAGTGTCTGGATAACTGCGGCGATGCTAAGCCTTTTCCCAGACCTCGGTGGGACCAGTTCACCGCGACAACGTCGCATGCCGAAACGCTAGCGAGCCGCTATAGTCGTCGGTGGCAATGTTAAATTATTGTCGTTAGCGAGCATGTTGTTTCGAAGACCCCTGTCCGGCCTTCAAACGCTCGCTTCTGCTACTATAAAACTGACGTGCCGACGCGGGCACGGCCGGCGCGAGCAGCCGTTCGATGCGGGCCGGCCACCGACCGACCCCGCTGATCGGTAGCGGATGTAGTAGGCGGAGCTTGGCCGTCGTCTGCTAAAAAAAGAAGCGTGACGTACCGCCGAGTGGAGCCAATGGCTGCGCGCATCTCGAACCAACCCTGTTTCTCTAGGTGGTCTTGCGCCTGGTCGGTGACGTCACCGCTTCCACAGTGCTTTGGAGGCGCGGTGATAGAGGAAAGGCGCCAGGCCTTGTTGCGGACCCTTTTTAATGAGCGATAACTCGGCTAATACTGAACTCTTTTAAACCGTTTTTGAGGCAGGACGTTCTTTGAATAGTACTCCAACGATTGCGTACGTAAAATCGCAACCTTTGGAACCCTGTTTAGGGCGCCTTTAAGTGCGTTCTCAGTTTTAATGGTGTGGCCCTTGCCACTCGGGCAGCCATCACTGTTTTGTAGACCTACCAAGGATCCCAGAATCATTACGTTTGCAAGACAAGACAAGCGATGGTGTAGGTCGTAGTAAAACCGACCACGTTTTAGTAACTCCAAAGTAGTTTCAGGCTTTAGACAAATACGGCGTTTCGGCCATCGCTGCTGCAAGAGGATATAGGCGCCGGCAGACACGAAGGTGGATGATCAAGGAAGCCTCTCACCTGCAGCCTCAGCTTCTGTATATACTGAACACCAAGAACTTGACACCACAGAGCTAGGGCACGCAGCCAGCTCTAGAAATTAGCTATGGCTCCCGTTGCTGTGCACAAACGGCAATATTATTGGTTTCACCTCTGACCAGGAAGCCGTCGGTACTCACTGCACACCCGTAGCACAGGCTGACGACTGTGTCCTTGTTCATGAGGAGGCGGTCACGGTGTGCGCCAACACAGCGAAACCACGGGCACCTGTGCGCGCAGCGTCCTGTTTGTCCGTTCTGGTCTTCGGGCTGGCGGCTTTCAGCTGGCACGCACGTACATCACGCGCCCACCAAGGTGACGATGGTGATGGCGATCGTATAATGAATTAAAGTAATCCTATAATCTCCAACCGGGGCACAGCCACGCTTTGGCCCTGGCCAATCTCTCCTTGTCGATATACGGGTCGCAATTTCACGCATTTTACTCACGAGGACGGAGCAGTATTCCGCAGGTTAACGGGGGAGAACTACTGAGGAGGTTAGTGAAGACATGAGGAGGAGGCCTGCAGACATACAGCAACTTTATTTGGCCGCAGCTGGGGCGATTAGGCCAGCGATGTCTTCGCCGTCGTCCGTCGGACAGCAGGGCCCCTTTTGGACAGGGGTCCGGTGCCGACGGCCAAGCGGGCCAGGTCTTGGATGTGGGAATAAATGTTTATTTTATCCGGCCCGTGGGGGCCGTCCCTAGTCCAGGATGACCTTGGATGAGATGTACCGTGTCCGTTTGAATGGTGAGTTAAATGAAAGGCTGGAGGTTGCAGCTCCTGCGAATACGTCCTGGACGCACTTGGTATGTATTGCAGTTTGCAGCCATGTTTATGACGCTGTAAAAAGTGCCATCCAACGGGTGGAATGTTACGAACCACTCAGCTGTTTTAAATTGAAAATTGATGGGTTTCACGAAGCTACACCTGTGAATCGCGCCGGAGTGGAGGACAACGGATTTAGTTAGCTCACCTGGGCACCCAGAACGTGCGCCCAGATATCGACGCACGGACCTTTTCGTTCTATAGCGCGACAGAGCTATGTGCCCCACCTCGTGAAATCGCGTTTGTCGTTCTGTCGGGGTGAAAAGCCTGTCATTCAAGGTCACAGCGAAGGAATGCCGCCCGAACAAGAAATCGCGTAATTCCGGGCAACGCGTTGTCCTTCAGGTGCGTTCTGCAGGCACGCTATGCACAACGGCTGCTGTATGTTCCAATGGATAGCGCGGTATACCCGCCCAGAATTTACAGAGGACGACAGTATAGGGAGATGGGAGGATCAGGGGGGAGGGGGGGGGCGCTAAAATACGAGCGCAAGCTGCGCAGAAACGGGTGGTATAAGAAAGAGAATAGAAAAATAATAAATCAGAGAAAAGTAAAAATGGATGTAGAAACAAAAGAAAATATTCAGGGAAGCTTGCACTCACGCGCATGACTAGAATGGCGAAGCTGTTGTAGGGGGGCATTGCCGGACGCATCGCATAGTCAAGTTTCAGTATCATTGATTATTAGATGCGGAGCATCTCTTGCTCGGGGGGATGTCACTTGTCCGTGCCCCGTCCGCAGTGCATCTCATGATGATTGTGGCAGGATGCCCCTAGGGATTGGCCAACCAAAGAATCCATCACGAGATAGCTTCGCGTTCAACCACCGTCATCTTCCCGTAGGTGAACCGCTGAAGACGAAGAAGGAGAAGAAGACAAAGCTGCGAGTTTGGTGTGGGTGCCTGGACACGCAGGCATCTGGCTCAACGAAGCGGCCGACACTCTGGCGGGCATTGCATTGGATGGCCCGGTGATGGAGGTTCTAACGACAATAAATTTTGTCACCTCGGCACGCTTTCGGAGATTAGACCAGCTACAAAGCATGGCTGAGTCTGCGTACGCAAGTTCTGGCCTCGAGCACCTCCGGCACTCATGGAAGTGCCGGATTAGTCAATCACGAGCTTGTGAAGTTACCCTCACCAGCTTTCGGTGTGGTGTCCCAAATTTAAATTATTACTTGTATCGCTGCAATCTGGCCCCTTCACCACTCTGTGCATTTTGTAACGAATTAGAAACAGCTGAACATTTTTTCCTCACCTGCCGACGGTACTCCTCCATACGAAAAAGATACTTAGAAAACAGCTTTAACCGATTGGCCTTCCCTCTGCCTGTTCCTCTAATCTTATCGTTCGGGGCGAAGACACTGGGTTTTAGCCGCGCAGATCTTTGCTCCGCCGTGCACTTATTCATCTCGGAATCTGGCCGTCTCCCGTGCTAGCCCCAGGCCATGCCGGGCTTCCCTCAAAAAGATCCCTGCGTGTATGATGCTCACTCGTGGATTCTCTCGACGGCAGCGATGATGTCTCAGGAAGGGACCGCGACCCGCTTCTTAGGCAGGGAACGCACACCATCGTCACGCGCACGCACGTACCCCTCACGTTTTCTCCAAGCGTCGCGCCATCGAGCGCCTCGTGCGGGCACAGCATACACCCCCTACCTACCCCACCGCACACTTTAAGAGAGCGCTAGCGCCGCCACGGCGAACCACTTTCCTCCTTACAGCATACTGCCCCCCCTCTCCCACCGCACACTTACGCACTTTCGGGGAGCTATCGCGCCGCCACGGTGAACCGCCCTCCCCTCACAATTTCGCGACACTCTCCTCCTTTGCTTTCTTTCAGTGTTCGCTCTTGCCATCGTTCACTCGGTTACGACGGCGACGCGGCTCAGCCCAGAGACGGGCGCTAAAGGTCTGCGCCCTTAAAGGCGGCGACCTCCTGTGTTCAGAAAGCTGCGCGCCGCCGCTACAGGCTTGTGTGGCCCGCTGGATCAGCGCTGCTCCTGCAGGTCCGAGCTGGTCAACGCCAATTCCCACCGCTCAGAGGTGGAGGAAGGAAGAGGGATGGGTGGGTGTTGAGGTGGGCAGTGGTGGCGGTAGATCGACAGACCTGCAGTTCTACGTGAAGCGAGATAGATGTAAATGAGGATGGTGGCGATATATGCGCAGTGGGCGCAAGATAACGTCAATCTTCGACAGAAAGTGTTGAGAAGGGAGGTGGAGGGGGTGACATCTCCCCTCCCCACTCGCACACTCAAAAATGCCTCCGGAGTCGTTGTCCTAGGCAGTAGGGTTCTTGGTTCGTGCTTGCTTTGTTTAGCCGCCACGTGTTCTCTTATCACTGATATGTATGCATGCGCTGCCCGCTCGAGTGCGCTTACAGTGTATGGCCTCCGTGTTCTCTAATAACACCGGGTGCTAGTCTGCTATCGCCTGCGTAACCTTGTTGTTCCTTCCTGTGTTTTTTTCGCAGTTATTTTTATGGCTCGCTGCGTACAGATACCGACTGATCCCCTTAAAGCCGGAGGTACTTCTTTAAGAGATAGGTACATTAGCTTTGGGTACGTCTCTTGTTCGTGGTGTTCGATGTCCGTACGTACACGCTAGTAACTGAGGAGTTTAGGCCCCCTCTATCCACTGCATTCGTATGTATGCGCCATCGCCCGATGCCATCGCAGCTTCTGTGCACAATGCCATGCTCGGCGAAAAGTGTTTTACATGAAAACTATTTTGGAGTTTCTAGAGATCCATTCAGATTTACTGTTTCCTAACATCTACAACATCGCTAGCCCGTTCCTGGAAGCATATATAATGGTTAGTCCAAGCTTTTACGGTTTCTTATCGCGGCATGCCGGGTGGTATCGCGTTTGTTGGAGTGCGCTGTTAACAGTAATAGGATAAACAATAAGAAAGTTGCATGCTTCATGAGCGGCTCTAATTCTGGCAGTCCTGGTACCACGAGTAGTACAAGAGGATTCCAGGCAGGTCTCACGCGCTCGGGTGAAGGTTGCGG
The DNA here is from genome assembly GCF_048455015.1 of Haemaphysalis longicornis. NCBI lineage: Eukaryota > Metazoa > Arthropoda > Arachnida > Ixodida > Ixodidae > Haemaphysalis > Haemaphysalis longicornis. Next base: position 31,615,977 of record NW_027526422.1, on the reverse strand, counting down.
GGCGTGAAAAGAAGGTCCACTTCACCCGGAGTTGCCGAAACTACGCTGGCTGAGTGTCTGTGCGTGTCTTTGTGTGTCTGTGCACGGGCGTTTTCAGCACTTCGCTTTGATTACCTTGGGGTTGCTGCTCCACAACTTTGCAGCTGTAGAGATCCTTGTATTTATTTTAGGTATTGAGCATCTTATCCCTTTCGTGCTCCGTATTTTCGGCTGCCTTCACTTCAACACTGCGCCGTAAAGACTCCCCCCGAAAACAACGCTGCCGGCACGCATATATAGGCACACACACACAAACAAACCAACGAATCAATCGTACGTCTCTACAAACAGAGGTTAATAACCAACAGCAGAATTTGTGCAGGCAGCTCTACGGCCCCTGCGTACATACAACGACATTTTTGTTCTTGTCCAGCACTCATGCCCACGGGCGGATAGCGCAAATTGGACAAACCACGCAGCTGTGGCAAGTTCAGCCACACATGTGTTTCCAAACAGGCGCTCAGAGAATCACGTTGCTTTTTTTTATCTTTGCGCACTGCGACAGCTGCGGGGGACTGCATGCTTCGATCGCAGCGCACGAGCTTTTTGCCCATGCAGACGTGAGCCGCTACCCGGAGAGCCATGTTGTGCTGCCTCCTCACCTGGCCCACCCTGCTCGTAGCAACGGTGTTGGCCTTCACGGGGGCCTTCTTCATGCAAACTCAGCGCGAAAAAGACTCGTCTGTCGGTAAGCTGAACGTAGCCGCGAGCAAAACGCTCTGCAGGGAAGCCAACTTTACACAATGTGTTTCACAAAATGATGGTGATGATAAGTGAAGGCACATGAAGCGCCTCAAGAAAAAAAAAAAAAAAAACGCTTCCCGTGGTGTGAGTCAAACCTGGGTGCCTGGCACCCACGACGTCTATCTGATTGCGCCAATCCGAAACGGTCGAAGCAGTTTGGGTTTTGGACTTCGACTTTGACTCAGGTTGCATGCGAGAAAGCTTCGTGTCTTAACCTTCTTTCTTTTAAGAAAGGGGGCTTTGATTTTTTCTGAGGCTGTTCTTGCCGCTTCCATAAACGTCGTCTAAAGTTTCCTGATAAGAGAGCTTACATTCATGTTTCTCTACCGCTTGTGTGTTTCTTTTTTGTTCCTCGTACAGACGATATTCCGCAAAATTCTCCTGAGGCGGAACTGTCAGCTTTGCCCATTTCATGCCCGTTTAAAAGCGTCCATTGCGAGCGAGCCCTGATTGGCTGAAAGCAGACCACCTTGATGGGACGCAGAATAACAAGGCGCCTCGTCGGTTTCTGCGCATGCCATTGGTCATAGGCCCCGCCAGTGCAACTACGTCACGATTGAAATGGACGCGAAGTGGACACTTTTGAAACGGACACGACTCGGAATGGCGCTTTCGGAGTCGCTTCTGGGACCTTGCAGCAGATCCTATCGGAGATTGGCAACCTCGTGATCTTTGGACCCGATGAGGTCGAAGTCATCCATACATAGGCCTCAATAAACCTCGCCATATCTGGTAAGGTTGAGGTGAGCGTAGAGGCTCCTTGACGTGAGAAATTCTGCCCTCAACTTCAGCCGACGAGTTAGAGGTTGAGTTGGGTTGAAATTGGATTTTACATTAAAGTGGCGTCTAAAACCACGACCCAGACTACAGCGCAGAAAAACACACACGTGGACAAGAAATGGACATACACAGCTGGGTGACAGCGCTGTCCTTCCCCTTGTGTGTGTTTTTCTGCACAGTAACCTGAGTCATGTTAAACCAACCAACCCAAACTTCAACCTTACTATGTCTAAGATCAGTACGCGGAGTGTTCATGGGGGTAACACTATGCGACTGTTACTGCGTATCACGCTGAAAAAAAAAACGCCCTTCATGCAAATGTCGTCTAAATTTGCGTCACAATTTCTCATATTTAGCTGCGGTATTAGGCATGAAAGACCCTTTGCAGTGCCCAAACCATGCATATCCAAACTGTTACGTATGCGTACGTGCGCGCGTATGCTTGCATCTTCAGCACGGCACACGAAAAAATTAGCTGGAGATCACAATACTCCCAATGTGATATTTGGGTGCAGCAGCAGTGCGCTGAGGCAGCACTCACTCGTGGATTCTCTCGACGGCAGCGATGAGGAGCCTCTGCGTCGGCGGCGCGAGGTGGGTCTCAGGAAGGGACCGCGCCCCGCGACTTACCATCGTCACGCGCGCTCCCCTCACGTTTTCGCCAGCGTCGCGCAGACGAGCTCGCATGAGCACAACATACTGACCCCCCCCCTCCTCCGCCTCCCACCATCCTTCACCGCACACTTTCGGAGAGCGCTCGCGCAAAGACCTGCTCTCGCCGGCACGGCGAACCGCCCTCCCCTCCCAATTTCGCGACACTCTCCTTTTTTTGCTTTCTTTCATCGCTCGCTTTTTCTTTCACTCGTCGGTCCAGCCATCGTTCGCTCGGTCACGACGACGGCGACGCGGCTCAGCCCACGAACGGGCGACAAAGGGCTGCGCCCTGAAATAAACCCCACCATTCTTTGAGTCAGGCGGCGGCTCTGTGTAATTCACCAGTTACTCTTTCTTTGATTACTCACAGACACGGGGGTGCCCCTGCACCAGGGACTTATGGAACCCTCGTTGATTTATGTCCGAGGGCATGCTCTTGTATTAAACAAATCGCACAACAACGTTTGATTACAGAATTGCCATTTTTTAGTCGGTAAATCCTAGCGTTGGTCATCCCGCCCATCATTGACGTCATTTCTAATTTTCTATTGGGAACCACAACCCACCTTAACCTTAAAGGGGCACTGACACAAAATTTTGAAGGCGAGATAACTTCGGAGATAGATTGGTGGGAACACATATACATCATCTGCAAAATATCAGCGGTGAATACAGCCTAGAACATATTTAAAATCAATTTTGAAGTGTGCGAAACGCAACCGAGCTGCCAGCAGCGGACCACGCGCAAGTGTAAATAAACAACATCCAAACACGTCACGAGTTTGTGTTTGCCGCTTCCGCACTGCCGGCTCGCCGCTCCAATCGGAGGGCCGGAGGGCGGAGCTTCTGCTCTCGAGAACGAACGACCCGGTCGTTGGCGGCGGAGGCGCCGTGATTTCGTCAGCTCATCGGGCAGCTGGCCGCGACCGAAGTTCTACAGCGATTCCAGGCACTCTGTTTCTATTACTGTTTATTACCATTGGATGCGGAAACGCGCCGGAGGCACGAAAAGCCCACTGAGCAAGCCGCACGGTCGCTGTGTAGGCGGCGGCCACGGCCGCGAAGTGGCCCACGCCGGCGCAGGTAGCTCGAGTGATAGCTTGTTACCGCTGCACGAAATTGTCCCCAAGTCCCGACCATAGTGGCTTACATGAGAAAGGAGTTAATGATGCCATGGCGGGTTGCATTAAAAATTGTCATCTGCACCGCTTACGAGAGCGGCACTCGAATATCCGCCGCAGTGCTAAGCCGAACACATCTGTAGGCGGACCTGTAGGCAGACCGGCCGGCTGCTCCCAGCGCGCGTCTTGCCACCCACCGTCTCGAGCGTCGCGCGTCGCGCGTTAGCCGCGGTAGCATTTGCACTCGCAGCGCCTGCGTCACATCCACGGTCGCTTTTTAATTAGGCGCCTTACGAGATCAGTACGGGGGGGCATTCGCAGAAACTGCCGTCGATGCGGATTCGACAGTGCTACGGCGGCTCTGCTCTGTAACTGTGATATCCCTCCGATGGTCACGTGGTCAGCTTTGTTCACACAAAATCCACTAAATCCATCGTTTCGCGGCACTCGCTGAAACCGAAACTGCGACTGGCCGCATTGAAAATGCCTCTAATTAAACAACCGTCGCACGCTGAAGCAAATGAGGTTTCTACAGGTTATAAGTAGGTCACTAGCCACTTATCGCAAAAAAAAAAAAAAACAAGATGCAAAATTTTTGTGTCAGTGCCCCTTTAAAGAAGCCCTGACACGAAAATTTTATGTTACACTTTTATTGCTTTTATCGATGCTTAATGGCCTGGCAAACCTGAAACAGCACTTCAAAAACTTCAGCGCGCGATAGTTAATTATACTGAACGGCCTGAAAATCGTTTGTTTCAAATTCCCGCGCTTTCATCCCGAACGGCGCATATGACAGAATCCCGGCCTGACCTCACCGCTTTGTGCGGACGTCACCGGCGCCCGCTTGAGAGGGTGGTGCACCCGCTCGCCGCTCGTGGGGCCGCGCGCGTGAAGTGACGTCACGAGTTTTTGACGAGCGCTGTCGCGTCACTTTTTTTTGGCTTCACGGGGTGATGTCACGCTGATCTCCATTTGCTGAGTGCCGCTCCGCGTGCTGCTCCGTCGGCGCGATAAATGATATCCAATTGAACTATGTTCTTCGCGTCTCAGGCCGCTCATATTTCAGGCAGGGTATTCTGTTGAGTGAAGGAAGCAACTGTGCAATAATATTAACGCCGAAAATTGGTGTCAGTGCTCCTTTAACAGCACTAAGATATGCCGTAAGAAATAAAATGGGCACAAACAAGCGTTTGATCTGTCTCTTTGTCTCTTGTGGATTGCCTCTTCGTACCAAGTCGCCTAAACCCCAATTTTCCTGCCTCACTAGGCCTTATACCTACAAACCCACCGCGGTGGCTCAGTGGCTAAGGCGTTGCCGCTGCTGTGCACGAGATCGCGGGTTCAATTCCCGACCGCGGCGGCCGCTTTTCTGATGGAGGCGAAAAGCAAAAACGCCCGTGTGTACTGGATTTCGGCGCACGTTAAAGATCCCCAGGTGGTCAAAATTAATCCGGATCCCTCCACTACAGCGCGCCTCATCGCCTGCGCTGCGTCGGAGCGTTCAATGAACCTTATACCTACAACCTCACCTCAAACCGACTTAACACCAACCGTAAGCATGTCGATCAGAACCTCAAGTTTAATCCGAAGCTACCCTCTGAGATGCATTATACACTCCGCTCATGTGAAACCTACACTTTGTGGGAATCGTGGAGAACCGCGACCTGCGATCCCGAGCCAGCGCGCGCTTCGGGAGAGACGCTTGTGCGCTGGAACCGGTCCGGCGCTCCGCTGGTTCGTCGGCGTCCCCCGAGAGATGGCGCCACCGATGTGTGCGGGGATAGGCGCGCGGGCGCGGGCGCGGGCGGCGCGAGCGTGCGCGCCCGGGAGAAGGAAAGTCTCGTCGGAGACCCGGTCGGGGCGAGATCGGCGGAACGCGGCGGTGATGGATACTTGTGTCTCAGGTGGGAGCTTTGTTTGTCGCGCGCCGTGAGGGCCTGCCTCCCGTTCGCGGTCACGACCCGGACGGCGTGATTCGTGAACGCCGTCGAGCCCTGTGCTCGCATGCTTTGGGATTCCCCAAATAAACGGCTGTGCTTCGGCACTACTGTCTACTGTGTTCTCGTATCGGCGAACCTCGCTGGGCTGCCGTAGCCATGGGAGCCCGCGTGGTTGACACGCCGGGAGCTAGCGTGGTGGCTTACGCCAGGACTGGCTAAGGCCCCCGAGGAACCCCTCATATATCCCACATGGCGCCCAACGTGGGGCTCGTATTCGGACGAATTCGAGGTTGCTAGCTCTCCGAGAAATGCGTTGCTGCAGTCGTAGCCCGCTACCCTTTGTCCGGAAGACTTCGGACGAAACGCCTCGCGCCAGTCGGTTGCAGGCAGACAGTTATGATGCCCGATACAGCCGTGACGGCAAATGCGTAAACCTTCCTACACGCACCAGGCGGTGAGTCAGTAGGATACCTCCGAGCACCGCAGTCGCGGCCCGCTTGCGAGACGGGAGGTGCGTAGGCCTTGTTCCAACATGGCGGCGGGTCGCCTTCCTCGTAGCGCCGTCCCCGCGCAGTCGCGCCGGCGGCGCCGGTTGAAGTTTCCCCCAGGCGCGGCGGACACTACCGAGCGAGGGTGCGGTGTTTGGGAGTTCGCAAGCCGCACGATGAGCCCGCCGCTACTGCGCTTCGAGTCCGAGGCGGAGTGTTTGCCGATTTGACGCCTGACAAAGAGCGAGGGGGATCGCTGAAGAATCAGTCTCCTCTCGCTGTGGGGGGAAGCGGGAGCAATGGGACCGTTGTCTCCGCGCTTCCGGAGTGCGTGCGTCTCGATGCCGTGAAGTCTCCGCTTGAGATTGCGTTTAGGCAGTAAGAGCTTCGCGCGGCTCGGCAGCGGGCTCGTTGGTCGCGAGAGATCGCCAGTCTTAGTAAGAGACGGACTCTCAGGCGACCTATACCGGTGATGTGCGCCCGTAAGCCGCTGGTATTGCGGTTGGCGCTGGCTCTACGGCAGCTTGTATTGCTGCGAGTGAGTTGCAGGAGCCCGCCTGCTTGATGCTGACGCTGCTTTGCCGACCAACGCACCAGGCCGAAATAGCTCGGACGGGCGTTTCGATGCCGACAACCCGTAATAGTCAGGCGAGCTGCCTCCAGGCGGGGGTGGCGGCTGGAGCACAGTTGCCGGACTCGTGATTCCGCGAGCAAGCGAACGTGCAAGGGGGAGTCCCCTCGGGCATCTTTGTTACCCTATTTGGCGAGATCGTCGATAAAGGTTTCCGGCCAGTCACAGGAGATTGCGGAGTCCCGCTGCTCCCCACTTCAAGTTCGGGAATCGTTTAAACTGGACGGTGAGAGCGAGACCTGCAGCATACCGATACCACCGGGAGCCACGCCAGTCACCACTGCCACGGACAGCGAGGATGGCCTGCTGAACCACCGGCGGGGCCGAGCGCGGTTCGTGGAGCTGCTACTCCAGTTGCTGCTCCGGCCTGCCGGGCGGCAGCCAACCGTTCGGGAGGACCTGCGGCCGAAGCGGCCACGGAACCCAGGAGGCGGCGGTATCTGGCGCCTACGCGAGCGGCGCGAGCCTTCGGGCAGCCGCAGTGGGCGCGGCCGTTCCTGTTGCCGCCTCGAGCTGGGAGTGGGGGTCGCATCATGGCGCGACCCCTGCGTTCGTCGGCTGCGGCTGCAGCTACCCCCGGGCCTGCCAACCTGCTGTGCTGCCCAACCGCGAGAGACTTGGAACCATTGCAATGTGTTTGCGGGTTTGTGAGGCGAGCATCGCGACGGCGGCATCGTGTGGCGAACTTTGGTGTGGAGTGGCGTTCGGTGGCTGTTTTGCTGACTTGAGACGTGACGAGTGTGGTGCACCGTGGCGTCACTCGAGCTCAAGTGGCGTCCAGTTTTAGGGGGGAGGAGTGTGGGAATCGTGGAGAACCGCGACCTGCGATCCCGAGCCAGCGCGCGCTTCGGGAGAGACGCTTGTGCGCTGGAACCGGTCCGGCGCTCCGCTGGTTCGTCGGCGTCCCCCGAGAGATGGCGCCACCGATGTGTGCGGGGATAGGCGCGCGGGCGCGGGCGGCGCGAGCGTGCGCGCCCGGGAGAAGGAAAGTCTCGTCGGAGACCCGGTCGGGGCGAGATCGGCGGAACGCGGCGGTGATGGATACTTGTGTCTCAGGTGGGAGCTTTGTTTGTCGCGCGCCGTGAGGGCCTGCCTCCCGTTCGCGGTCACGACCCGGACGGCGTGATTCGTGAACGCCGTCGAGCCCTGTGCTCGCATGCTTTGGGATTCCCCAAATAAACGGCTGTGCTTCGGCACTACTGTCTACTGTGTTCTCGTATCGGCGAACCTCGCTGGGCTGCCGTAGCCATGGGAGCCCGCGTGGTTGACACGCCGGGAGCTAGCGTGGTGGCTTACGCCAGGACTGGCTAAGGCCCCCGAGGAACCCCTCATATATCCCACAACTTATACCAATGGATGCTAACATATTCAAGGCACAATTAAAGTAGCCTATTTTTATATTTATTGCCATGAAAATTTGAGGCGGCCGTCCTTGCCGTGCGTCTCACTGATCATTCTAGAAGTGTCGGCTCGGGCGACTGCGCTTACCGTTTGCTGCGCTCTTCCGCTTTCGATATGGCGTCTATGCCAATGTCGCTTTTTCTGCAGGGACTATTCGTATCAGGGACCCTTCCTTCGGGGTATTCAGTGAAATATTTTAGCAAAGCAGATTTGTTGGTCTAACCAGCGAAATGATTAGAACTTTTTTGTTTTGCTAAAACATGAGTGAAGTAAAATTAAATTTTGAAGAATTCTTCCTTATTTAAACATTTGCGCCATCCCGCGATATTTGAAAATGGCGGACAGAAAGACTTGGTAAGTCTTCGTCGAATGACATCTAAGGCGATTAAGAACTATAGGTTAAAGAAAGTATATGCTGCGCTCGCGAGGATACGTATACTATTCGAATGAAAATATAATTGAAATTAGCGCTGGATGTCGCGGTCAATTTAGAAGTAGAATGGGTTTCATTTCGTTATGGACATTCAAACTTGTAAAAAGGCGGAACAGTTTCCAACTTTAAAGTGAGCCCCCGACCTATGACCTAAGCTCGACATCAGTTATAGCCTCAGACTCGTTTGTCCTTATCCCCATAGACTGAAAGTGAAGTCTACATCTGTGTCCTCACGGGCTCAGTGTACCCAGCATCTTACGTCGCCCCAAAGTTCGTGTGATGAAGTCGAAGTACATTCGAAGTTTACTCGGGCATCGGTCGGGTTGCCCACGTCTGCGCTCCTGGAGATCAGCGATTGTGTTTCCTTACATGACCCTGAGCCGACGCTTCGGGAGGGAGGGGGGGAGGTCATGGGTGGGGCTGGAAACCCCTGTTGTCAAAAAAAAAATAGCAGTGGCTTAGCTCGGCTATGCCAGGATATACGTAGCGTGAGCTAAGGTAAGCCACCTTAGCTAAGGTTCAGCACCCGTACTCCAATTGGATTGAATTTCGAGCTAACACAATCCAATTTATTCCAATCCAATCCAATGCAAACCAAATGCAATCCAAGCCAATCTAATTCAATCCAAGCCAATCCGATCCGATCCAAACCAATCCAATGCTTCTCGCACTAGCGCAAAACGGCCCTTCAAGGCACACGCGAAACCGCCCAACCTCGGCCAGTGTAGCTACGCTACAAAAAGAGTCGCAGCCCCCCATCCTCCTCCCCCCTTATCTTGGCGCGTTTCTGATACAAAAATAAGTGGCTGGAGTGGTCCAAAGCGCGAGGCTCACCGCGATTGATTCATTTTCCCAGAATGAACGACCCCAGCTAAAGATAATGGTTCGGCTTGCTTGTTATCGACGCATTACCATCATTAGAGTTTCGCCGCGGCCGCACGATGAAAAGGAGGTTAGCTGTCGCGGTAAGGATCCCGGTAAAGAGGAGTACGTGATTTCCATCCCATAGTTTTATTCTCGATGTCGATTGTATCACTCGTAAAGGCACTTCCAAGTGCAGTTCGAGAGCCATGCACGTAATATAATAAACAATTATTGCTACATCATCTAGGATGGTCGAATTGGATGAACTGTTACTCAAAACAAATGGTGCTTGATTCAAGGTTCAGCTGAAGAGCCGTAGCCGACCTCTGTGGGAAAAAAATGCTGCCAGGCGCCGAAAAAAAAAACGCACTGTGGTTTCTATAACCACAAGGTATCATCATCATCATCATCATCATCATCATAGCTGGCGTCGTCGTCATCGAATGTCTTTAGTCCCCCCCCTTTCAGAGCCCTATGCTCTCTATTCTTTCTCCGACTTGAACTAAAAAATGTATTGAACCATCTTAAATGAAATCAATTCTGAAATCAATCCTCTATTTATCGCGCACAATAGCATGAGAACAGAAGGGGGGGGGGGGGGTGCGGAAGGGAGTATTTCTTATTGTTGACGAATTGGGCTGCTTATTTTGGCGGTAACAAAACCTTACCGACCAATTTACTCTTGGTGGAAACAGCCAGCGCGTCGCGGGCACTTAATACGAAGTACACAATTCTATCCGTAGTTTGCATTCCTCATCGAATTCATTGGGTGATTGTTTCGTTACGCTGTTGCAGAACGAAGCTGTGGATGCTAAATGGGCGCCAGGCCGCCCATGTGTGGCACTACATACAACGAACATCAGCGACTAAATTTGTTTCCAAGAGTGGTAAACTAACGTCCCCAGGACGCTACTTCATGATGTAGCATGCGTACACTCATCTGGCTGATAACTTTTGTGAATACCGATTAAATAAACGACCTAGGGGATATTATAGACAGACGCAGTTTGTGAACAACGAGGCACTCAGCCTCTAAGAGGAGCCTATTCAAAGATAGATTGAGAAAGAGCGAGGTTAAAGTCGGCGCCATCGGCAGACGCAGCAGGCGGCCAATAGAATAAAACTTTGAAACGATTGGAAACGACAGGGGGAGGGAAAGGCGAAATGAACATCCTCACTGTTGACAAGATGAGAGCGGGGTCTCGTGGGGTGAAGACTGGAGTCCTCAGTGTGCTTTTCCGATATGCTTTGCCAGCCGCAACAGCCCTTCTCCCCTCTTTCGTTTGCATTCAAAGGCACCTCAATTTTTACAGAAGAATAAAAAGCACACGATAGGTACACTTCATCTGCGGTTATCGTTTTTAAATGTGAAGTAATCCTTGCCTTCGGAGGATAACTCACTCTTATTTCGCAGGTATAAACCCACCTAGCCCCTATGTCAGTCGAGTGGCGTAGACATATTTCGGTCAGACCCTTCCCGAAGAAATGAACCCCCGACCGCCATCCCGAGCGCAGGACCGCTCGCAAGCCAACGAAAGTTTATGCGGCGATCGCTCTGACGTGTCCTACACCGATGTGGCGAGCTACACTGACAATTAAGACTATGTTTGCAGGGACAGCATCCGGAGGCCATTTCGATGCGTGCGCGTACATCCGGACGACCTCCCCTCGAGACGCCGAACTATCCATTACTTTAGTCCTCACTCAATCCTCCAGAAAAGTCATCAGTGTCATCAGTATACTGGTTCTCGAGCAGCCTGCCTCACTTTTCTGTCAGGGAGGGTACCACCGGTGACTTCAACAACTCACCGAGTGGCGACCCTGTGGACACCTACCTGTACATACCTGTGTAATGGACAACTTCGCCCATCAACAGGCTCGCGAACTGGCTCACTGAGCCCCCGAAGTCACTGCACCTCCCGCGCCACTTTTCATCTATCAGGACGTTACTAAATTTTACCTGCCCACTATATGAAAATTCCCCTGCCCTCATCCAACCCTCAGTAGAAATCGGGAAATCGCACCCTGAAAATTACAAACAGGCACGTACTTGCGAACGCATTAATTTTGCAAATTTTGTCCACAGCTAGGTGCCCTTCAACATATCATTCTGGAATGCGTTAACAAGCCAGACCTACCACCCGTTCCTTTCCTGAGCTGGAAGAGACACTGTTGTCCTGGAGCTCGAGGACCAGCTGTAGCCTCGAGCTGGTCCCCGAGTCTACTCTCCTGGCGGCACGGGCGAAGACGGCTAGGGCAACACATGCATTCCCGGACTGTAGGCTCCGCTCTCAATTTCGAGCTCATCAAAATTTCCCTTTCCCTCTATCTTTCTCTCTCCACAGTTAAGCACGAGTAATGCGGGTAGCACGTGTGCATGGAGCGAGTAGCGCGCTCGGGCGGGCACGTGCGTGGGAGCCCGTGTGCGTGCTGCGCTTCATACTTCATTGTAGCAGCTGTTATGACATATTCGAGCGCACTTTGGGTCCCGAGGCCAGAAAGTCAGATAAGCAGGTTTTGGAAACAGTGAATAGTGGCTGAGGAAAGCTTCCCATTTATCCGAAGAACGGCCTGAGTGTCCTCCGAATAAGCTACGATAACCCATGGCCTTCGGTGTGCTGTGGGACACGAGATCGCGGGTTCGATACCGGACCCTGGTGAAGACGACAAAAGATAAATGGCCGCGCTGCGAAGGTCAGAGATCACTGAATTGCAGGGGGCCAAGACTGACATGTAGCTTCCCATGATGGCACACATTTTGTCAGCGTGTTTCTTTCTCAATATGTCGTTTTATTTCCGTTGGTGCATCGAGCGCAGGGACTGACTGCAGGCAGGAAGGGGGTCTTAACTCGAACGCAGCGAGCATTTGAAGGTGAGACGCCTCAGACCAAGGCGAAACGCTATCTCTAGGGGATCGCCTGTGGCCTCGCCTGTGCTTTGTTTGCCTGCCCAACGCAGCCTGCTCTGCCCCATTAGCGCGCTTATCATTGATCTTGCTCGAATATATATCGTCACCATCACGAAAGCACGCCCGCAACGCTGGGTAGGTAGGAGCAAGAGAGCCGTTCTGGAGAAGAAATCGTCGGAGAAGGCAGCTTTCAGCGAGGCACATACATATCCACTGTTTTGTATACAATCATAGTCTCTTCCTGTTTATTATGCCGTGTGTCAAAATAGCGTAATAAAAAAAAAGAAAATGGGAGCACAAAGGGGACAGACAATCGCTCGACTAGAATAGGTTGTATACTCTTTGTGTACAGGGCGTTGAAACAATTGCATCTTTAAAGCTTTTTTTTTTTCTTGACCAAGCCGTTCTTTACGCGAAAACTTTAGAGGATAATCGCATTTTCTTGTCTATTTCGTTTTACGCAAAGATCGGCGAAGGAATTTACCTGGTTGTTTAAAAATCGGATAATAATAATAATAATAATAATAATAATAATAATAATAATAATAATAATAATAATAATAATAATAATAATAATAATAATAATAATCTTTATTTGCGGAAAACTTGGCCCTGGGTGACACGCAAGGCTAGACAGAAAGGCTGAGGCCCGTACGCTAGTGCGTCTGCTAGCCTGCCACCCAGGGCAGGTGATGCCGAAGCAAATGTCTCTCTCTCTCTCCTCTCTCTCTCTCTCTCTCTCTCTCTCTCTCTCTCTCTCTCTCTCTCTCTCTCTCTCTCTCTCACACACACACACGCGCGCGCACACACACACGCACGCACGCACGCACACACACACACACAACAATGGCACGGGGGGGGGATAACCGGGTTGTGGTGTCCATGGGCAGCACTAGTGGGACCAGTGGCGCGAGATGGCACGCGCAAGGAGTGTGGACTAGGACCTGTCTGACTCTTTAGGAAGTGGAGTCCGGAGGGTCAGGGGTGCAGACAGGAAACTCTCAATGCCGGATATGAGCACCGAGTGTCGGTGATGGATTGTACGGGCGCGTAGCAGCTCTGGCTGCCCAGTCCGCTTGCTCAGCCGGACAGAGGATGATGTCACCGAGGGAGCCATCAAGCACCCTGCAGAGTAGGCGGACTCGAGATACGTCACGTCGTTGTTGCAGGGTGTGCCACTTAAGGGTTTTCCGGCGATCCAAAAACGGTTTCCGCCTGTGCGTACAAAGCCAGCGACCAATTACGGGAAAATGATTCGCAGAGCAATGATTCGCCATAATGGGCTGCAACGCCGTTATCCGCTCACTGCTGAATTTCAAATTTCCCGCCTTTGCAGTGCTCGTGCGCCCACTGGTACTGTATTCTATGGGATTTCACAAAATTAGAATGGAAGCTTTTTATTGTAACAGATATCTGATGTGCCGACTTTTTTAGCAAAATAAAAAGATGGCTACTTTTGGCGACTTTTTGCTCATCGTTTGGCGAAATTAACGCCAAACTCAGTGGCAACCCTGTTTGCTGCGTCCGCGTCATGTCCGCGTCTGCATAATATTCGTGTGGGTTGACAGTTGACAGTTTACGCACCGCCCGTGTTTACTTTGCAGCACTATGTCGGGAGTACGTTGCTCCGTAGACTTCTGTCCGTCGCATACAGGCTCGGGTGCAAGCATGCACAGATTTCCGCCCGGCGATGGCCCTCGCCGCCAAAAGTGGATAGAGTTCGTGCGCGGTGCTGCGGGACGTACAGAGTGGACCCCACAGAAGAGCAGTCGGATCTGCTCTCTCCATTTCGAGCCTGCCTGCTACAAACAGTTCCTGCTGAACACGCTGCCACCCCGCGAGCGTTGCCTTCTTGAGCCTGATGCCGTGCCATCTATTTACGTCGTGGGCTTTCATTCGGAGCATTCTTCGCGACGACGTGGGCAAAAGGTTCGTATACCTTGCGGTTCTAGAAGCTTACGTGCGTTCACACTTCCGCACGTATGTAATGACGCCCGATATCGCGCAGGCTCTCTCAGACATGCACCATGGCGAAGCTGCACCCCCTACCGTTTGGACTTACCCCAGCGCTGACTGGGGGCTGAAGGTCGAGAAAGCAGCAGGTGGGTATTATTTTGATCGTGGTGCGTGCAACGAGTCCGTTTCGGCCGTGAAGTACTGAGCTAGGACATCGCATGACGCGCTTGCGATTGCGGTATTGGTTACAGAACGCCATGTACAGCCTCCAAAATTTTTAATAACATAGCGGGAGCGACGACCGATCGGCATGTCAGCGCCTTATCATGGTGTTCACCGGCAAAATAGGCGAGGGTACGCGCACGCGCATAGAACTATCTGTTGTGGGAGCGTCGTCTGCTCCGCTGTTCTTCTAAGGGCAACACACCCCATGTTTTTCTTATCTTTGAAGGCCGTTTCGCTACCGCCAAAGGTAGCTAAGCAGCGTGGGGCACAAAGCCATTCAGATGCAGCGGCTGGGGGTGTACCACTCTCAAGGAAACAGCCTAGCAGACCACACTCATACAGCAGATAACCCTACTCTCGTCTATTTCGCTGCTGAACACCGTGATAAGGCGCTGACATGCCGGTTGGTTGTCGCTGAAATTTGGGAGGCTGTACACGTTTGGCTGTAACAGACTGCGACGTACTGCCGATCATGTTTGAGAAGTCCCAGGCTGTATCGCGATCAAAAATGGCAGTGGTTCCGGCAAAATGGTACATCATCAAGTGATGTTTTGAAGTGTCAATTTATTTGAGTCGCACTGCGTGAGTAAACGAGCGTTGCGATGGGAACGGGTGAGAGTATGCTGAGGTATGCAAAAATTACCCCACAAACGCAGGGTTTCTGCATTTAAAGACATATTTCTATGCATTTCACGATATCTGAACCACAGTGTACGGCGATGTGTTGTGAATCAGAATAAGCTAACACCATCGAATGAGTATAAATGGGTAAGTGGGCCATTACTAAGTAAACACTAGGTTACTGGAAACATCAAATTTTTAAATTCAGTACATGTGGCAAAAACAAAATATAATATGCAGTTATAAGGATAATTCACTGACGGCATGTAAAATCTTGATTTGAAGACAAACAGGTCAATACTTGTTTTCACAGGACAAGCAAAGGTGGATGCGCAGAGCCAGTGCGTTGTCTATGTTTCTTCCAAGGGAACTCAAGCGGCGCTGACGGCTTACACAAAAGTTGCCAGGGTTCAAACAACCCAAACAGTGAATAAAATGGGTGAGTGCCTTTTGTGATATTGTGATATGTAATTATAGCAATGGCCCTAGAATCACAACCCCGTTAGGGAACATTTTATGTTTCTTTAGGTCTCAGTGTGGCTTCCTAAGCATATTAGCACCCTACTGCACTTGCAGCATGCCAGACTGATATGCTATTGATGGAGGAAATGCAGCAGCAGTGCTCAATACCTTTATGCTTTGAGCCATCTTTCTTTCACATGGATAATGCTCGGGACAAAACATATGAACCCACATTGAACACCACATACAGTAAAACCTCGTTAGAAGAGACACTCGGTTGTAAGAGACATTTGAATAAAGACAGTTTGGTTGATTTTCCTGTGTTTGCCATGTTAGCAACATTGCGTACAAAGAGACCTTGGACACAAGAGACATGTTTCTTGGGTCCCTTGAGTGTCTCTTGTAACGAGGCTTTACTGTATGCATAAGTGGCATAATGTTTGATTTTCTTGCTTGAATGTGTATTTGAAACCTTAAGGCCATGGCATTGGAGTAAATCGCGACATAATAGGCTTTTGCTATCCCAGAGCAATCCAAAAAGTTGCTTTATTCAAGGTCGATAAATGGGCACAAGAAAGCAAAGATTCATTACTCCTTGTCACCACACATCTTGCCTGAAAAAACTCCTAAAAACACACAGACAGTGGCAGTCAGACAATTTACAACTTTGACCATCATGGGCATGCACCCAGTGTGATGACTCCTAAGTATATGGTCCTGTGCTGCCGTGTATGATATTGCAGAACAGGATCCGGTCTGTGGCGGTTGATTTTTGATGGTAATGAATTGAGATAATGCTTGTATGCTGCCATTTTGTATCACGTCCAATAACCTTAGCTTATCAAGCGTAATGTGGGTCTCCCTGTACACAGTGCCTCATAATGAAATTGTCTCTTCGGCACATAAAGAGTTGGAAATTGGTTAAAATTTTATTGTCGGGGTGCCTCTTTTTTTGAGTAACAGTGTAGGAAATCATCAACAAGAGACACATTGTACGCTTTCAATATGTGCTTGGAAAATGTGCATTGTGGCTTGCAGTTGCAGAAACGTTACCTTGTGCAATACGTGTTATAAAGATGGTCAAAAACCTGAACTGCAGCGGCGTAAGACTCCTTGTTTGCAGGGTTTGCGTTAGCTTGACGGGTGCAACGACGTCTGACAGTGCAGTTCTGTGCGCCGCCGCGTTACGTAGACTTGTCGAGAACGTTTTTACTTTTGGGAAATGTCGTGTTCTTTCCCCATTTTTTCCAGTAAAAAATTCGGAGCTGTCAATGCATGGAATTCAACTCACTTGATTACATTGTTTGCCTTCGCAAATGCCTGTCTAGTAGGTGACTGTGGGGTGCCTATCCCACCACGGGACGCCGGCCGGGCCGATAATGACGCTGACACAGTGGAGCAGCGTGCCCTCTTTAGATGTCACATGCTCCCTATATCGACTAGCACCCATTCCACACGTACACAAAAAATGACATTAAGTGTTTAAGGCCTTAAGATACCGAATGACATTAATTGGGTGGGTTGTGCTGCATGCCAAAACGTAAAGGCAAAAAATGTGTTCGGCATGATGGTGATCATAACCAAAAAAAGAAATGCACTCATATTTTAGAAGTCTTTAACGTAGGGAAAACCGTCTTGCAAGAGTTACAAATGTGTTTTTGTGAAAGAAAACGCTATCAGAAATAGTGTTTTCTTAAAAATGGTGTGAGCCGTTTCAAAAAGTGGCTTCAGCAGCTGCCGTCGCCTGGCAGCGGTAGCCGAATCCGAAAAATTTAACACGACGAGTATCGCTATGTTTTGCCTTTTGCCGTTGTTTCAGTGAACTTCGTCTTCTTCAAAACTTCGGCTCCAAGAGTGCACAAACAATCACCTTATTTCGAAGTTCAGATACGTTTCCGCGTCAAAACTTTCATGCTGAGAGTTTCGTTGGCTTCATTTGGTGCTCATCTCGTTCAAGAGTAGGCATAAATACGTTAATTGCCCCGCCAAAGCCGGAGTGTGTGGGCCTAAAAACCTGACACGTGTCACTAGCACAACACGATGGGCCGTAGCCCAGCCGGTGTTTGGCTGTATGACGTGTTGTTTCCATGCCAGCGTGCCATAAATTAGCTAAGCTGGATGGAACGAAAGAAGAATAGAACGAACTACTTAGACTAGACGGAATCCCAGTGGCCGGCCTCGTGGTGTAAAACCTCATTACAAGAGACACTTGGCTATAAGAGACATTTGAATGAAAGCGGTTTGGTTGGTTTTCCGGCTGTGGCCTCGTAGGTGTTGTGAAATCCCCCCCCCCCCACCGGATAATGGCCGCTGCGAGAGCAGTCTGTCTTGATTTTACCTAACCGGCCAAACCGCTTCCGCTCACTGACTAGCCAGAGTCACTGTTAATTATTGATAGTGACGCTGGCTTGTCAGTGAGCGGAAGTGGTTCGGCCGGTTAGGTAAAATCAAGACAGACTGCTCCCGTCCAGTACAGCTGGTGTCGCTTCACAACTGCGAGTGTTAGTGTCTCTTGATTTTACCTAACCGGCCAAACCGCTTCCGCTCACTGACTACCCAGCGTCACTATCAATAATTAACAGTGACTTTGACTAGTCAGTGAGCAGAAGCGGTTCGGCCGGTTAGGTAAAATCAAGACAGACTGCTCTCGCGGCGGTCATTATCCGGTGGGGGGGGGGGGATTTCACAACACCTACGAGGCCACAGCCGGTTTTCCTATGTTCACCATGTAAGCAACACTGCATACAAGAGACCTTGGTTAGAAGAGATGTGTTTCCTGGGTCCCTTGAGTGTCTCTTGTAATAAGGTTTTACTGTATTTCGGGTGTTCGTGATGGTGAATGAGTTGTGTGGAACTCCTTAAACCGAAAATGGCATTAGAGCGAATGGCATTAGATTTTTTTGCATGTAGCATTGAATTAATGGCATTCAAACTTAAAGGAGCACTGACATGAAAATTTTATGTTACACTTTTATTGCTTTTATCGATTATTAATGGCCTGGCGAACCTGGAACAGCACTTCAAATACTTCAGCGTACGATAGTTAATTACACTGAACGGCCTGAAAATCGTTTGTTTCAAATTCCCGCGCTTTCATCCCAAACGGCGCATATGACAGAATCCCTGACTGACCTCACTGCTTTGTGCAGATGTCACTGGCGCCTGCTTGAGAGGGTGTTGCGCCCGCTCGTGGGGCTGCTCGCCGCTCGTGGGGCCGCGCGCATTAAGTGACGTCACAAGTTTTTGACGAGCGCTGCCGCATCACTTCTTTTGGCTTTCACTGGATGATGTCACGTTGATGTCCATTTGCTGAGTGCCGCTCCGTGCGCTGCTCCGTCGGCGCGATAAATGAGATCCAATTGAACTATGTTCTTCGCGTCGCAGGCCACTCATATTTCAGCCAGGGTATTCTGTTGAGTGAAGGAAGCGAAATGTGCAATAATATTAACACAGAAAATTGGTGTCAGTGCTCCTTTAAGGCATTCAGCACTTAATGTCATTTTTTGTGTACGTGTGGCATGGGTATAACCAGAGTCCTTCAATGCTTTACTGGTCACGAAACTTCGGCGCTAGTTTCATATAGGGACCGCGCGCGCCACTACAGGCGCCACCGCCGCACGAAGGTCATCCAGCCACCGCTTTCGCGGCGTATTGACCTGCTCTTGGCGTGCAAACGCTCGCTGCTTTTGGTGTCTGTGCGCTGATTAAGTGTGTTTTTTTCGTAGTAGTTAGCAATGAATAGTCAAGTCATCACCTGCCTTCAATGGGGTTTTATTTTTCGTAGTAAATTACCGTAGACTTCGGCCGCGAACGGCAACGGCTTCTGCGTGTTCTGGCACAAGCGCTGCGCCATTGTGTTTTCGGATTTTTAAATCTCTATTTCTTCTTTTCTTAAAGCAAATGTTGTAAATACCACACATACGGTAGCTGCGTAGTCATGGACTGCTGCGGGCCTATCGATAATACAATAAAAAAAACTGAAAGAAACCAAGTACGCGTCGTTCAGACTACGCTTAATGAATCCGTTGATTGCTCTGGAATGCACAGAACCCTAAAAGAGATAGCCCAATAGTATTGTCGTTTCAATGAGTGGGTACATACTTGAGAACATCTAAAACCCTGCAGAAACGCGAAGGATGCACCATGTGTCTTTCCGCTTCCACGCTTTGCAATTTGCAAAAACAGGAAGCGAAAAAAGAACAATAAAACTGATTTTATCACGCGCAACAAAAATTCGATGTGACGAAGGGAGACA
This sequence comes from Haemaphysalis longicornis, assembly GCF_048455015.1. NCBI lineage: Eukaryota > Metazoa > Arthropoda > Arachnida > Ixodida > Ixodidae > Haemaphysalis > Haemaphysalis longicornis. The sequence goes on along the minus strand of NW_027526422.1, from coordinate 31,596,455 downwards.
AAAGAGCGTGGTTCAGCGTACAAAAATTTATTTTTTCGCGGTGCGATGTGGAGCACACGGAGGAAACAGAATATTGCCACGTAGCCAAGAACGACGCAAAGCTTTTCTGAACGCAGCGAGCTAGCGAGCTCCTGTTCTACAGAAGACTAGAATGAAACACAAACATCGAAGAAGCAGTCCGCAGTGTGACGTGCACAGATGAACGTCAATAAAGTGAGTTGCGCGGCGTTTGCTATGCATGCATTACTCTCGGAACGTAATTAATTTCAGATCCATGGAAATGGGATCGAGAACATTGTCGAAGAAACAAAAAAATCAAGTTGGCGACAAGGTGGCACCCTTTTCATATAAAATATTGCCCGACGGGACGTACGACAAAAAGAGCAAACGGGCGCTCCGGTTGAAACGCCAGATAAGAAACCGGAATCGGCCACGCGCGGTTACAAAACAAACAAGACGAACACTATGGGATAATTCGCGGAAATATGAAAAGTAAAAGCACAAGGACGTCCCAAAGCTTTTTTTACACGCGAGCCTGAGCGCAAGGTAATACAAGTTTGCAAACAGGTAATGAAGCACCGCTACAACCTGACTGATATGACAAAAAACCGGCTTTAAGTTAGCCTTGTACAATTCTAGGTCCACGATGCTCTCAAAAGGGTACATTGTTTTTTCCATTCTCACACACAGTGCATTTCCACGCACTGTCACACACTTATAATCGAAGCTGAAATCTCCCGTTTCTTGCCTTGGGATGGCGCGCCTCCATTTCTCTCGCAGCTCCCCGTCGCTCGGTCAGCAGAACAAGGAAACATTTTCTGTGGTATCGTTGTACAAGGAACGACCTCCCGGGACGCAACACAAGTTAGGCATCGTCGTTGCACTACTTAATTAAGTCGCATCACAAGAGCGCGAGATGCACGTTACATTTGTTTTCCCGCACAAAACAAACACAACTCGCCGCGGCTCCGCCGTTCGGGCCAGCGCAACGCCGCCCGAGGAGTGACCTCATTGAGAGGGTGGCGCCACCGCGCGGCGGCCAAACGCAGCATATGAAGCTATCCCATTGAGTTACGGAGCAGTTTCGTGACCAGTAAAGCATTGAAGGACTCTGGTATAACCTATTTGCTCCACTGTTAGGTGATAGTGGCAGTACACATCCCATGACATGATACATGGCCTACTTTGCATGTTCAAAGAAATGCTTTCAATAAATATCTTATGTGCTCGTTTCAGGTCCGGGACGGTGTAAAAGGCGAACTCTTGCAAAGTCTGGCAGCCAAAGGAGGCACAGGAAGAGCAGCAGGCAACAGTTGTGCTGACTCTCCAAGTTATAGTGCAAAGTATGGCATCTACTCGCTCCTTGAGACCAACATAAACTGAATAACAAACATTCATCCTGCGCAGGTGAGTAGTGCACTTACATCTATCACTAGAGAGATACTTTTGGTCGGTATTTTTCTATGATAATGCCACTCTATCCTTTTATGGAGAAATGTCTTGCATTCAACATGGCTGCAAGTGACTGGAAATTCCTTGCGGCACGGCTTCATCGCTTTTTATCATGTAATATTGTTGGTTGGATATTAGAACTCTTGTAACAAATAGCCCTTGCACTGATGATTATTAAGCACAGAATCTCGTTTGGTTACAACACGTACTGCACTTGTGCTATTTTATTTGTAGGGCCACAATTTGATCTCATTTACTGCTGCTTGCTTTCTTGCTTATTCTTCTCAGATTCATGTCAGCCATCTGCGTTGTACCTGTAATTATGGTGCACGCGGCAGGCCCTCCTATTTTCTGGCGGCCAGCCATCTCTTTTTGGGTTTTTGATTCGTGTAGTGGGCACATTTAACCAATTCACGTTATGCATTTTCGTTCATTTCTAGAGCAACAAGGTGGCTTCAGGCGGCCATATGGAACTTGAGGCTCTGAAAGGACTCTTACCACCCTTGAAGAAAGTGGTGTACAGGTCACCGAAGCGGTGACACACTGACATCCACAAGTGCACAAGTAAGTGTTGCCAAAGGGAAATAAAAGTGCTAGCTAAATGTTCCTCGAGAGTGGCAAAATACAGCCTGTACTTCCTGTACTTAGCATTATTGTGCTCTCATGATACAATATACTAAACATGCCATATTTACACGATTGTAAGTCGACACGAATGTAGGTCAACCCCCTCCCCAAATTGCATCTGTAAAAAAAAGAGAAATGTGAGCACTGCCTAGAAAATCGTGTCAAAAAGAGAAGCTCTTCCGTCAAATACCAATACTCTCTCGTACAACGGCTCTTCCATCAATGATCGATGCCCCCACAAGAGCCGTGCAATCGTGGTGCGCACAGTAGATGTTAAAAAAGAAAAGCTTTTGTATAAGCACGTGTCTCTTGTTCGTTTTCTTGTTTTGTTCGTCTCTAATAAACAAAATGAGTATTAGCGAATCCCTTGATTCATTGCATGGCTCTAACGTTGCCACAATCACATCACATTGTTCAGTACACTTCGGAACGCAATGGTGAAGTTAGTCGCTCTGAGTACGGTGGACAAAGGGCACAGATCAGGAAAACCAACTTTCAAAGTCAGCATCACCTTTATTGATGCCAGAATGTATGCAATGGTAAAGTAATACGCTTCGCTTCGACCATAAGCATGGAAACAAGGGTGCAAAGTTGACCCCACCTCGAAGAACTCCGATTTCTCGTTTCTCTTGCTGTTAGTACCAGTACATGGTGCGATTTCGATTCTAAGTCAACCCCCAGGATTGTAAAGTTTGAAAAAAAGGGTCGACCTACAGTCGTGTGAATACGGTACATCAGGCTATACAATAAAAAAACTTCAGTGGTGTGAAAATGCAGACCAAACCGCTCACTTATACACTCAATTATCTTGGGAACGAATTGACTGACTCAAAATATAATGACATACAGTCTAGTCCACTTATAACAATATCCAAGTGCCAAGGAAATCCTATCGTTATAACCGGTAATAAAAAAGACAGAACAGAGCTCAAAACATTATATTCGCATGCCAGCAAGGTCGTACTACTACTAATATGCGGAAGAGAAGCCACAGTCGGTCACCTTTGATTGCCGCGTGTGAAGCCAGCGCAAATCTTCCATTCCAAGAACACCTATAGGTGCTTCACCTAGCTGAGGTAAATGTCCTTGGCGGAAACAAAGTCCCTGGGGGACTGTGTCACGCATTGGGCCTCCTAAGAAGACACTACCTGAGTGGCTGCGCAACCGCATCATTAGAGTCGTCACTGTTGCACTTTTGGTGCACAATATAACCGGATTCAATCGTTATATCTGATATTGTTGCACTGGAGCATTGTAATAAGCGGTTTATTTTACCATAGAAAGAATACAAAAGTTGACGGTGCCATAGCTGTTCATCGTTATATCCGATATATTGTTATAAACGGTATCGTTATAAGTGGACTCGACTGTATTTGAAATCGGTGGGGGAAAAGCAGCAAGAACGTTAAGTTTCACAGAGTTTACTTGAAGGTTAAAATAAGTTATTGCAAGACTAGTGTCTCCCGTTAAGCACACCAAACAGAATCTGCACTCTGGATTTGTGGCCATTATAACGACGTCAGTTGCCTTACTGTGCGCATTTGTGCTAACCCATGAATATGTAATGTACATAACTGTGCCATCTTTATGGACTACAGGACTGTGCTGGCTGCCTTGCACTACAATGAGAATGCTGAAAATAGACAGGCAGTGACACACAGCGGTGAGCCTTGCTGGAAGGTGAAGTGCCCAAAAGTGCGGAAGGCTGAAGCAAGTGTGTCTTCCATCAAGCGAGCACCCGGGAGGCTCGTGCCCCTAGTATGAATTTTTCAAACATTTCCCACAAGTTGCACACAACAGCAGCTAAATGCACTAAAGCTGGTTATTTTCGCTTCGCCTCACACTAGAAGCAGTAGCAACGAGCATGACATGTCGGTGATGCACAATAAGATTGACTATTTAGAAAACCGCTCAAGGCGATCTAACCTTCTGTTTTATGGTATTGAGGATACGGGTGTATCGGAAGACTTGGAAACGTCCGAGCAAATAGTGACAAAGTTTTGCCAAGACAAACTAGGAGTATCAACAGCCTTAAATCGCACATGCACATCGCCTCGAACGATTTTCAAATGAACGCTCTCGACCAATTATTGTGAAGTTCTTGAACAAAAAAGAAGTCATAATAGGGCTCAGTAATGGACACAAGTTAAAAGGTACGGATTTTGGCATTTCTTGCAATTACTCTGAAGCTGTTCGCGATAAAAGGCATAAACTTTGGCAGTTTTCGAAAGCCATAAGAAGAGGTAAAGACTGTGCAAGCCTTGCCTTTAACAAGCTAAGAATTAATAAGGAAGTGTACGTATGGGACACTCACGCAAACTGTGCCAAACCTGTTCCCTCTGTTTCTCCAGTCTGACATGACACCCGCATTTCATCTTGTCCTACACACCACACGCATTAACAACTGGTCGATTTGGTACTAAGAAAGGTTGTCACTTTTTATACACCAATATTAGAAGTGTTACTATAATCGACTCAACACCTGCAACAATGACAGCACCAACTGAAACTTGGTTAATCAAAACTATTCCTTATGAAAACATTTTTTTTGTGAAACAGGTTTCAACATTCTTCGTTGTGATAGGCAAAACCGTCAGGGTGGCGGTGTTCTCCTTTCAAACAATAAACAGTATCTTGTAGTACCAGTGGTTATCAACACCTTTCTTGAATGCGTAGTAACTTGTATCCAGTTACACTCGCGTAGCGTCATTGTTGGTGTCTTTTATTGCCCACCTGACTTGACTGCAGAATTCCACCGCATTTTTTCGGAACTTGCGCATAACTTTCCTCATCTTAGTGGGGGAATTTTGGGAATTTTCCAGACATAACATGGGCAACACTATCAACCCGCAGTGTGCAATCTGAGTCACACGTGTTTCTCCATTGTTGTCATGATTTCAGCCAAACCCAATTAGTGTCATGCCCAACCGGAACGTCTACTCATTGTTCAAATATTCTTGATTTTATCCAAACTAACAATCCAGATATATGCTCCAAAATAAGTCATACCGATGGTTTCTCAGATCATGACGTTCTAACTGGTCACTTCATTCCGTCACCTATAAAAAGGCAAATTATCAACAAATAGATTAGCTGCTACAAAAGGGCTAACTTCGATCGCTTTAGCAATGAACTATCGCTTTTCGGAGTAGAATTTCTGAGTGGAAACTTATTGCGCACAGTAGATGAAAACTGGTTGTTACTTAAACGCGCACTTATTAACCTCATAGATAAATACGCCCGGTCATCTCCATAAAATCCGATAGCACTGCTCCCTGGTACTCACAGAAACTTCCATCACCCAAATAACAAGAAAAAAGGATTGTTCAGGCAAGCTAACAAAAATAAATAATCTGAATCCTGGCAACGCTACAAAGCTTGCGACAACGAATACCAAAGGTTAATCAAAGCCACCCGCAGACAATTCTATGAACATGACCTATCATCGATGTTAACAACAAACTGACGGCGCTTTTGGCGTGTCATTAATCCCAAACATATTCCTGACATCATTCTTACTGATCAAAATGGCACAGCAATAACTGAAGCAGATTGTTCCAAACTACTCAACGAAACATTTTCGTCGGTATTCACGCGTGAATGTTTAGAACCATTGGCCACCATCACCACTCGCATTGTCTCTTCTATGTCGGAAATAATAATTACTGATTCTGGAATTTATTCTCTCCTTACTAATCTCAAGATTTCATCCTCAGCGGACAAAACTGGCCTAAATAAAACAATTCTAAAAAGTTTGTCACCAAGCATTTTCCAGCTATTGTCGGCCTTGTTTTCGCAGTCACTATCAACACTCGTAAGACCCCGATATTGGAAAGTGGCCAAGGGGGTACCATTCTTCAAGTAGTCAGGTGATCGTTCCTCACCCCTTAATAACTATCAACCCATTTCATTAACAAGTACCATTTGTAAATTGTTCAAGCATGTTATACATTCACAAGTCATTAAGTACCTCGAAGAACATAACCTCATATTTAAGCGTCAGCATGGTTTTCACAGAAACTATTCTTGTGGCACACAACTCGCTGGCTTCATTCATGACATACATTCATCTATTGACGCCGGAGTCCAAGTTGATGCCATCTTCTTAGATTTTTCAAAAGCATTTGACCGTGTCCCTCATCATTGGCTCATTCACAAGCTTACTAAACTGAACATTTGCCCGACTGTTGTCGAATGGATAAAAGAAATAATTTCTAACAGGATGCAATTTACATCAGTTAACTAATCTAATATCAGACTATTTGCAGACAAATGTGTAATATATCGTAATATTCATGCTAACTGTGATCATGACATTCTTCAATCTAACCTAAACACTGTAAATGCGTGGTGTTTCACCCGGCTAATGCCTCTAAACCTTGCTAAAACAAAATTAAAGTCTTTTACTAATCAGGCACCCCGCCCATCAGCATCTTACATCTTGACAAATGTGTGGAACAGGTTTCTTCCTACAAATAACTTGGCGTTCACCTAACCACTAACTTGACGGAATGATCCCATTAACCATATTCTCGCATCTGCAAACCGTTCTCTTGGCTTTCTGAAACAACCTCAAACATGCTTCTGCACACTTACGCAAATTGGCATACACAACACTAATACGTCCTAAAATAGAGTGCGCTTCATCCAGATGGGATCCTCATCAAGCATACCTAATAACTGATTTGGAAGCCCTACAAAACCGCGCTGCATGCTTCATCTATTCGAATTATTCACGCCACACCAGTGTAAAAGAATTAAAAAATTGCACCGTGTTTGAAGCCGTATCTCATCGTCACTGCGTATCTCATTTAACACTATTTTACAAACTTTACTATCATGCATCTCTTCATAATGATTTCATGTATGAACCTTCAGCCATCTTCCCGCGTTGTGATCATCCACACAAAGTCAACCGCATCACGTGTAGTTCCTTCGCATTTGCTCAATCATTCTACCTCAAACCACGATAGAATGGAATAATTGGCCATCCCAAGTTGTCATCGAATCAAATGTCTCGAAATTTACAGATGCCCTATACAGATATATGCAAACCTAACACCATTCCACTACCTCATTTGAAGATTTGTGTTTTCCTTTTCTATTTATTTTTTATCTTTCTTTCTGCACGCTAGTATACGTCCGTGTGACGTTGTATTAATTTTGACATGGTGCGTCCAGAACTTTTTATTTGTGGGTGCCTTCTCTGCGAGTGTTTCTTTCTTTTACGTAATGCACTGTCATTTATTTTACCCTTTTTACTTCTGTGTTTTGTTTTAATTAAATTTTGATTTATCAGTTTACCATTGTGATGTGGTGTACACCCTATGAATACCCTCCATCGGAGGGCCCTTAGGGTTATTTCGAAATAAATAAATAAATAAATAGATAAATAAATTTTCTTAGACCACCTATGCTTGGCCTTAGGTATAGTACGCTAGCTCAGTGGTCTCAAATGGGTTCTCAGTGGTTAGGTTCTCAAATGTCTTCACGAACCCCCTGGGGTTCATGAAGACATTTTATGGGTCCGAAAAGCCTTGTTCGAAACTCCCCAACCTACCTTAACTTTTTCTCCTTCGCTGCATGTCATGTACACTAAATTTTTTTGCGTAGCGCATGTTTTGCGTAGGCTTTTTTGCACAACATGGAGGAATGCAGAAAAGCCAAACACACAAAAGGCAGCATGTAGGTGTTTCAGTGAGTGTAAGCTGCAAGAGCAAATTGTTTGAAAATACCGCACACATCGGTACAAAATTACTAAACAAAAGGCGGACGTTGACGAGTATGTTTGAGACTGCAGCTGCATGTGAAAATTAATAGAACAAATAGCGCTGAACTTAACACGACCACCACACCACACCATAGAAGGAAAAAAGGACATGCGAAACGGAAGATGCGCTACTAGCAACTGTGAAAAGTTTAATGAACAAGACAACATATAAATACTGCTGCCACCTCGTATCACTTCCCAGTGCACGTGCGAGTGGAATGCGAGTACAGGGTAGTGGCAGTACCAACTAGCCCAACAGCAAGCTTTATTGAAGTTAATGTGCAAATTATTTGACATTATGACACGTATAAACATAGTTCATTGTGGGGTCCTCTATGCCTTTTGCAAGCCCAAAAGGGGTCCCCAACACCCTTGTGGCTGAGAACTGCTGCCTTAGCTTATTAGCAAGGTGAACGTGGTATAATAAATGCATCAATTTCAAACAATGTTAGCCTTGTTTTATTTCTGTTCTATCTCTACATTGAATGGAGTGCCATAATCTGTCACAATGTTTATTTAACTCATTCATTTCTTGCGTGCTGCATAGCACTCATAGAAGCAAGTCAGTTTGTGCACTTTATCAGCAACAACATACTTGGGGGAGCTCAAAAATGCGTAACAATTATTTGCCGCAATTTTGCCGCTACAATATTCATAACATGCTTTGTTGTGCTTGTTACTTTGATTATTTAACATACATGAGTGCCTTTTGGATACGCAGGTTATGTGGACAATCTGTACTTGCTACTTGAGGAGTGCATCAATGGCGGAACTCTACATGCCCTTCCTGTGCAGCCACCTCATGTCACAAGCACGCCTGATCTTATAGACAAGACCTCCCTTGTGCAATTCCACCGGTCGAGGTTTGGGAAACAGTGAATCCTTTATGGTGGAGGACAATGCCCAGTGCTACAGCCACAACATCAGTGCTCCATGGGGCGTGAGCTACAATTCGGCTGCCTTGACCTCGTGTAGATGCTACTTGTCGTTTGTGCGGTCAGTGCTGCTGTGCCAAGGGTCCACGGCAAGCCATTTGCCTATGTGACTTGCTGTGCCAAAGCTACAAGACTGTCTTATTTTTCTACCAAAGCTGCTTTATCACCTTAAAGGAGCCATGAAGACAAAATACAAGTTTGTTTTATTCGAAAGATTTCGTGTTTTAAAGTGTCCCCACGCTTGTCCAGATGCAAACAATGTTTTATTCACTGAGAAATTAATTTACGTTAAAATTTTGATTTTCCCACTAAATCGTGTGTTTTTGTGGCCTGCAAATGGCATCACAGGAACCGACCGCTCTGCAGCCGACTGGAAAGCCTTGTTTACCGTTAGTGAACCTAGATGTCGCCACCATACCGTTGCAAGCCGTTTTCTGCTTCTGGTTTGTTTTTGACTGTATTTGAACCGGGCTTGTTTTTGTTCAAGGAGAAAATAATCATTTTGTGAAACAGAGTGCCCGCTCGACAAATATGGTCATGTAAGACACTGTTGCTTGCATCAATTGGCCACTGTCGTCTGAAACAACCCCAAAGCCTTGCAGTCCTGTGCAGCTAAACCAAGCATAGTGCGCGCAGTACCAACAGCACTATACGCAATGGTATAGTGCTGTTATAGTGCTATGGTATAGTATAGTACTATACCAACAGCACTATACTGCATGAGCAAGTTTATAAAATAACATGTCTGCACATAATCTGAACTCCTCAATAAATATGCCATCTTAGAGATCAGCACATGCTTGTATTTAACCTGGCCTCCCCACATAATTTGTGTGCTGTACTGTTTGTCAAGAACTGAAAACGATACGTTTCTCATACCATTTCAGCTTCTATTATGAGAGTCTTCTATCGATTGTGTGCTTATTGTAACATGAAAGCGTTGGCGGCACCATATCTGCGTGTGCTTGCGGCAACTGTGCATACTGCACAACGTGCAAACAACTAATAGGCAGTGGCCATGCAACATGTTTTTGATGACTTGGCAGCTCCAGCAAAAGAATGCTTCTGTGCACAGTGAGTGGGCAGTGCTGGCACTTGGGGGGGGGGGGGTTTATAAGCTCGCCACAAGTATTTATCAGCGGCAAGCAGCTCTTGGCCAAACCGTTTGCTTGATACAAAAGCAGAGCCCGAGGCTGCCCACTTCAACAAATACTCCGTCACCTGAGCTGTAGATCAGGTAGGATCAACAGGCATATTGCAAGGCACCATTGCTAGCACCCAGAGGTAAAGATCGGCCAGCACTTGAAGGTTCTGTTTATACTTTGGGGCATCTGTATATTGAATTCTAACTCTTGCATTGTTATCCTTTGGTTAGTGTGCGGGATGCATTAGCGTGAAAAGTGCAGTCTCATGAAATAAAATTTTTGAGAGTGTAGTGCCACTTTATTCAATAAACACGTGTAAAATATGCCAGAAAATACCACTTGGCAACATATATAGAAACAGCTGACATAGCCATACATTTGCGAAATTGCACGTTATGCCAACACAATAAGGCTTTATTATTGTGGGTACTGAAAACCTGCATATACTGGAAAGGGGAAGGCATCCCTAATTGTGCATATGACACAGCTGGGCAGGACCCTCCTGTTGCGTCATCCCAGCCAACGCCAAATCCATCGGGCAAACATATAGTATGCAGTGTGCTGCAGCATCTGAAAGCAAGATTAGGAATATTTTATCACTTACATTAATGTCATGAAATGCAAATTTTTGTATGTAGCAAACCAGGAAAATGACCAGCCTCAATACCAGGGTGCTGAACCGAACTGAAAACGAACTGAACCCGAACCGTCATTTTCTGAGCCCCCTGAACTCAAACTGCAACTGAACCAAAAAAGAAATATCAGTTTCGGGTTCACAACATAACGGTTCGACCATCCCATTGTTGATAACGGGCGGTCATTAAGGGCTTCTCTTCTTCATGCAGCATCAACTTCGCAATCTCTAGTACACATTTCCCCTTCAGATGAATCAAAAGCTATAAACGCTCTCTTTGTAGTCACAACATGGTGAAATGACTGCGCACTGATTCTGCAATGGTATGTTGCTGCTGGTCGAGCAAACCAAGTGCAAGGCTATGCAAAAAAAAAGAAAAAAAAAAGACTCTCAGCAGCCTGTTCGATCGAGGGTTGCAGCACCGACTTTACCCTTCCCTCGCTGGGACTGTGCAAGGGCCTTGAGGCCGTGAGATTGCTGCACTGCGAACCGCTCAATGGTTGAAACCCTACATGTGCTTACGTGTAGCACCTGAAGTTGTGGCTGGTCGGTAGATAACCATAAGGATTAAAGCAACAGTGGGATGGACAGGACACAGGAAGAAAGAGGTGCATTGTTGCACTGACTATAGAAGCCAGGTGTTTTTATTGGTTTTGTTTGCTGTTTTTATTGGTTTATGCAAGTGAGGCGAGGCATCAAGAGAGAGAAATACAGCGGAGGGGGACTGCAGAAATAGGTTTCCAAAACGCACAACAGGGGGATCCCGGAAAAGACGTACCAAGGCAGAATTTCGTGTGTTGACTCAAAATTTGAGAGATTGCATTCTTTCGAATCAAGAGGTGTGCCGAGAATTGGGCACTACATGCACATTTGAGTTCGCTGATTTCCACTAGCATCTTAAATTTCATGCTATAGTCTCTTGTACAAGAAAATCTGTTCTTCATGGGCAGATGGAACACCCTGTTTGTATGTATGTGGTGTACGTGGAAGTTTGTTGCCGATTGTTTTGTTATATGAATGCAGGCAGCATTCCCCCTTGGTTGTCGTGGTAGCAAGCCGATGACGCAGTGGTCGGCCCTATTTCTCTGCCGCGTCTCCTTTTACACTTGGCTAGGGACGTTACATGGGCCATGAAAGCAAAGCTCTAGTGCCTAATTTGAAAGAATCAGCCTTTGGTAACTCGCTCAACCCCATTATGGCCTCAAGGACTTTGTCACAAGAAGAGATGATAAACATTGAAAGACTTGCCAACTTTCCGCTCCACTACCTACATCATCAGTGAGGTGACAAGAAAATAATTTAAACAGAATTAGTACTTTGTTAACTTATTGTTAGCACCCAACCTGTACAAAACGGAACAAGAGGTGCCATAATCCAACAGTCGTGTCTCTTGTGGGTGGCTTTATGCAGTCTAGCACGACATAAGGTCAGGGTTAAAAAGTGGCTGGCAGTATAGTAACAAATTTTCATTGGAGCAAAAGGAAATAGGGAAGGGGGTGGTGGTGAAGCGTCTTTAGTCTAAGATGCCTCTTGACCGGACCGACTTGATGGCCCGCGGAACCAAGGCGGGTCAGGTCCGGGCGGGTCAGCTCGGTCTCCCATTGCTGCGGGGTGGGTTAGGGGAGTGGGGACAGGGTGTATGAGGTGGAATATGGTGAGCGGGGTGTTGTGGTGTTGGCATTAACAGGGGTAGATAGTGGGTGTGACCTGCTGGTGGATTATGGGATTGTAGAAGGTGCAGGTCTGAAGGCAACGATAGATTATGGCTTGCTAGTTGGTTAAGGAGGGGTGTGGATGGGGGTAGAAAAATCGGGTAAGGGTGCAATGAGATAGAAGGGCGTTGTACGTATTATCGAGGGGGATTTTAAGGGGCATGTCTGTTCAAGGAGGTAGGATCACTTCACTTGCTGAAGAATTCCTGGGAGAGCAGAGCTCCGGCTACGTTTTCCTTAAAATATTGCCTAATCTTTTAAAGTTGAATTCAATATTGCACCACGCTTGTTAAAAAAATGCAGCATTTTGAAGGAGCGAAAATTGTGTTTGAGTTTTATGGTGAATTTGAGGTACAAAGCTAGTTTTACACTTCACTAATAATTCAACCCTGAACCAGTTCGCGAGCTGGTTCAAGCTTGCGAACAGGTTTGCGAGCCGGTTCGGAGCATGATTTAATTGAATTGGAAGTGAACCGGAACGAAATAGATTTCTGTGAACCCGAACCGTAACGGAACCGGCATTCTGGTTTAACACACTTGTCCACATAGCCATAAAACGTTCCCAACAACATGTACATTGCCAGGGGTTGAGCTTGTTCGCACCTTCACCACTTGAAATTGGCATTATTTCACTAAGCACACACACACACGCATGCACGCACGCACGCAGCAGAATTATGCTTTGACATGGGTGTGCGGGTGCCTCATGTAGCATATTGTCCTATAGCCAACATAAAAAGGCCCGCGTGATGCAGTAAGAAAATAATTTGACTACTAAAGCAGATATTCCACGTTGCCGGAACGTTTTCTGATGCCGCGATGGTAACTGCGACAGCGTGCACGGCTCTTCAAGCGTACGGAAGTGCGACGGCTGACTGCTAGCACTGACAATCTAATCTTGCGAACCGACGGCCATTCAGAGTCGCTGGCACCGTAAATGTCTGGCCTGTGGATTTTCAGAGCCTGCGCAAGTTCCGGGTGTTCCTGCAAAAGTTCAAAGTACATAAATTGAAGGACGTGTATGTTTAGAAGAGCCTCGTTGAACATGTGTGTCGTTACGCATTCGTCGTCGTCACCTCTCAGTGCGTCTACACGTCCTAGGGTGCCTGCATGTTCCTCCTTGCCCGGGCGAGGAGGAACATCCAGGCACCGTAACACGTCCCATCTCTCTGCAGCACCCCTAGAGAAAATGGTAGCTGGGCGCTGCTGCTCCTAGCAGCGCCCAGCTGCTATTTTCTTTAGGGACACTGATTCTAACTCCGTGTCCATTGCCTGTCCGCACCGGCACCTGCAATTAACGTTAGACACGATTGATTTAGTGTAGGGTTTAACGCGCCGACGCAACGGAGGCGATGAGACGCGCCGTAGTGGAGGGCTCCGGATTAATTTTGTCCACCTGGGGATCTTTACCGTGCGCCGAAATCTCGTGCACACGAGCGTTTTTGCTTTTCGCCTCCATCAGAAAAGCGACCGCCGTGGCCGGGAATCGAACCCGCGACCTCATGCTCAGCAGCGCAACGCCTTAGCCACTGAGTCACCGCGGCGGGTTAATTAACGTTAGACACGTTTCACACTTTCCGTGGGTACGGCATATATTATTCAGCATCGTAGATATAATCCTTAGAAAATTTGCACAGAAAAAAAAGCACAACATGCGAAACGGGCAAGCCAGCTGCATGTTTTACAATGGCTATCCGCACAATAAATCGTCGCACGGCCATGCCTTTATTTCCTTTTTTTTTTCTGGCTCCCAAGAAATGGCTTCCAAATAGTATATCAATTACACATCGCTGTTAAGCGCCCTGCACGTTAAGACGCCCGAGACTGCCCACACTGACAGCTGATCCAAGGGGGAAACAAGCTAGGTCGGCCCCCAGCTCTGCTGTTTCTCCAGCCTTGCACCATAGTTCAAGCTGCGTCAATTTGATTATTTTTTTTGCGTTTTAGAATCTCAAAAAAGCAACCTTATGCGCATACTGTTACGAATCGGCCAGCCGCCGTACTTTCCCGCATCACTCCTCCGCTGTGCGGCGAAGCCACTGCGTGCGCTTTTCAGGCAGCCCCCCCCCCCCCCCCCCCCATGTCAGTGATTCATGTTTTTATGCCTCGACAAGCTGGGGTCAGGCGCTTCGCTATCGGCGCGATCACCATTCGATGGCGTGCCGACGCAACAGGCCCAGACCTGCCCCAAGGACACAGAGGCCCCGCGATCGTAGCGGAGTCCTCCTTTCTCCCCTCTCTCGGACTCAACGTGCGCCGATGCTACCGACTGCTCACGAACTCTGGAAAGAGCGTTGTGTGTGTCTGTGACGTTCGTGGCGTGTTGCCGCTTGTTGGCGTTTTGACCGTTACCACTTTTGGGTATAAATAGAGCCGCCCAAGCGCTGTAGATTCATTCCTGTTTGAGCAGTGAATCAATACTGTCACTCTGCTCGAGTCCTGTACTGTTACCTCGCCCGTCGGGGCATTGTTCTTTGGCTTCGGCTCACCTCTCGCTATGAAGTAAACAGTTACGTTAGCCTACGGTTTCTGGACTTCACGGCTGCAGCAGCGGCTGGCCGCTCGTCACACCACGCTACCACACGTATTCCGGAGGCGACAGAGCTCGGCTCGGGTCGGCCTAATACCCGGTCGCAACAATATGCATTCGCCCTTGTACTCGCACTCTAACAGGCTCGAAAGCCGGCTTCCCTGTTATAATACCCTATCTGCGGTGGTGCACCTTCTACAGGCAGCCCAGCTCTTGGTATTTTTTTGCTCACGCCAACGAATCTATCCCAAGCTTAAAAAGCTTTTATGCGTATTTACGTTTTAAACATCCTGAGGTAAAAAGACATCACCCCGCTTGTAGAAATGTTCAGTCCACCCATGTAAACGGGTATAAAATACCTCCAAAGGTAGAGCTCTTTCTTAGATGTCTTTTTCTTAGTTGGCAGTCTCTTCTTACACCCTGCCCTTTTTCTTTACACCCTTTTTCTTAGTTTCCAACACCCTAATTTGTAGCTTTATGCCCTTGTGGGAAAAAGGTGTTGAAATAATAAACACCCTTCTTGGTGGGTGTTGAAACGATGTGTGGAATACGTGTTTGGTATTTAATAAAATTCTATGACTTATTGAACATAATAACTCATGATTAAAAAGTTTTTGCAAATCAGCATGCTGAATTTATATGGTCACATTAAAAGGCATAATT
Organism: Haemaphysalis longicornis; assembly: GCF_048455015.1. NCBI lineage: Eukaryota > Metazoa > Arthropoda > Arachnida > Ixodida > Ixodidae > Haemaphysalis > Haemaphysalis longicornis. The sequence goes on along the minus strand of NW_027526422.1, from coordinate 31,580,987 downwards.
CCAAAATTAGTGCTAAAATATCTGATTTTTGCTACAAGCCAACCGACTCTATCGGAAAACTTTTCTCTGCTGGCTATAAAAGCAAGAAAAGTAGATTTATTTCTAAGTATGTACAGTCGGCAAAACGCTTGTCTACCTGCAAAATTTTGTAAGCGAGAGTAATTGAAACTGGTCCTGCAACCGAGAAGACAAGTAGAGCACTCTTCGACACATTTAACGTTAAATGAATGCTGTCAAGCCATGTCTCGCTATATCATCCGCATAAATGTAGGTTGTTACATCAGGGAGTAGAGGAATGTCACACATAAGGATGTTGAAAAGTAAAGGCGATAAAACCGATCCTTCAGGCACACCTCTAGTTTGTAGAAATCTTGAAAATAGCCTTTGTGTAAAAGAATTCCCGATCGGCCAACTACCTAATCCAAGCAAAAAGGTATGCAGGCAGGTTTATGCGGGCTAGTCCGTTGACTGAGACACTATGCTCGACACTGCCATAAGCTTTAGCTTCATCTAAGGTCACTAATACCGACACCATTTTTCCTTTTGGTGCTAAGCGAATACTCGTCTCCAAGTCCACATGAGCGTTCCAAATAGAACATCCCCGCCTAAAACCCATCTGAGCAGGACTAAGTACTTGCCTGTACTGCATGAAAGAAGCTATCCGTTTAAAAGACTATTCACTCGAATAATTTTATGTTAGAGGTCAGAGCAATCGGCCTTAAGTCGAAACCCTGACCTAACCCTTAAGTTGAAATTCTGACCTAACTTTTTATGGAGCAAAATGATCTTCGACACTTTCCAGTTTTGATTGATTGTGGGGTTTAACGCGCCGACGCAACGCAGGCGATGAGGCGCGCCGTAGTGGAGGGCTCCGGATTAATTTTGACCACCTGGGGATCTTTATCGTGCGCCGAAATCTCGTACACACGGGCGTTTTTGCTTTTCGCCTCCATCAGAAAAGCGGCCGCCGCGGCCGGGAATCGAACCCGCGACCTCGTGCTCAGCAGCTCAACGCCTTAGCCACTGAGCCACCGCGGCGGGTCACTTTCCAGTTTTGTGTGTTAACATGAAAGTGTTTTATTCCGGGGTACATACAAGACCTCACCGACGTCATATCGGTCGCGGAAATGACCGCCAGAAAAAGGTCCACTGACGCGGTGGTGCTAGGTTTCGGGCCCACGATCACTCTGGCCACAACGGGAGGTGTGAGAGTGAGACACTCTGCCAACTGGGCTATGCTCACCCCTGTTTAGCTCTGGGAATGCGCCATATATCTTTCCCTGTAAGAATATATATTGAGATGGTGCTGTCGTCTCGGAGAGGTGAAGCGAAGTAGTGCGTTGTGGCGCTAATGATTGCCGATAGTTGGCGCTACTGCTGGGGGCCGCGAACTCTGCCTCTCGCGTTCCACAAGCTGAGCTCTTCGCAACTCAACCGTCTGCCGTGCACGCCACGGAGAACGACCGAAGTGGTCGCACCTTTGCTGAAGAGACCCGCCAGCAGGACTTCGATCTCCAAGCACACCCACAAGATAGCTGTCGACCCGTAATCATGCTCCTTTCGCTGCAGCGGACCGTGACTTCACCAAACGATTCGCTAAGAACCAGTTCGGTTTCGTTACCCCGGTTTGCGAGCGCCCGTGGTTTCAGTCGGATTTCCGCAATGCTCCGGCGCGTGTAATCCAGTGTATAATGTTGAAGCGTCTATCGGTGCCATACCGATGAAATATAAATATCGATGTGCACGTTCATATTGATGCACAATAAACATTCTACTGCTCCTTTGAAGGCACATTTCACTTTCGTGTTGTACCGATTCGTATGAAAAAGGGATCAACCACATTTTTGCTTATTGCATTTTGTTTTTCACGCGTGCGCAGTGTGCATTTTTTCGCCCATACGAGTATATAAAGTTCATTTTCATAAATCAAAACCAGTTGTTACTCTGCGCGGCGTCTGTCGGCTACTCTGTCTTTTTTATTGTACAAAACCTTGCTTGGTGCCCACATTTCAAAAGCCACCAGTGTGGAGGTATACGCTGTAAGCTGCCTTCAGAGTAAATTCCACGTTAGTTTTAAAATAAATTCCGAAATATTCTTACTAATATTCTTTAGAGAAAGCGCAATTTGATACCGCTATAATGCAGCGTGTAACTACTTGTAACATAGTTTAGGTTTGGTGCTTTAATCAATGCAATCGGCGATGCTATTTACACTTATAGACGTAAATGCGCCGCCTGTGGTAATTCAGAAACGAATGTCAAATTGGTTTCATTACTCTTTAGAAAAACCGCAATTTGATACCGCTGTAATGCAGCGTGTAACCACTTGTAACATAGTTAAGGTTTGGTGCTTTGATCAATCTAATACACAATGCTACCTACACTCGTAGTCGTAAACGTGCCGCCTGCGACGATAACTGCTCTGCTATTGCACCCCACAGATGCCAAACCGTGCGGCAAGTGTCAGCGGAAGGAGGCGCGGTGCTAAAAGGCGCTGGACTGCGCCGTACGTATACTGCGCCGTGCGTTCGTTTCTACTTCGCCCTTCACTTTTGACCGGAAGAAGAACGGAGCATCATGGAGAACGATCGCCAAGCGAACACGCCGCACTCGGCGATACTCTGCACCGAACCGTGGCCGGCCAACCCATAGCATCTTCCATGGGACCACTTTTACGCCCCAGAGCGCACGCAGGTACTGCCCTGGTATACCGTCTCATCGTGGGCAGAGACTATTTACAGAAACAATTCGCCAAGAGCGTGGTAATATTAAGGGCACCTAATATGAGCACGCTCTTGGTGAATGATAGAATATCGGCAAGCTAGCTCGGCGTATTTCATCATCACTCCTATGCAACGATTACATTAACTAACTAACTAAAAACGAATTAAAGAATTAATTAAACAGCGGCCCAACTAATTAACTAACTGCTTAACTAACTGACTGACTGGCTGACTGACTAACTAACTAACTAATTGGTTAAATAATGAAATACAGCGAATAAATAACTACATGATTGACTAGCTAACTAAATATCTATGTACACGCTACTTCTAGTCTCCTTGGGCGCACCTGAAACGTCAGTGCAGAACAGGAATGTTTGGTCGATTTTGTTAGTACTGGAATGGCTGAAAATAGTTCTCTTTTTTTTTCGGCGTTTACATATCTCTATACGCGCACAGTTGGCGTACATCTAACATTTTACTGTGATTTTTGTCTTGTAAACTTCAGGAAAGTGTAACCAGTAAAAAAAATAAAAATAAAAAGAAGGGGAACGACTCAAAGAAAACGCTTCCTCTCGGGTTCTCTCTTCCTTCGTCTACCTCTCTAAAACACATTGTTTGGCAAGTGGGTGCGCACTGTCTGTTGTAAAAATTAGTGCGCTAGGAACACAAAGACAAGGAAGCAGGATAAGCGCCCTCTCTCAGCGTATATGCCAGCGGAGTTTTACGCTCAGGGAGGCAGACAGGAGAAGCGAGAAAACCGGCAGCTATCTCTGACGCTACCGGCCTGATAGTCTGCGAGGAAAACTGTCACAATGGAGGTAGTAAGAATGTACAAAGAAAAACGCAGCGAGCGGTATAAACTGGCCCGAGCAATTTATATGCGTGCCAACGCTCTTGTCTCTTCTCCGTACACGCCAAGGTGAAGCCGGGGCGTGCTAGTTTTGCCTTCCCGCACCCTCGAGGAGGAGAAATATACGTGCGCTTATACAATGAATGGCCAAGGACAGCTTCCGCCACGAGGAAAAGAGCCAGTATTTGCACGAGCGTGGGCTGACGGGCTGACGTGCCGCGTGGCCGCATGAGGTTTATGTGGGATGCAACTCATGTGCGTGAACGGGTCAAAGTGAACTCCGGTAGCGGGTTTATTTCCGCAGACAATAACTCAATGCAAGACCTTTCGTGTAACCGCGAAGTGTGGTTCAACGCACATAACTGCGTGAACCAGGGGGGTGCGCAGGATTTCCTTTCGGCGAGGGTGTTGTCGAAAATATAAAGGAGTGCATAAAAGGGAGAAATTTCGAAATGAACAGGACAATAAACAACAAAAATAAAACGCATAAGCGAGGAACTTATTCAAATTAAAAAAATTGGGATGTGCCGTAGTCTATGCTTAACTTTCCGAGCGTTTTGTTCGTTTTTAGGCCAGGCGGAATTTCAAAATGATTGACCGTATACGAATGAAAGCATAGACAGAAGTTCCTCCCCCCCCCCCTCCCCCCTCCCCCTACCCCTTCCCAACTCATGGTCTATATAGGTTTTCTGGAAGGATTGGGGGGGGGGGGGGGGGGGGGAGGGTTATGTGGCATTTTCGGCCGCACCATCTCCTCCCATCTACCATACAGTGGTGCAAACCGGCCGCGGATCAAATTAATGCCGTTTGTCGGCTTATTCTTGCAGAAAATGGCAAAATGCAAGAACTTACATTCAACTACAACAGGTGGTCCATTAGGGGACGTGTAATGACTCTAATGAGCGTCCACGGAGTAACTGGGCGGACGTAGGCCCCTCGGAGCTCTGTTCAATGACCGCGCAGTGATGTTTCTGTATCTGGTCCTCATCGTTACAGCAGGAATGGCACAGCTGGAAATTACCGGTTGTTTCAGCGAAGAGCTGACAGTTATTGTGAACTAAGAAGGCGGGTTAAAAAAGAGTTGCTGTTGGTCTAGAAAATCAGTGGTGGCGAAAGACATGTGAAATTAACAAGTTGAAGCTGCTGATTACGAATTTAATTACGGTTGCTGAGTAGAGAGCACATGTTTTGGAATTGAATCGCTGATTTGGAACCACTGTCAGTGCCCAATTCTGCCGGTGAATTTGTCTGGAGCCCAAGGTGCGTTTTCAACCCCGGCCGCGGCGGCCGTTTTTGTGATGGAGGCGAAAAACAAAAAGCGCCCGTGTGTGGAGATGTCGGCTCACATTAAAGATCCCCAGGTGGTCGAAATTAATCAGGAGAACTTCACTGCGGCGCCTCGTAGCTTAGGCGTAGGTTCGGATCGTAGAACCTTAAAATTTGAATTCTGAAAAATTTAAAATTTGCTCGAATAGGAACCATTCCTTTCAGCATGGTTTGTAGAAGTTTCAGTCCGTCCTTACCAAAACATTCAGAGTGTGCATAGGTATACAAGAAAGGCGCGTTCAGGAGAGGGAAACAGTGTAGGGAAGTCATAATTAGGGAGTTTAGAAGCCCGATACCAAGAACACGTATTGCGTCCGCACGTTGTATTGTCAAGCAAAGCTTGCATTGACTCAATCGTCTCGGGGAAGCTCGTTATATGCTGCAGCAGAATGGCGAGTTGGGCTAGTTGTTGAAATTGCATTTTGAAACCTTCAGAAAGCGCAACACAGACAAAACGCGAGACGAAGAAAGGCAACACAGCACGAGCGCTCGTCTTTCGTCTCGCGTTTTTTCTGTGCTGCGCTTTCTGAAGGTTTCAAGAAGCTTGTCATGGCGTTCAAAAAAAAAAAAAAACAAAAAAAAAAAAACAAGTGCCTCAAGGACGGAACGCTATCTGTAGCCATCATCAAACCTGAATTACTCGCGCTATCAAGCAGATGTCTATCCGATTTTGCCATTAGGACGCAGTATTCATATGCAAAGCGTTGGAGGTGACCTTTGCGCTGCGTCGTTACAGTACCACGCATGCCACCGTTGCTAGGCCGCGCTGCACGCCGGGAGATGAGCGGCTAATTTGAAATGAGCGCGTAGCAAACTCGTGCCCTTGTCTACCGCAGCGCCGCTGGCGCTGCATGCCGGGAGATGAGTGGATTTGAAATTTGCCGAGAACTACAGCGTGACAGCAGACACGCCCACTCGCCAGCGGAAGGGTACCTGTATGTGATGCGGTCATTATTTATGTGACGGGGGGTGATTCTTTATCCGGTTTGTGTGTGGCATGTTTTAAATGCAGAGCATTTCAGTAACTCACGATGTCACCCGCGTTCACGTCCGTAGTCGTAGTCCGCACCCCTCCCCCTACACTATATATAAAAAAAAAAAACTATCCGGCGCCTGGTTTCGATCCCTCGACCCTGCGGGCGGAACGCAATGTACATGGTGCTCTACCCACTGCGCCACAAAGCCGACACAGAATGGGAGGCTACGAACGCGCCTTATATCCTTGACTCATTCAAACTACGTCAAGAAGCTGCTGATACAACGCATTCACTACCACCACCAACTCCCCAAACACTAAACGTTAACGCAATACACCCACCCCCTATGCGACGCATTTACTCGAGCCCCCCTCGCAGGGAGATGGGCCCAATTTTTCTTTTAAGATCGGGTCAAGCTCAGCCAGTGGGTTAGGCGGGGTTCGCTTTGGGTTGGGTTAGGGGTTGGGTATGGTGAAGGGTTGCTTTGAAGTTTTGATTTCTGGTTTGATTTATGCTGACTGGTGACAAACTTCGCACAAACTTAGTTTTTTTTGTTACCAAGGGTAAAAACTGCTTGGAAAATTATTATTTTATAGGGCGTTGTTTGGTATTTGCATCATGAGATGTTAAATTAGATTTCCTGCCTTGGCGGATCTATTTCTAACGGTGGTGAAAAAAAAAATTACCCCCCCCCCCCCCCCCCCAAAAAAAAAAGCCCTTTGGCGCGAGCATTCGGTGCGCGTTAGAAGATACCAGCGGGATATAAATTATTCCGTAGCTGTCCAGTACAGCGCACCTCTTAGCCAGGTCAGACCCCGGGGCACGTAAAACCGCCTTTTTAACTTTCCATCGACCTTTTAGTTCCTCTGTCCGAACAGCACAGAATTCCCTTGAATCGCAATTTTCATTAGCTTGCAATTACGTTTCGTTAGCCATTAATTAGTGTTTTAGTGCAACATTTGTGCCTTAACGGAAAAGACGCACGGAACTCAGTTCACTTCGCCCTCTACCCGCCGCGGTGGCTCAGTGGCGAAGGCGTTGCGCTGCCGAGCACGAGGTCGCGGGTTCGATTCCCGGCCGCGGCGGCCGCTTTTCTAATGGAGGGGAAAAGCAAAAACGCCCGTGTGTACGACATTTCGGCGCACGTTAAAGATCCCCACGTGGTCAAAATTAATCCGGAGCCCTCCACTACGGCGCGCCTCATCGCCTGCGTTGCGTCGGCGCGTTAAGCCCTACAAACAACAACACTCCGCCCTCTTTTTGTCGGCGGCAGTCGCGGCAAGGACAGAACGGTGCAGCGGGCATGCGCGGAAAGCGGGAATGCAAAGGCCTCAGATGAAACGCACGCGCCGAGAAGGGAAGGTCACAACGCGTCGGGGCGGCGCACGTATTACGAGTAGTCGCTTGCCAAGGAGGATACGCTGCTAGTCGTGTTGTTGTGTCTGCGACGTCCGCCGTGTCGCCGCCTTATCAGCGGACTGCTTCCCTCAGCAGCGCTGTACTACTATACATATCTAGTATCCACGTGTGTCTGCGTTTTCGCCGCTCACAAGTGGCGTTACAGATGTAAACGACAGCTACTTCCAGCCCGTCCGTCGTTCGACGCTGTTTCGTTCTGTCCCGGTTCCTCGGTTGCGTGTGCTGTGAATTAACGCCGTGATCTGTATGACTGAAAAAGTGGTAGTTCGTCTTCAACATGTCGTGCTGTGTACTATCGTGGCTGATTTTCGTGGGTGTGCCCGCACTCATCGCCTTCTTGGCGTGGCTTAAACTTGCCGACGCCGATTTGACTCTCCTGTTCAAGTCGAAGTGGGGTCGTCCTATCGGTAAGTTGCTTCGGTGCTTCGGTTTCGGCGGCGAAATTTCGGATCAACTGCAAGAAAGTTTCGTTCGCTTCGCTTCGTAGCTTCGCTTCGTTTCGTTTCGTAGCTAAAATGTATTTGTTCAGTGTCGTTGCTTGTAATTCAAAACTAGGAAAGCAGCGGTAATAAATCTACGCGCTCGTGATAAAGCGTCATGATTCGCGGTCGCCGACTTCCAAAGTAATGTGCACAACCTTTTTGTTTTGCGTCATTAGAGAGGAGGGATAATTACGCCGGTTTAATCACTTCGATTGTAGCAGCCTTGTTGGCTTGATATAAACATTATGAAACAGCTAAAAGGAAATCGCCGCGAAAGTGCACGATTGGATGATTTGTACGTGTTTTTTTTTTTTTTTTGCTCTTTTATAAACGCGAAGCGCGGAATTACGGTAAAGCTTTCAACCCGTACTGACACGATGTCGTAAATGTCTTTCTGCGCGTGAGGTTCCCGATGATCTATTGAAAAAAAGAGGCTGCTTTTTTTGTTTCCCCTTGTCTGTTTGATAACGTCAGCATCATTTAGATGGGAGCGAGGAGGAGCAGTTAAGAAGAAGAACCACGTGTGAGATTTCGAACGCGTGGGCAGGGAAAGTGTCTTGACCTGCGTACATGTGAACCGCTGCGCTGGAAACCGCAGTGCGTGTTAACAGTGGTCGCCATATACTCATTTTAAAGACGATATTCTTTCTTTGGCTACTTAAACGCGTAAATTTTGTCCGCCCGTCCGTCCCTCAATTCAGCCGCCAGGCCAAAGGTGAAAATAATTCCTGAACGAGACGCGTATACAGGGAAACCATTTCCGAACTGCAAAATCTGGAGGCAATGTTCGTACTTGTCAACATTGTTGAGAAAAGAGAAAACACTAGGCATATTTGAGGACAAAAGTCAATGCATAAGTGATACTTGCAGTGTTCTTTTTCGTTAAAAAACGAGGCTGCTTTTTTTTTCTTCCCTTACTGCTTTCCTTTTTTGTGCTTGTCGTCGAGCAAGGCGCAACCAATCGCAAGGCAAGCATCGATGCCCCCAGTAGAAGCTCTAAATGATACTGGCGGGAAATGACCGCGTGCATTCCTTACACGTTTGCACTGGCGCAGAATTATTTTTTTTTCGCGGGCTTTTTAAATTTGCCGCCAGTTGATCCGCCTTCCGAATAAAAAATATACATTACGCGCACGAATTCGGGTATGATATCTTGCCAATTCTTCCTTCAAAACTCCTTTCGAAGCAGTGGCAACCCGTAAAGCACGCGAATATAAATATAAAAAGCCTAAAAAAATGAAAATAAACCTTTCAAACGCGATTTCTGGTGTGCGTGTAGCTGTCCTTGTTCAGTTGTAAAAAATAACATCGTGGACCTAATAGTATACCCAAGAATGCAGTTTATGGTAGAACGAAAACGCGTTAAGAGTGACAGACGATTCGACTGCGCCAGTCACGGAACAGCGTGCGAAAGTAGCATCATTCCTGCGTATAAAGCGTACCCAATACCAAAGTGTGGCTATGTGCTACTCTGCGGCTATGCAACTTACACTTTGCTAGGCTTCAGAGAACGCGCTCGTGATGTGCCAGTCAGAACGACAATCAAAAAGTAAGAGAAAGATGTGGGGTGATCCAACAGATGGCGTGCAGGTAGTGCGAAGGCGGGAAAATTGAATTGCGTTGACCAAACTTCTGAGTTGCTCGTGAGAGGAGAGAGAGAGAGGGGAGGGAAGAGCGTGAGAGCTGGGAGCGAAGAGCGGAGAAGGAATCACGTGACAGGGACGGGAGAGGGCTATCGTCTTTCGACGACATTCGCAAGGAAGTGAGCTGCGAATGTCATCGAATTTTTTCAAATGTCTTCAAATTTTTTAACACGAAAGTGTTTTATTCCGGGATACGGCAAGATTTCACAGGCGTCATATCCGTCACGGAAATGACGCCAGTACAACGAAGCAAGTGGCCTGTAAAGGGTGCACCCCTGTACACTCGGTATTCTTGCGGGGAAGCAACCTAGTAATTACGACTAAAAAGTACGTTATACTTAGGGTTGTTCGTTTTCGGGTTTTATATTTTAACACTAAAATGTTTTATGCCGGGATACACCAAGATTTCACTGACGTCATATCCGTTACGGAAATGACGGCAGTACACCTTTGCCGAAGCTATCAACCAGCAGTACGTCGCTCGCCAAGCACACCCACAAGACAGCCGCCGACCCGCAAATCATGCTCAGCTGCTGATTTCGTTGCACGTTTAACTTTCGTGTTTTACCGATTCCTGTTCGTGTTTTAGCGATTTATTTTTGAGCGCTAGACTGTAACCACAGGCAGACCGCAAAAAACATAGCGAACTCGAAACTGCTGCGAATGACAATATCCTCATGTAAGTCTGGGCTTCATTTCCAGAGACCTTGAAAGGGAAGGTGGTGTGGATTACCGGCGCATCTAGTGGCATCGGTGAATACCTAGCATACGAGCTGGCAAAAGTTGGTTGCCGTCTGGTCCTTTCCGGCACTAACGAGAAAAACCTGGAGGCTGTCAAGAAGAATTGTCTTGGTAAGGAAAGAACAACGTATCTTCCTGTATTTTCCTTGCGCTTTTTACAGTGCAGTCCCATGTTCTCTCATTCGTCTGCAGGGTGGCGCCGTTAATTTTCCGAGACAGTCATCAACGCCTACCTATTCTACAATTGTGTATTACCCTCCTTCGTGGACGTTTGTCATTGTTCTTCTGCTGGCTCTTAAAGTAATATTTCGAATAAATGGTCAGATCATAACATGTACGCAAAAAAGGAAACCCTTAATTTCAATTTTTTGAGCGGGAGCATTCGTTCGAGCGGGAAGCAACAATTTCATTTTTGTCTGATGAATGATATCAAAGCGCCCTTAAGTTGCCTTTTTTTTTCATGAAAATCATTTCAATGTCGGGTGCAAACTCTTAAGCTACATATAGTTAAGGGGTTTTGATAGCTATGTCATAATCGAACCACTTTCATTGCAAGAGTTCAGTGTCGTGATCACCTCTGCCACTGCGTTAAGATAGTACCCGTTTCCCTCTGTGTTTTTGTTTGCGCGCTTTTTAAAGAGAAAACTTAAATCCTCGTGGCATTATTTTCAAGATTTTGGCAAAGACAAAGGGACCGAAGTGCTTGTACTTCAATTCAACATTTGCGAGTTCTCGACGCACAGTGAGCAGCTTCAGAAGGTGCTGGATCACTACGGCAAGGTTTGTTTCGCACGCCTGTCTATTTAGCTCCCCTCCGAATAACTTCTGTAAAGATTTCAGAAGGAGGACTCCTTGCGAACATGATTTTTTTTAAATAAACGGCGTTGTCTTTCCCCAGCTTGATATCCTGGTCAACAATGCCGGCCGTAGCCAGCGCGCCAGTTTCGAGGAAATCCCCGTCGAGCTTGACAAAGAGATGTTTGACGTCAACGTTTTTGGGGCCATATCCCTCACACGGCATGCTGTGAAGCACTTCAAGGAGAAAGGCCAACATGGCCACGTCTTCGTCACTAGCAGCACAGCTGGAAAGCTAGGTAAGCACTCCGTAGTCATCCCATGGAAATGTTATCGACGCCTCACTCAGCCTCCGGTGTGGTAATATCGATAAAATCATTGTTTTACATCCGAGATCGGTAATTCAACTTTATTTTATCCGAATAGGTGCACCATTTTCGGCTACGTACACCGGTTCCAAGCATGCACTACAGGTGGGTAAAAAAAAGAACTGCAGATCCACAATCTGAATCACATAAAGCGTTGTTTAAGCATATATATTGCATACGCAAACGTCTCCTCACGCCAGCGTGCGTCTTTTGAGGGGAAGAGTTGAGAAATACTAGAAATTCGCTGGAGAGTGTTCTGTGCTAAGTTTTAAGCACCCTGACAGACGATGTTGCTAACGACGCTTGGGAAGCTGTCGGTTGTCAGGCAACCCGAAATATACGCCTGTGCTAAATCGAATAATACCGCGTTTAAGATGCAGTAGAACAGACAATTGGGCTAGTTGGTAGCTGTTCATCTAGAAGGTGGAAGCGCTCACACAACAGCGACGTTTCTACTTTCGTCCCTGTTGTGGGAGCGCTTCCACCTTCGCGTTTAACATCTAAAGCTGCGTGGCATTTAATATCATTCGTTACATAGATAATTAATAATGGCAGTTTATCACGAAGGATAAGACGCCGCCTAGCCGTGCCGGCGGCCACTCGGGGTCCGAATAAATGACGATGAAACGCCTTGCAATTCGGATTTCCTCAAGCAAGTATTACCGCGTGGTTCGTTTTATGAAATAACTCTGCACCCGAACATCTTAACAGCGGGCTAGATTAACCCGGGCCTATAGAGTACTATTGCACTATACCATTACAGTGCACTAGCGTAGTACTGAATGCTTAAAGGGACGAGGTAAGATTCGAGAGTCGGGTTAAGTAAGCTTTACCGATGCAAAACTCCTGCAGCAGCAAGAGGCGTCGGTAGACTCAAAAAAGTTGTACACTGTACCAATATAGATAGCTTGCACTAAAGGAACTGCAACAGTCATGTTAGTGCACCGGGTGCACGCTGAGAGAGAGAGAGAGAGAGAGAGAGAGAGAGAGAGAGAGAGAGAGAGAGAGAGATAGATAGATAGATAGATAGATAGATAGATAGATAGAGAGAGAGAGAGAGAGAGAGAGAGAGAGAGAGAGAGAGAGAGAGAGAGAGAGAGAGAGAGAGAGATAGAGATAGAGATAGAGATAGAGATAGAGATAGAGATAGAGATAGAGAGAGAGAGAGAGAGAGAGAGAGAGAGAGACGTTTATTTATATTTTTTAGTGTTTTTAGTGGTTGGGCGGCACTCTACCGGGGGCTCGTGCCACGTGCGACAGTTCCCGACGGGTTCAGCTGGGGCGGTACCCTTGGTCCAGGGCTCCAACGGCCTCTGCTGCTTTGGGTGCCTGGTGAATCAGACCGATCTGGTCTTCAAAGCAGGCACTGTCCAGCATTGCCTCTCATTGCTCCGCATTAGAGTTTCTGATTTTGGGGACAGCCGTTGTGCTTTGGCATTCCCATATGGTGTGGTAGAGGGTGGGTTTTTTCTTGATGGCACAATGGGCATGCGTCTGCATATCGAGATGGATAAATTCTACTCAGCACGTCTAGGTTAGGGAAAGTGCCTGTCTGCAGCTGTCTCCAGTCGGTGGCTTCTGCCCTCGTCAGGGATTCGTGTGGCGGACGGCACCTTTTCCTTATACCCCTGCAGTATGCCAATGTGGCCGAGTATTCAACGCAGGATCCTGTGGGCCCCGGCGCGCTCGGGAATAGAGGGAAATACAGAGGCGGACAAGGCAGTTAGAGGCTATACTACCAACCGAGCACCCGGTGATTCCGACCTCGATGAGAGAGAGAGGGATAGAATAGATTTTTATTTGACGAGCCGAGGTTGATATTATGGGCCTCGCCCCGTGAAAGGCGTCTTTATATAGCGTGGAATTCGTCTGCTTTGGTTGGCTGTACTCGCTCGCTGAAAAAACTGTTTTCCATTGCTGCTCTTTTTTTTGAGCAGCACTGCTGAGAACAGAGCAATGGAAAGGGTAGTGATGACGTCATGGTCTATCACGCATAGCGCACTATTCTACTCTACCCTGTGTATACCGTCTGCCATACAACATGTACGCTGCACGGTAATGTATGCTAAGCCGGGGTAGTCGATTGACGCCACTTGCTTCGCCTCGGTAAAACCTGGTTAACCTGTCTATCCGTACGTTGTGCAATCACCTTAAACATTCGGTTGTACGTTAAAAAGACTTATAATAAGCCAACCTCTCACGATCTTTGTTCGTCAAGCCAGCACGTGGCAACAGTTTCCGAGAATACCTTGCAGCTCTCGCCGTCATGCCTTCGCGTGGTGCGTTGTTCCACTGAGCACGAGGTATCGTGTTCTGTTCCTGGCAGCGGCGGCCGTTTTCCTGGCGGAAGAAGGAAACCAAGACGCTCGTGTGCTGAGATTTTGGCGCGCGCCGTTAAAAATTTTTGCCTGCGGCCGAAATTAATTTGTAGGCGATGCCTGTGACGTGCCACAGCCCAGTTGTGTATAGCTTCGGCGCGTGAAACCATAATTTGAATATTTTACCCGCAAATTGAGACCAAAGCATAGTACTTTTCCCTTTCCCACGAATAGCTTATAAGTGCGTGTTTTTCTGACGCTCACCAATATTTTTCTATCACTTTCGTGATAGAAGTTCTTGCCATACCAGCGCAATCATCACAAACAGCCTTCGCTATTTGTATGAGTTTAGTCTTTGCATTTTGTATTCGATACTCGATGTCTCGTGCAGCGATGGAAACCAAGCAGATCGTGGCGCTAATGTTGCGAAGTGAGGAGCCGTAAAAGCCGCTGTGGTTAACGAATTGAGTATACGCTTTACCATCATCGCCATTCTACAATAACATTGTAGGTGGTAATCGTTTACTGGACAGCTGTCGGCTAAAGCCGGTATACTCATGTTACCTGGCTTTGTAACATGAGTGTCGCCTGGGATTTATAGCAAATCGTCCAGGACTCCCTGGCATAGCTATTCTGTGTGGCCCAACGATGATTGCCTTTTTAAACTTTCAGGGCTACTTCGAATGCCTGCGCTTGGAAGGAGTGCTCTTGGGAGGTCTGGACGTGACAATTTCTTGTCCCGGACCTGTGTTCTCGCGCATCCGTGAACGCGCCTTCACTGCTACGCCTGGCAAGGTAACGCCGATTCTTCTCGTAAATAGATATAGTATTACTATTCAGCCGTGTTTTAAGATGTATTTTAAATATTAATGCAATGGTTGTTTGGGCCTTACTGGGAAGTTCACTCTTGTTTTTTACACTGCGTTTTTGTATACTTTGCTCTTACAAGTGATTTGCGCTACCATGCCACTGAAGCCAGATCATCGGAACTTATCCCACGGATGTTTGCCTCGATCGATTTTGAGGGTGATTCCTTCATTTTTTTAATTTTTGGTGTGTGACGGAACGCCATTAGAGAATCCCTGAAAACTAAATGCGCGCACCCTAAGTTTAGAGATGAATAGACATGCACACGAGGGCAACAGTGTGTTCTCAGAAAAGGATTCCGTATGAGATTTTATAGGCCTACTGTCGGGTATCATACCTCCGAAGGTTTTGGTATACGTGTTTAGGCTGTCTGCTTGTCAATCTTCATCCTATCTAAAGCTGCTATGCATTTATAAACCAGATAATTTTGGGAGTGCCGAAGAAAAAAATTACACAAATTGTCCAGAAGATATTGCTGTTTTATTAGACATGGGCAGGCCGCAATGACGAAAATTCACCAGTACAAAAACTGTTTATTGCAGTGTACATAGGAGTATCTTCTAGAGTAAAACTATGACAGATGACATGACTTTTATACATATACGAATTGCTCTTTCATATTTCAAGAAATCGGTCTGCAGAAGTGGATATTATTACGTAGTGTATTCACCGAATCATTGGCCAGGCGTATGATATGCAGTTTCGGCCTATTGCTACCAGCTCCTTTCGGCAAGAAATGTAGGAATGATTTTCATACACCCGTACACTATTCCGGCCACAGTAAAGCTTGTCACCAACAACTTCTATGGGGTTTTGAACAATGCTTTTCCTTGTTTGTTGTTAAACATCAGTTCACCGGCAGCGTCGAAAACCTGATATACTGCTCTAATTTTTAGTTTCAGGCAAGAATGCATTCTGTTTTGAGTGATTCTTCAATTTTGTCCTGAGGCCACATAGATGGGATGAGTTAGTCGCCGTGCCATGCGGTAATTGTTTTGCAGACTCATTTATTGTTCACACAACCTGGAAGTCTAGGTCACTTGCATGGGAGTATCGCCCCCATTGATCTGTTATTTGTTGTATTTTTTACTTTTCGCAGACGTACAACATGAAGGACACGCCCAAATCAAAACTCATGCCCACTGAGCGTTGTGCCTGGCTCACTGCAGTCGCAATTGCAAATAAGATGGATGAGGTGTGGATTTCGGAGAACCCCATTCTGCTTGTCATGTATTGCGCCCAGTACATCCCAAGCATATTTAGAAAGTAAGTGCGTTATCGTCGAGCATGGTGTGGTGGCTGGCTGAGTGGTTCCTCTGAACTCAAGATGACTATAATATGCTCTATATTTATGCACTCACCGTTTTCTGTTATTCAACCAGAGTCTTCTGATTTCTGTAGAGAGACGCCATAGTGTTACAAAAGATGGAAAGCAGACATTAATTAAGTGCTTTTCGTGAAAGGACAAGTTCTTTTAATTCCCATAATTGTCGGACCACAGAACATTTTATATAGATGCGATGGCTGATGGTGTCAGTGCTCAGTCCAGATTTTATGCAATCAATGCTAACTACAAATCAGTACGGAGCATCAGCACAAAATTTATGCACTAGTATATATCCCAACAATACCTGTAAACACTTAAAACCATTTTGTTGTTTCACATTTCGAAAGCTGTTAATGTAACGGAAAACGCATGCACCTTCAAGTAACCCAAGCCTATTAACTGTTCGTACGAATAACGAATAGTATTGAATGGTACCTGAGCGCTATGAAGGCAGTCTTTGACACGTACAAGGCCTGATTGCATAACTGTACCGATCACGGCAGTTTGGCGCGCACTCACTAGTGCTGCGGAGTTGTCACTCCGGAATTGAAACGACTCCGGATTCATTCTACCTTTTCACGACCTGAGAATGGCATGGAATGGGATGGAATGGCTACATCGCTTGGAGGAATGGAATGGGAGTAGAATTAGGCGCCTTTTGCCAGGAATGTAATGGGCTGGATTTTTAGACGCGCTGTGTCCATCTTCAGCTGGGATATACAGCCAGACTGACTTTTGAGCTAGCAGAATTGGCATATATCTTATTTGCAAGAACTCCTTTTCTAAGAAGGTGTTTTAGGTTTTTGGGGAAACACGTGGTGGGGGATTACTGAGGACGTTACGACTGAGGATCTTTGCTTGGCGATACCTCTGTGTGCTGCGGAGGTGGGCACGAGGAAGCCATGGGAGGACGTGAGAGACGCTCCCGGGCATCCATGTGCGCTAACTGGTTACCTGTGACCCCCTCGTTGTGCACCGGGGTCCACACCAAACGAATGTATAAACAAACTGAGCGCTACAGTTTGCTCTGAAGCAGTACGCTAAGGGCTCACGGTATACATTGTTTGCAACATTTCATGAGCCTCAGGTATACATGCAGAGAAATGTGCGAACTGGTGTGCGGGTAGCAGGAGTGGTCTTAAGTGATGTCCCGCATTGAACAGGTAGCGTTAAGTCAGTGCCAACAAGGGTGGCGACTTTTGCACAGTGACTTTTTTACGGCGACTGTTGTACGCTGACGTTAACCTTCTGTCCCTCGAACTGTCGCCATAGCAATTCCGCTCCATGCTCTGCAAAGCTAAGTATTACGAATACATGTATATGTAAGCAAGGTTCGAAGGATTTGCCTGTGCTAATGGTGTGCTAATGGCGCTGGTGGGATGATAAGCGACGCGCATAGCGAGGTAACACGTGACATGCTGTGCAAAAGGAAACAAGCAGACAGCAACGTATTCTTTCTAGGGGTGGGTCGTGTTGGCGAGCATCATGTTGCTTAATATTCTTGGGATCGGCTGAGGCGTAAGTCCATAAATGTGTGGGAACATGTGATGCGTTTCAATTTCTCGCGGTGAAGAACCGGGGGTAGCGTCGTGCTCTCGCCATGTCGAGGTGGACGACTGGCAGAACATCCGCGTAGGGGTGATCGTGGAGATCGGGAGAGGTTCGTGTAGGAGGGGCTGGAGGGAAGCAGGTTGAACTCGAGATTGTGAGGTGAAAAAAAGGCATGTACCACGTCGTTACGCCGCTCCCACCCCCACCCCAGGAAGGGGGTGGGGGGGGGGGGGGGCATATGCGCATATTGCCAGCCCGTGTTTGAAGCTAACACGCAACATCTTATTCTGCGCTGCTGTGCTTTTGATCTGCATCAGCACAACCACAGTGTTTTTAAACATGCTGATGTTGAAGCTGTGCATAAGGACATCTTGGAACAACCCCACCAACTAGTCAGATTAGCCCAGTTCGGCGTTACTAGCAGCCTGGCGCGCGTGATTAAGTGGGTGCCTACCTCCTTCCCTACACCACTTTACCTCACGAGCGATCTCCGGTACTCTTATAAATAAAAGAAATTATCAGTCAGTCAATTCTTCCTCTAGCGCCGCGCAAGAGAAAGCCATTGCATCTTGACTGTAGTAAGGATAGGGAATACTGGCACTTCAAGAGTTAGAAAGGAGGTTGTTCTGCTCGAGGTATCAACCAAGGCTCAACCATCCCTCGACATTGGCGACGTGTAGGCATATTTTAACAGTTCTTAACGCGTATGATAACGTCACCTCTATGTTGTACTTATAGGTAACTCGATACAGCCACCAGGAAGTAGTTTCTGTGCTAGGAATTACAGGAGTGGAATTGGTCTTCCCGTCCATTCCAGGAGTGGGAATGAGCAGAATATTGGCATTCCGCGGAATGGAAAGGAATGGAATAGTGGAAAGGTGTAATTCCTCGGAATGTAATTGGAATGGAATGGGGCTGCCCATTCCGCGACACTGCTCTACACAGTCTCTGGTGATTAATTGTATTAAGTATTAGTACAGCCACAGCAGCGTTTGCAGCAATGTGAATTTGTGATACAAGCTATTAATTTACCACACGTTGGGCCTAACCAGACGTTTAAAGGCCGTAACTCTGATTAGGGGTCATATTTGCCCAGAGATGTCATTCTTGAACTGCCGTATTTTTGTGGAAATTTATTATAAGGCGGGGTTACGTTCGGTGTTTTTAAAATTGTAGTTTGTCAGACTGTGTAAAGTTTATTAATTGATCGGGCGGGTCACTTATGCTGCATCACTCTGGCGTACTTTCTTCAGAAGTTCATGTTGTGCAGTTAACATGCCAAAACCGCATCTGTCCTAGGCGGGCCGTAGCGGAGGGCTATGGGTGAATTTGGGCCACCCTGAGACCTGTAACAAGTGCTGAAATCTCGACGTACGTGCGTTTCCCGGCGTACTCGCACACGTGGATGGTTACAAGGTGCAAGCAAGTAAAAAGTGCGACCATTCTTGCACTACGAAGTCCAGATGCAAAAACATACAGTAAATAAATGCGGGTATTTTGAAAAGGATGGGTTTATTTTACAGCCAATTTAATCGAAATTTCCACTTTTTTGCAAATGAAACGGTTGAGCTAGGTAGAGGCCGGAAGCAGCGTTAATAGCTTTGAAGATATCTTCAGTGAGACACACGTCACATTAATCTTAGAAAAGACGTTCCATTACAAGGAACATATATAAGCCATTTAGGCATGCCGATTTTTCTCATACTCTCGCGATCCATTTATGTCTTCAAACTTGAACGAATTAGAATTTGTAAATTATTGCGGACTGACACCTCGGAAAACATGTTGGAAGTTTAATGGCGCCTTAAAATCCAGTTACGGCACTTGCTATCATAAATATAAGCTCTAATATTTATACAAACGCAATGTTTTGCTTTTTTTTCAGTTACATAATGAGGCTGCTGTTCACAAAGGACAGAATTATGAAGATGAGGGAGGGGCAGTAGAATGCCTCGACCACGGTTTGGAGGCAAGCCAAAGCGCAACGCCAACAGGAGTGACGAATTCGTTCTTCGCTATATCAGTCGTCGCACCGGAGCACACGAGGTGGCATGGATGGATGGACACGCACGCCGGATGTTGCAGTAGTTTCCAGCGAAGGGAGCCAGGGACACGTTGCACCTTTTGCACCTCGCAGGGCTCACTTCGATGTGGTACCTCCCGGAGGAGTACAGAACTCCACGTCGCCTTGGGCCTTCGATTTATGCACATAATCAAACACTTTTGTAAGTATAGGGCATCCTGTTTGCAAGGAATAAAATATATGTTTATTTTTCAGTTTTGACCTTATTTTATGAAAAGATTGTACGTCAACAGGCAGGAATAAGTCGGAGCTTAGCGGAAAAGGTCCGCCTGATCGGACTACGTCATGTTGGAGAAAAAGCCACGGGACAAATTTGATGACCGTTCGTACAGGGTGTCGGCGAATGTAGAGAGTATGGCGAGGAAACATCGACCGGCAGTCCAGAATACTGCTACCCAGCCGGCTCTACAGTACATAAAAGAATTACAGGTGCTCTGCCGTGGTGGAACTTATAATGCGCAGCAGAATATCGACACTGCAAGGCCGCATTGCATAAAACTGCAAGTTGCGTCAGTCGCCAATCGTTCAAGCAACCAAGAAAGGAAGAAAGTGAGCAAGCACTGACGCCAGCAAAAAAAAAAGCAAAGAGATTAGCTGACAGGCCTAAGAGCGCATGCGAATGCGTAGGTACGGTCAGAGCATGCAAATGAGAATGAGCAAGCGGGCGAAGATAAAGTAACCGAGACTGGGTTTGAATGCTGACCTACCTACCGTGTTATTTGAATTAAAGGATTCGACCCTCCTCCTCTTTTTTAAGACGTATTTTCACCTACTTTAGCAGTTTCGGAAAACGGGAATATGCTTCGAATCTAAGCACCCACCTTTTATGCAAGCATTACGAGAAAGCTGGGATGAGAATCCAAAAACATGGCGTCTTTCCCCTAATAAAGGTACGTACTAAGCGCAAACGCACATATGTTTAAAGAAGGTAGCCATTAAAAGTATGTCGGCCTTCAAACGAAGTCGTAAGTAAACGACCCGGCTGCAGCCAATGCTGCTTTGCATTTGACTAAGCAATGCTTTTATGACATTTTGCTTTTAGTCTGTTTAAGGGACTGCTTCTTAAGTTCTTTTCAATCGTGTTTTTTATGACTGTACTCCTCCTTGTATAGGCATTTAGTGACTTCTGTCAGGAGCTGAAGTGTGGATTCCGCGTGAGCATCGCCATCACTTTAGTGCTGGTTTCACTAACTGTGACACTGGTAAACAGTGCATTTTAACTGTACACGTGGTCATTTTCGTGCCCAACCCAAAGTGCGCTTCGTCCGCAGAAAAACTGAATGCTGGCGGACGTGGAATCAAGAATTTCGCTCCCAACTGTACATGTTTAAAATGCTTTGAAACTTCTCGGGTACCGGTTAGAGATGTCAGAACTCGGAGAGTAACGTTAGGACTAACATGAATGAATGGATTTGTTAGGAGAATTGAAAGGAACGATCACCAGCAGGCGTAATTTGTTACACTTAAGGGTTGACACCGGAACGCCTGCTGGTATCGGGGTGGGGGAAAGGGGATGATAGACAGGGGAAAGAGAGGGCACATTTACAACACAAATATGCCCGCTCTATCAATGTATTCTCTATTGATCTGCCATATTTGACAGAGGATAGAGAGGGCGTATTTACAGCGCAAATATGCCATCTCTATCAATCTACCATCTATCAATATGTCATCCCCTTAAAGGGGCCATGCAGACAAAACACAAGTTTGGTTCATTCGAAAGATTGCCTCGTTAGAATCATACTGACATCACTTTTAACGCAAACTTCGCTCAAATAAGCTATGTAATAGGAAAAAAAAAAAAGAAAATGGCCGTGCGACCCACTGGCTCATTTCCCGAAACAGAATCTACGATATGATACCAGCCAGCTCTACGATTGGCTGGTGCCGGCAAAAGCAAATGCAAATTAGGCAGAGCTTATAAGCTTGCCGAACGAGCTATTTTTTCTTAAATTTAGGGCGCATCCTTTTTAAAGCAGTGAGAATGGCGGGACCAACAGTGGAAGTTACGAAAGCACACGTAAACATAGAAGTACCGATGCGTACTGCTGTTGATACTGCGCGCACTATGCTTGGTTTAGCTGCACAGAACTCAGGGGCTTTGGGTTTATCTCAGACGACACTGGCCGATTGACGCAAGCAACGGTGTCTTAGGTGACCATATTTGTCGAGCGGGCACTATGTTTCACGAAACGATTATTTTCTCCCTGAACAAAAACAAGCCAGGCTTAAATACGGTCAAAAACAAACCAAGGTCAGAAAACTGCTTTCCGCGGTATGGTGGTGCCATCTAGGTTCACTAACGGTTAACCAGGCTTCGCAGTCGGCTGCAGAGCGATCGGTTCCTGTGATGTGATTGCAGACCACGAAAACACACGATTTAGCGGGAAAATCAAAATTTTAACTTAAACTGACTGATTTTGCAGTGAATAAACATCGTTTGCATCCGGACAAGCGCTGGGGGCACTATAAAACATGAAATTTTTCGAATAAAACAAACTTGTATTTTGTGCTTATGGCCCCTTTAAGTCGGGCATTAGTTTGTGCCGTCTCCACTGTGCTGCGCATCAACCTTTGCGCAAGCTAGTTATAAACCGCAAAAACGGGATGGCTTCAGGAATGAGGCTTCACGAACGAGACTCCACTGAGCGAACGAGTTCACGCGAAATCGGGACAGGTAGGCTTTTGTGCTTATAATGCGCCTGCTTGGTCATACTGTCAAGGACCGGGTATCAAATCAATGTGTTAATTAATTTCAACTAACGGAGCACGAGGTCGCGGGTTCGATTCCCGGCCGCGGGGGCCGCTTTTCTGATGGAGGCGAAAAGCAAAAACGCCCGTGTGCTCGAGATTTCGGCGCACGCTAAAGATCCCCAGGTGGTCAAAATTAATCCGGAGCCCTCCACTACGGCGCGCCTCATCGCCTGCGTTGCGTCGGCGCGTTAAACCCTACAATCAATCGATTTCAACTAACGTGGGCAGATTAGATCAAGTGGGCAGCTGACGCAGAGCGGGCAGCTAAGCGCCCCGAACATCGAACTTGTATATGCTGCTTTTTATGTCGGCAGGACTAAAATCGATTAAATTCATACTGGAAGCAGTGAGATTTGTATGTGTAA